>NW_027472580.1:95506973-96706973 GCF_030347505.1 Rhynchophorus ferrugineus | reverse complement strand
GGCGTCCGAAACTACTAAAAAAGTCGTTTACCAGGGATCGGCGCTTAATTAGTTACAAGAAACCGCTACTCTATCGGTAATTAGCTGGGCAGCAGGAACAAGGCAGGACGACGGAACCATCAACAGGTTTCTTGATAGCTGCGCCAATTTACATCTAAGCTGGGATCGAAGCGATGGACTTAACGTGTTGGACATTAACAATTTACGGCCGATTTGATGCCCGGCAATTGTTCCGGGTTAAGTGAAGACGCTCCTCAATCCGATTAAGACATTTTGAGGTCATTTACTTGTCTATATCAGGTCAACTAATATCTAATATATTTATACTATATATGCGAACATATTAAAACAGAAATGTATTACAATACAATTACATTTTCATGTGTGTTTGTAAAAACTGAACTGAGAAATTATAATCGGGGTCTAGAATCTCTATCTATCTTTTTACTCCTGCCAGTTTCTTCCATAGCTCTTCATTAGAGAAATTTTCTTACCCACAATTTTTTGTCAATTTTTTTACACTCTTGCTTCCAGTAAAATTTTTTATTTGTCTTATCTGTCTTTTGAAATATTCTTGTTAAAAAGAAATATTTAGCTTACATTCTATTAAAATGTCTCATAAATTCTAAAAGTTAGCAACAGCGCTTATTTTATAGTTTGGTAGCCCTTTATCAATTAACTATATTGAGGAAATCTATAGATGAGATTGCTTTTAGAAATACATAACGATGCGTGTATTTTATATTTGTCACTATGCAGGTTTTTTTACCATGTGTTCTCCATATTCATCAGACAGACTCACGACTTGACCGAGCAGAATGTTATTATATAATTACATATAATGCAGAAATTAAAGTCAGTTTTTATTCGCAAAATGAATAGAAACGAGAAAATAAAAAAAGGTATTTGTACTCTCATTTTATTTCACAGAAAGATATGGCGACTTGTTCAAATATATTCTAACATAAACAAAACCCATCATTCATTCTTAATATAACTCAAGTTCCTTCAAATATATAGTGCTTGAAGCTAGATCCGTATCAGTCGCGCACACATATATTCAGTCACAATACAACAAATATTCAGTAGAATAACGGTAGTAACCATAAATGGACGATTAATAATAAACTAACCGACATAAAATTAAATCAGCCAATTAGAGATCAATGGAAAAATCGAACACTTATAACGAAGCATTGTATCGGTAATTGAACGATGAAACGGAGGGACCCTCATAGAAAATCTCATTTTCACGTATGGCCGATCAGCGAAAATCTATCAAAATGTGAAATAATCGACCCCGCCCTTTTAATATTAGACGTCATATCGCATTATGTCAGAAGGGCAACAGTGAGTCACGGGCCTCCGGAGGGTCCGCAAACCGACAAAGTATCACCCTCCCATAACAGAAACAAAAACGTACATAATGGATATGAGCACTGCAGGACATTAATCACGCTGGCAGGAAGCGGAACGGAAATTGGGCGGCCTGGAAACGTCTGCCAACGGCATGCAGGAAGGGTAGGGCAACGCTGACATCGATTATATTTTATATCGATATCGACGTAGTACACTCATTCTTAATTTTAAATAAATATAGACGTTCTTCGTAGTTTGAATAAGATTAATGAGATCCTAGAGAATTTATCTATCTAGTGGCTTCGGTATTTTCAATCAGAGTAATAATAAGTAAAAACAAGCAAAGTTTGTAGGCTGATTCGGTTACATGTTCGAATGTATCAGAAAGCATTGTATCTCTTTTTACTAGAATAAAATGAAAAGGAAAATACACTCTAACTTTAAAATGATCTTATAAATTGCGATAGACAATACATTCGATATCATGATAACGTGAGTTTACTGTTATATTGAATAGATCACATGTAGCAGATAGGAATGCCGACCTCGGAGAAAAATATCGATACTTCTTTTTAATGATATCGATTCTTGCAACAGCCCTAAGTGTTTCCAATGCAGACAATTTTTGATGGAAGGATTTCAGAGAAAGTTTGATAGTCTGGTTGAAAAACCCAAGGTTTTAATATCGATATTTTCTTACAAAAAAATTGACAACGAGAAAAACATCTGAAATTCAAAGTTTGATAATCTATTTTATTTCATATTTTTTACACGATATATACCGCCATTCTTTAAAATTCAAACGTAGATTACCTATTCACGCTTTCAAATAAGCACCTACATTATAGAAATATTTATAGCTAGTTAGAGGATTATGAGGAAGCGATGAAATGATGATGCAATGATCGATATCGATCCCCTGACTCATTTCTACGCAGTCAAGGAACGAGAGGTCATTAAGCGTCCGACGACGTCGTTAATAAAATGGCGAAAAGCGAAATGAATCTGGTAGATAGTCGTTGCGGACGTGTTAATCAAGAGCGGCGCGATATATGAACTCGTCGACGATCGGAAACACGGCCGATTCCCGCTGATTTAGACCCGGGGAACCTCTCCAGAGGCCGCAGGCAGGCGGCAGATAGTAGAAGGGCCTTATTTATAGCGGCCGGTATGCGTCCAGACCGCCAATGGGCCGTAATTAAATGTCAGATAATGCCTGATGGCTTTGCGATGTTCAAGCCCCAAACTCGCCTCGGCGTGGTCGAGTTTTTATCGGGAAACATTCCTTTGTGCTGCATAATTCATCCTCAATCAGTTTGATCAATTTCCCCCCCCTTTCCTGATCTATGTCCGTTTTTCCTGGAAATTAGCAACCATATATGCCCTTAAGTCATCTAATTTCCGACATTTTCTCTATTTTCATCTTGCCAACTGCCTTCATTGAGATGAATTCATCTAAATTGATTTATAATTTTCATTGTCTTTGAAATATGTTTTTTCTCACCATAGAAAATTGACACCTGCTATTCTTCTACTACCTTAAACCACTATATTATATAAATCATTGTATTATATTATTTATCCTTCTGTCAATATCCCCCACATGTCATATACATTTTCCATCTTCCAATACACTGCAAAGGTAAGTAATTATTAAGTATTGAAATGCGATTGGTTTTAAACACATAAAACCCTTAATTTACTTTGAAATACTATTTTTTTCACATTGCAAAACAAAACAAATCACTGATTTATTACGCTTGATCATCTTCAAGCACTACTCCGAATCATCAACTGATCGTTGTTTTCGGTCAAAAGTAAGCTCGCGCGGTACCCACCTTGCACAGAGCTTTCGCATACCCAAATATTCGTGAATGATATGATATATACGTTCAGTTGATATATTTAGAGTGTCTGCTATTTCATTCAATTTCAATTTACGGTAATTCAAAACCACTTTGTGGATTTAAATGTTTTCGTCGGTAACAATCCCTTTTGGGCGTTCACTGTGTTCATCCTCTTCAGTGCATATTTCACCACGCAACTTAGCATACCAATCCTTGATGGTTGATTTTCCTGGGACAGTGTCCGGAAACTCGGCATCAAGCCAAGTTTTTGGTTCAACTGTATTTTTTCCCTTCAAAAAGCAATATTCTATCAACACTCGAAATTCCCTTTTATCTGTTTTTTCACAATAACAAAAATTGCTTCACTCAAAATGCTAGAATTCACAAGCTAATGATCCGACAGCTGTCAAATTTATACAAGCATCTTTTGAGGATTAGGGCAAACTAAAAAACATATAGATTTAATTCTAGTAGCGCCGTCTGTGTGTCAGACCGGGGACTTTTCAATAAACCTGTTAACTTTAATTATAGATAATATGCTAGATGACTTACTCTATATTTATAAACACACTACTTGTTGCTTTTACACATTTCTTTATTCTATCTTAACCCAACTTTGTATATATGTTAAACTTTAGATCTAATTAAGTCGAGGGTATCTGAACTACTTTCAACCATAGATGAAAGCAGTATTGTCCATCAACGTATAAACTATAAATAACAGCGTTATATGTAGTAAAGTCGCAAAACCCTATCTCTAGACATCACATTCGTACACCAAACAGTCTTACTACAAACACATGGTCCGTTTCCTCCAATACACAGCCCGTAGTCAGTGCCGTAATAGTCGCGCTATATACCTATTCATCTCTGAAATTATTTATTACCTCTATGAAATTATTTCTCATTGTCGGATACAAGACAAGGTTTGCACTGCGGTGCTCTAACGCCCCCAGTGTCCTCCGGCCAGATAGACTAAATAGCTAGATATGTTTGTCAGTCTATAATCTAATGAACTCAGAAAAATAAGTAAGATGTAATTTAAGAATAAGTAAGATTTGTTTTTCCATTTCTTCGATGATAGCTCTGTTTCGAAAACAAAAATATATTTTTTACTAAATCTGCATCTGTTTATGACAAAAATTATCAAGAAATTAACTAATAATAAGTTATTTATAGCAGTCCTTTTTTAATAGAATTAAGATAATATAAAGTGAAACATTACACATCAGATGTCAATCTAATGAAATGTTCATAAGTTATTATAAATTTTGTGGAAAAATATTGCAAATAAGATGAGGGAAAAATCAAAACTTCTAAGATCCATCCAGTGATGAAGCTGACACACGAATCCTTTCAAGCTCGATGACTAAACATTAATGAGGAATATTTAGAATGCAATTGTTTATGAGTGATAAGGTAATCTTTCAGAGTGAAAAGTAATGGGGTTTATTTTGCTTTCAGCTGTAATTTCTGATTAACATTAAGCGAAAACAATAATCAAGAAATATTGTTGGTGGTACTAACATGTGGGTTTGTTTAGTTCAAGATCAATTTTGCTCATTTAAGGTCAACGAAACGAAATGTATTTCCTCTCTCGCTTCGTTTGAACCGATAGGCGACAAAACTCTGTCTTTTCTTCCAATTTTACAGCTTAAAAGTTGTGTCAATGTGCAGAAACGGCAGTAATACGGTGGCAGCGTCAGCAACAGGCTGATCGTCAACAAAGCCACCGCACACGATAAAGACCACAACAACCAGCCATCTTGCTCGCTAACGAGATGGGGGCGGTTCTAAAACGGCAATCGGTCCGCCTCCAAGAAGCCCATCTTGTTCGGGTGCGAGCGGGATGGCCATCGGGCAGCGGGTGCGGGGGAGACAAGGACGCGAGATGGATTTCTGCGGACCTAGAGCGCGACGACGGCATGCCAGCCGGACGCGCAATCGAGAGAAACAGAAAATGTTACAGAGCGAATAAATCGTATTCAGGAGCTTTATTAAAAGCACGTAGGATACGGGGGAACGGATTTAAGTATTTTTAGGCTTTTAACTATTAAGGGGTTTGAAATTTTTAACGAAAGGAGATATAAATATGGCATCCGTCCACGTCAATTTGTTCTATGCGCATGTGATCATGTAAATATGAAAAAGAAGAACTGGGTATTAAATTTAGAAAGATGGGTACTTGGAGGACATTTGAAGTCATTGAAGGTCTTCGAAATGGGACTGTTTCTACCCAAATTTCCATTATATCCCTTCTGTGCAATGTTACACAGCTTTGGGGAAACCAGATTCAAACTGTTTCCTGATCTAGTGTAATCCGCATTCAGTAGCAGTTCATTCTGAACCGCAAGCTTCTTTCCAAAACTTAGTAAGCTGCATTAACTTACAGCAACTTTATTTCGCCTTTAGTGAGTGGCCTTACACTGTGAACTGTGTGGCATGTACCAAGAATCCACGGACTTGTAGTATTTTTCAGAACTTGAATGTCTCTTATTTGGAATAGTTTATGGCTAGGTGCCGTTAAGAACATTCAATCCACATTTTGTGAGCTTGCAGCTTCAGCTGCGATACTTTTGCCAGAACTCCACTTAACTACATCAAGAAAGGCTTCGAGTACCTGCGGAACGATAGCCAGCCCAACATCAGCCTGCTTTTTTTTCTTGATAATTAATTTGATTCCAGTTAATTGAATGAAGGAAAATATTTTATTTTCATTCATAGGACGGCGTTACAAAGCGACACTGACAGTTCTTTAGTTCTCGTTAGACTTCTCTGCCTCATTCGTCCGTTATACAAGTAGTTTTTACACAAATATCCGGATAGTTAGGATCGTGTTATATAACATATGTTCATGCCATCCGCATATGGTATTGTGCCAGAAAGAGCAATTTAGGTGTAATCTACATAGAAACTTGAAAATAGAAAATTGATATCATTAATCCGAACATTAGAAAGTTTACCAAGAATCGTGAATAGAAGCCTCCGAATCACATCGCTGTGGAGGCAATCCAGCTTTTCTACAACACGGATCTGACAATATTAGTCAAGAATCAAATTGCTTGAGCTAATATCAAATTGTGTTATTGCAAAAAGACAATGAACAATTTTTTCCAGGTTATAATTGCAGTAAATTGATTGAGATATATTTACGTACTTACAAAAACATATTTCATACATTTAACAATGAATTTCCAATTGAAGTCCCCGGCCTGACACATAGATGGCGCTACTAGAATTAAATAGATATGTTTTTTAGTTAGCCCTAGACGTCAAAAGATTCGGGTATAAATTTGACAGCTGTCGCATCATTAGTTTGTGAATTATAGCATTTTGAGTGAAGCAACTTTTGTTATTGTGAAAAAAATGGATGAAAAGGGAATTTCGCGTGTTGATAAAATATAGCTCTTTGAAGGGAAAAAATACAGTGGAAGCGAAAACTTGGATTGATGCCGAGTTTCCGGACACTGCCCCAGAAAAATCAACCATCAAGGATTGGTATGCTAAGTTTAGACGTGGTAAAGTGAGCACTGAAGAGAGTGAACGCAGAGAACACACAAAAGAGATTGTTACCGACGAAAACATTAAAAAAATTCACAAAATTGTTTTGAATGGCCGTAAATTGAAATTGAATGAAATAGTAGACACTCTAAAAATATCAACTGAACGTGTACATTATATCATTCATAAATATTTCGGAATGAGAAAGCTTTGTGCAAAATGGGTGCCACGCGAGCTCAGTTTTGACCAAAAACAACGACGAGTTGATGATTCTGAGAAGTATTTGAAGACCAAGCGTAATAAACCTGAGTTTTTGCGTCGATATGTGACATTAGATGAAACATGGCTCCATCATTTCACTCCGAAGTCCAATCAACATTCATCCGAGTGGACCCGCTCCAAAGCGTGGGAAAACGCAACAGTCGCCTGGCAAGGTTATGGCGTCTGTATTTTGGGATGCGGCATGGAATAATTTTATTGACTACCTTGAAAAAGGAAGGACCATCAACAGCGACTATTACATAGCCTTATTGAACCGTTTGAAGGACGAAATCGCCGCATTTGAAGAAAAAGAAAGTATTGCTTCACCAAGACAATGCACCGTGTCACAAGTCAGAGAAAACGATGGTAAAAATCCATGAATTGGGCTTCGAATTGCGTCCTCATCCACCGTATTCTCCAGATCTGCCCCCCAGAGACTACTTCCTGTTCTTAGATCTTAAAAGAATGCTCGCTGGGAAGAAATTTTCGTCGAATGAAGGAGAAATCGTGCTACAAAAATAGTATCGAGAAGTTGGAGGGTCGCTATAATCAGTTTATCACACTTGAAGGGAATTATATTGAATTGAAAAAACTAATTTTGCCAAAAAAATGTGTTTTACTATGGTAGGCCGGGGTCTTTTCAATTGACCTGTTATTTGAATAATCTCTAGAAACCAAATCTCATTAATATCTGTCGATGGAGTCTAGGATACAAACACCTCACCAAACCACCTGAAATATTATTTAATGCTATGTTGGAACTAGTTTGCTAGACCCAATTTTAATTCCCTGTATGACATATTGTTTATCCAAGAGCTGAAAAGTATTAAATTTTCATGGAGATGTAGCTTGATTTTGTGTTTCCTTGCGAGTCCTCTTTAATTGTAACGATTTATAGGTATCGATGCGGGTATTTACTCTTTATATACTAAAGCTTGAAAATTGTTCCTTGTATTTTCGAATAAAACAATTTATTTGTTATACAAACAACCCATAAAAATCTATTGTTTTATATCCGTACATCTCCTTAAGAAACAGACGTGTTAGTAATAAAAGTCAATAGAAGAGTGATTCACTAACAGCGTATTGATTTAAAATCTCCGTGTATATGAATAGGATAAATATTTAATCAATCAGATGTATGGTAAGTTGGTTAGGATAACATAGCTTATTTATATCCGCTTTCTCCTCTACTGGATATTGATATATAGTTAGGATGGATATAAAGTTTATTCATTGATTAGTGTTAGGAGATATGTATACGATTCAAATATATTAATACTTACTATATATTCTTCCATCTTCATGGATTTATATTTGTAGCCTAAAAATACGTATTTATTTGGATATATCGTCAATTAAATTATTTTTATTAGAAGTTTAGAGAAGAAAATCAATTTGATCAAATTACAATACATACATTTTGATCTTTTAATAGTTCAGTTAGAGCATCCAAAATATTTTGTTATATAGCCCATTTATCTGATTTATATTGATAGAATATCTGATTAGCGGTAAATGATGTATTTCTTTAATCAAATAATTAAGAATTATGTATGTATACCTAAAGATTCACAGAGAAGAGACCTGGATTATATGAGGTTTATGGCATTGTAATTCCTAAAAACGTAGAGCTATTTTTGCTTCTAACTTTCTGAAATATTTTACCATGTCGACTTTCTTCAAGTGTATGATAGAAGTGCCTTAACTAGATTTGTACAGATTCTGTTAATAATATTATAAACTTATCAATTAAATTTTGTCTCATATAGTCTTATACTGCAATCAAACATTATTATATCTACACATTATGTATGTCTATCGGTATTATTAAATTAGGTTAGTTGATTAAGAAATGATAATCAGCACACAGAGGAAAAACAAATCCAAATCAAGCGTAAATTACAATAGATATGTTTGTCCACTGAAAGGGGAATAGATTTTCATAACTTTCTGTTGTGTAATTTACCTTTTGGTTGGAAGACATGATGAGCATGTCATATAGCGATCGTTTTTTCATTATTATTTAATTAATATATTGTTACTAGTCGTTTCCGTCTAACCTACAATTTGTTTTTAAATCTAGGTATATAACTAGGAGGATCCATCGGCCCTATCCAGTCTCTGGTGAAATAATGTTTATACATGTTACTGCTGAATTTTTTAATATATGCACATCACTACACAACGCTACATAAGATTAGATCGTTTGATTCTTTTAAGTATGTGTCCCGTTCTGGTGGTATCCAGTAGTTGCAATATTTCAATATTCGTATGAGAATGAAGTCTTTCCTCATGCCCCCTTACAATTCTCTTGATTTCTTGACTGACAATGGGTATCTGAAGGCCTCGATGTAAGTAATCAGCCCTAGAGTATTTGGGTGCACCCACAATACCTCTCAAGCCTTTGTTCTGAAAATTTGTATTTGATTTATGTTACTCTTTGCAGAACATCCCCATAATTGAACTCTCTATATCCATATAGGTTTTAGTATTTGCTTCTTAGTTTTAGCAATTTATTATATACTGCTAATTGTGATTTTCTTTCAATTAGCCAGTATATTTTCCTATATTTCAATTCCAGTTCTTCTCTTTTCTTCTTTATATGTTCCTTCCAGCAAAGTTTTGCATCGAGATTCATTCCAAGATATTTATCGTTGTTGCTATATGGAATGATAGTGTTAGTTAATGTTATTGGTGCTTGTACGGTCTGTTTATATGTGAACTGCACATGTACAGATTTACTTTCATTAATTCTTATTTTCCAAGCTAGTGTCCAATTATTTATATTGTCACTTGTAATTTTCGTGAGGCTTCTTCTCTGTTGTGTCCCTCAGCTATAATCGCAGTATCATCAGCAGATGTAGCCATCGTAATATTTTCCTTTTGTGGTATATCGCAAGTGTAGAGTAGATAAAGCATTGGTCCCAGTACACTTCCTTGTGTTACACCTGCTTTAGCTTCTTTTATTCTAGAGTAAGCTTTTTCTTGTTTGACTCTAAACATTCTGGTTGTAATGTATGATTTTAACAGTTCACGCTGTCGATATAGCGATCTGAAAAACAAAATGCTAATAGTATCTGCTAGTGTTATCTTGGTGCTGCCATTTGTTAATAGTGGAGAGACTTCCTGTGAACTCACAAGCAGTACATTGTCCGAAAAGTACACATTCGTTCAAAAGGTTGTTAAGAAACTTATGATGAGGATTTCGATATTTATTGGGGTTTACTTACACACTTACCATGTTACATAAATTGTAGTTTCGGTAATGATATTGAAAGAAACAACAAGATATCGGAAAGTTTATGTAATTCTACTGGCAGGATAGCCCGTAAAGGCTGAAGAAAAGCGACCAAACATTTCACTACGTTTAAAATTGCTCCGGTAAAATTACAGGGTGCAAATAGAAAACGATGCATATCTTTTATGTACCAGGCGGTACTTACGAGTCGTGCTAGCTACGTGATTGACTGTCGTTCCTTTTGATACTCACCATAATTATTTTTAAATTCCGAGCCGATAGGCTATCGTTACCATCGCTGAATAAGCAAGAGGGTTTCGCTTTCTGGCTTTGGTATGCGATTCAACGATATACTATTTGGTGGACAACGATACATCTTTCAATGAACTTCAACGCAAAACTTTCGTTTCAATACAGTCAGGTAACTATTATTTAACAATATCGCTGCGTTGTAATTGCAATTTAACAATTTAATACAATATTATAAAATTACTTAATAGTCATCAAGGTATTGTTATCTAATGGTAGTATATCGCTGGTACTAGTCCATCTGCTTATGTACAACTATTATTTCAATTTACGTTCAGTTACTCATCCTGTCCTTCAATTGTCAACGGCATGCAATTCTTTCCGAGTCCCGGCAGGAATAAAAATGTCCCAATTAAACCATTGTAGTTGAGCCATAAAAACCGTTCTTGCGACAGCCCGAATGTCAGACTTATGCAAATTTATGCAACCGCATGCAAGAAAAATAAGAGCGGCCACTGATTAGATTGGGCTGAGGTCAACAACACCGTCAGCAAATCCACATTCCGGAATGTCAGTGTGTAGTTCGAACTAAAATTATGGCCAATGTTAGCAGGTAAACTATTGAAGGTATTTAAAAATTCTAACAGTGATTGTGATATATTTATTGAAAGTGTAGTTCATCAGTAACTTTAACTTTTTCGCACTATTTGAAGAATTACCTTAACAATTCATGTAATTCACTTTAGCATTGATGTTATTGATATATCGGAATTAATATATAACTTTTGGGTTATTATATAACCCCAGTAACTATATGATGTGAAAACTACTTCATTTTTTGATACTGAAACTATATTTTCAAATTAAGAAATAATTTTTCTTCAATTTAATTTATAGGGCACACATTTTCGTCGATTTTAAATAATACCAATAAACTTTAAACATCTAAAAATGGTTGTTCGGTCGACAATTATGATTTCCTCAATATGATTATGTTTTAGGTATATATTTCCTTACAGAAACACCTTTAATTATGATTCAATTATTTCTATGAGGCTCAAACCTTCGCCAAAAATATCGGAGTTGACCTCCGTTCCATCTTGGTGAATATAACCAGAATATATCTAACGAGATTTGTATGTTAAGTCAAATAAAATTTTGTGTAATTTTTAATGCTTATGTTGATAAAACTCCGTCTAAAACAGGTTTAAGCCCCAAACCTGGATTCGGTGATGGTGGAAACTAATCTCTACAAATGGTTTCAGATAAAGCCGGTTCTAGAAACATTTCTATAAATTACTATTACTTTGTACTAAAAGAACTATCAGAAAAGGCAATAAAACTATTAACATTTATATTTAATGCTATGCTACGAATTAATTACTTCCCTAGTATCTGGAAAGTAGCTAAAATATTAATGATACTTAAACCAGGAAAAATACCAGAAGATGTGACCTCCTACCGACCTATAAGTTTATTACCAATAATCTCGAAAGTTTTCGAGAAATTATACATAAAAAGGCTAAACTATATAATAGAAAAAAGAAAAATTATTCCAGAACATCAGTTTGGCTTTCGCAATAAGCATGGGACTATAGAACAAGTGCATAGACTTGTAAACAAAATAAACGCTGACCTAAATGCCAAAAGATATTGTTCGGCTGCTTTCCTAGACATATCTCAGGCTTTTGACAAAGTATGGCATACGGGCTTGCAGGTTAAACTAAAGAAGCTTCTCCCTCATCCGGACTATCAGCTACTAAAATCGTATCTCACTGACAGACATTTTATTGTAAATCAAGGCGATGAACATACCGAATTAAATCCCATATATTCAGGAGTTCCGCAAGGTAGTGTACTGGGTCCAGTACTGTATCTTCTGTATACGGCTGATCTGCCCACCACAAAAATAACTACTGTGGCAACATATGCAGACGATATAGCAATCTTAGCATCTCATGAAGATCCAGTCACAGCATCAATAAACCTAAAAAACCCACCTGGAGCAAATACAAGTATGGTTGAAGACATGGCGCATTAAAGCCAATGAATCAAAATCCACGCATATAACGTTTACCCTGCGTAGAAGAACATGTCCACCTGTGAATATCAATCATCGTCAACTCCCCCAAGCAGAGCATGTTAAATATCTTGATATGCATTTAGATCGACGCCTAACCTGGAAGAAGCACATACTCTCTAAACGGAAACAACTGGGACTAAAATTATATCAAATGTATTGGCTCATTGGGCGCAAATCCAAGTTATCATTAGATAACAAGGTATTGCTGTATGAATCTATACTCAAGCCCATTTGGACATATGGAATTCAACTATGGAGTACCGCTAGCAAATCTAATATATCCATCATTCAACGGTTCCAAAATAAGGTGTTGCGTGCCATTGTTGATGCTCTGTACTATATTTCAAATAAAGTGATACAACGCGATATTCCTCTAGAACCTATAACGAGTGTAATTCAACGTGTTTGTGTGAACTACTTCGAAAGAGTGTCAGTGCATCCCAATGTACTCGCTAATCAGCTAAATATGCGACGTGATAGTGAAGTGCGTAGACTAAAACGTTTAACACCACTTGATCTGATTACTGGACATATGTAGAGTTTAGAATAAGCATTAGAATAAGACTAATTAATTAAGATAGTATTTTATACAGAAGATTGTTTAATGAAGTGATTTTCTACATGCCATGTATATATAATATAGACAGAAGAAATACTTATTGCCAATAGGGCAGATTGTGGACTCACGAAGAGTAATAAAAATTACTTTGTGAGGCGGTTTCCTTCGTGGAATAATATAAATTAACTGTAACTATCTATATGTTTTTTTAAGATAGAGTCGTCGGTTTTCAAAATAATCACCCAGAAAAAGAATATTGCAAGAATGATGTATATCTTAAAGCAAAGACACCTAATCCTACCAAAAATATATAAAATTTAAGTTGCTGGATTGAAGGTATGACTCTTAAAGGAGAGTATAATGATGAATAAAGTTGAATTTTGCCTAAAAGTCGTTGTCTTATTAATTAAATCCGGTACTTGGGATCGAAAAAAGAAAATTTTTAACTAACTGATTCATTAATGGATACTTTTGATATATATCAGTAAGTTGTCCTCACTAGTACAATTTAGAGCACATGCTGTTGGAATTAATGATAAATTTTATAAATATTAAAATCTTTTGCGTTAGCCAATTGTTGAAGCAGTTGACGAAATTCTTAAACATACAAAGACAAACTGATATATTTTATCTCATTGCTATGGGACTAAACTTGATAATTGTTTAGCCTTGACAATATGATTTTAAATCTTTTACATTAGACCGGATACTAGAATACGCATTTGTGAGTCGCTGCTGAGATAAAACGCTGTATACAAATAGTGTTCGAACGCATTGCAAAGCCCTCATTGACCACAAATATGTTTTTGGTAGGAGTGGTGAGCAATTGTTCATCATGAGTTGTTTGTACCTGAAAAAAAACATTAATTCGACATAATTATTAATAAGCATATAGTCAAATTTAATCAATAGAAAAGGCGTTGTTTTCACGTCACGACAACACTAGACCATGTACATATTTAATGACTCAGCAAAAATTAAGACATCGGCTGGGAATATGTCCCGCGTCACCATCATATCATTTTTTTTCTGTAAAGCACTCTTAATGTTGTAAAGTTAGCTTCAAAAGAGGCTTCTGGAAATATCACTTGAATCCTTTTTTCAAACATTTTCTTCTCTTCATACTTTTTAACACCCATGTCACTAAACCAGAGGTATTTCAAATGAATTTATTACATACGCTATTATATTACTACGGATGCTTAGCGTATCGGTACATTACGATCTAAAAGAAGCTAATAAGCAATTTTAAATCACAGTACAGTAACAGTAACTTTCAGAAGAAATGCGAAAGAAGTGGAGGCACGTTAGCAGCATAGTTTGATCATTATTATTAACACAAATTATTCTTTTATTTTAATGGCGTATTTTTCTTAGTGTAAAATTAACTTCATCCAGCCTGATAGTTTGTCATCCATGGTTTCGTTCATACAATTTTTTTATCAATTTAATAGTACTTTTGATACCAAGTATGGTTATAAATAGAGTCATTTCCATCTTGATTAACTGTTGTAAAACACACTGTTGAAATACTAATCCGCGTTATACGTAATAACATTGAAAGAATGCATCCCTATTTTCTTTTGGATGGTGCCTTCTTATCTTGCCGCCGTAGATGGTCGATAATGCCGTCGTCCAGAAAGTAATTTCGCAGATAAAGCCGCATTATATACGCGCGTAGCTCTGTATCAAATCAAAGTTACTCAGCAAAAATTTAATTGAAACATGATGAAGGCGAGATTCTTCCGATTTATGGTGATGATAAGTCATGCATCGAGTGATACAGTTTTAGTACTCTTGGGCGACTACCAAGGGAAGAAGCCTGATATCAAGATATGCACCATGTATCAACCATTGTAATTACTTATCTATTTATCTATCCCTTTGAGTCTACTGTACTTTCGCTCGGTTTTATAAAAGAACTAGCGCGAAATATAGTGTGAACGTTGCTGAAAGAACGAAACAGAAGTCCGTGTCATTATAGATATAAAATTAGAAAGTATTCCTTAAGGTAATAAAAGAACTACCATTTTCTCTCATTTTAATTTTATGAATCCGGGTTTAGTAAAACGACTTCCTGGAGAAGGTACACTAATAAGGATCGATGGCTTGAAAACCTTACCTAGTCCTACTGTCGAGCAATAAAACGCTTTATTGGTGTATTGTATCGTGGCCAAACGAACAAGAGATTAAGGAGACACCGAATATAACAAAAATAAACATATAAATAGCGGGTTTCGGGACGGCTAGATTGTTCTCGGAACGATCTATGTCGGTAATACTTATTTAACTTCTAACAATGTACTTATTACTCGGCAGATTTAAACACCCCGGGCCAGGAAACTCAAATTTGTCGTAGGTAGTAAAGCCACCGAGAGTAAATCACCTAAAGAAGAATAAATTTCGAGGCGTCCTCATGCATAATGAAAATAGAAAATAATCAGATAAGATTTTTACGGCGTGGTACAATACCATTCGAAATGCAAACGTCCTAGCACGCCCTTTTTCCCATTCAGACCACGACGGGCCTCAACCACCACCGAGCGGGTCCACGACTTCGGCCGGAGACCGAGAGAGAGAGCGAGAGGTTCGCCGATGCGTGACGGGGCCCCATAATAACCAGACCTAATCGCTATTGTTCGACCGAAGGCATCAGTCTATTGACGTGAAAAAGAGTATATTACTGGACAACAAAGGATATTGTTTTGCCGGTCCTCTTCTTCTAGTCATTTATCCGCCGGTTAACAATGGCTGTCGACCAGCTTGACACGTCTATCAGAAGGTGAAGGATGATCCCGATCGCCCCAGGTACCTCGCTCTCTAAGGAGAAGGTCGGGCGGTCCAAAAAACAGCCGTATCGAATCGTTTATTTTCTAATAATATGTAATTATCTAGCTCTTCAACTTTGTTGCATTTTTTTCGCGTTCTGTTAAATTACTGTTTGGCACAATCATCCACGAACCTAATTTCCATCCGCATTTTCTTCAATCACATTTGCTCAAAAGTTATTATATAATGCCGTTCATATGTATATATGATATTTGTCAAAACCCCTGTTATGACATTTTATTTGATATACGGGCTTAACCATATGTATGCGTAATTTTAAATTTAGTTTCTATGGTCTAATATTCAAAGCATTAAAACTTGATATTCGCAGTGATATTCTAAACTATAAAGTAATATATAAGTGTACATGAGTATTAACTTAATACAAATAATATAAGAATTGTTTTGCATGGTCTCAGCAGGAAGGCGCCGAGAAGGTCATTTTGCTGAATTACATTGGTTAGTTTAAATTGCCATTACAGGCACCTGCAATGAAAATACTTTATTAAAAGAGAATTTCATTGGTCGAGGATTTCATATGCATCACGTAACTAAATTGTGACGTCACATTCTACTGAATATAAAATTCAATATAAATACAAATATTTTACAATATCAAAAAGCTAAAATATAAGTATCTAATGAATATATATTATGCATATAAATAAAGAATAATGAAATATAAATATACAAATAAATAATAATTAAATGTGGATATAAAAATGGCTGCAATCTAATTGAAAACTAATCTCGTGGCAAATATAATCAAAATATGTGGTCTATAGCTCTATTTCCCTATTTCATATTTCTTTAGTGCAATCAATTCAAATAAGATGTATTAAAGTTCATATATTTTGTTTCCTCATATTGAAAGCAGAACAGCACAGCTGATAGTCTGTGTCTGTGAATATTTTACTAACTTTTTTATTATTTTACTCATTTTACTTAAGCAATACTTCGCAACAAAAAATTAAAATATTTGATATATATGAAAATTATTGCTGCGCTTTTATTATGGTAATATCCAGGAGTTTAAAAGACAGCTTACGCATCTATTATTAACAATATAATAAAACAGACATGATAACCTATTGTCTATAAAATCAAGCTCATCTTGTTGGTCTACAAATTGTATTATATTATTTTGTATTAAAATATTTTATTAATATTCTTGTTGAAAAGTTTACCTCGGTTAAGAAGCCTTAAGCCAAAATATTATTTATAAGTATCTTGACCAATATACACGTGTGTCAAGCAAATGAACCCCTTCAAAATAATTAGGTTTTTAATTGATGGCACTTTACAAACAATTTTTCACATGTACCTTTAATGTCATTTTGCCATGGCCCCATTTGGACTCATTTTGTGTTTAAACTGTGTGTAATGTCTTCATGATTTCTTCTGTTGTATTCCTGTAAATAATAACATATAAGAACAGAAATGCTTTATATAAATAATTGTATACGTACCAGATAAAACCAATGTTAAATCACACGTCCTTAATCCAGCTACATTGAGTTGTTTCTTCCGAGGAAAACTAGGTCTGGTGTTTTATTTACGCACATACACTGGATATACAACACTTTTGACGATGAAGATATATTTTAATGAAATAATAGTGATTATATTTAAGACACAAAAATGCTAATTATGTTTTATGTCAGGCACACAAAAATTACGTCGAAAACAAACTGAAACAAACAATGGCGTTATAAAAATGAGTCAAGTCAAGTGGTGTCAGATCCAGCGTTGAACGGACCACCCAAAAAATGTCCTCAATTTCGCATATTTAAGTAAAACCTCAACATATACTCTATGATTCTAAACTTTTTACACTCCATGTAGCAACTAAAGAAACATCTCTATTTACTTTTGTTGGCATTAACATAATAGATGACACATGACAAGATTGATCTTGTGATTTTACCATTTTGGCAATTTGATAGATGTAATAAATATTTTAATATAAAATTATGCCCAAACAATTAGATTAGATTGGTATAGATCATCTTCATTAAACCAATTAAGATGGCTATCTAGAAAACATTTAGGATGACTGTAAAATTTTGGTATATAAGCAGCTTTGGAATGATCATTTGGTCATTATTCTCAGAGTAATTATTCTACAATTTCACCATTGTTTAGTCTAGATACACTTAATTATTATTATTACATAAGAATTTATCCTTGAACTCATAACATATATTGATAGAATTACATATACTCTATAGAAAACTGTAGTTGTTGACATGTTATTATTTATTTATTTTTTATCTAAATTATTTATTACATTGTTAGTAGTCATTGTCGATTAACCTACAATTTGTCTTAGCTTAATTTAATCTAATCCAATATTGTTTATGCATTAACACTGCTGATTATTCTATTAAATGCAACTAACTTCGCTACACTAAACAAAAACAAACGGTTTCCTTCTTTTGAGTCTGTGTCCTGTTGTGTGGTTTTATCGAAGAGTTGTAATATCAGAATGAGAATGGAGTATCTTCTTGTCTCCTTGTGATTCTTTCAATTTCCTGAGTAACAGTCAGTGTCTGAAAGTCTCGGTGTAAGTAATATATCCTATAGTATCTAGGTGTACACACTGTGTTTCTTTGGACTTTTTGTAATGTTCTAAATTTATATTATATTTACATTGCTTTTGCTTTTGACTGGAATTCCGTAGGTCTATATAGGCTTTAATACCTGCTTGTAAAGTAGTAATTTATTATGTACTGATTTTCTTCCAATTAAACAATAAATTTTTCTATATTTCGACTCCATTCTTTGCGTTTAGTTTTTAACATGTTCTTTCATCGAATTTTACCACAACAGTAATCTCGCGATACTTATTGCTGTTGTTTTATTTATTATTATTGATGTTTGTGTGATCTGACTATAGGTGAACTGCATATCTACAGATTTACGTTGGTTAATTTTTTTTCCGGAACTAGTTGAATTATTTATATTGTCACTGGTCTGTAGTAATTTTCGTTTTTTAGCCATCGTGATTTTTGTGGAAGGCTTCCTCTTGTTTGACTTATACGTTTTTACGCAATTAATAATTTAAATAAAATAAAAGAAGTATTGACAGCTCCTTAAGAATATTGTATTAAAGATTCAATTAATGCTAAATCTTTGTTTTCGTGAGACCATGAGTGAGCAAGCCACTGTACCAAAACGAAATAATTTGATTTTTCTGACAATTATGGCGTCGCCCCAAGCGGCCGATCGTAACTCATCGAAAAATACGTCGAGGGCGATTTGAATGAAATATCGGCCGTAAATTGCGCCGAGTGAACGTTACATATCTTAGGATTAGTAGCCGGCGGCTGGGCCGCCCCCGGGCCCGCCGCCTCGCTTCGGAATGATACATTTTTTTCATTTCGTCGTGATTTGTGGCCATGGGGAACGGGGGAACTGCCGCCCGCCTGATATACTGCCCGATAAATTAAAAACGTGTAGCGAGGCTACGGCTCTCTCCCCTATTGCCACCTCTGCATAGGCCATTTTGCGCCATCAAACAACATGCATTACTTTAACGACGCTTTTTTGTACCATTTTTTACCATTTTGTGACTATGTCTAATTATATTATTCTCTTGTTTTGCATTATGTTTCTGTCTCTCTCTCTCTCTCTCTCTCTCTCTCTCTCTCTCTCTCTCTCTCTCTCTCTCTCTCATTATTATTATATCTTTGCATCAGTTGCATCAAAGTTTTGTACCAGTGCCTGGTCATTTTTAATTGTAATGTTTTAAAACAAACGACCTTCTATCCCAAAATGTTTCATTATCACATTTTTATAAGCAATAACTAACCTTTTCCAAAAAAGCCAACAGGATCTTCAAACATTCAGTGCTTTAGATTATCGGGAATATTCAGATTTACTGGAAAATGAAAGTTTAAAAGATTTTAGTTACAAGTAAAGAAAATATAATATATTCTCATGCAATTGAATTATTTGTAGTTTCGTTTAGGTAAAATTGTTTATTAGACTATATAGTACAGTTTCAACCTCATAAATCATGTAACATCGGTAGACAAATCATTACTAGACTAGAAATTAAAATAATGGTAAGTAAAGAAAATATATTCATACAGTATTAGTTGTTATAGATTGTATTCCTGGTACCTTACGTTATATCTTGTTACAACATTCTTTGTTTTCTTTCTCGCTATTATTTTAGCTCTCCATACCAATTTTCTTTGCGTCTTTTATGTACATCAGTGGCCATCTCAATATAAAGGTAGGATTTTACAGTACAATAGATATATTAACGATAACATGTTACGAACATTGGCTCTTATATTTTGGAATTATGCTAAATTCGTTATTATTTGGTGTTTTTGCGAACAATTTTTAATTTTTTTATAACACCAATTCAGCTTTATTATTTATTAGTTTACAGAAACAAAAAAAATTCTTTTAAGTTGATTTAAATTATATCATTTGTTTTAGTCATCACATTATTTTTTATATATAAATATAATTATAAGGGTGATAAAATCTACGATAAAACTATTAGTCCTCATTAACAAAAGTCAGTACACATTGACGTTACGTACAAACGCTCAAACATTACGCTGAATTTATATTTTAAAAACATTTTCGTTTGGTTTATTGTGCTGCCTTTTCAATATACTGTGGATTAGCCATCATCAAAAGAATTTGACATATTGAGTACTCAATATGCAGTATTTGATCATATTGTTTCAGTATTCTATTACTTTTGTTAAATGGCAACAATCAGAAGTAAATTACAAGGGTTAAGTAAATTTTTTAAACAATTTTAAGTCCTCTTTGGCTATATTGTATTTGAACCAAAGTTTTTTCCAGTCTTTGAAACAGTTATTAAAGTCAAATATGATAAGCTGAGAAAATGAAAATATGATAAGAGATGAGATAATCTTAATCTTTTGTATCGAACGCATAAACACTGAAATAATACAACCATTTTTGCTAGGATTAAAGATTTTCATGGACAAATATGATGGACAACACCACACGTTGTTATTTTTTATTACAGTTTTGTTTTTAATATCAAATTTCAAGTTGTTAGTGGTATTACTTCTGTAGAATGCGCCTTATATATATAGAAAAAAAATTAATGAAAATTAATCCACATATATCATAATGTATCATATTCGACTTAAACAAATACTTTAAACATGTGTATAATATTACCAATTAAAAAAGAATAATAGAACCTTTTACCCTGACTGCCCAAGAAATAAACGGAGACTTGGCATCGTTGCTTATGTCGAATCCCACGTCCCGTCGAGTTATGAAATCGAAACAGGGCCATAAACATTGGAAAACAATAATGCCCGGCTCGCTGGCCGGATATAACTGTTCCTTTGGCAGTTTCGCCGCCATAACCGTAACTTTTTGGGGGCAGGGCACCGCGCCGGCTCTAATATCCGACCGGCAAAAATGCCGATTGCCTTATGCAAAAAGAGGGATTTTTCGAACGGTGGCTGCACTTTATTGGGGGAGCCTTTCAATCGAATTTATCACTGATCCCCATCAAACCGATACGTGATTTCACTGCAGCCCGGATCGACTTGATATTTCTTCATAAAATCGCTAATAAATCGAACCGAGACTATAAAATAAGGAAATAAATGACCCTCACTTAATACGGGTCGGGGCTCTAGAGGTAAATTGATGTTAAACCCAGTAACCAGACACTTTAATGAACATAACAAGACTTACAGAATGATCAAGCAATAGTCGTCAAAATTTAAATTTTATGACAATCTGGCTTAGTTTCAAACTTACAGTGATTCTAGTGAAATTTACTTTTGTTATTTTTAAATGTTAAGTTGTTCATAACCAATGTTATGACCAAATTGAAAGAATGGCGCTTCTAATTGCTTTGCCACCATCCGTATAATCCAGATCTACCTCCAAGTGAGTGCTGGCTGATTGCAGGCTCCAAAATAATGCTTCATAGAAAGAAATTTCTCTCAAATGAAGTATTCTTTTGAATCTAGTTAATAAAAATTCTAATTAATGAAAGTGATTGTCTAACTTGAAGCCATTTCTGAAAGCAAATGCAAATCATTATTAAACATTGAAGTAATTTCTTATTTTATTTGTTATACCTGCGGCTTATTGAGCTGCTATGTGAACAATATGAGACAAATGAAATGGAAAATAATAAGTACTTAAAATCAACAAGCGTAATATTTGTCTGAGATTTAAGAAGCCTTTTTTATGTCAAAGATTTCGACGAGAAAGTCGAGTTTTCTGTTAATCTGTTTCTTCTGTTATTTCCGTTAACAAAAAATATTTGCGGGAGTTTTTGCCTTATAATTTAATGACAGTAGTGATGAATTTACTGGGCTTTGCAAAACGTAATAATTCTTCTAATAAATAGCACTAGTTCTAATAGAGTAGAACCAGTAAAAATGTTTAAAAGTTTTAAAAGTAAAAACAGTAGAGCAGTAAATTCACTCAGTCAAGATAGAAATTACATATGTCAAACCTAACATTTTATCTTAACGATCAATCTTGTACCGCCAACATTCGAATATTAATTCCTTTGTCTGAATAATTTTCCTATTAAACCAGATCTATACTAGGTATTGATATATGTTCGCTGACATAACGCTCCCCCCCTCCACCACCGAATCAATTTATCTTAAATGTTATGTCTGCTCTTCGATTAACCAAAATGTTTCTCACATTTTAAACACAAAACTATTAGGGAGAAGAAAAAAACAGTTCCCATAGTCCTTTGATGTTGGCAGACTTGCCGTCGGCAATAATTCTCGAGATAATCTACATTAATTCGAAACAACCTGTTTACCATAGAATTCGGATTTATTAGATTTATTTTTATTAACCTCCTCGTCGATAATTTACCTTTCAGACGCCAGAAAATGACCGAATTCAGTAGCGCATCCAAATGAGCCAGCCATTCAAAAGAATCAGAAAGAGAGAGGAAGATATCTTGAAATTAAATGATATTTATTCATGATTACTACTGTAAGTGTATCATAGGTTTTAATAAAATGAATCAGGTAAGCTACAAGTTTAATGAATATTATAAGGGTATATGGAAGTTGATACGAAATACTTAAAGAAAGTGTTAAATTATTATATGAAAAACAGAAAGAGATTGAACATTTCTTAACTAGTGATTGTTGGCTACAACTATTTATTAGTAATCCTCTAGAATAACAACTGAGGAGTGAAATTGGGTCAATTTTTATGATACATCTGCTATCGAACGTAATTTCATTAGCTCAACCAATGGACCAGAATATAATAAAACTTGTCAAACCATACTACCAACAGTTTCTACTTTCATTTGTCCTATCTTGGAATCTTGGAAACATATCTAAGACATTGAAACAGGTGACAAGAAATCGTTTTAAATTTGTATAAGGATTGGACTTAATAAAGAAACTACTCGAATATGTCGAAAAAATCTCTTGTATCAATGATTCAGATGATGAAGTTCTTTAAGTGTAATTTTATATCATCAAGTGAATATCATAATCAGTGTGCCTTTGTATGTTCTTAATTTATTGAAAATGATGAATCCCAACAGTCGTTCTACTCTGTCCACTATATATATATATATATATATATATATATATATATATATATATATATATATATATATATATATATATATATTTATTCATGATTACTACTGTAAGTGTATCATAGGTTTTAAAAAAATGAATCAGGTAAGCTACAGGTTTAATGAATATTATAAGGATATATGGAAGTTGATACGAAATACTTAAAGAAAGGATTACATTGTTATAAGAAAAACAGAAAGAGATTAAAAATTTCTTAACTAGTGTTTGTTGGCTACAACTATTTATTAGTAATCCTCCAGAATAACAACTGAGGAGGCAAATTGGGTCCATTTTTATGATACATCTGCTATCGAACGTAATTTCATTAGCTCAACCAATGGACCAGAATATAATAAGACTTGTCAAACCATACTACCAACAGTTTCTACTTTCATTTGTCCTATCTTGGAATCTTGGAAACATATCTAAGACATTGAAACAGGTGACAAGAAATCGTTTTAAATTTGTATAAGGATTGGACTTAATAAAGAAACTACTCAAATATGTTGAAACAATCTCTTATATCAATGATTCAGATGATGAAGCTCTTTAAGTGTAATTTTATATCATCAAGTGAATATCATATTAGTGTGCCTTTGGATGTTCTTAATTTATTGAAAATGATGAATCCCAACAGTCGTTCTACTCTGTCCACTGTATATATATATATATATATATATATATATATATATATATATATATATATATATATATATATATATATATATATTTATTCACGATTACTACTGTAAGTGTAGCATAGGTTTTAATAAAATGAATCAGGTAAGCTACAGGTTTAATGAATATTATAAGGATATATGGAAGTTGATACGAAATACTTAAAGAAAGTGTTAAATTATTATATGAAAAACAGAAAGAGATTGAACATTTCTTAACTAGTGATTGTTGGCTACAACTATTTATTAGTAATCCTCCAGAATAACAACTGAGGAGGCAAATTGGGTCCATTTTTATGATACATCTGCTATCTAACGTAATTTCATTAGCTCAACCAATGGACCAGAATATAATAAGACTTGTCAAACCATACTACCAACAGTTTCTACTTTGATTTGTCCTATCAAGGAATCTTGGAAACATATCTAAGACATTGAAACAGGTGACAAGAAATCGTTTTAAATATGTATAAGGTTTGGACTTATACTCTGAATAATGAAAAAAATTAGTAAATATGACCACCAATTAAAACTAGTTACTATTAAACAGTAATGATTTTCTAAAACATAAAGACGTGGAATCGACTTTTAATTGACTTGGCAATTTCCTCCGTCACATCGAAGACGTCGGATGAATGCTAATTGAACGGAAACGAAAGTGTGTCTCGTGAAATAGCCCGATTCCACGCCACTGTCCACCTAGACCACCAAAACTATTTTTCGAACGCAACCGAAAACCAGTAGCCGAGATCCATTCATCAAGCATTCTCCTAAACCGAAATCTCTAGCCCCCATCTCGACAAAAAATGAAGAAGAAGAAGCAGAAGGAAAAAAACTCGAACCCGAGTCGAGGATCTTCTCGATCTGGTGCCGGGGTCTCGACGGTTTTTCGGGCCTTCTTTTAGTGGTAGCGTTGGGGCGCATCCCCGAACTCTTCGTGACCATAGGTCGTTGTCAACGGTAATGTCTTCCTTGCGTGCAACCGGCAGAACAAGACAGGCACGGTAATTACACGTTGTTTTCGGCCAGCACCCATTTATGTTGTTCCGAAGCACCTTCGTATATAATATCGCCCTTTGTCTTGCGTTTTATTATCGTCATTATTCAACAGACAGTTATTCTAATGAACATAAACTGGAAATTATCATAATAAATCCATTTATAATACATATGTACAAATATATACATTTGGGGTACAAATTAGTATCTGCCGTTAGTTGAAAGAGAACGTTAACAGTCAGTTATACTTAAAAATAGCCAACATAAAGAATCACTTAGTAAGATTGGACATCTATCAACCACATAACGTTGAAATATTGTTTTTGTAATAGCATTATATATTTTCAAAACCTCTAAATCAAAATAAATTCACCTGAAAGTCTTAGAAGCGTCTTTTACACTTTATAATTTTTGAAACGAATAGCACAGGTAAAATATTTTAATATGGAATAAATCGGATAGCAAGTTTTACATGTCCAATCCATGGCCTATTCTGACTAGTGACGCTCAATGTATGAATATGCAAAATATAACACTGCTTATTGAACATGATTGAGAAGTAAGAAAATTATGTTCTATATGTTTAATTCTGCTTACTGGAAAGAGTCGATGAAAAATATATTTAACACGATACACCAAGGAGGAAGAATCTTTCAGGCGAACTGGCCATATTAACAGCAAAAAAATTATTGTTTTTTTATTTAAATTATATCATTAACAAATGATGCTCTCTTATTTATGTTTATAGATCTGGTTGAGCTCATTTGTAAGTTAATCATCTGTGTGCTGATCAATTTTGTAACTCTTAATTTATAAATTAAATTATTATTATTGTTCTGTTATATATTTTTTATTTCTTAAATTAAAATTCAGTTGGTCTACTTAAGCTAACAATACTCACATTCTGCGGGTTATCCAGTAGTTCTATTGTTTTTAAGTAATATTTTTCATGTTTTAAGATGAAATCTTGGATAACTTGGGTGCAGTTCTTCGTTACTTAGTGATGAACATTGATAATTATTTGAAGAACTTTGTTTTGACAGTGTTGTATTACTAGTTGATTTTTATATTTTATTGTAACTCCATATCTGATCCATATTTGACTGATAAACCAATATCTCGGATCTTAGGTCAAGATGGGAGTACTTTCTGACTAACCAGTACAATTCTTTGATTTTTAATCTGATTTGCTCTGTTGTTTGGCTAACGTGATATTTCCGATGCATATGTAAAGGAAAGTTTTGAGACAAAATCTATGATAGAACGGGTAAATCGTTTGGTTTCATAGAATTATTAAAAATAAAACAACATATCGCTCACGCTATATTTGTATATAACATAAGAATCTCAAAACACAAAATCACAATGTCAGTATCAAAAAGAAATTTAGTTGTGTTGATTTTTAAAATCAACATTTTCAATTATCTATCAATATTTGCCAATATATTTTACTTTGTACACAATTTCTGTTAATTAAGAAATGTAAATACATAAATTTGCTAATATCCAATTATCATTTTCCGCAATAAATCATCCGTTATAATTTGACCAAAAAATATATCGACATTCATTTGTTAATTTACCGTGTAATTTAATGTTCAATAGTCCATTTAAAGTAATTTAAGAATAATCAATTATTGCCTGTAATACTAATATTCAATTTTCAATTCATCAAAAAGTAACTTTTTGTTAAAAAAAACATTGAAAAGTAACATTTTCGTAGTTATGATTTTAAGTTTCAATGGTTTTACACGAAAAAGTTTGTTTTAGGCTGATTTTTTTCTGTATTGAGAAAGTTTCATCTAGCATAACGAATCAATTATTGCTATATTACACCCACAGTCTCAATGAGATCACCATTTTCATCACTGGTTAAGAAAAATGTTTAGTCTAATCAAACAATTTATTTGAAACTTTTTTGTTGAAAAAATTAATCATGTCGAAGTATGATGAGCAAATGATAACCACATTATAAAAAGTGTATAAAATTCAAATATTGTGCATTACAGGATAAGCATATTTGGTAATGGTATTTCACTCTCTATGATGTCAGATAATTAACATTAGGTATTATTGGATCACTTAACCATGGAATTATCATTGTTATTATCATATATTAAAGGACATTAAGGTATGTTCTAAAAGACAAGCGAAGGCTTGTTCATGTTTTCATTCACTCCAGTGTCTCTCGTAGAGATTTTTTCATATATATACGACGTAATAACCAGTAAATATTTGGTAGCCACAGGGGCCCATGTGCCAAAGGGGCTCTTTTAGGTTTGTGATACTTACTAGTTACTAGTTCGCGACTACCGCCACGAAAATAGGTTATTTTCCTATCACTAAAAACCAACAAGTTTTCATTAACCTGTAGTTATTTAAATGAAATTAATCAATTGAGATCTATGGCATGTGGTATCAAGCAGATTTCCATGATAGTTATAACATTGCGGTAATATGGTGGAACCCACTAGAAGCATTTTTAGCGTTATTAAATACACCTACCGTACTTATTAGGTAGTTTTCAGGATTCTATTTTCTGATTTCGGCAATTAATAGTCGACCAAATGAATAATGTATTCATGAATTCGTCTTTATAATCTACTATATACCCACAATTTAGCTTAATACCTACCTAAACCTATTTATCTATTTACAATATTATTTTAACTATGAGGTATTAAGCTAAATTGTGTGTATATAGTAGAATATAAAATACCTGTAGTAGATAGGTTAAATAAGGGGTTTCTTTATTATTATTTAGTTATTACAACCATTATTATATACATATAGAGCTGATCTGAACTGCTTCAAGCACAAATTATTCAAAATTTACAAGGAAAGGGAGACATTTTCACTATAACACAAATTGTAAACCATAACAGAAGAGAGAAAACTATTAGGTGTATACATTAATTGATGTTTTTCACGATATATATACATTTATTTAATTAGCTATAAAATAAAATTAGAAAATGAATAAAAAAGGGTTTTGAATCTTTCTACTGTTACACTATTACATTTCTCATCAAATTGTTTTACAAGAAACAGTCTTATTGTATGTTCAGATTTCAAAAACTGAAAAATCGAATAAAGCAGAATATAATTTTAGTATACCACATATTATTTTAATAAATATATAATAGATAAATTATAACAAACATTTGCGTCACTATTTAAATTGATATTCAATACTGACTGTGTTTTAGAATAATGTTGAATTATCATCGAATCTTACATCGAATTTGGTAGTAGTAATCAGCAGATCGGTATCGGTCACGATATCTTCAAAGTTCATCCGATATATCATCGAAATTATTCTCCGAGCGTACAGGCAACGTTCTTCATTTACCGTCTATTCGATAGACATAACAGTAAAGCAATCTGGCACGAGATATGAAAAATATGCCGATGTCGAACAATAAAAAACAATTGGGATGTTAATGAGACCGAGAGAGCTTGGGCATGATCGTCATGGTCGCTTGGTACCGCCGAGACAGCGGTACCGAACGGAAGCTCAGATCTGAGCACCGCTATCAAGATCGAAAAGATGCCGATTCATTTTGTAAATTAAACAAGTTATTAACATCAAATAACGGCCACATTGTTAACTTTTATCCGACAACAGTCGATAAAGAATAATTGATGGCGATCGTGGCTAGGGACGGAAGTTCGTATCGAATTTTTCGCCCTGTCGACATCGATATATGAACCCTCACTAACGTCTACGAAACAATAATCGTTCCTGTATCAGTACTCGTATAATACTCATTTTTATTGCAACAAAACATCGAAATCACTGATAAAACGCTGTTTAATGATGCATCGAAGAAAACGAAACGAAACATTTAAATCGATACAAGCGTACAGCACTACCGTCCAAACCTAATTGATGATCCTCGATGTTTTTCTTCGATCTGTTGTTCTCGTTGACGCTTCATCAATTACAATTTCGATACGCTTGCCTTTTACTTTGTTAAAAATGATTAGTTATTAACCATCAGAAATTGGGAATGCATTCAATGACTCGATAGAAAAAAAGGAGCCGTCGCGTTTTTTTCTCCTCTATACATACATAATTGCTTCGGCTCCATTCGTACCGAAGCTATCTTGATGTTTGTATGTCTTATTTTACAATATTTACCGAGAATGCTCGAACAAATAGTGAGAATATCAATTATATGTGGTAATTTTATTGTTAATTTGCGTAAATTTGCTCAAGACATTTACAATCACATGACTGTTACACATACCAAATATGTTTTTGTTTGTACAGGCACAGGTGGTTTCTTTTGGATCAGTGATTGTTTTTAAATGTGACAAGAAACACGTTGCGTCATTTATCACGTGTCCGACAAGCGGTGTGCACTTTACACTTTATTTTTTATTGATTTAATATTAATTTAATGATGACCATTAGCATTTGTTGCCAATTTAAATTAGCATGTCCATTAATGGCTCCACTAATACAACAACAAAATTATCATTTTTACGGTAACTAATTCATATAATTACCAGTAAATTATTTTTCGAATAATTTCAATTGGTAATAATTTTAATATTATTAATTAGTTATTATTTGTTAATTTCAGTGCCCAAGACAAGAGGAAGTATTATCCATGGTTTTGAATCCCGTCACGGCATGAATATACATTTACATTTTGCTACTCTTCGCAATCTGATTATACGGTAATATGCTGATAACTAATTATTACCAAAACAACAGCTTTATAGATTCATAGTTTTACGAAAACGTTTGAAGTTTTGTGCCTAAAACCGTGCATTTGTGACGCACATTACGTTTCTTATTTCATCAAAAGAAAAAAGCGGCTGAAAATCATAAACAGGGACATACGGTGAGCATGCTTCAATCACAAAAATGTGTGAAATGCAGTTTCCACAATTCAATTTGAGAAGTGATGGGAAATGCCAAAAAGATGGGAAGATGGTTGTCATATGAATTGAGTGAGAGGCAGTTAGAAAATCAAAAAATTGTCAGTAAAATGCTACTCCAAATGCATAAAAGAGTAACAGGTGTCGAAAATATCAAGCGAAAAAGTCATTATCACCTGGCGACACTAGCCTATCAATTGCGCCAAACCGCTTTGATCGAACTTTATGAACTTTTGAAACCTGGAACAGAATATCCTGATCCCTACCAACAACAAATAAAAAAAAGTATTTGAACAGCTAAACTATTGCAACTCTTATTACATTGATCGAAAGACACTACCTCTAAATTAATCATTTTAGCTTTGTTAGTAGAGATAAACCTTAGCTAATAAAAATGAAACTGTAATATATAGCAAAAAATAATTCCTTTAATTTTTTATCTTTTCAATATAGGACTGAAAATTCGTTCAATTTTTTTTATAAATGCTGTTGGAACTACGGTTGTAATTATTTGCTATCTTGTATGTAATAGTTGCGTTGTATTTGTCAGTCTCTTAACTCATTTCCGGCACCAATCATATATAGAGAAACTTTAAAAATTCGTACAGCATTACAATTAAAAATAGGAAGCATATTAATCATTAATAATCCAAATGAAATATTGCGGCTTATATTGGTCAAATAGGCAGTATTTTCTGGTTGTTGTGTTACCCAACACGCCTAGAAAGTATGTATAAATTTTCAACCATATTGATAACCTGAAAAACAAATAACTAATTGCGGAAGGTCCCGTAACCGTTAAAGGGTCGTAATTTTGTTTATAAGTACAGTTACTAACGTTAACACCCTTCGTGTAATCAAAGCAAATCTTTGCAGTGAAGCATCATATAATAAATAACTGACCATTCAAAAGCAACTTTAATTTAATCCCTTTTTTTCCGAAGGTTTTCAAACACAAAGTATTTTCAATGGACTTACCCTCGAACAAACATTGATTTTTACTTGAAAAGATATCCCAACACGGTTAATAGCAAATAAGAAAACTGTTACCGCTCTTACACCTGCGACATGGATGAATAGCAATTTCGTTTTCCCTCATTAGCAGCTTTGGGTTGGAAGTATTAACGTGACATTGATCCCAAACGTACAGTAAAGGTTATAAAAGATTTAGTCACGCTCTCCCTATTGGGATGATCACCAGAAAACCTAAATTTAAATCCAATCAAAATTCTATGGAATTAGTTGAAACATTCTATTGTACATAAAAATAATTATAAGTAAAGGTAGTAAATATATAAGATAACTTATGTACTCTAACTGCTTTAGAATGAAATTTCATAAGATCTAAGATACCAAATTAATGAAAATATTGATTAAATATTTTATTTTATTAGTTATAGGTATTATTTTATTAATAATATATTACATTTGATATATTTTAAAATAATTCTAGGCAAAATTAATAACAAAAATGTACATAAGAGTTGTTTCATTTACGGGCTATTAGCGTATATTTTCTATTGTTTAAGATACTATGTGATGATACATAAATAAAATTTGTTATCGTGTTTTAATTTTTTTAAATCTGTTTGGTAAGTAATTTTGGAAGTTGTATGTGTGGCTTCTAGTTATATACAGCTGACATGACCATACATACCGCAATCTAGTGAGGATAAAAATGTACCCCTTTGGCAAATATGTCATTAGTTATAACGAAATTTTTACTGATATTGCTCGTTGGGATATAAATCTCACATAGTTCACAATGCAATAAAACCATAAAACATTATTAATTATCCACTTTTACGGTATTTGAGTAGAATATTTGAAATAGTTGTGTATCTCAAAAAACACAGAGTTTCTCTTAGGCTACAAATTTTTTGCTTTAATAACAACTTTTGTTGACAGTTTCGAAAATGTTCAAACATTATAAAAACTAGTTTAAGAACAAATAAATGGCAGCAACTTCAGAATAGTTTTTACGAGAATCTCTGCTTTGGATCGTGATTATATTTTATTTACACCTAGGCAAGTATTTTCATAAATTCTACTTAAAAATATAGAGCAAAGCGTGTCCACAATATATTTATTCGAAGAGAATTAATAGTTTAATTTTAATAGATAATTTGATGTCTAACCAACTATGCAACTACCAAGTTATGCAAGATTCCGCTCTAAAACATGAAATAAAATCTACTGAAATAATAAATCGTCTTAATAGTTCAGTTGGTTTTAAAATTTAAGTTAGTACTAAGCGTGTGTTATCTAAGAAGTAATAAAAAACCTCGTTGAAACGGTTTCTTCATTGATGAATAAAATATATTCATATTTATGAAATAAAAAAAGAACAGTTTGGAATGCCTTTCTGAAAATCATGTTAAAAAGGCCATTTTAAAATGAATAAAGAACTGTTTAGATGCTAGAAATCATTGTGTAGACATTTGAGCTGTATGTTTTTCTGTACAATTGCTCAGGAGTCTTCTATCCACCCCTGATGATAAAAATGCATGTAAATAAAAATAAATTACTAATACCGTAATAGTAAGTCTAACTTTCAAACAGGATGTTCACGTCTTTCAATAGATAACGTTCGGATATTCTTTCACATAGACATATTTAATTTTTCTGATAGCTCTGGCCAAGATAGTCAGCTACTCGAACGAATAAAAAACATCAGTCCACATTATCATGCTACTAAAGTGAAAAGGGCACTTAAAACCTAAGAGAATCACTGTGTGCCCGGCTCAGTTAACCCACATGCGACACGAGAGCGACGATGGAAGCAGATAAAAAGAAAAAGCACATGAATAAAACAACAAGATAATACTTAATACGGCTGTCATGAGCCAGAATTGAATTATGTCTAGAGAGAACAGAACAATTTATTTACAATCAAGTTGAACGTGCTGTCATATTAATTATTCCCGGCCGTAGCAGGAGCGCCGATATAATAACCGGGCATTTTTCTTGTATGGCGAGCTTACCGAGCGAAAGCCGTTACATAATCCTTATTGTGTTATGTTGTTATGAACAATTGCGACCATTCATTTGTCAGTGTGTCATTAGAATTTGTCGTGGCGAACGATAATCTGTAATGGGTGTCGGAAAGACTCATTTAGTCTAACGTTTATTGATTAGAATTGATTTGAACCTTGTTGACCCTCGTTTTTTGTATCTTTCATCAATTATATTTTGAGAAATCGAACGTCTGCTCAGAAACCATAAAAATCCGATATAACGAGTAATATCCTACAATTTTTTCTATAATTCTTTTAATACCTTTTGAAATATAACATTTTCAAAATTTAGGTGTTTACTTTTTAGGGGGTAAACAAATGTCGCTACCTTAACATCCAGAGTGAAACGAGCTATAGTATGGCTTCATTAAATATGTATTGCTAGAGATATGCGACTTTACAGCAATTTAATAGAATAAACTGGAGTTGATTTTTCCCAGTCCTTAACCTTTGTCAGAAAATAATCAACTAATAACTTAATTATTTCAGTTATTTCTCACATATTTCTATATATTATTGTATCTGAATTGTTCTAAGATACCATCAAGGTCATAATTATCAAGCATTCATTTTTTTTATTCTCACTATCCTAATTTAACAGTGGTTAAAAGGAGATATAATGTTGATTAATGCGTCGAAACTTGTAACTAAAATTCGATTTCAGTTAATACTGGTCGACTCTGCTTTCTGTCTGCAAAAGTCTAAAAAAGTCTGCCAGTGTCTACAAAATTCTTTAAAATGTTAGTGATAATAATTGGAGGTTATAAACAGGGAAACATTGTAAACCAAAAGTTGTCGTTTAGAAGGAGAGCAGATGAGACTCAAAATCAGAGAACTGTACTATTCGTCGGAAGATATTCCTTCGATATAAAGCTTATTTCGACTTATCGATTACAAATATTGGATTGTTCTAAAACATTAAGCTAATTAGTAATCCAACGCTGCCAAAACAAAGTTCTTCGATTAATTACCAATCGTTGTAGCTATATAATCAAAGAAGGATTACACTATAATCCCGAAGTCCAACATTTCGCTTTAGAACATAAAATAAGTTTACTATAAATCACCTCAATGTTGAAGCAATATAGCAACTGGACAAAGCTCAAGAAATTAGAAGATTGAAGCGAACCAATCCCCATAAACCCGTATAGTGTATTTGTATATTTAATACACGCCTTGACAAAGTGTCAATACACAAGAGACAGGTATAACAGAACAATAGTAATAAATTAGCTTGTAAGTTAAAATTACTAAAGTACTAAGCATATCTAATGCAACCTGTTATAAAAAGGGATAATTACAAGTCTATACGCTATATAAACAGTACCAACATTATTGGAGTTGCAATAAGTGATCTGAAATCAGGTTCATTATAGCTGCTTCTCTATATCGAATAAAATAATTTATTTATGTTTCTTTTATATCTGTTTAATTAACGCTGTTAGTACAATTATTATATGTAATTCTCGTCATTTACAAGAAATTTCTTGAATATTCCCTTCATAACTATAATTCAATTAACTTCATAAATCTTCTATAGCTTATACACAATATGTTGATTAAGTGTAGGTTTATCAATTTACTTGATATTTACGCATTCCCCTTAAACGATATGCTTGTTTCGAAATTTTTCGAGAACCGTGTTGTAAAAATTCCACCAATCTCTAGATTGTTGATGTCAAAATGGTGACGAAGTTTTATGGTACCTCGAACAATTCCTTATTGCACTGCTATTTTATTTATAGTATTTTTTTTGTTTCGTCAACTAATCCAAAATAAACAGGACTGTTCCACCAGTGTTTCCGGCAATAAAATAAATGGTTTATAACACTCCAATACTAAAAAGACCTAATACTCCGAAGGTTTCTGTTACTGTTTACTTATTAAGGAATAATGAATGCATTAAGGCCTTTATATTTTCGGAGAGATTGTTGCTGTTGAAAAGATATAGGTAAGAAAATTTGTTTACGTGATCTTGTAAAATTTATATAGTACTTCTTAACTTTAACTTATAACAAATAATCCTATAATAATAAAATTGGCAATATTTTAATTTCTATAGTATTACTTGCTATTGTTGGAAATATTTTCTAGAAGGTGTTGACAGTGTACTGATACTTAAAATGCCATGATTAACGTTGGGAACTATCGACTGAAAACAGTCGATAGTCGCAAAACAGTCGAAACAGTCGACAAATGAACGGTTCGACTGTTTTTTTTTTCCATTCGTGATGTCAGACGAAGATGTACGAATTCTTGTCTGTATAAAATGTGAGATAGGAAAGGACGGGGATAAATACTTGGAGCACTTAATTTTAAATGTCTTTATATTCTCCAATGGTAGTATAAGCGAGACAAAGATGTATTCATTCATGTGAGAACTTTAAAAAAGAAAAGAAAAAAATATTACTAATTTCTATTATCATTTAATAAATAATATAATTTTAAATTATTATTATACTTATTACTTTTATACTGAATGTTCTGTGGATGTGTAAAAAGGAATGGAATAATAACACAACAAATGTTTTATCCTGTTTTAAAATATTAATTGCTATTTTTAAATAACATACAAATAGTACAATATAAATTAAATCAAACCTAAGAACTAATGATTTTCAATAACCATAACTACTAAATAAAATGTAAACGTATACCTAATCATCGAAAAATCTAATTCATGATGAACCTAAAAATGATCGTACAATAACTACCAGAACCTTTTTAAATAAAAGTTTTATTTATATTTGAGCATAAATATTTTTAAATTACGGTGAACATTATCATGTTCAACTTTTTTTTGAAGTTAGAATGGAAGATACCTCTTTTGTGATAACTTTTTGTATCGCCTCAGCATTATTTGCAATACCATATCGTGCTTTTTTAAATCTAGGATCTGAAAATGTGGATTTTCCGCATATCGTATTCATTCGACATCTAATAGACAATTTTGTAATTTTTTCCCATTTACTTGTTAAAATCCTGGATTTGATGGAATGTTGCAGTCCTCTTATTAACCGTATAATTAAAGACATCGTTGGGATATCATTCACCAGATAACTCGGTGGTTATTATTTCAATGGGTTCTACAAGTTGAACATATTTTGTTAAGATAGTCCATTTGTTAACAAATAAAAACTGTGGTGCTCTTCTTAATAGCCAACAAAATATGACAGTAGCGAAAACTAGCGTTCCAAAATGCTGCTATATTAATTTATAATATATAGTTATTCAAAAGAAAACTACAAAAAAATATAAAACCACATATATTACATATAAATCTATATAAGCATAAATTCAGCGCATTACTTTCAAGGTCGCGGCTAGGACGGAAGGCCAGAACGTTAAAAATCAGTCGAATGAACTAGTAGAACCGAAAAACTAGAAGTAAAGGACTGAAACAGTCGATAGTAAATAGTAATAAAATTAGTCGGACCAAAAATAGCGACTGGAATAGTCGATAGTAAAATGTAGTCAATTACTGAACGGTCGATAGTCGATTTCAGTAGATTGTTCCCAACACTAGTAATGATATTTATTGCGAATTAACGTTAATGATAGATGGAATGAATGCAAAGCGCAGGTAGAACAAAACAAAATTTCGAAACACAGGCAAGTTTAAAATAATTGCAATGAAGTTAATATATTATGAATCATAGATATAAAATATAATATAATATAACCATATATTCCAAATGGGGGAGAAAAAATTGTTATATATATCGTCAAACGGAGAAACCAGTTTGTATTTGCAAAAAGTAGGTTTACTGTAATAAATTATTTAAATTTTGATAGCTTGTGTATACATTTGGAAAGCCTATTGCAGTAAATGTACAAAATATAATTAATACAAGTGTACTGTCAACATATCTTTTCTTAGTAATCCAAATATATAGTCTCGGCCTCTTTCGTTTAAATATTAATAGAAAAAAGAAAATAATTGTGCTGCTATTAAATGTCCAAATAAATGATAAACTGTACCAGGTGTATTATAATTCATTTCAGATTTTCTTCGATAAAAATATGTTATTTACAAGGGATAGTTCATTCATTCCTAGTAATGGCTATTTGATTCTAAGCATTTTAACCAAATTTCTCAGTCAGTCATAAAGCCTATTTGGACCTATGGGGTGCAAATATGGCTTTGTACTAAAACATCAAACCAACTAGTAATCCATCGCACCCAAAACAAAGTTGTAGGATTAATTATCAATGCTTATCGCTACGTAACCAACGAAGAGTTGCACCATGACCCCAGAATCAAATGGATACACGAGGTGATTCAAGATTTCCCCTAAAACATGAAATAAGGTTGCTAAATCACAGCAACGTGAAAGCAATACAACTACTCAAAGGATTGAAACGAACCAAACCACACGAACTAGTTTAGTGTATAAGTAGATTTTTAAGTTTAGCTTGAGTAGATTAGTTTTATTCTAATTTTGGAAATAAATATTGATGTATTAATCCCGTAAATTAATTTATAAATTAAATAATCTTAGCCAATTTAGGTTGCTAGTTCAAAAGAACAGTCGTATCTTTTTTGAGCTAAACCATTCACTCAGCCATTTTTTACTTCTAGGAAATCGGCGAATTTCTGCTCTGGGAGTCCGTGTTCTATCGATGTGAAAAGATGGTACTTCATTAGAGTTAGCAGTAGCAGTCTGAGTTATAGTATAGCGGGTGCTTCCATCATGTTATGCTGTTAAATCATCTTATCATGTCTTTGAGCATATTTTAGAGGTTTTTTATCAATGCAATATCCAAATTGATAATTTTTTGCCGGCAGCCATCAGTATTAACTGTTTCTCCAGCTTTCAAGAGTTTATAGTATACAAAACGGGACATGGTCTTGCGACCAAAGCCTTACAGTTGTTGGCTTCTGCGACGACTTCCAGCTTCTTTTATATAGAAGTAAGAAATATAGTGGATGCAGAAAATACACGTTTTCAGATACAACACTTCGATACGACATTTCCAAAAAAACATAAACCTAAACGTCGTATATTCGACATATGCATCCAATCATAACATCGCACTCATTGCATGGTTAGAAAAATCTGTTACAAGGACCAGAAAGTAATTACCGACACATCTGGCATATGTGACATAATTTTTTAATATTTGTGAAGTATTATTTTTGGTGGCTTTCACTATTTCTAAACAATATTTATAATTGGAATTTTGATTTCAACATCTCCAAGGCTTTTATAAAATTTGGAAACCAATATATTAGTTCAAAGATGTATACGTTATTTAATGGTAACGTAATGGTGTAAACGTAACCATCCAGCGATGTGTTCCAAACTTGCCATTTAGACAGACATAAAAGATCACGTTACTGACTGTTACTTACGTTTAAAATAACTGAAGATACAGTGAAGGAAAAAGAAGCAGAAGGCTGTGAGAGACACTGGTTTAGAATATTCAGCACTTATATCTTCTCACTAATAGTAATGTAATGTTGTAAATATAAAATTGACCATAGTGATGCTATTAAAATAGATAAGGAATAAGGAAAACCAACAAAGAAATCTTCAGAACATATCTTTTAAAATAATCTTCCTGGTATTGAAGATACATGCACTTCGTCCAACAAAAAGTTTAGCTTAAAATTTATTTTGGTTCCAATAAAATCATACAAATTATGAAACAACTACCAAAAAATATATATATTGCTTCACTTAATATATTATAATATTTTGTGAACAACATATTATATATTACCTATCACATCTAAATGATCATCTGGAAATTACCAAACGTTACTAAATTTGTTCAAAATTTAATGCAATATTAGGTTTATATTTTCTCAAATGTTATCAAATATATATATATATATATATATATATATATATATATATATATATATATATATATATATATATATATAATATGTTATCAAAAATATGTGAGTTTCGCAGTATGCTCGATAACAACAATTCAACAGGATCTTAACAGGAATTAATTTCAGTGTTAGAAGAAGACATTGTATGATTTAATATCAGATTATAAAAAAACACTAATGTAAAAAGGAAGGGTTCCGGGGAACTAAAAAACCAGAAATCATTATTTTTCCCATCAATATCCCATTGTCTCAGGATTTAATACTTGAAATTAGATATAGGAAAGTAGTTTATGATTTTATATTGATCTGTAACGAAGATATAATAATTTAAATTGTCTTTCAGAGACGAATAACATGACGTTAGAAAATGGTGAAAAAGTCTGATGCATAACAAACAAGCTGCTGCATCATCTTGGTGGTGGTGTGCTGTTTAAGTTGACCCAGAGGCTACCTGTGTTTCATCCGGGGATGGCTCAAAAGCACCGACTTGGTCGGCGCCTGTCTTTATAACCCCCTGTCTGGTCCTCGAGCGTTGTAAATTGATCTCCTAGTCCGCGTCGTCCAATTAGCACGGATCTGTCAAAAGTAGCTCTCGTAGAAATTGCCGTCTTTTTGGCACTTGCGCGTCACCGCTTCCTTTGAACCTGGACCGAACCAAGGGTAAACAAAGAAAATGTTTGGGTTCTATATAATCATTTTACTGGCGGGGGGTGGATGTCTTGTGGACAAGAAAGGGCCAGCTCTTTGTGAGTTTATCGTCGCCGACCATAATTAAAACCTCCCACAATTTTGCGCCAAGATCAATGAACGATGGACACATAGAGAAGTACATTTTGGTCCTTCGAGACATTTATTTATGTTACATTTTGTATATTTTATATGGATTTAAATACACAAAATATCATGTCAAAATAGATGGGACATTTAATTATATAGAATATTTTGTATAAAAAAACTATTTTTATAGTAATCACTAATGTGTAATATCTTTTCATATGTGGGATTGCTATTTTATTAAAATCATTATTACGTAAATATGTAAAGCTAATTGAATGAGTACTCTCAGAATTTTGTAAACAAAGAAATATGAACTGAATTTTTATACATAAAGATATTGATGCATTACACATACAATATATATATATGCATATTTTCCTTCTTAATACAGCAAGCTCTTCTCGTATTTAATTTGAATTTTTATCTAACTGTTCACACAGACAGATACTCTTGGAAATACAATAAAGCCTCCACTCAATTTTACAAACTATTATTTGCATTTTGAAATAAAAATTGCTTATTTTCAGTGCAAGGAACAGCTTTTAGTGGCATTCTTAGCTTAATGTATAATGTAAATGTCTAAAAGCAACGCTTTTCGTAAGTGTTCTTATATTTTGCGGGATGTAATCGGACATCTTTAATTTAAAACACTTCTTAGTTTTTGCTCCTATTCAAAATGACAAACTGTAGTATTTTAAATCTCATTTGTTCCTTAATTTGTTTTTGTTTATTGGCCTTATTTTTTTAGTTTACTTTATAATCTTAGATACACACATTTGATGTCGTGAGAAATAGTAATCCGCGTTCTTAATTTTTAATTATAAAATATTTTATTCTTAAATAATCCCTCAGTTTATTAGTACATGCTAATAAATATAGTTTAATTTGGATTACTTCTTTCTAAATATATTTGTATTACTTTTATGATTTGTACATATAAGCTAACGTACAATTAACATTGAAAAATAACAATGCCGGCTTGGTTAGCGCAGTGGCCAGTGCGGCAGAACGATCCCCTCCACTGTTACGATAGTCATCAGTTTGAATTCTGCTGGAGCATAGTCCTAGATTTACGTTTGTAGTTGTTTATAATTGTGATTATCCAAAAGGCAAGAGTGCAAAATCCGACAAGGATTATCTCTAAGTTCGGTCACTCGCCAGTCGGTTGGCTTCATGCCAAGGACTGTGATTCGGAGCCCACGTTACGCAGTAAGTCCGGTCCAGATAAACTCTAATTGGTCAAAAAGGACACTCTAAACTATATTAAGAAAGTTTATGAGATTAAAAAAGCAAAGTACAAAATGTTTCTCTTGAGAAACAATCAAAATATTAATTTACTAGCGACCCGCCCCGGCTTCGCACGGGTGCAATGCTGATACTAAATTAAATACACTACAGAAAAAATATGAACGTTGTATATAAAAACATAGCGACCCGCTCCGACTTTGCACGGGCATAAAATATATATGCCTATGTCACTCAATGAAAACATGATTAAAATCGATCCAGTATTTTTGGTTCATTCATTACTGCCCTTGGCCTGCACGCATTAAATTTGGAGTAAAACAATTCCTCTTCCCCTATACTTACTATGAAGATTTCCTGCTATCTTTGGAATATCTAAATTCATACAATTTTTATTACATTACACATTTTTAAACGCAAATTTTAAATTTGTAAAATCTCCGAAAATGTTTGTTTAATTTACATGCTGTAAAGAACCATATTGATCTATATTAATTGCGCACTGTATTTAAGATACTTAATTCGATAAGGATTAATGCCGTATTGCTTAAAATAGCTTCGTAAATAAGCCATTTTCTCACGTAAAAAGTAAACAGTAAAAATGGTTAATGTGGGTTATCCCTAAAAGATAAACATATACCATCGCGGACTTTTTTGTAGACCTTTTTATGGTGTACAATACTGTAGTACATTAATTTGATCTAACTCGTAGGGTTAGGCAGCGTTTTTGCTAATTGCTAAATAAGCCTAAAAAAATAGGTTAATTTACGACGTCACGTTAGAGACCTCTAAAATTAGCAATGTTGCCTTAGTATATTATGCATGTATTATACATATAAACCTTCCTCTTGAATCACTCTATCTATTGAAAAAAACCGCATCAAAATCCGTTGCGTAGTTTTAAAGATTTAAGCGCACATAGGGATATAGGGACAGAAAAGGCGACTTTGTTTTATACTATGTAGTGATTTAACATCAAACATCTTTTTGGTTTTCCAATGAAGGTGTTTTTCAATTTTTTTTTTGTTAAAAATTGTTTTATTTGCAGTTATTACATCTAGGATTTTCATCATAAATATAAAACTAGGAAATAAACTAAACTAAACTAAACTAGGAAGTTTAGATGTTATTGGTAAAATGTCATCTTGAAAATGTATTGATTGTCAATACAAATTATAAGGTAACATTTTGGGGTCTATTTTAGTCCCATGGGCATGATTTAGCAGTCATGTCTAAAAATTATCTGAATTTTTTTAACTATATTGGTTGTTTGCTTTTCAATCAAAAGTTGAAAATATGAAAAGTGTTTTGGTATTGGCGGTTAGTTTTCTTTTATACAAGTAATGGATCTGAATTTTGTAGTATTTGTACTAATAATGCTATTAGTTTTGCTAAAGCGTAATATTGTTACAACGCTTTTAAAATGATCTTGATGATGACTACGTAGATTAATTAATTATGGATTATAACCTTCAGTATAATTACTACTAGCAGCTTATATACTGACCCGGCTTGATCCAATGTGACTTTATCTGTCCTGTTTTCTTTTTCTGTTGTCTGAAACTGAATGAACGAATTTTACGATACGATGAAAGGGAGGAAACCAGAAAACTATTAGCACGAAATTATATCTTCCTTCAGACGCATTATCCCAAATTGATAGGTCGGGATCGTTTCATAGAAGACTGGCATGTCCAAACCCCTAAGGGCCGTGTAATTAAACGAAACCGAACGTAATTTTCGGCATACAACCGGAAACAATGCTTCACGCAAATCGATTTGTGATCGCGGTTCGTCCGAGCCGCCCGAAGAGCGCCCTATTTACTTTCTGTTAGGCGGTATTGTTTCGGGCGGCCTGTCTGTCCCGGAAAAGGCGCTGCGGTCTGTTATTAACACCCATTCAGGGGCTTTTTACCAATTTAATTTCGTAACAGGCGCCACAAGATCATTTTCGTCTTTTGAAAAAGGTCAGGTTGTTTCAGTTCTCGGCCTTGTGCAAGCGCCAGCGCTCGACAACAACCGTTTATTAAGTGTTCGGCTTTTTTATATGGTCCAGACGTTCTGATGAATGAGACTCCACTATAGCCAATTATCACTACATTAGTTTTTTTTCTTTTATAGTGACTGAGAATGTGTGCATCCGAAAATTCATGAAATTGATGGTCTAGGTAGTCAAACAACGAGATTTAGATGTATTCATCAAGATACTCATCCTTCAATAGTGACACATTTAGACCAATACTTGTCCAATTTATTTTTGTACTTTTTTAAATATATTGTTGCCGACTAACCAACAATTTCAAGTTCTTTTAGTTCTTTTTTTAGTGTACTTGCAGTATTTACATGCTTGCTATATGGGTTGACAATGTTAGTTATTATTACCGTTATAGGCCCAGTTTGATTATAAGTAAATTCAATGTGCACCAATTTGTTTTGATTAGATTTTATATTCCAAGTCTTGGTCTAGTTATTTATATTTTTACTCGACCGTTATACTGTTAATTATCGCAGTATCGTCAGCAATCTTTGTTATGGTGAGATTTTCCATTTTTCGGGTATCACATGTGTATACAGGGTCACTATATTTCGGGAATAGGAAAGAAAAAACAAATAGTTAAGCTGCGAATATATTTTTATTGCTCTTTAAAGTACTCGCCACGATGATCGATACACTTTTGCTTACGCTTAAACTGTTGTTGCATACGGTTAAACCAATTTTCAAACTATTTATTCCATTCCGAATGCGGCATCTTCAAAACATAATTTTTGAAAGCTTCAATAGCTTCTTCGGGCGATGGAAATCGGTGATCACGCAGTTTATTCTGCGCGGATGGGAACAAAAAGAAGTCATTGGGTACCAAACCAGGGCTGTACGGCGGATGACCCATCAACTCGATGTTTTGAGTGCTCAAACAGTCTCTTGTTTGAGCCGATGTGTGAGAGCTCGCACTGTCATGATGAAGAACATTCCGGCGTGTCTTGTTTGTTTTCCTTATTTCACCAAAGACTTCTGGCAAAAAAATGTTTGTGTACCAATCAGAATTTAATGTTCTACGGTCCTCTAGAGGCACTGTTGCAATATGACCAGTTTTTTCGAAGAAACAGGCCACCATTTTCTTTGAAGTGCTTCGTGCGCGAACAACTTTTGTTGGATTTGGTTCATCTTGGAACACCCATACAGTCGACTGCTGCTTACTTTTGGGCTCATACGAATATATCCATGATTCGTCACCTGTCATGATTTTATAAACATCTTTCGAGGCACCGCGATTGAATTTCTTTGCACCAGTCGACACGAGCCTTTTTTTGAGCAATTGCCATATTGTATGGGATCCGACGCGAACATAACTATCGCACAGCTAAGTGTTCATGTAAAATCGCATATGCTGCTGGAACTAATGTTTAAGGATTCCTCAATCTCACAATAGGTGACACGACGATCTTGCTTAATCATTTCGCACACAGCATCGATGTTTTCTGGAACAACAGCCGATTTTGAACGACCTTCACGAAACTCGTCGGACAGCGAACTACGACCACGATTGAATTCACTAAACCAGCGATACACGGTGGTTTTTGATGGAGCTTCATCGCCAAAAGTCAAATTAAGTTGATTGATGCACTCTTGTTGTGATAATCGACGTTGAAAATCGTAAAAAATCATCGAACGAAAATGTTCACGATTCAGTTCCATTTTTTGCCGAGACGAAGCTTGCAACTAAATATAAAATAAACAAATAGCGTCCGTGCAACAAAATGTTCTGATTACGTATATCGTCAAAACTGTCAAACTTTACGATGGAACCGTCAGATGGACTCACATGATAACAGTGTTGCCAATTCCCGTGACCCTCGTATTAGGTAATGGATTAGTCCTGTATGTGTGGAACTGTATGTTCCCTGTGGTACAATTGCTTTAGTTCCTTTTGTTGTAGAATAAGCTTCCTCTGGTCTTGCTCTAAATATTCTGGTTGAGATGTAAGAGTTTCAGTTTGCTGTTTTGCAAACATGTTCTGCAACTTGTGTATAAGTCTCACATGCCAAACCTTCTCGAAGGCTTGTGCTACATCTAAAGATATAGACGAACAGAAATGTTTATCTTCATTGACTTTTCCAATGAAACCTGTAATTGTATACATTTCATAAATCGTATAATATTAATTCATATAATCAAACTAATGAGCAATTATTAGATTTTCCTTAATTAATAGGTCTTTAATTATAATCATTTTAGTGTAACGATCATAATAATTTTAGCCATCATTCAAACATATGGGACAAGTTTCATTTGTTAGGTAGGTAGTACAAGTTGCTGAGTTTTATAACTCCTTTTTCTTGGTAGATTTTTCAGTACTTGTCTGGTTATTAAATCGTATCACCATTCTTTTTTATGTTTGATGTCAGTTTTTTATGGTGACTTCTTTTGGCACGACGAGATGAATCGTTAAATTCTCGCACTCATTGGATGGTAAATTATATTGAAATTCATTTGCGCCTGGTTTGAAGGTTTGTTCTAAATGATTAGCGAATGCTTCAGCTTTTTGTGAATAGTTCTGTGTTCATTTTCCATCTAGGCCTGTTAGTTGCACATTGTTCAAACATTTTTAGAGCGACCAATCTTTTTCCATGTCATGTGTTGGATCTTGCAGATAGTGTTTTTTTTTTAACTTCTAACATTTCTTTTTTCAACCTTTGTGCTTTATTATTTATAATATATAATTTTTCTGTGTTCTATTTTGTTGTGCCATTTTTTCATAACTTTCATAATTCAGTTAGTTTTTCCTTTGTGATGATTAATTCTTTTAATTGTGTTCCATTCAAAATAGTTTGTAAGATATCTAGGACGAGTTTTCTGCTACTAAATTTAATTTTTCAAAAGTTTTAGGGAAATTACTTTATAACATGATAAATATGACATTTTTCCTTTGTTATCATCGCCCAATTTTCTAAAATATTTTAAATGTCAACATGTTAAATTATAATGAATGTATTATATATTTATTATTAACTTTAATTAATTTCATACATAATTCAATAAACTTGTTTTATTTAGATTGTTGTAGTTAATTTATTCGTTTCGTTCGTTTTTTCCGCTTGATAGTGGGGTCTTTATTTTTTTACAATATCATTAATATTTCACTCACGTTATTACAGAACTAATTAAACCAACCAAACCAATTAGTTATAATCTAATGATATTAAGAATCATTAGTATCAGAATTTAATATAAATAGAAAAAAGTACAATATGAATGTTTGGAATTTTCAAAAACTTAAAATATATATTTTTAAGCTGGTGATGATTTATCCCATATGTAGTCAGTAGCTGGGAAACGTATAAGCTTAATAAAAATAAAAGTCTTATTTCCTGTGACCTCCCAACGCTGGAACCTAATTCTGGAATCGCTGGACGTACCTGTGTGGACTCATCGGCTCCCTCGACCTTCGCCGGTCTTCGGGAATCGTACGAGGCGACGTCGCCGCCTTGAGACCATCGATACGTCAACGGCGGCCATCGAATCATCAAATGTCGTTCCCGAGACACATGTAAGCTCATTAGCCGAGAACGTACGTCAACAGGAACCGCTATAAACATATCAGCGGGCCTCTGCGACGAGCCAGACGTCGCAGTAAACGAGCAGCGACACGAACGGGAGCTGATTTTCGAAACCAATCGGCAAGGAGCGCTTAATGAGCTGACGAAAACGCTCGATTACTGTTTATAAGTAGATCGGGAAGGGTTGACGATTAATATTGTCGAGAGATTTTTAAAATACGCCGACACTTATCCGACTAGTAAATTGTTTAGAAGATATCGTGGCTCATGTTTATATTTTACTGGAAGCATTAAAATATCCACGTTTTTTACCCGTCTTGTTGAAGTTAAAGGTCCATCATTAAATAAAAAAATAACACGAATACTTTTGTGGATTGAGCGGGTTGTCCTACGTACGACTGTCAAGGTTCCTTCACAAGCACAAATAAATTTAGTTGGTACTTTTTTATTACATTGTTACTACAACTACAATTTAGGTTTACAATAACTTCAATCTAGGTATATTTACGTAATTGTCAGAGCGAAAGGGCTTTGCGTCGTGCCTTATTGCGAGTCTCGTTCCATCGAAAAGAATCGTCGGTGATGCCTTTAGTTGGCAAGATTTATTTTACACATCAGAGGTGCATTTTTAGTCCAAATTAATGCTGGCACTTTCTTCTGGACTGGACAACGAATAGCTGGCGGCAATCCCGAGACGCTTATCTGGGGTGTTATTGAAGGGTATTTCCGTTCATTCGTGCTCAATCATGGTTTGGTTTAGACGTGCCACCATCGACTGCCCAAGCCTCGTCTCCAGGTAACACTGCTTCCATCCGTTTTATCTAATTGTATTTTCACATTATTTTTATATTGCCAATAAATAACGGCCACTTAATGTAAACACCACTGTTTCATTTCGTTTTACCTCCATTCACCGAGCCACATCATTTTCCCTAAAGTAGATATCTAGGAGCACCGATCGGCCTATCTTAATCTCTGGTGTAATAATATGTATGTTTTAACACTGCTGTTTTTCTAATAAATACACCTCACCACACTACATAAGATCAAATGGTTTGATTATTTTGAGACTGTGTCTTGTTCTGGTCTTATCCAAGAGCTGTAATAATTTGACATGAGAGTACAGTCTCTCCTTATGTTTCCTTGCGATTATCTTGATTTTCTGAGTGACAGTCGATATATAAAAGTCTCGGTGTAAGTAATCAATCTTGTAATATCTGGGTATACGAACAATACTTCTCACGACTTTGTTCTGGAAGACATCGGTATAATTTTGATGACTAAAATAAATATAATTAAAAAGTAATTTGACATTTGTCATACTTGAAGAGATGCCAATAATGTTTTAATCATATTTACATAAAGAAAAATATGTGGTAGTATAGCCTGTTTGTTGAAGTTAGTTAGGATATACATTATTGTCCTTGTTTATATCTAATGTGAATACGATCAAATAATATAGATTCCCTATGTGTCAGGAAGCCCCATATAAATATTTAATAAAGTATGCTTTTTTTTAAATATACATTTTAAAGTCTTCTTTTACCAACTATGGGTTTATCTGGACTGGGCTTAAAGTTTAACGTGGGCTCAGAACCACGGCCTTCAGCATTAAGCCTACCGACTGGCGAGTGATCAACTTTAGAAATCATCCCAGAAGATATCCGGTCTTACCCAGCTTGGTTACTGGCGTGACTGGGACCATTTTTCTTGTCGAATTTTACACTCTTGCCTAGAACATTCACAAATGTTAACCAATTACAAACATAAATTTACGATCATGCCCCAACAGGATTCGAACCCACGGCTATCGCAACAATAGGAGGACCATCCTATCGCCTTTACCACTGCGCCACCAAGCCGGCATATAGTATGTTTATAGGAAGTACTATCTCTAGAGTTCAATATGGTAAAAACTGTAGCAATATATCATTGTTCCACGTAATACTTTTTTAAGACTAACTAACTAAACCAATGTCAATTTGTCACATATGTCTGTTTTATTAACACTTTCTATCCTAAGAAATGTGTAATTTTTCTGGAAACAAAAAAATGCTGTTGATAAGGGACCTACTTGAAGATTATAATAAATTGTGGATAATAAAGCATGATTTTTTATCCTTTATCCAAATCCAGATCTTGTGGAAATTTCCTCGCAATGGCACCGCTGTCGCGCTCCATACACATTGATCAATCAACTGATTCCAGATGTGAGCTTACCATGGCATTGATCGAAAGGGAGGTGAATGGTTACTACATAAATTGGCTAAAAATATTAGTTCGAACCATATCATCATGATAGTGCAACAAGAAAGAAGAGTTTTCTGTGGCGCCTAGTATATTAAGAACATAAATTTCCTCATGTGCTAAGGCAAATCCATATTATAAAAATTGACGATACTGTAGTGAATTCTACGTAATAATACTTTTATATAGAGTCAATAAGCACGTAGTTATGCGTTAAAGGCTCCATAATATCCAATACAGTCCCCCCAACTTAATATCTTATTTCTACGAAGAAAACCGAACTATTCGCCGTTATAAAACAGAACGATCTCTATTTTGTTCTTATGCAAAGTCGCCCGGCCCCATCCTAGGTTGTCGTCCCGACCGAAAATTATTTGACAGGACCGCAGCACTGCCCCTCTTAAATTTGTATAAACTACTGTGCTTAAACTAAATCCAAAAAGATATGACGACTACTGTCGAGGTCTTAAGCCTTTTGGGTCGGATTTATAGCTTATTGTTGAACAGAGCCGTATCCGAATATGACTCCATTAGCATTTTTACCTCCCGGTTCCCCATCCAGCCGGGGAATCCGGCAAGTAAGCTGGTCATCTAATCAGCGACCATGCTGTGCAAAGCCGCCATAATTTTAAACTGATTCCGACAAGAATTGGTCGAATATTTTATTCTAAAATCATTCATTTGAATTTTCTCTAAAATAAATATTATTCCTATCTAGATAGGGTATACAATCTCATTTTGTTACGTGTATTGAATGGTAAGACGTATTTTATTAGTTATATCTTGTTATAGTTTTTACATTATAAAGGGTTGGCGAATAAGTGAAAAAACTTCTCAGATTTCTGGACGACAAACTGAACCGTGATTTTCGCAAACTGCTTTTGAAGCCTGCTTTACATCATGAAGAACGTTTCCCGGAGACTGAAACGAAAGGTAGTCGGACGGAGCAAAGTCTATATCTATATCTATACGTTGATGCCTCAAAACTTCCCAACTAATTAATCTCAATTTTTGCCGGTACACTAAAAAGGAACAATTTGCTTCCAATCCCACTAACCATTTTCCATTTTGAATATTCTGAAATTGTAAGCTAATAAAATGTACAGAAAAAGGGTAGCGTGATAGTTAATATGATTGAAATGCCCTTATAATCATCTAAAATATAATTGAAAAGAAGAATCAGTAGATATTTCGGAGTAGAATAAGATTTCTGTTGTGCATTTTTAATTGTTTTAATATCCAAATAAAAACTTTCGTATACTTCACCATAACAAAAAGAGCATATAAAAATCATATGAGAAATAAAAATAATTGTTACTGAGTACGAGGCAATTGAATTTACAATTTCTATTTGTTTCCTTTAATATTATACCCTTTTAAATCTTTTTATAAATTCTGTAGTCAGATTAAAATCTATAGTAGTACTTATTAAGTGTGTAATATTTGGCATAATAATATATAACTGCTCAGGTATATTTCAGATAGGTGTCCCATTAAAAGACATATTTGAAAATCTAAAAGTCTCCTTTTACCAACGAGGGTTTATCTGGACTGGATCTGCAGTTTAACGGGGGCTCCGAACCACGGTCCTCGGCATTAAGCATACTGACTGGCTTACCAACGACATCCGGGCTTACCCAGCCAGGCTGGGCGTGACTGGGATCATTTTCCTTGTCGGATTTTGCACTCTTGCCTAAGGACAAACACAAACATTAAACAATAACAAACATAAATTTACGACCATGCCTCAGCAGAATTCGAACCCGCGACTATCGCGTAGGAGGACCGTCCTGTCGCCTTTACCACTGCGCCAACCAAGTCGTGCTTTGCAGTTTTTGAGGAATGATTGCATTAAATTCACTGCATTATTAAATTAATTGATATGTTGTTAAATCAATTTGTTTTATAACAAAATTGATTTGTTCAGTTCAGGTTGTTTGAGTTTCTTAATATATATGTAAGGGTTGTTGAATTATTGCAATATCGAAGTATATTGCTGTTGTTAAGCTTAAGCTGTTTATATTTTTAGTTAAAAATTGGGCGCTTGTTTTAAAGAAGCAAACCTTAGAATATATCCCTATACCTTTTTCCACCTTGAAATCATAATTTAAATCCCGCCATCCGAAAAAACAATGCGTAATACAAACAATATTTTTTCTATTTTCATATAATATGAAGTGTTACTCAGCTATATGGTCTGCTATATCGCTCAAAATAGTTAGAAATATTATATTATCCATTATTTTATGTCCCTTAATAATTTCTTTCGAATAAATATTAGAAACAGAAATTTGTCATTTCGATAAATTATTAATCTTCAGTGTCATTTAAATTAACCTTAACATATATTTGTAAATACAATCGATGTGAATCCGCTGCGGATTTTTTCAAATTGAAACAGTAAATTAAAATTTATTTGACTTACGACTCAACATTTTTACAGATACAGGTATTATGCCCATAGTATATCTCTAATAAATAAAAATTCTCTTCGCTCGAGTTATTTCTACTCCCAATAGTTCTTGTTTATAAGTTAACAGTAGAAGAAGCATTACATTAAATCAAGAATACCTTACCAAGGAACTGCTGAGTAAGTTTAATTGAGATTCTTGGATTTCTCTTCAGCTTTATATAATTTAACAAGAGCCATGATTTCATATTGAAAAGTTTTAGTTGGAAAATTAATAATCTGACAGCAGGAAAAAAGCGACGTGGGTACGGTCCTGCATCGGAGAACGAAGACGCACAATATCGCGTCGACAAGATTAGACGAGGACGAAGAGAACGCTCCTCGAAGACCAAACGACTGTATATAATACGAATAAGAATATTAACTGTTCTTTTATGCCGTATATGTTCCATGATCACATTAAGCGATTTCATAATCGTAAATCTCTTTAACCCGGCGAGTATTAAAGGAGTGAAGCCATAGAAGTAAAATTTCCTTACGAATCGTCGTTTATGTAATCTACACCCGGTTCACCTGTCTATAAATTTGCTTTAAGCTGACAAGACATTTATTTTATTTTAGGTTATATCAATGGGAAAATGTTGTTTTTTATTGAAAACCAACGATATATTAACGAGTTATTTAGTTTATAACAAGTACAAATAATACAAATTTACTATGACGAGAACTTCATAATATATGGAAGCCAATTTACATTACTTAATGCAAACCCTTATCACGTATGGTACACATCTTTATTCGACAAAGGCTTCGATCATTTTTTAAAATTTGATATTCAAACAAAATTGTTAATATTTCAAGATTGTTTTTTTGAAAGATGCGCGATGTCGTTTTGTACCAGCCCAAATTCATTTGATAGCATTTTCACTTGTCGAATGTCGAACACTTATAAAAAATCATGTGAGAAGTGATTCTGTCAGTTAATTTGGATTAGAGCGAAAGAGAAATAGGTAACATGACATCGTTCGGACATCGCTGCAGCCGAGGCATTACAAACCGACTTATCCTGCTACTGGTTTATATATCTCATAATTCCGATTTTAAAAGAGATAAAATAAATTGCGGACAACTTTATTTTGATATAAATCTGAAATTTACGGCTTTGAACCGTCGGCCGAGAGGGTTTATATTTCATTAAGGCCGACGTAAATTAACATTTTAAAGCGGGACGGTCACAGAAGAAGCGCATGAAGAAGGCGAAGAAGAAGAAGAAGAGGGAGAGTCCAAGGATCGCTTGTTTATGGTTATTAGCTGTCGCTGAACCCCTCCTATCGGAAAGAAGCGGACAATGATGTAACCGACGTGTTTGGGTAAGAAATCATCGACCAACAAAACATAATTTCCTTTTAGTTTAATCGATCGTTATTTGGTTTGAGAATTTCACCAGTTATAACTTTTTTATTTTAGCTATTTAAAAAGCATTAATTTTTCAAATTTATATATTTCTTATACAAGTTTTCTTTGACTATAGAATGAAGTTTTTATTATTTAAAAAATAAGACCATCAGTAGGATTAATTACCAATTGCAAGATGGTGGAAGCCATGTGGTTGTGTAAGTATTTTATTTAAGGTTACAGCAACTTTTGCAGGTAGTGATTTTATTTGTTTGTACTTTTACAAGTTTTAAAAATAATGACTTATTCATCAAGCATACAGAACAATAAATTAATTTTTTGTTAGTTTATATAAATGATTCAAATGATCCTGGTTAGAGTGAAAACAATCCCCAAAAGCTTCACTAAATTCATCATATATGTATAGTTGTTCTAATGATTCAAAAAAAGCATTATCAAGGCTTATTTTGTTTATATATCTAACGCTTTTTAAAACAAATTATAATATTGACTTTAGTCTATATTAAAGGTTAAATTAAAGAAACTTCTGCCTCATCCGGATTATGAGCTACTAAAATCTTACCTAACATCGTCATTTTACAGTAAAATAAGGCGATGAACATACCGAATTACGTACTATATATTCAGGAGTTCCGCAAGGTAGTCTACTGGGTCTAGTACTATATCTTCTGTACACAGTTGCTCTACCTACAATAAATATAACCATTTTGGCATTATACACAGACGACACGGCAGTCTATATCAAAAACAAATGTGGCTGAAAAGATGGCGTATAAAGGCCAACAAAACAAAATTACTAGTCATATAACTTTTACGCTGCGTAGAATTCCCACCAATCTATATCAATAACTGTCAATACCCGCAAGCAGAATCTAAATATCGTGGTACACACCTAGATCGACGCCTAACTTGGAAGAAGCACATACTCGCCAAACGGAAACAACTTGGGCTTAAACTCTACCAAATATATTGGCTTATCGGGCGCAAATCCAATTTATCATTAGATAACAAGATATTATTGCATAAATGTATACTCAAGCCTATTTGGTCATATGAAATCCAACTATGGAGAACCGCTTAACAAGTCTAATATATCCATCATTCAACGGTTCCAAGATAAAGTATTGCGTGCCATTGTCGATGCTCCATACTATGTTTCAAATGTATCACTTCATTGAGCGCAATATTCGTTTAGAATCAATAACGAATGTAATTCAATGTTGTTGTGTGAAGTATTACGAAAGAGTGTCAGTACATCCCAATATAGTCGCTGATCAGCTAAATATGCGAAGTGATAGTGAAGTGCGTATATTAAAACACCATCCGATTTGATCTGGACATATATAGACTTTAGAATAAATTTTAAAATAAGTTTAATTAAAATAGTATTTTGTACAGGAGATCACTTATTGAATTGATTTTCTACAGGCCATTTATATATATATATATATATATATATATATATATATATATATATATATATATATATATATATATATATATATATATATATATATACTAGCTGACCCGACAGACTTCGTCCTGTCAAAAAGATTTGTAATGTGGCAGTTTTTCTGCCTACGTATTTTAAAAAATTCTCCTGAACAGAACCATCACCCTGGTGATAGGGCGTTGTGAATAAAAAATAATTAAATAAAACATATATAAGGATTGAAAAGTAAGTAATCGCTTTATTGTTAATCATGTGAATCATAATTATTATTATTATTATCATTATATTGCTTTGTGGTATACGATGTTTTTTGTTTGATTACCTGGCGCATAGATAAACAAATCTGATGGTTTTCCAACACGGGAACAGGCAACATACAATTGACCATGTGAGAAACATGGGTTTTCTAGATTAATACCACAAACACTTAATGATTGCCCCTGGGACTTGTTTATAGTCATAGCAAAAGCAAGCCGTCAACATGTCTATAGGAAATTTGCCATTACCAATGTCAATGAGTTGTTTAGAGAATATGTTTCCAGATTGGTCATTTTGCAACTCGACACGCATATTCTTGCTTAAATGAAGTACTTTAACATGTTTCCACAAATTGGAGGACTTTAGACATGCATTGAGTTCATCAGCTGGCGTTGATCGTGGAATCACTGGCAATGTTTGACGAAAATCTCCTGCTAATAAAATCATTGCACCACCAAATCGGTTATTATTGCTACGTAGATCTTTTAAGGTTCTGTCTAAAGCCTCCAAAGATTTTTTATGTGCCATCGTGCATTCATCCCAAACAATCAATTTACATTGCTGCAAAACCTTTGCCATTGCAGAGTTCTTCGAAACGTTGCAGGTTGGAGTTTCATTGCTTTGCATATTTAATGGCAATTTTAGTGCTGAATGGGCTGTTCGACCACCTTCAAGCAAAGTTGCTGCGATTCCCGACGAAGCGAGTGCAAGTGCAATTTTATTTTGTGAGCGAATTGTTGCTAATATTAATGAAATAAAAAAAGTTTTTCCTGTACCACCAGGTGCATCTAAGAAATAAATCCCTCCAGTTTCATCATTTGTTACTTTCATAAGAGTTTCAAATACATACTTCTGTTGTTCATTTAACAGTGGAAGATTTGTTTGAATTTACTCTTGGTTAAAAGCGTCATGCATTGGACGATTGGGCGCGGTCAGGCCTAATTGAATTAATAGTTTGTTTGACATTATCAAGCACATGTCCTCAATTGAAATCAATGCTTCATTGTAAATTTCTTCACTGATTTGTATATTTGGATTTCCCATTCTATTCCGTATTTGATACAAAATATCATCACACATATAATCTTTGTACTTGATCCACAAATCAATTGGGTTTGATGGGAAGCATGTAGATATGATTATAGAAAACAATGTTCGTACTTGATGAGCGTGTGATGATATTACAGCATCATTGAGAGTTTGATCCCAATGAGCGTTATTTTCAAGCAATTGCAAACGTTGACAGGCTTCTCTGTAGGATCCACACAATTCATCATCAACATTTCCTAACTATTAGAATGATGTTGGGCCACGTACATTGACTAATAGCAGTCGTAAATAAAAACATTCATCATTGCTTGGATGTACTGAATAAATCCGGCCAATCGCATCGGTGGAATATACATCTGTATATCCTGGAACTGGTTTTCCTTGTTTCCGTCGTATAAATCTCCTTGAGGATTGATTCCAGGTATAATATTTTGGCATTTCAGAATATAGCAATGTTTGTGCGAAATCATCGTTTTGGCATGTCTCAAAAAAACTGGTTAATGTAGTAGATGGTGGCTGAGCAGCTCTTTGTACTGCGTTCTGTGCTGTAAAATACACTCTTTGTCCATTTTCTAAATGCACAGCTAAGTGAACAACAGAAGGGTGTCTCTCATGAATAGGAAAAGAAAATATTCGCCAAACTGCTTCATTACTACTGACATAGCGGCCCATTTGGTATTGGGTAACTTCATCATTAGAATTCTCTGCACCAATTCCAATCACAGCCATATCACTCCCTTTGGTTACATATTTGCAAATGTATTTAATCGATTTCACTGAATGGCAAGATTCAACGTTGATGTGTGCTTTGAATGTCTTTGATAAAATGGGTGAATATGGAACAATCCAACGATTATCTATTTCAATATCTTGTTAATTTAATTTGACAATTGTTGATTTTCCATTGTCTGCTGTCGATCTGCGACGATACAATGGATAACCGTCATTACCAGTAATTGTTTCCGATATTAATGTCCGTGGATATCGTTTTGAACATTTACCATCCATCATACACGGTGAATTTTGATTAAGAGTTCCACAGGGACCATGTATCATGTTTTTGATAACTACCTCATGCAATCCAGGATCTACTTGTACATTAGGGATTTCAGCTGATATCACTGCATCAACTTCATTTGGCCTTATCTTTTCAACCAACCAAATCAAAATGTGTGCATGTGGCAATCCTCGTTTCTGCCACTCCACAGAATACATCCAGCAGCGTGTCTCACCAAACACATTATGTTTTACGATGAAATTCATTAAAGATTTCAACTTTTGTCTAAAGACTCTGGCTGTAATATCATGACGATCAATGGATGATTTCCCAGGTAATAACTCCTGCTTAATTTCTATCCATTGCGGATTGCATGTAAATGTGATGAACAAATCTGCTGTACCATAATGACGAACATACGACATGGCATCTTGAGCATATTCGTGCATATGCCGAGGGCTTCCGATGTATGTTGCTGGAAGAATAGTCATCCGACCGACATTCTGTGCATTTCCATCAGTATTAATCGCATCTCGAAGGTGAATATACTCTTCAGATCGGAGTTTGGTTTGATTCAACCTGATGAATGTTAATCTCTCCGTTTCAATTTTAACATACATGTCATCAACATATTTGTGATATAATCGCCGACATTTCAATATGTGATTATCTGCATTTTCCCGAATCATTAGGCGGTATGAATAATAGTTCATTGAACTGACTTTTTTGTTGGTTTCAGAACCTGTAAACAGATTTTGTTTTAATAACATTCAAATATAAAATTAAAATACATAATATAGTGACTGAGATATTATCGCCATAGCTAAACTAATATTTTAGTTACCTGTAATGGGATTTATCATTTTTATTGATAAATCGTAGCCATCTTCACCTTGCCAAAATATAATGGGATATTGCAGTGCATCATATGAGCGGTGTGTTTCCTTTATAGGTTGTAATTGAAAATTCCGACGATGTAAAACAATATCACGGGATTCCAAGTTTTCTCCAACTACAACGATAGCAACTTCATCAATAGTTGGTGCATTAAAACGTCTTGTATGTTGACCTGCAGGTGTTTTATCAGCTCTGATTACAATTTTGTGATTATCGGATGGCATCAGATCCAGGGCAGTTTTAAACAATATAATCAATTGATTGTGTTGATGAAATAAAGTTTGTAATTGTTCTACAATAGACCTTTTTACTAAATTGTTATGTGCACAACGCAGATCAATTTCTTGTGGTGAATTGCCCATAAAATAAATTTGCAGGAATTTGTTGTCGCTATCTGACACTGGTAACAGTGAACCTGCTCTGTGATATATTTGCCCTTGTATCTGTAAATAAAAAAAATATTATGGTGTGGTATAAATTAATGGATTGTCAATGATCAAACTTAAATAATATTTGATCTTAAAAAGTATATATTTAGTTTTAACTAATATCTATCAAATATAAAATATAATAAAAGTGTCACTGAAACTGAATCACCATATAATATGATAACTAAGTGATATATTTCGTAATGATTAAGAAATTGAAGATTAGTAACACATCTTAACTTTGGTGACAGAAAATTTTGTTCGCTAAAATAATTATGAGTAACTGCTATAATACATACCTTGAAAGTTGGCATAAAATTTTCCCGAACTGCATTTGTTGCCCCAAATGAAGTCATTTGAAAGCAATTGTTATATTGTTGAATATGTGTCAAAAAGTGTATAGAATCTGTTCCTATTCCTGAAACCAATGAGTACAATGGTTCTGGTGGTGGATCCAATTGTATCAATTTCACTTTACCATTTGCGCAACACAATCCATTGGCTTCGTTTTTGTATTTTAATGCCTTACAGTGTGAGCAAACCAAGTTCATAGAACCAATAACAACACATTGGTAGTTACTGTAGTCAATTGACACATCGTAACTGAAAGCAGCTGGATTCAAACTTGCGCGATTATTAGTTGAATGTCGCGCTCGCGCTTCACGCGTTTGTGATATCCGAATTCTTTCACGTTCATTTCCGTCGTCACGTTCTTGTGCAGTACGATTAGATCGGTAATTAGCTTGGTTTATAGCATTTCTGGTTCTTCTACCTAAATTGCTTCGTCTTATAGGAGGCATATCAAATATAAATTATTTTTTCACTAATCACGAACTAAACAAACACTAACTAACTAAACACTCTGCACAAAACACGATATACGAATTTGTTTCGTGTATCACTTGACAATTCATCTGTCATCTGTCAAAAGTCATCTGTAACAGACAACTTTTTTTTTTAAATTTGATATGACTTGAACTCAAATCCTTTTAAGCCGTACGAATTGTTTTATTTATTTAAAATTTGAATTAAATTTTAAACAAATAAAAAATTTTAAATAAATAAAACAATTCGTACGGATTAAAAGGATTTGAGTTCAAGTCATATCAAATTTAAAAAAAAAAAGTTGTCTGTTACAGATGACTTTTGACAGATGACAGATGAATTGTCAACTGATACACGAAACAAATTCAAACAAAAAGGGCTATTTTTAGGGTTTTTCCAGCAATAATTCTAATTTTTCTCGCCGTAAAAACCATCCCTGAACTTCAACGAACATTTTAAAAAAAGATTTGGCCAAATTGGTCCAGGCGTTGTTGAGTTATGCGCTTAGGAACATATTTTGCGATTCATTTTTATATATAAGATATATATGTATGTATGTATGTATGTATGTATGTAAACATAATAAATACTTATTGCCTCGCGGCAGATTGCGGAACTACTAAGAGTAATAATAAAAAAGATGACTATTTATAGATAAAAATATACAAAAATTATAATAAAAATATTTAACAACCTTCTATTTATAAAAGTTTTTATTTCTTAAAACATTTCCTTTCCAAGGAAACATTACAAAACTACACCGTTTGAGTCAAGCGATATTGAAAAATTTTACTCCAAACTTGGAGTTGTTAAAGGACAAATCAAAACCTCGCGATTTCAACCTAAAGGGATAGCACTATACCTTTCGACTTAAACAACTTGATTTTCTTATATAAATAATATTATTTATATATCATCTCTAACATACCTTTGAAAGAATGATTATTCTTCAATATTTTTCAGATGTTCTTAAAGATATTTTGTATATTGTAGTTTTTTTCTATTATCTAAAAAAAATATTTTATAGATTTTAAATCCAAATTATGCCAATAGCAATATCTTCAAAGAGACTGAATTATCATCGAAAAATTAAGTATGATATACCACTTAATGGGTTGATATCTGTTGTTAATTATAATTTTCTGTACTTGTTTTTTTTTTATTAATAATAAAAATTAATAAGTGCGATTTTAATCTTTGTTTGGCATTTTACAATTTTTGGTAATACCATCATTTCGTCAATGTAGAACTTGAGGTTGAAGTTTCTGGGAGAGTAACTGCATCAAGTGATTTTCACCAGAAAAGTTAACTCTACACCATTAGGAGAGTTTTTCGTAGATCGAAACACGTTTCAACATCAATTTTTATTCGAACCAACGCTTTTCCTATAGATCAATTACCTGCTTCAATCGTAGTCGCAGTTGTAGAAAATAAAGTGGAAAATATGCTGTTTTTCTATGTGTTATGTTAGATATCCTTAGTACAATATTAATTTATAAAATGAATGTATTACTACTATTGACTACTGTTATTACTGACTGCTACTGCTGTTAATGCTATCTGTTTTTACGTTACAATACGAAATTATGTACAATACGAAAGTGAGATCAATTAGCTTCAATCTTCTGATTTCCTGCATGTTATCCTGTAGCTATGTTATGTCGCTTCCCCGTTGTTGTGGTTTAGTAACCTTATATCATGTTGTATTCAGGAGAAATTTCGGATAAATTCGAAGATATTTTGGACCGACGACACAGCTATCATGGCAAAATATGTATCTCTATATATGTCTAAGGCTGTAGAAAATGTACAAGTAGAGGTTAACAAAATCTACAAATGGACTAGAGACTGGAAAATACAGCTTAATAGTTTTGCATCTGTATATATTAATATTGCGTTACGGCGAAATGACAAAAACCTCATTATATCACGTGACGGATGTCCGATTCCTCAAGCAGAATCAGCTAAATACCTCGAAATATATCTTGATGGTAGGTTAAACTGGAAACATCATGTTAGACAAAAAGCAGTGCAGATTAGACTCAAAGTCGAGCAACTGTACTAGTTAGTTGGAAAATACTCTCAACTTGACCTAGAATGAAGGGGACCTATCTAAATTGCTAAATCATAGCTACCAGACAACACGCAGGACATCTGAAGATTTAAGCGAACCAGAACACACGAACTTGTTCAGTGTATAAGTGTATTCTTAAGTTTAGTTTAAGTAGATTCGTTTTATATTAAGTACGCCTTGCCTGTGTATTTATGCAAGTACAACAGAGCAGTACCAGTAGTAAATTAACTTGTAAATTAAAATTGTACTAAACATATCTAATATAAGATGTATTTAATAAAAAATTTGAATAATTAATAAATATACTTTTGGTAAACAGTTTTGTATATTTTCATCAACCTACTAAACATACATTTTATTTTTGAGACACTTTGAACAAGAAAAGCCTGGAAATATTGTTGTAATAGGAAACTACGGTATGAACAGGAAACCGGACGGGAATTAAAATGATGAATCGCCGGAGAACGTTGAGTTAACAGAGAAAAAAATCGTCGATCTGATGGAACAATTTCTGGCGGTCGTGGAGGTCGAATAAATAACGGTCGTAAAAGTGTCGCCCGGTGCTCCAGTTGGGCGAAGATCGTAAAATTTTTAACTGCCGAGAGCTCGTCGCTCGTCAAATCCTCACGCATCCGACGTATCACCCCATAAAAAAGCTTTCAGGAGAGGAACACGGGACGCGTTTTACCGACCCCATTACTATTTTATCGCGCCGTAAAACGCTCCTTGACGCTGATCGTTTCCAAGTCGTCGCATTCGACGACGCCCAACACTACTCCAGAACGTATCCGCCCGATATCCGACTTATTGGATAACAGCGTCGCCTCGGCCGTATCAGTTTACCTGCCGATCCAGTAATTGTGTCGATAACGTCCAGATGTTGGATGCGATGTACTTCAGGCCTGGCGAGGAACGCGCTAATTTGCCCATTTATGTGTTTTATATTAGCTGCGCCAAAAGGTAATCTGCGTTTTCTAATTGTATTTTATTGGAATAAATTCGTAGTATTTTTAAAACACCGAGGAATATAGTTTAGATAAAATGAAATGAAGTTTTTGTATGTTAGTGTCTGCAAGGCTCAGGAAGGATTTAATAGATTGACTTAAACTTTTTATATATTTTATTATATTTTAGATATTTGCAGCTCTGGATAGGAGATAAGCAGCTCTGCAGGTTGTGGATAAGTCCCGTTTGCCAAATCTTGTTGAAAGCTTGGGTACATCTAAGAATATAACTTTTTACCCTCCAAGGTTTTGACTGATAATGACTCTTGTGGTTCTAGGTCCATAAAAAAATGTTAATTCTTGAATGTTTGTTCATAAAACCAAAATGATGTGCAGATATTAGATTTTTTAAATCTATATGCTTTTATTGAAGTAACTTTTATCATGTTACCATCGTTATAGGAGAAATTATAATTAGGATTAGGCTATATCATAATTCATATCAAAGCATAGCGAAAAATTCTATCCACCAGAGGCGCTGATCTCAAAAAAAATAGGTGAATACTATATTTTATATATTCCAGATATAAGTTTGAACATATTTGATGAATTATTTAACTGATATGATTATTTTAGCACCAAAATACATAATATTTTAACGCTCCCTATATAGGAGACTTTTTAGTATACATACATAACTGTAATTATACTAATGCATCCAACTACTATGCAGAACGCGGACGCGACGTTGTCTTCCGTAAACACGTAGTGATGATGGTTCAAAGAGGGTCCACCGACCACACCAATAAAAAAAGTCGTACTTGTCGGGAATTTTTAAGTAAATTTCGGCAGTTCCAAGTCGGCCTCGGCGCGTCTTTAGTGAAAGGAAACAGAACCGAGCGAGACTCACATGCATTCTTAATTTATTTCGGACGTTACAGGGTGAGAACATAAGGTGTTACAAATATCAAACTGCTTAATAAGTCCCGGGCCTGTGTCGCTGTTCAAGCAAAATAAGCACGATTTTTTGTGTTCATTTATGGCATCATTGTACCGATTAAGTGAAGAAATAAATAAGAAACGTCCTCAAATGCAACAGAAGAAAGTGGTGTTTCACCAAAATAACTCACTGTATCAGAAGTTAATGAAAACGATAATCAAATTGAATGGATTATGGTTTGAAATATCTTAATACACACACTAACTTGGTGCTGTAGAAGTTGGAATATTCTTCACTAAATCTCCCCATAGTTGGTTAGTGGTCACAGCTGTTCGCTGTGTTTTGATCATCCAAAAAGGTCGATTAATTCCACACGTCAAGCTTGTGAGGAATTCATACACATTTCATTCCACATACCATTGTCCAAATAATTGTAATTTACATTTTAAAAGTTATTTCTCAGCTGACTCCTTATTGTCGAATTTTCAGATATAAGACTGTAATAATGTCCAAGTCGGGAAGCAAAATCAGACCAAACCAAAACTACCTCGATAGTTTTTAGAGTGTTTGCTATCTTATTTTTTCAGTATAGGAACAATTACTGCTTTCTTTCAATGTTAACGATACTCTCTCTGATCACCAAATTTGCGTCAGCAGGATATGAAACCGTAAAAACAAAGTTTTTAATCAACGGTCTTGATCTTTCAACTACAGCATTCTTACATTGCTTTAGTGATTTTATTACCATTTTCAACTAGTCCATCGTTAGCTCGTCGTCAGGAAAGTTTTTGGGATGCAAATTATTGGCTCAGTTGTTAAACATGTTAAACATAGTCTTGCGCATTTTGCACGTTATTTGTAAACATTATTGGTTACTTGTAGTCCACCAAAGAATGCTCAAAGGAAAGAAATTTGGCTACTAAGAAATAATTATTGTTGAAGTTTTTATTACAAATTCAAACCGATTTATAAAAAATATTTTTAACAAAAAAATTTAACCGACTTCAAAAAATAAATAAGGAACTCACTAAAAAATAAAATATAATCAAACTTAGATTTTTAACACAAAACAACGTTCTAAGATAATATAAATACATAATAAACGTTGTAATAACTAAATAAAAATAAGTAAAAAACTATCTACTACAAGTATTTTATATTCCACTATATACACACAATCTAGCTTAATACCTATCTAAATCTATTGGATTTTTAACACAAAAAAACCTTTGATTATTATTTTTTATTTTTTAATGAGTTTCTTATTTATTTTTTGAAGTCGGTTCATATATTATATTTTTCTCTTTTTAGTGTCAGATATTTACTCAAAAAATTACGCAGTTATTTTATTAATGTATAGCCCAAGTAAAAGTATGAGGAAAAATAGGAATAAAGAAACAGTGATTGAAAATAAAGAACGTTTCAGGCCTGGCGTTCGTAACTTAATCTAGGTGATTTGACAAATGTTCCAATCAAACTAGAACAAAAAAGTTTCTGCGCCGTTGGAAATCAAACCCGTGACTTCCGTGTGTGAGCTTAACGTTCTAACCATTACACCATAGAAATAGTTGCCTACAAGGTTTCTACGACTGCTCATTTGACATGTATAGCTCATAGAAAGCAAACCGAATGGCTTTTACACTGACCTACTTTACTTACCGATTTATCGTCACATTAGCTCACCAATAACATTATACCCAAATATCTGATTATTTTATATAAAATATATGTGAAAACATTGTACGTGCCTTTGAAATATGAGGGTTTCCCTTGATTTCCCCCATTCCTCCCATCAGATCCTGACTTGGTTCCAATGAGACCACATCGGAAGCGCACTATTTCGAATAAAGAAAGAATTTTGAAAATCGGTCCATAATTGACGGAGAAATCGGCGAACATACTTTTTTTTTTATTACTCTTCGTGAGTCCACAATCTGTCCTATTGGCAATAAGTATTTCTTCTGTCTATATTATATATACATGGCATGTAGAAAATCACTTCATTAAGCAATCTTCTGTATAAAATATTATCTTAATTAATTAGTCTTATTCTAATGCTTATTCTAAAGTCTACACATGTCCAGTAATCAGATCAGGTGGTGTTAAACGTTTTAGTCTACGCACTTCACTATCACGTCGCATATTTAGCTGATTAGCGGGTACATTGGGATGCACTGACACTCTTTCGAAGTACTTCACACAAACACGTTGAATTACACTCGTTATAGGTTCTAGAGGAATATCGCGTTGTATCACTTTATTTGAAATATAGTACGGAGCATCAACAATGGCACGCAACACCTTATTTTGGAACCGTTGAATGATGGATATATTAGATTTGCTAGCACCCCATAGTTGAATTCCATATGTCCAAATGGGCTTGAGTATAGACTCATACAGCAATACCTTGTTATCTAATGATAACTTGGATTTGCGCCCAATGAGCCAATACATTTGATATAATTTTAGTCCCAGTTGTTTCCGTTTAGAGAGTATGTGCTTCTTCCAGGTTAGGCGTCGATCTAAATGCATACCAAGATATTTAACATGCTCTGCTTGGGGGAGTTGACGATGATTGATATTCACTGGTGGACATGTTCTTCTACGCAGCGTAAACGTTATATGCGTGGATTTTGATTCATTGGCTTTAATGCGCCATGTCTTCAAACATAATTGTATTTGCTCCAGGTGGGTTTGTAGGTTTATTGATGCTGTGACTGGATCTTCATGGGATGCTAAGATTGCTGTATCGTCTGCATATGTTGCCACAGTAGTTATTTTTGTGGTGGGCAGATCAGCCGTATACAAAAGATACAGTACTGGACCCAGTACACTACCTTGCGGAACTCCTGAATGTATGGGATTTAATTCGGTATGTTCATCGCCTTGATTTACAATAAAATGTTTGTCAGTGAGATACGATTTTAGTAGCTGATAGTCCGGATGAGGGAGAAGTTTCTTTAGTTTAACCTGCAAGCCCGTATGCCATACTTTGTCAAAAGCCTGAGATATGTCTAGAAAAGCAGCCGAACAATATCTTTTGGCATTTAGGTCAGCGTTTATTTTGTTTACAAGTCAATGCACTTGTTCTATAGTCCCATGCTTATTGCGAAAGCCAAACTGATGTTCTGGAATAATTTTTCTTTTTTCTATTATATAGTTTAGCCTTTTTATGTATAATTTCTCGAAAACTTTCGAGATTATTGGTAATAAACTTATAGGTCAGTAGGAGGTCACATCTTCTGGTATTTTTCCTGGTTTAAGTATCATTAATATTTTAGCTACTTTCCAGATACTAGGGAAGTAATTAATTCGTAGCATAGCATTAAATATAAATGTTAATAGTTTCATAGCCTTTTCTGATAGTTCTATTAAAATTTTGCCAGTAATTAAGTCATAACCAGGAGCTTTTTTAATATTAATCTCTCTCATTATTGTATGTTTAACTTTTTTGACCGTTAATTTCTCGTGCGGTAAATCCATTTGAAATGGCGAATCTAGAAAGTTAGTAATTTTATTTTCGTCATCTTTATGTAGCTGAGACTGGAAAGGTTTAAAAACATTTTTTAAGTGTTTTGAGAATTAATTAAGTAAAAATTAGAGGAGAGCCGGACTGAATGTATTACTCTTTAAGGAGGCTATCTTCATTAACAAAGTCGAATTGGACGCCTAAAACTTATTGTTTTATTAGTTAGACATGGAGCTTATTGGTGATCGTATTTTTTCATTCAACTTGGCCACAAAACGAATTTCCTGCATACAAAAGCCGCGGTATTGTAAGATATTTGTCACCAATTATCCGGCGAAGAGCTCGGCGATGCCGTCGTCTTCTCCGTACGGCGTTCCACCCTCGGAAAACTGCCAATATGCTGTATATCAACCGTCGACTGTAAAAAATAAACGTTCCTTTTATGCTGAACCGTTTTTCGGGATTTACGACTTCAATATATTTATATGGAAGGCAATTTCGTTCAGCGCGATGCTCTCGCCTTTCTGTTCTCCCTAATACGCGACCAGAAATAGGGAGCGCTCGTCGACCTTGGCCCCCGCTTACGATAAATTATCATTACTTCGACCCGAACAAAGTTGCCCGCATAACAATAAATAACGACGCCGTTGTTTATCGCACGTATAATATTTACCTGGCCTAGGCTGGCGGTACCTAATAGTTCTTGTGAGAGGGATCGGATTTTTCCAGCTAGCTTGTTAAGAGACTAAGAAATAATGATAATAATTTCATAAGTAAACGGATTATGCTACCGAAATGTAGCCCCCGAGCGGATTATGTCGCCCGAAATCCATCAGTTTACGAGCTTGCTCGGAATAAATTTATGAAATTTAATGAGGATTAGTACCTTAGGTGGCAGAAAGTGCTTTAATGTGCTAAGAATACGGTCGGGAGTCGGTAATAAACTTATAAAAAGGGTTTTAATGAATCTATTCAACAAATAAACAGACAGGCAATGATATTTCTTACCTTTTAATCTATTATACTGTTATATTTTGGGTCTGATAATAAAAGAACATCAACTACTCTTTTAGCTACTTTGTAGCACTGACCGTCAACGACAAGTTTTAAAAGTTCTACTAATTGTAATGAATTCCATATTTAGTGTGTTTCAGTTACTTTGTTACCCACACTATAGCCTCGATCTAACTGCCACTGATTGGTTGATTGAAAACCTCAAAAAATGCCTGTTTCTGCGAAGGAGGTTTGGATCAAATAAAGAAGTATCACTCTTGAAAAAACTCTCTGTTTTCGGTATTTTTTATAATACAGCATGTTATCTGCAAAAATTCTTCTAATATATTGTCTAACCATAGATTGTTATTATTAGAAATCTTGATCACACCACGGTGTATTATAATATACAACAATCAACAAGGATTTAAATATAATTTCTGCATGATTTTCATATAAGTCGAATAACAAAAAGTATTCTTCGTAGAATTTTATATAAATCTGCCTTAATTAATTTGTTTAATAAAATTATAGTAAAACTACTAACTGTTTATATAAATTGCTAGTTATTTAGAAATATATTACCTAGACTTTATGAATTTTAAGGTTTATTTCTTTATCTGATCTGATTTCGATATATTATTTTCTCAATATTTTAGTATATTTGATTGTATATTATGCAGTGTTTTTACTATAATACTTAAGATAATTGAAATGGTATAGTAATTATTAAAAAGTGGTGCTAAATATATTTTAGACTAATTATTAATTTCAATTACTTTATTATGATGTAAATGGCAAAATTCTCCTTGATTTATCGTTGAATAAAGTTTGAAAATTTTTTTAAAAATACATTTTTCTATTGAACAATTTTGTTATTGAACTATTCTGTAACCAAATGTTGATAGAGAGCTGGTTATATCCTAACAGTATGACTGTTTAATGTGGATTTTATAATAATAGCGTTAATGACCCCAGCTTCTTCCAAAATGAAAACCATAACCCCAACACAGTGCTGAGAATGTACTACAGAAAGCTGTTAACTGATGTAGGGTCATTTTTGGATAATTTAGACTTGGGCCAACAGGATGGTACTGTTTATCATAGGACAATCAAGTCGTTTTCTAAATCTTTATTAGCGAACACGCAGCTATACTAACACAATTCGACTATTTATTAGATTATACGTTATATATTCTGTTGTTACATTAACGATACGAACATAATTGATTCATTGTAGGAAAACATCAAGTTATTGGGACATAAATAATGGATAATATGTAACAACAGAGCTTTGGTCAAGGCAGCTATGGAAGCAATTAAATTAAAAAACTGCTAAACATAAATATTAATTTCTTGAAATCATATTCAACTTTAGCGATAGTGAAATTTCTTTTCTGAGCACTAATCCTAGTTTGGTTTACAAAACATGACGTTAATGCATGTTCTACATATCAAAATACTGATTCTTACAATTTTCCCATCCGTCAGACTTCAGTTACTCTTAAATATTTGACTAGAAACATACGAATAAGTCATTGCGGTGTTGCTGAGATTTTGTTACTAATGATACATCTTTACGTATTTGAAAAAGACCCCTTTTCTTTGGCAACTTCTCAAATGTGTCCATCTTAAGAACTATATCTATATTTTTTAGATCACGGTTAAAATATAAGTAAGAATAACTTTATAAATAACCCGGCCAAAGGTTACAAAATAAATCAAGACTGATACCATAAGGACCAGGTATTAAACCAACATATAACGCTATGTTTTGTTTTAAAGAAAACAAATGTTTATATGTTTATATATATACAATGTTTATATATATATATATATATATATATATATATATATATATATATATATATATATATATATATACAGAATCATTACTACAGACTTAGAATCCGGATAATTTCGGAGTTTTAACATGTTCTATTCATTTTTAAAACAGAGTCGGGAACTTCTTAATGGAAACAATTCTCATTTCTTTGCTTTCTGTTAAAACACATCTCTTAGATTGAAAGTACGTTATAATGATTTAATTTTGATTATAATTTTGTTAAGAAAACGTAGAGAACCAAAAAAAATGCTAAACGTTCCTTTATTTGCGACTTGCATTCAGAATAGGGCGCCCAAAACAAACGCTTCATAGAAATGAACGAGCGAGATCGAAATAAAAAATAAAAAGCAATTGTCTACGAACTTTACTATCTCTATTTACTCAGTGGACCTAATCGATGTGATAACTCAAAGATTTACTTGAATATTATCCCTCCGTATCTGGGATTATGGATTTTACAAATTCTTCTTATTATTTAAACATACATTAACAAAAACACTTGGATAGTTACTTTTTAGAATGTTAAAGAATTACAGGATGTTCCAAAGGACAGTATCGAAACGTTTCGACGTGTCGTCTTCTTTAACGCCCGCCCGTAGTCGATCGCTGACGAGAATCCCCTATTCGTCTTCGCTCCGATAATAGAAACATATTACCCTCTCACGAGTCTCTCAACGACTCGTAGCCATTACGCTAAGGCTGCTTTATGGTGTTAATGCGCGACTTTACCCCCCGTTAAACGTCGCACCGAATTTATGGTTTTTTTCTGTTGGCGCGGAACCGCCCGGTCCCTCGTCGCCCCCACGTCCCTCCTCGTGCTTGTTAAAACGTATTTGTTCTCGGGTTAAAGATGGCCCCGGCGCAGTTTACATTCTAACTGGTTCTATTTTGAATGGGAGTTTTATTGCTTTTTTTCATTCCTTGCTGTTAGTTTGACTTGGCGTTTTACGATCGTCGCGGTGACGATGGCGCGTCGCTTCTGTGGGAATCGAACGCACTGCATTTGCATTTACGCGCCTCTATGAATTAGAATTAAGCGGAGATCGTCCGTGAATGTTCCAAAGGTGGTTATGTTCACTATGGTTCGTCGATTGTGAAGTTTGAGAAGGTCGGGACAATTATTGCATGAATTTAATTATTAGCAAAGTTATCTTGTATCTAGAAAAGCATTATTCTCTCTATATAAACTAATTTTACATAAGAATAACTCATTCATTGTCCTATAAATATTGGATATTTCTTTATAAAATTAATGTTTAACGCTCTAGTCATTATCATATGCGTTAATTAAAAAGAGTAGGATTTTGTTCAAAAGATATCCATAGATGAGAAAATTTTAGATATGTGGCAAAAACTTTTGAGTGAAGATTTAAAACTGTCTCTTCAAATCAAACACAACTTCTTCTAAAACTAGATCATTTATTGTGCATTCGAATGGGTTCTGAATTTAAAAACCTTTATAATATCCGAAAAATGGGCAACTGAAATGGATTCTGTAAAATATAGAAAATAATAATCTAGGAAAGAGTTACCAAAAATTCTAAACTACAGTTAGTATTTTATGCTGACACTGCAAGATAGTGCTTTTATAATTTTGTATTTATCAAGGCAACACATCATTTATCACCATTTCACAAGCAGCTGAAAATTATATTCAAGTTATCCGAATATACTTCGAATTGCTTCACCACTAGTCCTGCTACGAAATACAGGAAAAGACATTAAAAAAATACAGGATGTTCCAAAGAAAGACAGAATTGAAAATGTCTTGTGTGTCGATTTTTTTTTCATATTTTCAAAGCTTAACATTTTAAGAATATACCCTTGAGAGAGTGGCGACCGCCACGAGCCTTTAGGCCACCACGTATATACCTACAACCAGTTCAAAGATTGGCAACGCCGGTAGATTGGTACCATGCAGTTTCAGGCTATAAAAGATCATCACGACGACGTCTCGCCTTCTTCCACAGCGCTACCATATTTCCTCTACCAAACCTAATATCCTGTCAATTCTCTCGTCGACCACATGCATCATTCAAATAAACGAGTTAAAATAAACGAGTTTTATTCAACCAGTGTTTTTAGTTCTCGTGCAAATTCCTTCCAAAAATGGCAGTGAGTGTTCAGACAAGCAATCTCAGCGACAGCCACACATTTCGACCGACCTGCCCGACGAACATTCCTACAAGAGGATTTTTCAAAATTTAAATTATCTTCGGAGATATAGCTGCTTTAGTAACGCGTCATATAAACCACGGCATCTAAAAACGAAACTTTTAACTTGTCTTACTCGAAACTTCTTCTAGACATTTGACATCATAACTTTATTGAATCAAGTTCCGCTGAACCGATTTACTTAAAATGTTATGTGAGCCTTCTCGGTATAATTTTCTATCGGACTCAGTCGTAGTCTATTTTCATCTACTCAATTGAAAAATCGTTATATAAAGTATCCATTAGCTCTAATTTTGTAAATACAAGTGAAATTCTCTCCAACCTACATTTGATTAGTTTTGTAAAGTCTGTTTTCGCAGTACTTTTGTTGTAATGGGCTTAGAATATCTTGTTTTAGAAATTTTAAAAAGTAAAACATTCCATGGAAACACGGAAATATGTAAATTCGGTCAACAATTTTTGTTACGTTTGTGACGAAATAAAGTTTTCCTCATAGAAATGCAATTTGACATCTTTGATATTAGTTTGGTCTTAACATGGAGGGTGATAAAGTCATGGTCTGTACATACATTTGTCACTCAGTTGTTCAGTTATGTGGAAGTAACTAAAAGACAAAAAAGATCAATAGCTTTTCTTATAGTTTAACGAAAACTTAGTAACTACATGACTGTTGCTTTAGCACCTGCTATAAAACTAGTATTGCCGATAAAAAATTATCTAATCCACATTATGTTCATTTACTAGTTCCTACGTCATTTCAAATGTATGAATTGGACGTAGAAAACAATATGGAGAAGAGAACCTCAAAAGATATTCAATATCTCATAACTAATTCTGAAATAAATAATACATAGCATAAATTGAGTCAACTGGAAAAACACAATTCCAGAATGCTAGAATTTGATATGTCAACTTCTAGAGTCACTGATACAGTAATGGGATCTCCTCTAAAATCATACAGAATATTCTTGCATGAAAAATGCCAAAAAAACAAAGATTTTGTGAATACAAAATTACAATATTACCAATTGGTCCTTTAGGTGGTTCTAGATCCAACCACTTGGCATACAGGATAATTCAAATCCGAATCGAGCCATAATAGATACTTGTAATGGAAAAGATAAATGATTTTTTTGATGTAATATTCGAAACTGTAATTTGTAAGATAGGATGGGCCGTCACCAGATGGGAAGCCTCAGGGAAGTCTCTTACAGGACCGAAAATCAATTAGCAAACGTTTTGTTAATAGTCAGTCACGGTCGGCGCCCTTATCCCCCGGTTAATCTATCCGTGACAGCGCGACCATGGGTTAAGGGACGATACGCTGTCAACCTACGGCCCAAGCACATCAATTACAAGCCGGTTTCATTCATCACGGGGACTCCGTCCTCGGCTTTGTCGCCGTCCAAAAGTTAAGTGACTAATCTGGGGGCCTACACGGAGAACTTCCCGGCTGCCGGAGGGACTGTCACTTTATCTTGCACAGTAGCGCTACATCATGATCCACTTTACAATTCCCATATGTTTGATATTCGGTGTAGTTGTTTGATTATTTAGTTAATTGGTTCTTTATTAAATGTTAGATGAGTAAAAAAAATGTTAACTCAATAAAAACATACTATTCAATTTTTTTCGAAAAGATTACTAAGAGCTACACCTAAATACTTTGGAATGGATCAGTCATAGCCCAATTGCTTAATTTTTTCGCCTGCCTAAATTGTTCATATATTCCACTTACTTATTCCGATTTTTTTTCACGCTTTTCTTTATTTGAATTTCTTTTTTTTATGTTTTTTTACTTTGTTGTTTTTTGTTGTTAATTTCTTGAGTTTCTGCCTCTTTTTTACGAATTTGAACCCTACCAACTTTTCTTTAACGCATATTTGTTCTTTTCAATACTTTCCTCTAATTTCTCTCTCGCTCATTCCCTGTAATTCTTCAAATTTCTATCCCTATCTATTAATAATTAATTCCTTATTCACATGCATTGCTCTATTACATCTCGTTATGATTATAATAAGGTTCTGATCTATATAGTTTCTTTATCTAGACATTTCTGAATGTTATAATACCTTTAATATTATTCTAGTTCATTAAGAATTCTTACATCATATTAGGCAAAAAGCAAAACAGATTAGACTAAAAGTCAAGCAACTGTACTGGTTAGTCAGAATATACTCTCAACTTGATCTAAAACCAAAATATAAGATATTATCATAAAGCTAATATGAACCTATGGGGTTCTAATATGAGGTTGCACTAAGATATCAACCAACTAGTAATACAGCGCACCCAAAACAAAGTGGTTAGATTAATTACCAATACTTAATAATTTAATCCATAGTAACTTTTTTTTAATTAATTACATCTTACATTAGATATGCTTAGTACAATCTTATTTTACAAATTAATTTATTACTACTATTCTGTTGCTTCTTTCTGTACTGTAATAATATACTTATACACTAAACAAGTTGTTTGCTTTGGCTCGCTTCAATCTTCTAATTTGTGCTTGAGGAATCGGCCATCCTTTAAGAGGATAATAAGGAGCTATTAAGCTATATGTTCAATTTTCTAGTCCATTTGTAGACCTTGTTGACTGCTGATTGTGCTTTTTCTATGTTATAACCTTAGGCATAGTTATATCCTTTGTCACGATAATTGTGTCGTCGGCAAATGTTCCAAGTATTGTTTCTTTTATTGTTGGGATATCAGCAGTATAGAGGATATACAGGAGTGGTCTCAAGACAATACATTGTGGAATTGTGGCCGAAATAGATTTAAGTTTTGGGAATGTCCCTTCAGGAGACACTCCAAATGTTCTTTCGAAAAGATATTCCAGCAGTCGCCAATAATTATAGTAATTACAGTATTTCTTTTCTTCGAAATAGGCATAAAATATCTAACTGGTTCTGTCTGTTTGTCAGGTTTTTTCAGCATAATTATTTGGAAACCTTAAAACATTCCGAACATGATCTAGTCTAAAACAGTCATTGAATATGTATGTTAACATGATTATTACTTTTCGTTGTAGCTCTTTTACTTTCATTCACCCATAGTTTTTGTCTGCGTTCGGGCTTAATTCACTTACATATTTTTCGAAAATTGTTAAAAAAATTGAATTGTTGTTTACAGAAAGTGGCATCATCCTAGAAGCTCTGTAATATCAAAACATCAATAAATAAGACCTATAAAGCTTCATTAGTGCTATATAAACTATGGCCATACATATTTTTTAATAATAGCTGAAAAAAAACAAGAAATATTGTAGTTAATGACGAGAAGTATCATCAGTCAGTAGCGTCGCGAATAAAGGTCAAAAACGAGCCGAAGAAATTGGATGAAACGATTGAGATAAACGACGCGCCCCTGTGCGAAGAAAAACGACATCCCGCCGATCCAATTGTCAAAGCGAAAGGGCTTTGCGTCGTGCCTTATTGCGAGAAGACGCGTCCCGACGTAATGCGTCGTGATGGAGTACTTTACTTTGTCATGTGTGGGTGACAGGCGACGAATAGTTCGCCCTGTTTGAGTTTGCGTTTCCACAAGATTTTCCGCCTGTTTTCGTCTCGTTTCATCGAAAAGAATCACAACAATTAACGTGGTCATGTGGTGCGGATTGTGGATCGTCGATGATGCCTTTAGTTGGTAAGATTTATTTTACACACCAGAGGTGTATTTTTAGTCCAAATTAATGCTGGCACTTTCTTCCTGGAAGTAATTTTAACGCATTTTAATTTAAAATTTTATTTTCTTGGTTTATTTCTATTTCCTTATATCAAAAAATCACAGATTTTGTACATTTGCAAAAGTGGTTGTTGCGTATAAAGTTATTTGTTTGCAGATATTGCCCAATCAATTATGGATATTCTTTCTGATTTTGTTACTAGTTCATAGATATATCTTAGTCTCGTTAGTGTGGTGTAGTAATATTTTTGTATTAACACTATTGTTTTTCTATTAAATGCACCTTACTACACTTCACTACCAAAAATCAAATGTTTTGATTCTTTTGAGCCTGTGTCCTATTCTCGTGGGTGTTATTAAAGAGTTGTACTACTTCGATATTGACATGAGAATAGAGTCTGTCCTGATGTCTCTTTACAATTTTCTTAATTTCCTGAGTGACAGTCGGTATCTGAAGGTCTCGATGTAAGTAATAAGTACCTATAGCACTTTGTTCTGGAAAACTTAAATTGTATTTGTATTCATTTTCGCAGAACATCCCTATAATTGAATTCCATATGACCAAATAGGTTTCAGTACATGCTTATATAATAGAAATTACAATGACAATTTATTATGTACTGATAATTGAGATTTTCTTCCAATTAACCAATACAGTTTCCTATATTTTAAACATTTTAAATATTTGTTTATGATCTCAAATTCCAAAATATAAAAAACAAAAATTCAGGAAATCGTGCGCTTTGTCCAGTAGCTATATTGCTCCCATCTTAGATAACTTCGTAAATCCTTTTGTTTTGAGGTCATTGAGGAGTTCTTCCTTGGTTACGAAACGATGAGAATGATGAATTTAATCAAATTACTTTGTAAGATAACGTTCCATTATTAGTCGACTTAATGTTTTAGCACAACCCCATATTTGTACCCCTTTGGCCCAAATATGCTTTGTAATATACTCATAAACCAATTTCTTGAATCTTAGGTTTAGTTGGGAGTACCTGACGACAAACCGGCATAGTTTTTTGATTTTGAACCTGATCTGCTCGGCTTTTTGACTGATCTGATGTTATTTGAAGGATTAAGAGGAACATATTAAATTTGGTTAAAATATTAAATAACTACAAATACAAAATACAGATGTGTTCCGGTCTGTCCAATGATTTAAATTTTTCAATATATCTCCAAAGAAGCATGAGTTTAGGTTATGAATTAACAACAATGTTATTTCAACCATTTCAAATTGCCACAACAATTGTTTTGTGGTCTGGAGGTAGGTGCTGTAACTGTTTATCTAATTTATTAATAAGCTGTGAATATAACATACCCAAAAAGTTTACAAACTGTGATAGATAAAGTTTTTTTATGAAATATATTTTAAAAAAGGTGTTATAAAACCTCAAAAGAGCATTTACATGACTAAACATTAGGCATCGACTCATGGAAAAAGAATATCTTCACACTTGTGTACGATGAATATCTCATCTACGTTCTGTAGTGTAGAATTTTCTCATAAATTAGCTTCAGAATATATAATTTTCTTGTCGGATTGTTCGCGTTGTCCATAAATTGTCTACATTATCGAATGTTGGAAAATAAACATCAGAGCAAAAAAACTGCTGCATATTAAAAAAAAATTAAAAGGATTTTAAAGAAAAAAATTGGCGTGAAAACTAATTTTAAAACTGTAATATAAGAATGAGAACAAACCAAGTGTGCGAAACTAAAAAAAGAAAATATTAACTCAATTATGTAATATAAGAAAAATTGTTTATGGACGGTGAATGGTAGGTTCATAATGCGTGAACAGATAATATTGAGAATGTGTTAAAAGTGCCCGGTGCGTGGATTTATTGAAGTTATATTTTTGTTGATTGATTTTGAATCCAACTCTTGTTTTACTAATAGGTTAATGAAGTGACATTTCCTGAAGCAGTTTTATTTTATTTTCTGCGACAGTTTTTAAAAGTAAATAATAATTTAAATAAAATAAAGACAATAGATGTATATTTTAGATCATGAAGGAGCTGTCTATTAACGCCAAACTCCTAATTTGTGGAATCAACATGGTTAAAGATCCGAATCCATTTAACTAGAAACATTACGCGCGAATACATCTACTCCCTGGTGAAACTCGCGCTTGAACATTGTCTAATTAAAGTCTCGGATAGAAAATCCTACACCACTGGTCCCTAATGTGCTATTAAAATCCAATTATCACTCTTCTGTCACTTGCGACGTGACGTTCTGGGCGTTACAGAAATGACGGACATTAAGTCTCATTAAGTAGTTCCGAGTCGGGTGGTTTTTTTTCTTTACCGATAAAAAAATTTCGCTCTAATGACAATGGCAATTAGAGCTTCTTCAGTTAACAGCGGCTCGTTGACGGCCCGACCGAGTTAACTTGAGGAAAGTACGGACCGATTAGTGACGATCGATAATGTTTTGATTAATTCTATAGACGTTTCCTACTAGTTCAGTATACAGGGTGTTACTTGGCGGTGTTGCATATTTTAGTATCGTTTTTATTATTGAAAACAACATGAGCATAAAAATTTGAAGAAATAGTATTCAGAAGTAATAATATAAGTTTTTCCTAATAAATTTGAAGTCGCATATCCAGTAATACTTGACCTTGACTGGTAATAATTGACCCAGTTTCCATTTCTATGTAATTGCTGAAATGAACTGAATTCCAGTCAGTTTTGAAAGAGAAAAAATGATTATTGGCAGTGAAAAATGGATCATGTACTACAATAATATGCCAAAAAGATCGCTGTCGAAGCCTGTAAAAAGAATCTTCATAAATATTCACAAGATACACATCGATGCTGGTTCAATGAATGTGATGATGTATCTGATGACAGCGTCAGATTTATGATTTTAACAACAAAATTAATTATTCCCAACCCATTATATCACGTTATCATATCATTAGCAATAAATGTGTAATCTTCTTAGTAGACGGTATTTAAACAATTTGTTTACCTGGGTTCCTATTTATATTTTAAACCTTGAAAATACCAAGTGTCGTTAGGCTCTATCTGATGTTCTCATTTGAGTACAATTTGGTTTGTTTAGGGTGCCTTAAAACATCATCTCAGACAAAATGGAAATAATATTTTTATGTGTTAATTCTTACGATAACACATTTTATTTCAGATGTTTTAATACCACTTAGATCTTAATCTTACTATAATATTAACGCAGTGTCTTAGAAATGCGGTGAATGAATATAAAAGGCATAAGATTAATATTTGCCAATAAATCAAGAATGCAAGTATCGAAGCTTGACCACGTAGTAGATGTAAGATGCATTGATCTCTTTCAGTGTTAAGAATATATCTCAACTTTGTTTCTATTGGTATAAGGCTTTTTTATTGATTATACAAGCTTGCGTATTATTAATAACGTACACTATACTGATATGTTAGAATGTCTACGTTCTGAACTTGAAACTTCAAAAATAACGGGCTATGAGAAAATGTTTCATCAACGTCTTTTTACACAGTCTGAACTGTTTTTGTGATACCTTTGATTGGAAATAGCGTGAAAAAGACACATTAAAATCTAGAAAGATATCCAAAAACATAGAAAATAAATCGAATGAATCGAAATAAATGCTTTTCAGCCAATATCTTGGCAATTGCACTGCTGGGACTTGCATTGCTGAACAACTCATCTGCTGAAGATTTCTTCAAGAAACTGGTGACTCTGGGTAATGGCCATATCCCTGTCGATGAATCGAGAGGATTGATTTCATTTCCTCTGAATGTTTGCAATTTCGTCCCATCGAAAAGCAAGCTCGTTATTAATTTCTAAATTCTAGTTGAAGAAAGCAATCCAGAAATCCTTAGAATGTCTTAATACCATTTAGATCATTTAAATATTAAAAAAATAATTTAATTTTTTAAATATTTTAACTGAAAAGCACCAATGAGTTTTTTCAAGTACTTTTTCTCTCACACTCTTATTCCGGTTGCAAATCGTGTCGTGGTTCTCGTATGTGACATACAAGACGGGATTGACTCGTATGACGGCGTTAATGAAGATTGATACCGCAAGGGTGGTCGATATATCATCTTGGGCTGTCATCGCGTGCTACAAAACGTATGATGAATGGCTGCGATAGCAACAATGCTTTCCGCGACCCTAACAAGAATAAAACTGGATAATTACCATTTCTCTCTTCAGAGAATGGTTGAACAGTTTTTTTATTCTGCGTCATACGATAATTTCCCGTTTCAAGAGATGCTTAACAGTTGGACATATTAATACAGCTACTAAAGAGACCGAATAAAGTTTCAACACCACACTTACATAGATAATATCTTCAGACAAAGTTTTACACATATATTTTTGATAATTAAATTAAAAAATTATATTAAGTATAATGCTTGTGTTAATTTTTTTTAATGTTTTCATTTTATAACCTGTTTTTTAGTGGTAAAATGTTTAATCTAGTTAACTGTCATTTGAATGATATCTGTTACATTGATCAAAAAATATTCACAATACGCTCAAAGATATAACAAAATGTTTTTCCAGCATGTCTCATACAGCAATATCAGTTAGCGAAGTGTTGAATTCACTTGGATGGGAAGTCTTATCGAACCCACCGTACACTCCAGATCTAACTCCATTCGACTGCGCGCTATTATAGAACAGCACTTTGGCGATTTCGAAGCAGTGCATTCGAAAGGAAGGTTTAATGGAGGTTTCAATGGCTGCCTGGGGATCTGACAGGATCCTGAGAGACGGATAAAATATATAAATTTAAAATGGCTATTACTCTTGATAAATGAACTTTAACTATCTAATGTAAATAACATTTAAACGCAGGAAAAAAACTACCGATATATCTGGTAAATAGTTTCCTATAATTATCAACTTAATCTCTTGTTACACTGGATTTGAAACCAACTAAGTTACAACTCATTGAGCTTCATAACATCAAAACTACGACAAGCAGATGGCACTGATACGAATTAATTAATAATCCTCATATCCAATTAAATTTGGACATTTTATGCTATATTTGTGACACAGTTGAAGGCTACGATCCCAACTATCAACCGCCGTAAGCTTTATAAAAAACTGAAGTTGAAAACCGGGACAGGAAAAAAACGTGAGCGCTTCACGCGTAATTTAGCCGAGACACGTCCCTGCTTAGGCAGTTATCCACTTATTAATAGCAATTCCGAAAATCCCACATATGTTTTCGGAACATCAGTCGGGATTAAGCCATGAGTTAAAGCCTCCGCGCACATAAAACTTTATGAACCAAACAAAACTCCTCTCCAGTCACGCATTTTCGAAAACAACGCCGAAGCAGTTGAAAAGTGGAAACAGCTGTCGGCCATCGTTCAACTTAGACGTCTGTCGCTAGATACGAGTCCGCACCGTTAAGTACAAACAAAAACATTTTTAATATACGACCGATTCGTTATTGGTCTGTATTAGTACGTTTGTCGGTTTTATCGCTTCGTCATCATTAGCATTTTAGTGTCTGTTTATTTTCGTAGAGCAAAAGATTGTTTTGTAACTCAATGACCAACATTCATTTTGTTTTAACCACATCTAAACAAATATATTTTACAAACCATCATTACAACACTCCAGTGTTTTTTAACGACGAACAAAACACATACAATTCTTCAAGTAGCATTTTATACTACCACTCCCCGTGTTATTTGATCCTTAGTCTACTATACCAATGCTATTTGAAGCATTAAACATAGAATCTGTTCATCATCATCAACACATTATTAGCTCTAAGAGCGAGCATCTACTTCTCGTTAAATCTCACCACAGTTGGCAGTAGGCAACTGTTGTGGCCTCCGACAACGTTAGTCTCGTGTTGTTCAGATTGCTTTCTATGATCTTCATTCATGTCATTTTCGGATCTGTTCACTGCATATTCCAAAAGGTCGATTTCGCCATAGAAGTCTATGGCAAGTCCTTCACTTTTCATTTAACAGGCATGTCCAAATCATTGTAATTGCGTCTTTGAATTTGTTACTCAACTGTGCAAAGACTGTTTCATCTTAAACGAATGGCGTCATTTCTAACGTTCTCAGAGACAAACAGGTAGAATATGAACCATTTGTGAGTTTACTTTTAATTTAATTTAGTTTACCAGCTCCTTTATATTACCCATTATCTTTAAATGATCGTATATCAATTTATTTAAACCTGATTTTATCAATGTTTATTAATAGTTTTACAAATACAATGAAATTGAAGCATACCTCCTATATAGCTCTAATACTACGAATACTAAATGTATTGCTGAAGTATTAACCTTTAAATATGGTAAATTGCTTGAAAAGAAAACATTATTTTGACTCACATCTGCTACATCATCAAATTATATTGTAATAGTGTTATGTTATTAAAAAAATTTCATAGCCCATTATCATCATCATTTATCCATAGCCGACGCTTACAAAGATTATCTGTTCCTAAACCAATGCCACCAAGTCTTGTTAATCAGGACGATTAGTTTTCTAAAGTTTCCGGTTGTGTTTTCCATCTATTTTCTATCAATATGTTATTACGATTTATGATAAAATTAGTAAATTAGGTAAAGGCATGATAGGGCTCATGATAAGGCCCTATCATGCCTTTACCCCTAGGTTTTGATAAAATAAAAATTAATATATAATATAAATAAAATTCTTTTTGCGAATTCTTTAATTCCCTGTATAACTTTTGGAATACGAAAGTGTCGGCTTAATTAATTTGTTCCAAGAGTATGTAAGTCTATCTACAATAATTCCCACCACTTTATTCTGAAATACTTGTATTATATTGATATACTTTCATCTAAATGATCCAGTTTGCTAGAGAAGTAATTGAAACATGCGCCTTTTAATTTTTTTTTCGATTTTTCATTGATTGAGGCATTTTAATCGAATAACTTCATTTTTAATGCAATCGAAGAATAGCACGAAACTTTCGCCTTAATTTTTGATCATCTGTTCTACATTTGTTTTCAAGCCAAGCTGTACTGCTCAAAGCCTCAACACCTGTATTAACGAATATAGCATTATCAAAGGCGACATCTCATTGGAAATCACCGCGTCGAATAGTAAATAAATGCGTCAAAGATTGGAGTAATTGATAAGAAACTTAATCCCCAGTAGTTTTTACAATATTGACTATCCTCTCTTACAATATTACACGATTATCCACTTTTATCCACGCTGACAATACTAATAAGGTTTCTATTGCTTTGATTTTTTCTATTGTCATCTCACTTCCACTTCAACGGTTTGGCAAGTGTAACAATTTTATATGCAGCTTTTAATTTGTTCATATTTATTATCCCTTCATCAGGGAACGCAATTTCATTTATAAATTATGATAGTCAGTTTATAATCACAAGATTACTGAAAGATTATATGCTTATTAGAATTTAATAAGTAAAATATACCAAATATTATACATCAAATCAATTAGCTACTCGTTATAATTATACTTTTATTAACAATTTATAACAAGCTACTTCTTAATAAGTAAATGTTGAAGGCAATATCTATGTGTCAAGATGCACTAACAAATACAACGACAAATCAATTGAAATAAAAAATCCACTTATCTGTGCTTAACAATGTCTAATTAAAACAAAGAATCATAAGAATGGATATCTGTCAATTGTATAATGTTGAAATGTTGACGATTTTTAATAAAAATCAAACTCCTGCTTTTGTGATTAAGAAATAATACACGATCAGAACAAGTGCAAGCACTTAATAAAATTACATCTTGATTTCAAACAAACATTACAAACTTGGGCACTAATCTACCACAGTGAAGTACAAAATATCTAAATAATTATTTTTAATTAACCTAAAATAACCTAAAACAAAATTTGACAATTAGTTAGTTGTGTAACGCAATATCGTGTGTGATAAGATCAACATCCCTAAATCCACTCTAGATACTAAACGTAACTTTCCTTTCATGACGGGTCACGGTAGTATGTGCTATATCTGTCCCGCAAACTAGCATATGAAGCCATGAGATAAAAACGCCCATACAATGTAAATATTTATACCAACAAACGGCGGCGTGTTCCAGATCAAAAAACGCGATTCGTGCCTAGGGACCGGCCCCACCGCATGCGGATATGATGGCTCCTTGACGAACTCAATCTGGACCAATTAATGGTTTCGCTTTTGTTTGTTGACTCTAAATATTCTCGCTGTCAATCAAACAAACAGACGATCCGCCGGCATGACAAGAAACACACTTCGAGTTCACAAGAGCCTCGTCAGCGAACATGCAATATTATCCGGTCCTTTCAATTGCATTTGTTTGTTAATTTAAATCGATTTTTCTCTGTTTGTTCAGTCCAAAATGTAAATGATGTCAGAAAGTTTTAATTTAATTACATAAATATTTAGTTATTTTATGGAAATTTTGAAATGTTCTATTCGAATAATTTACAACATAATCATTTTGTTCGATGATTTTTGGTCACATTTATAATAGCTTATAAACGTCAGAGCTCACGGGCAGATTGTTGACGTTCTAGGACATTAATAAAAAAAATCATTAATCCACAACCGACTTAGGATGCAGTTGGTGTGGTATAACTTCGAATATTTTGGCCAAATCTCGCCACAGTTGCGGATCGGGTGTAGTTATTCTGGTCTCGACCAATGTTAGTCTCCTATCTTGATCTATGTCTACATCCATGTCTTTTATTCGCTTAATTATCACCACAAACACTACATAACACTCGACGAGCCTTCGGCGATTTTACTATTTTCCGGAATAAAAAGCAAAATATATCGAAACTGGCCTACTGGAACCCCCATTATCAAAATACTATTATGTTATTTCCAGAGAACTGCGATTTCAAGGCCATTTCTTAGAGAAACCAGAAACTTTTTTTCCCCATTTTTGTTAGTCATCATTATGAATTTAATCACAAGAAGTATACATTTAACTCTAATAGAAATGTGAGAAAAAATGGTAAACATTTATTTCAATTTATAATTTGTTTTTATATCCCTACCTGATACTATTTTACTGGATTTAATAAGCATAATTATAATAGAGACCATTTTCTGCGGCTGTATTTCCAAAAAAACGAACCGACAGATTTATTACATGATTTGATTACCTTAATCAATAGATGTTAGATTATTAAAAAAAGATAATAAATAGTAGGTACTAGAAGTTAAATACGAATGATTCTCATGATGGAGTAGTTATTAGGGCTTATAAAACAACTGAAGTGTATGAAATTGACAAGATTCTTCAAATATTTCAGATATTTCAGAGGAACTGAGAGAACTTTCAGATATTTCAGATAATTTTTTTGTAAAATCGTAATAATATATATAATATAATTTCAATGAGATGTATTTGAGTAAGAAATATTTGAATAATGTATATATCAATGTGAATTGCTAATCGTTAGTCTTTTTAAAAGTCGGGTACGGCTAGACCCAATTTGAGTAATTTAGGTTTTTAAATATATGGGGATAGTTTAATACCACAATGTATGTTTCATACAAATGTCGATATTTTTTGATAGGTGTCTAATGATAAGTAAGTAATGATAGAAATTTTAATTCACTGAAAATCGACAAAGTGATTGTTGTTGCATTGCTAAATATATAAAATGTCTGCGTAATTATGTTCATTTGCTTCCACTGGAATAGATACAGTTCGAATAGTGCCAGTACAGATGATGCCCTGAAAAATATTCTTGGAGTTCGCCAATGATGATAGTATTTTCCCGAATACATTAGTTTTTGTGTAATTTTATGTTTCAAATTTTGAAATATAACTAAAAATCACTAAAAATGTTTAATGGCACTTATCATTAAATCAAAGTACATCTTTCGCAAAAAAATCGGCAGTCAATCTGTAACCTTCAAAATCAAAATAGACTTCATACCACTAAAATGATATTTTAACCATATTTTTTCGATAGTCCCCAACGTCATTCAATATTAACACATTTACGATTGTGTAACCCTAACAAATCTGTCAATGTCATGCGCGATAGTATTGTTAATGTCGAAATAATACGCACTTCCAAAATAAACCAACAGATGGCCCTCCATATAAGAAAGTTTTATAGCCTATTATTCCTTGAATTTACAACAATCGATCCCACCTAATACGTAAATAAACGCATTTAAAAATAATAGGACATGAAAGAAAGAAAAACATATGATTAAACTATTAATTAACGACGAAACAATGGACCCGTACGAAAAAAAAACAACTCAATAGTCCTTAACGTGTGCTGCTAATACGACTGAACCCTATTTATTGAAATATCTGTGGCGTTATTTCATGCTACCGCAGTTAATTAAAAGTGATAAATAATGCCTATACAGGAAACAGTTATGTCTATTGAGTGTTGTACGTCTACAATTACCTGCGTTGAATTTAAATGCTGTTTACAAGCTGTTCTCTATACAGGGAGGTCAAAGCACCAACAGTTTACGACCTAACGAATACGTCGAGTGCATATAAACGTACGTTAGGTCGACTTTTAACGCGTTTTCTTTGTTCTATCCGAAAACTGTATACTGCGGGCTCGAATACTCGGACACGCTCATTGAAACAGGCGAGGAAATGATATCGAGACCATGTAAGTTGTCAATTCGTTTCAATTACGGTGTAATTATTGTTCTTTGAAGCTCACCGATTTCATAAGCATTACTAAATTGATTAACATTTGGTTAGTTTTCATGTATGAATGATATCAAATTTCTTGAATATTAATCGACATATGTATTATTAACAGATATTTGATTAAATATATAATTTTTAAATAGTAGTGACCATCAAACATTCATCATATCATTCAAAGAGTTTATATTTTATCAATGTTTATTGATAGAGGTAAATAATATTGGAGGCAAACAGCGGCTTGATGGCAGCTAAGGGTAAAGTGAAGTTGCATGAGATGGTTGACAGCTTAGAAACGCCAGAAGGCAATGTATTTACAATTTTGTTTTAACATTTAAATATGCATATACTGTTTTTTAATTGGGTGCCAAGCTTAAACTATACACAAAAACAAAAACACATCATCTATTGATGACACTCCTTGGAGCTATACAATGGATAAACCATGGATCAAAATATCAATATATCAATATATTATACTCAATATATCTGAAACAAAAAGATCACTCAAAAGGTGAGAGGCCCTCAAACCTCTGAAATATACAAGCAGAACTTAATATACTGAAAATTGTACTAGTTGGATATAATTCTGAATTATAATGAAAATCACTATGACTTAAGAAATCAAACGCCAAAGTTAGCTAAACACCGCTAACTATCGTGAGGTGAGATCGTGAGTTAGCTAACTACATCATGAGGCTGAAACATTTCCCCTCGTCTTGGAAACAAGTGCATCTAAAGGTTGCTCCTTGCTAGAAAGGAGCAAAATTATTTTCATCTGACTACAGGTCAGCCTTCTTAGTACAATTTCGAAGCTTGCCGAGGGGGTAATAGCCTACGCTCTCAACTCTTTCACAAAGGAAAACAACATCATTCCTGATGAACAATTCGGCTTTTGCTCTCACCGCTCATCCGCCCATGACACCACCCGTCTGGTCGCACACATCCATCACGTTCTTGGCTAACGTAAAAAGCTTGGAGCAGTCCTTCTGGATCTAACCAAAAACCTTCGACAAGGTCTGGAACGACCGTTTGATCACAAAGCGCTTGCGGTTAGGCCTCCCAGAAGACCTAACCGCTCTCATCAAGTCCCACCTATCGAGTAGATCTTTCCAGGTCAACATCAGGAAAACACTTTCTAGTCGTAAACAAATCGACGCTGGCGTACCTCAAGGTTCCCCGCTGGCCCCAGCCTTATTTAACCTCTTTATTTCAGATCAGCCGAGAAAAGAGTACATTGATATCGCGTCTTACGCTGACGGCATTGCTTTCTTCACGGCTTCTAGGCCCGAGGTTACAATTCAAAAACGTTTACAGAAGCAACTCGATCATGCGCTCAAGTGATTCAAACTCTGGAGATTGCAAATCAACCCCCTAAAAACCCCGGCCATAATTTTCCATAAGAAGCGTTATGCACTGCGTGTCTCGCATTTAAGATCGACACCACAACAATTCCATGGCTGAATCACGTCACGTACTTAGGTATCCACTTCGACCAACGGTTCGGTTGGCATTCCCAAATCTAGAAAGCCATCCAGAGAGGTTCGCGGATAGCAAACCTGCTATATTCCATGATCGGCTCTTCTAGCAGACTTCCCATCTGCATCAAATGCTTATTTTACAAGATATTAATTCGGTCCGTACTCCACTATGGAACTAGTCTCTTAGGATCTATGTCTACTTCAAGTTTATTAGACCCAACCAGGTGAAACGGCTTTAAGTTTTCCAAAATAATGCTCATCAAGAGAATTTTAAACGCTCCATGGTTGTCAGAAATAATCAAATTCATAGGGAAATTGACACTCCAGAAATCAAGCACTTCATATCTCAATCATTCTACAAAGAACAACTCAGCTCAAGTACTTCTGAAAACGCGCTTGTTCGCGAGCTGCTCGACATGCTGGGAACTTAGCACCGCATAATCCCTAACCTCCCCAGACTGAAATGACCTCATCCGTCGCTGCAGTGATAACTTTTGCACCCATACGATAGCATCCAGTCGTGTGTTAACTCAAGTTCGCGAATCAATAGAGTCACCGGGTCCTCGTGCCCAATAACGGCTGCCCGTTCTGCGGGTGCAATATCCACAAATGCAGTAGCAGTAGCCATCCACAGGGGTCAACTCTGATGCGGTTTCGGTTTAGTGCATTGGTAAGCCCAGAGGCAGTCTCACATAACCCTGACTGGACATTAATTCCTTGAAAATAAAAGTTTATCAGTTTTATAACATTTTGTAAATATCTTTGTCGTTGTTTTTCGAATAAGAGGCCCACCAAATTTCGTTTTTCAGAGGTAGCCTTGGTGAACATATGATATCCAGTTCCAAAAAAGAATCTTCGAACTAAAAATTCCATTACTTTATTATAGTTATATTGAAGGTGTCAATCCTGTATGAAGTATCATATTCTGCGTTAAGTAATAAATAAATAGATTGTAATAAGTCAACAACAAAAAAAACTACTATGGCGGTGTTAATGGAAGATTAGTGTTATTTAAAACAAACCAGTTTTATTGTTTATTATTTTCAATGACCATGTTAAACCTATATACATAATAAATTTAGATGAAGAAGCTATTAACACATTGATTGTACAATTGCATTAAAAGATTGTTGATCATCATGATTCATAGCTTGTGGAAAATTAACAGATTTTATGTTTTATGTACGACTTTGCTTTGGTAATGATTCCAAAAATGTTATGTATTATTGTAAAAAATTAAGAACAATAACTGAACTACCCTTGAAATTTGTTTTGAAAAAAAAGAGTATATACTTCTCCACTAATATGCTGCTGTTGGTGCTTCAAGATTTCGGATATTCTTCATCAAATCTCACCAGAGTTGGACATCGGCCACAATAATTTTGTCCTCGGAACATGTTAGTTTCCTATTTTTCAGATTGTTTCCTATGATCTTAATCCATATATTTTTCATTCGACAGACATATCCAAACCATTATGATCTGCGTCTATTGATTTATTCCCCAACTGATTCCCAATTAACCAAACAATGAAGAATAAAATTAAAAACTAGATGACCTAAAGCCCTACTTTTAACACTTTAGAAGCAAAATAATACCAAATATTTAGGTGTGAAACCAAATGTCTGAGAAACCAGAAAGACCGAGAAATCTCTACAGTTAAAGAAGAAATGAATAGCTTCGATTAGAAACACGAAACCAGATTGGAGAAACGAAACCTCCAGGGATATAATATTAATTCATAAAACAAAACTACTATCAATCGTTTTCATAGTTAAACAAATTAATTTATGACATTTTATGAACTTACCTAAATATGCTTAATACAACCTTAATTTACAAATTAATTACTATTATTACTATTATTATGGGACTATTGTCGGAATAACTATATTAGTATGTATTTTCTAAATTAAAGTTAATCTAGGCTACTTAAACTATAGACAAGAATAACAGTTCAAGAACTTTGTGGTTTGTACTAGACAAGTTCTTGTGTTGTTGGCTTCACTCTTCTGATTTCGTATGCGTTATCTAATAGCTGTACTGCTTCCCAATAGATCTGATGTAGTAAACTTTTTCCTATTTTAACTCGAAATCTTAAATAACATTGTAGATCAATTTAATTTAAGGGTTATCGTGCAGTTCTTCATTGTTTACCTGACGATAAGTAATTAATCTATGAACTTTGTTTTGACAGAGTTGAATTACTAGTCGATTTGTTGTTTCAGTGTAACCCCATATTTGAGTGCCATAAGAACAAATAGGCATTAAAATTAACTGATAAAGCAATCTCTTTCGTCCTAGGCCAAATTCAGCCGATTCGGAAATTATCTTCCGACCAACCAATAGAAATCTTTTATTTGGAATCTGATCTGTACTGCTCTCTGTCTAACATGATCTATCATCAAGATGAATGCCGAGGTATTTAAATGAATCTGCTTAATGAATTGGTAATGTAATTAGGTTTTTATCATTTCGCCGCAACACAAAATTGACGTGGATAGATTTCGAACTATTAAATTGTATTTTCCAATCTCCAGTCCATTTTTGCATATTATTAGCCGCCACTTGAACTTTTTCTATAACCCCAGGTAAAGATTTGACTTATTCCATAAGAACTGTGTCGCCGGCAAACCCTTTCAAGCAGAATTTCTTTGTTGTAGGAGATATCAGTATTGTATCGAAGATCAGGAGTGCTGCTTTACGCAACGCAAAATTGACATGGATAGATTTTGAACTATTAGGCTGTATTTTCCAATCTCTAGTCAATTTGTATATATTATTAGCTGCACTTGAACTTTTTCTCTAATCCCAGGTAAAGATATGTCTTATTCCATAAGAACTGTGTCGCCGGCAAACCCTTTCAAGCCGAATTTCTTTTGTTGAAGGGGATATCAGCATTGTAGAGCAGATACAGGAGTGGTACCAAGTTATTACCCTCTGAAACTCCAGCCGAAATGGCTTGAAATGTTTAGAATGCTGATTCATAATCTCTAAACTGCCTCTTCAACTTTAAATTTTCTTTCAAATAAGACCTAGGTATTCTTGAGGTCTAAGATTTTTTCTTATTACTCTTTGTGATTCTACAATCTGCCCTAAAGGCAATAAGTATTTCTTATGTCTATATTATATATACATGACATGTAGAAAATCACTTTGTGGCGACCGCCACGACCCTTTAGGCCACCACCAATTCACCATCAACAACTACAAAGGTTGGCAACGCCGGTGGATTGGTACCATGCAGTTCCAGGGTATAAAAGACCATCAGGACGACGTCTCGCTCTCTTTTCTTATCACCGTCCCCCTGTAACACTACCACTTCCACAGCGCTACCGTACTTCCTTCACCTTAACCTAATATCCTGTCCATTCTCCCATCGACCACATGTATCAATCGTAAGTTAGAATAAACAACTTTGATTCAATCAGTGTTTTTAGTTCCCGTGCAAATTCCTTCCAAAGATAGTAGTGAGTGTTCTGACAAATAATCGCCGCGGCAGCCACACATTTCGACCGACTGACCGACCCGACGAACATTCCTACAACTTCATTAAGCGATCTCCTGTATAAAATATTAAAGTCTATATATGTCCAGTAATCAGATCAGGCGGTGTTAACCGTTTTAGTCTACGCGCTTCACAATCACGTCGCATCTTTAGCTGGTTAGCGAGTATGTTGAGATGCACTGACACTCTTTCGAAGTACTGGGAGAATTGACGATGATTGATATTCACTAGTGGACATATTCTTCTACGCAGGATAAACGTTACATGGGTTCATTTTGTTTCATTGGCTTTAATGCGTCATGTCTTCAACCATAATTATATTTGCTCCAGGTGGGTTAGGTCTAAGAAATAAAAAACATTTCATAAGAACTATAAGTTTTTTCTGGGAGGAAATTAAAATTTAATAATGCCATGTTGACTGTCAAAGCCATCCATAGGGGAACGGCATAAACAAAGTACCAAATCCATTATATTCAGACATATAATGAAAAAATTGATCGTTTTGGGGGTATTTATCGACTCCACCGATGCAGAAATCGAGACCACCCTCACCGTACGGCGTAAAAATCAGTTATTTTGACAAATGTCTTTGGCAATTCCACGGATTTCTTCCATCATCCGGATCGCCGAGCGCACAAAGCACCACGACACCCCACACCGTCTCACCTTTCAGCCCCTCGTGCCCGTTCCGGCATGTAATTCGGCGAGGATACCTGCCGTCGGCCCGAATTGATTTAGTGTCTGGAGGAAAAAAATAACAACCGAAAGAATAATGACCTGTCTATACGGATAAAGATGCCTGTATATCATTCGTTTGTGTTGTTGCCTGTGTAAATGAGGCACCGAGAACGACCGACAGAACGAAAGAAGGAAAGAGGAAAGCGACATACGAGGGGGACAGAACAAGGTGATACTACGTGAAATGAGGTTTCGTTGGTGTTTAGTTGCGGTATCGGGTATCAGCGACATCGACGGATTTCTTATTATACGCTTCATATTTCTCCCATTGTATCGGCGACAAACAATCATATTACTCATCCTGCTTCTACAATTCACTAAAATTATTTCACATCTACAATACAAACGCATTACACTTAGACATTAATAATCGTCATACAAAAATATTTTTTATAATAAATGTAGAATAATATATTATATAATATTGGTATATTATATATAATATTCAAAGTAAAACGATATTTGACAGATTAAGTTAAACTGAATTTAAAAATCATTTAAAAAATCCACAAAATGATTTTGAATAACCGTAAGTTGAAATTGAATGAAATATCTGACACTCTGAAGATTTCAACTGAACGTGTACATCATATCATTCATGAGTATTTGGGTATGAGAATACTCTGTGCAAAGTGGGTGCCGCGCGAGCTCACTTTTGACCAAAAACAACGACGAGTTGATGATTCGGAGTAGTGTTTGAAGATGATCAAGCGTAATAGACCCGAGTTTTTGCGTCCATATGTGACAATGGATGAAACATGGCTCCTTCGTTTTACTCCGAAGTTCAATTGACTGTCATCCGAGTGGACTGCACACGATGAACCCGCTCCAAAGCGTGGGAAAACGCAACAGTCGGCTGGCAACGTTATGGCGTCTGTATTTTGGGATACGCATGGAATAATTTTCATTGACTACCTTGAAAAAGGAAGGGCCATCAACAGCGACTATTACATAGCGTTATTGGGCCGTTTGAAAGACGAAATCGCCGACAAACGACCGCATTTGAAGAAAAAGAAAGTGCTGCTTCATAAAGTCAATGCACCGTGTTACAAGTCAGTGAAACCGATGGCAAAAATCCAGGAATTGGGCTTCGAATTGCTTCCTCATCCACTGTGTTATCCAGATCTGGCCCCCAGCGATCCGTAACAAATACAACACTGTCTGCAACAATATCAGTACCCATTTCTTATATATCCATCTCGAATGTACATGCTTACACACCACATTTTTTAATAACCTCTATGATTAATGACCCTTATATTGCTATATAAAAATTAAACATTCCCTAAAACAGTGTTAGATAAGTAATTAAAATGTATATTCCTTGTCAATAAATGAACTTTGAAATTTTGGTAAATTTGTTAATGTTCACAAATAAAATATATTATATTTTATTCATATTTTAATTTTAGTTGCGCTTTCAAATTAATTTTATATAGATGCTTTTAGTTAATTTAGAAATATATGGTATACTAACAGTCAGTATTCATTCTGTTTAGTCTACAAGTATTTTGTTATTCTTCCTGAATTAACAAAGTAATCCGTAATTAGAATCGTAACTATAGAATTATATAATAATAAATACATAAATAATTGGATACTGAAAATAATACAGAAATCTCTCGCCATCTCTACACTCAGCCTCTACACCTTGTTTGTTGACTAACTGAGTCAATACAATAGTCAAGACCTATAACTCAATAAAAAAAATATTATATCAATTGTTGGAAAAGCAGAATTTTGGAGAAATTAATCAATTAAATAAAAATAACTAGCAGACTAACAAAACAGAATACCGACTGAAAGAGATTTCCTATGCGGACGATGTGGTAATAGCAACGAAATTTGAATTTGTATTCAGAAATGAATGATGATTTGAATATTTGAAATGAAGCTTGAATATGTATTCAGAAACATAGAAAATATAGCAAAGAAAAATACATTAAGTTAACAAATATTCAAAATATTAAGGTTGAATCTATCCAAAATATTAAAAAGCAAGGAAACTTTTTCTGCAAAAATGGGGCTAATCCAAGAAATAATAAGACTAGCCTAGACTAGGATTTTGAGGTGTTAACACCAGCAGAGGATGAGAATAGGTTAAAGCAGGTTAGATGAATATTTTAAGAAGAATATTGGGGAAACAATGTGCGAGGATGGTTCATGGAGACGGCATACCAAGAGATAATATAAGTGTAGAGACCGTTGATAGAAGGAGAGGTGGGAAAGAGATGAAAAGAAAAACCGTAAAAGTTGGATGGATAATGGTTGGATATTAGAACTACTAGCTAATAGAAGAATAGATAAGAATATCACAATCAATCGGCCTTCATAATCTGTAGAACTGTTAGTTTCTGTTGTATACATAATACATCTTTTGCAAGTTTGAATTACCTGTTTTCACATTGTTCCCATTAGACTCACCTAGCTTGTTTACTAACTACTTCTACAATATCAGTTATACAGTTTGACTTTACTACACAGAAAATATAAATATTAAAACTACCTATATTGAATACAACTAACTAAACTAATTTCAGTTTTTACTTATTATTTTTTATACGTATCTGCATAGCTATTTTACTAGTGTATCCCAGATAAATCTCTACTTTTTAAGATTCTCAAGTAATCATATTCAATCGATAGATATTTGTTAATATCTTAGTGGAAACTGCATAAAATATTATTTGAATTTTGCTTTCTTTTGTTGCTTAAAACTTTGAATTAAACAATTTATTTCGTATATCTAAAGAGAGAATAAATGCATTTTTAACATTCAAAAAGTCAACTTGGGGGCTCACTACAATTTTAAAACTGGACAAATTAAACCATTCAAACCAAAATTAAACAAATTAGATGACTTACTTGTTTCAATGAATGAAAATGAATGAACAAAAACTACAAGAGGCTGATATAAAATCGCCAAAACTTGAAGGTTATATTGTTGATAGATACCCATTCTTGCATTACAGTATTTCAAATCAGAAAAATTGGTAAACCGATTCTCAAATTATCTAGCAATCTATCAATTTTCTATTCACATTCACAGAATATTTTGAAAACGAATAAATAAACTGCATTTACTAGTTTAGAGTCCATAAAAATAAATACCGGTTATAAAATAAACTGACAATAGCCAGCAGGTATACTAACTACACTGTTATTAAGAGTTACGCTAGCTTAAGTACACAATATTTAAAAATTAATTAGAAATAATGAAAAAATGTCGTTATTTGGCGTTTCAGGGTGTTAAAATGTATAATTGTATAAACAAACTGTAATAAAAACCATTTTGATCCTATCCAAACATTCGGTCACAAATAATACGACTTGTTGGAACCTTGACTAGTTACCGTGACCTATTAAAACCACCCGAATTCGCCAGCAACAATATTTCTTGTTTGTTTCATTCTTCTGTTACCTTTACGGAACAAAATTTATGTGACACAAATGGCAGATGTAGTTCTTTTTAGCGCGCAAAACGTCAACTTGAGCCGTCCCTAACGGCCATTCAAATGGTCTAATCCGTGAAAAATAGACCATTAGTTCTGGTAGATCCATTCAATAAAGTCCATGATTTATTGGGAGACATTGTCGTATAGAGAAATGCCGGTATTTCACGATGCCATTGTACAAAAGTCCGACCAAATAGGCCCCATTGTAATCAGCTCAGAACATCTCGCTATATTTATGTTTTCGCTTTTAACATTTTTTGATATTGATCACCGTACGGACCGGTGTATTGTTGCCTCGTGGTGTCAGATCTATTTAACTTCATTATATCACAGTTTTACAGAAACTGTAGAAAAACTGTGGCATATACTTGTACCACTTCGTCGTAAAATCAACTATTAACTAAAACATTAAACAGTTTTTTAACTTGCTTATTATTTGATTAACAAATTAAAAAAGACAGTTAGACAGCTAACCGATTAGAGATAATAAAAGTGAGGGACTGGATGGGATAATATATATTCATTGTTGATTCATTGAATATTATTTTAAACAATGATGACAGATCGTTTGATAGTTCATAAACTTCGCAAAAAATAATTAACAAATATTATATATAAATTGATAAATATAATACTGAACTTAATGATTATTCGCAATGATGGTGAATTAGTAGAAAAGTATTTCAGCTAAAATTGGTTGAAATTGAAGACGACATTTTTTCAACAAGACAGAACTACACACCATATATATATATATATAACCATTCAATTGCTGCAATATATATTTTCTGATTGTATACTCTCGTTCAATCATATTCACTAGTCCGTATAAAAATCCTTATAATATGTATTCAGCCAATCTTAGCTTCCAAACGAACTGTTTAATTTGGTGCTTGATGCCAAAAAGTTTTTTTTCAAAATTAGATGTTGGTAAGTCAGAAACAATATAAATATCTAGAAATCAATAAAATGAAGGCATCACTAACCCAAACAAATAATACAATAATACAAATATATATATATATATATATATATATATATATATATATATATATATAAATATATGTAAATCGATATATATATTGTAAACATTTACACAATGAAGATAAATATCCAAGCTGTAATCTTAGAAATGTTCTAGACAATGTTTATATTCGAAGCAAGGGACAAAAATCGCATACGTGGTTCGATCTGTTGCCAATACATCACCATCGAAGACACGCCCTTATAGTCATCGACAAAGGGGCCACCGGGCCATCCATCCCCTCACCTCCTAGAGGGTCCTGACTCTTTCGGTGCGCTGGCATGCCATATTTCAGTCATTCGCCAAATACAAACCGCCCGTCAGGCCGGATTTATTCGCCAGCGATGACTGTCAAGTTAAGCGAAATTAATATCCTTTTGCGAGCTTCTCTGCGGGGCAGACACAAATAAAATTCCTTTTTTGACCGCTGACCGATATATCATCACGACATTACGCCGCTATAGGTGGCATTACGAAACTATAGAGGATGTCACGCAAAGAAAGGAAACACTTTAATCTGATGGTGTTAGTTCATCACAAGTTTTGGGAATATTTTACTTCATTACTTGATATCAGACAATCGTTGATAACTGAAGAAGTTTTCTCATCTTGGCCGATGTGAAGTATCGATTTTCCAAGATTTGAATGTTGCTCCAAATGTTTTTTCTCAAAATTTCATATTTATTATTATGAAGTGCTCATAGTATCCCTTTCATTGTCAGTACATTCAATGTATTCATTTCCTACAATTAAGATGAAAGATTAAACGAAACTACGATGTATAATCAAAAGGCCTTATTTGCAGGCCGTTATTTATAGTAATAGTTTCATTCGGTTTTGGCAACTGGTAATATACTACACCTATAGCCAAGAATATTCCGCCTTGGTTTCCTTGTAAATGGCTATTCTGGACTAACCCACTCCTTTTTGTACGTGTAATTATCACAGTAGATCCATTTCTTGTCGCTAGTCACAACACGCTACAGAAAATTCCGCTCTTTTGCTTGCCAAGCAACAAGACCCTGATGTTCAAATTTTTATCCTTTTGAAGTTTTCCCATCAACTGAAAACAATTGATTTATGAAACTTGCAAGTGACATGAAAATCAAAATTCAAAAACTTGAAAATCAGAACCTAACAACTAGAATATGTCAGAAAAATATCACCACAAGTTTCTAAAAGTGTTTGATGACCCTAAATATAAGACTGAGTCTTGATATATTTCTTCGATATCTTTAAGCCTTCCATGATAAGCGTCTGTATACCCCTATACTGTTGCTGAATAACTTATATAAATATAATATAGATCTCTGTTCAAAATACATTTAATATCGGCCTCGAATGTAGAGTATAACATTCCAAATGCTAGTTTATTTGGATTCGGAGCCTTCATAAATTTTTACTTCCTAAATTACAATTATTTATCTCATGTTATATGTAAAAGATAATAGATATTTTATAATTGATAGAAAAAATGTATAAGGTTCAGGAAACACTCATATTGGTTTAGTACTAAGTGATCTTAGTGCTATCTAATGAAAACTTGGTTAAATGATCTCCTAAAGTATTGGTAATGTAAGTAATGTAAGAAACCTTGTGGATCTTCGGCCATGAAAATCTATACCTGATAAATCTGTGAACAAAAATAGTTCTTTTGTTCAACAACAACAAATATGATATTTATTCGATTGACGTTTTGTATAATGCAGTCAAGATATGAAGAAACATTATGTGCTAAAATAGGATTTACTTGAATTTTAAGGAATTGGCATATTTGATAAGATTATTAATAAGAATAAGAATCACTTGTTTGATCATTCTTAGTGTGTCTGAGTTATACTGATCTGAGTAAGAATTACTATTTGATACCAAAGAATATCAGTGTGTCGATTCTTATTAACTTTCGGCTATTTATCTTGATGAATGCTTTATTTATTCTGTTAATTTCGCGCACTATTGGTAACAACAACAAAAACATTTCATGATATTCTAGACATAAGTTTGTCAGTTATTGTGCTAAGAGTGACACTACTTTTAATATTTTCAAAACAATGGATCAACAACAATATCCTGTTTTAATTTTACACTGCTTCTTTATGTGAAAAGTACTATTCAAGCGAAGCAACGGCTTGAATAGTGTTATAAGGACTCTGTTCCATCAGAAACAGCAATAAAAAATTGGTTTGCTGACTTCAGCTATGATCGCAGAGACATCGATGATGGAGAACGCAGTGGACGTCCAAATGAGATGGTAACTCCAGAAAACATCACAAAATTCCACAAAATCATTTTAAATGATCGAAAAGTGAAGTTGCGTGAGTTAGCTGAAATCGTAGAGATATCAAAACAACTGTTGATCAAAAATAAGAACGTTTTGATTATTCTGAGCAACGTTTGGCCATGTTTAAAGTAACAAAAAGAGATTTTTGAATGAATATGACAATGGATGAAACATGGATCCATCACTTCACTCCGGAATTAATCAATCGTTATCTGAGTGGACAGCGTCTGGTGAACCTTGTCCAAAGCGCCCGAAAACACAACAATCGGCTGGAAAGGTTATGGCCTCAGTATTTTGGGATGTAACAAACAATGAAATACCATCAACAGTAAACACAAAACAAAACAAATAAACACAGTGAGAAAAGTAAACACACCTATAATTTAAAAACAACAATTTGGAATGTCTCTATTCTATATTATTAGAATAAATCAACAAAATTAAGTTAGTCATCATAGTTATTACATTTCCAAGGTTCGCACTATATGTTATATATTGCCCCTCGTAAAACATTTTAAAGGCATTTTAAATCAATAAAACTGAATGACTAATAACAATGTATTAATATTACATTGCATTTCACTATACTGCGTCATTATATTATGTATTACACAGTGACAAAACGCAAACTGATCAACAGCCATAAATCTAATACGATTTCTTGTTAGTATACGATAAAAAACGATAAGCTGCACTATATCAATCAACGGGAAACCGTATGACTAAAATCCTTCCGATTAGCGATCCACGGTGTCAGGACTGTCTCGAAAATAAACAAGCTGCCTTGAATTACCAGCAGTAATTTACCGACCATTATATGGTAATTATCATGTTACATAGTTGAAAGAGCGTTAAGTTTTGATACCATTGCCACTTAGTGGGACTGAACTAAAAGCTTTCAAATCTGAAACGACTAATTTACATAGAACCAGTGAGACTGGACATTGGACATTCAAGGTTCGATAGTTAGAGATAACTAATGTTGTGTGTCATTAATGGTATCCCTCACTGATAGGGCCATGTTTCTTTACATATTGAGAATTAAATACTGTCCTGTTTAAAATAAGAAAGCTCTGCTTTATTAGAAATGACCAACGTGGATTCTAAAAGGTTTTAAAGCAAAATGACATCTAAAAAATCGAACTCGTTGGACCATATCATTGCAGACAAGTCAAACAGTGCGTTTTGTTGTTGTTTTCCTTTTAAAGTATACGATAATAATTCATCGTATTATTAGATTTAACACTTTCAACCTGGCGTCGATCTAGTTTACCGTCCTTTTAACACTAAACCGGTTAAAACTTCGACAAAAGAGCGGTAATTAATTCCTAAACAGTACCCACCGGTACCAGAACGTTTGCGCGAACGTCATTCGTCGATCACGAGAATAATGGTCGATGTTCGTTCCCGTCGGCTTTTCTCGTCGTAGCCGGACGGAGTTTTCGGGAAATTAATCCGGGGAGACTGCGGGTTAAACGTCCGGAAAGAGCCTGGTAACGATTGGGATGTCTCTCGGGAACGATTCAAGGAAGCAGTATTGTCCTGCGGCGGCGAACGTCGACCGAAAGCAATTCGCAGGTGAAATAGAAAATTATTTATTGTATGTGTGCGAAAAAGTAATCCACGTCTGTGACGTAAATATATAGTGTTTCTCTAGGGTAACAGAATTTTCAATGGTCATCTCGATTTGTCATTCCGTTTATGATGAAAATCATCTTGTTTTTAATATTCCCAGTAGACCATTGCAAAAATCAAAATTCCTTATTTCAATATACTCAAAATCTAATTGTAATACATGGTTAAAACTAAGCAGGAACAAGTATAACAGACACAAACATATACGAGAACAGTTCAATAGTTCTCTTTTGTTAAAATTCGATAGGTTGTCTGATGTCAGTGGCTGTGAAACACCAACTAAATGACGCATCTTGCTCAAAATCTTACAATAATCTTTTAATGGATAGCAGTTAAACCTGATGAGCTGACCTAGTAGGTTGCTCTGCTTGTTTTCTCCGCTCTGTTCATTCACTCGTCATTTTCTGCTGAAAAAGCTCATAGCTACCTTCCCATTCTCGAAAAATTTCTATAGATAGTCTAATCAGTCTGTAATCAGTGTCATTTTTAACCTACTGCTCTTTTTTTAATTATTTATTTGTAGATATTCAACTTTACCTCATTGAGCTTTTTAGAATCAACACAAAAAATTATAAAAATACATTCATTAATGTTTAATTAGACATACGAATAACGGTTGCTGTTAAATTATATAATTTATGTTTAAACTGAAAATTGAAGATTATTTCAAGTTCAGCAAAGGACCCAACTCCATGAACTAAGCAGAATCAAGTATAGCATAAACAAATATAGCATAAACTTTGGTTTTCTATTAGCAAATTACAAATACAAAATACAAATTACAGTCTACAGTAACATCATATAGAGCAGCATCATACAGAGCAGCATCACACATTATGTAACATTGGACAGTACGACATTGTAGTTCTGGTTTTCTGTTATTAAAATGGCGAACTAAAATTTTGACAAACATATAGAAAGATACAGACACTAGACAAATATTTGAAGATGTCTAAATTCGGCCAGTTTTTCGTTTTCCTCAAGCCTTGACTACAGCTCGTTGTTCTCGCTAAAATATTATTGAATATTGTTAGAAGCAGCCTCTTCCACGTTGAATAGGCAAGTCCTCTAAACTCATATAGTCCCATCCCCTTACGTAAATGTTGTAAAGTATATTATGTTGTAAAGTACTTATTCCAAGATGGACATTTTGGTTACATGTAGATTAGAGGCTAGATTACAGGTTAAATTACAGGCTTAACATCTTTGTCACTGCTTTTAATGTGCACTGAGTTTTACTTATTCTGAACTTCACTGACCCAGATCAAATAGTTTTACTCTTTTTAATCTTCTGACCAAGCTATCATTATCTAGAAGCTGGAGAACCTCTACATTGATGTGCTGATGGAGCCTCTTTTCCTGTCTTTGGCCATAGTCCTTAATAACATTATCAACAGTTGTTACCCTCTGATCCTTATGTAAATTGTCGTTAGAAATGTACCATGCAATATCAACTATATCTCGCAATGACTTGTTTTGGATTTGTAGAATATGTGGCTTCTACCTGAGTTTAACATCAAGGGTCATGTCAAGATATTTGGCTATATTTCCATATAGGACTACTTGCTAATTCGTTTTTTGGTAAAATCAATATGCAGTGTCATATTTTGATTCATTTTGATGCGTCATTTTTCTGACTAGCCTTGTAACTTTTCGGGCGATTTAGTGTAGTTATGACCAATAGCTAGAATTGCAGCAGTGTCATTTGCAAATGTAGCAACAACATTTTCAGTGAATGTAGGCAAGTTACTAATGCATAACAGATAAAGAACCGGTCCCAATATACTTCTCTGTGGCACACTCGCTTATATTTTACTCAAGTCAGAGTAGGCATCATTTTGTTTGACCATGAAGTATCGTTCAGTTATATATCACTGTAAAATTTTTGAATATTGGTCAGGGAATATCATTTTAATCTTTTTTATCGTTATAAAATGCTTATTTCATCGACAGCTTGAGCAACATCTAAAAATATCGCGGAACAAACTTTATTTAGTTCTAATGACCTGGTAAATTGTAGAATGTCGTTTCCTGAAACCAAATTGATGAAGCGGTATAAGATGATTTTCCTCAATGATTGATTTTATCCTATTCAATAAAAGTTTTTGAAATAATTTGGATATTGTTGGCAATAATGATGTTGGCCGGTATGAGGCTGTTTCATTAGGTGGTTTTCTTGGTTTAGGATTCATAATTACTTCAGCCACCTTCCATAGATGTGGTATGTCTTAATGAAGCATTTATTGGGTTGATGATCTTAATTAGTGCTTTTCTTGGAAGTTACTTTAATATTTTCCCGGTAATTAAATAAAAACCAGGAGCCTTTTTTACGCTAATACCATTTTTTTCTCTGTTTACCTCGATCAAAATGACAAATGGAATTTTCAACCTTTCCTGACGAATAATAAGTTAACGTGATCTAATTGGGGGCTGAAATATTTTCTCAAGGTGATCTGCAAATCTTATAGCCTTCTCCTGAGTATCTCTGGTCCAATTCCCATCCTCATTTTCATCGGAAGCTCTTGCATGAATCCAATGGCATCCTTTTAAGCATACGAGTTTCATTTGTTCGTCCGCCGAGAAACATCCAAAGGTGGCCGACCAACCGTTCTTATCAAAGACTATTCGCGTGTCGATCGGAAGAATTCTTAAAATAATTCCGCGAATGAACACGTTGCGACGAATCAAAACAAAATCGACCAAAAATAACGCCACTTCTAGGAGGAATTTGACCACGACCCGACCAAACGTGCAGATAATCCGTGTTTTTTTTTCTAAATATAAATCGACTCGAGCGTCAAAACGAGATAGGCAACGTATAAATACTCACCCATCGATGTAAACATACACAAATTATTTAATCACATGTAATAAAATTGAAATAAATCACCGGCTATTTTTAAAAATGGAAGCGACATCGAAATCAAACAAAATATTAATATTTCACTCTTGCAAAACGATAGAGAGCTATCGTGCTGGATATTTATATCAGAGATATTAAGACTATATGTCCAAACACACAACAGCGGTAAATATATCTGCTGGTTTATTAGACGCCTTTTGAAAAACGCGCGCTTATTAATCTAACGGCGATTGTCATTCATAAATTTGTCAGAGACCAAAGGGGCTAGCATTAAGCTTGCATAATAATTTTCGAATAAGTGTCGTCGGTTAAAATGTTTTGTTTAAAGTGGTTTCCATTAAAAAATTGGCATTCGGACCCTTGATGTATAAATACGCGGACAATATATTTAAAAATCTTCATTGTAGAACAGGAAAATAACAATTCAATATATCTCGGAGGAATTAGTGCGTTAAAATTAGTTGAAATGAATTGATGGCAATCTAAATATAAGGATAACCATGTATTGATATATTTTTACGTTTTATCCTCCATTATTACGGAATATTTTCGTTTTAAACGTTATTTCGACCCATCCTTATAATAAAAGCACATTTTATAATACTAAAATAAACCAATAATTAAATCCAAAATAACTCCAAGTCTCCTTTTTACCAACTATGGTTTATCTAGACTGGACCTATTGCTTGACATGGACTTTGAACCACGGTCGGTAGCACTAAGCCTGCCGACTGGTGAGTAACAGACTTAGAGATCATATCATCATAGAGGACATCCGGTCTTGCCCAGCCTGGTTACTGACGTAAATGAGATGCTCTTCCGTTTCGGAATTTGCGCATTTGCCTTGTGGACTATCACCATTATGAAGAATCACGCACCAGTAGGATTCGCACACAGGATTATCGTAACAGTATGACGACTGTCCTGTTGCCTTTACCTCTGTGCCAGTAAGGCATTTTAACGGAGATTTCTAATAACACTAAGTAGAAAGTGAAAATATAATAATATACCATATTATTGCTTTTATCATTCTATAGGCTAGTGATTTAGCATGTCAATAGCTCTTGTCGATTAAGACCCATTGAACCTAAGTTGCATTCATCAAACCAAACCAGAGTAAATTTGCGAACTATATATCATACATACGGAGTTCGAGGAATTGAGATTATTAATATTTCATAAATAATATTGAATGTGCGGAAAAGTAATGAGAGTGACAGAAAAGTCAGATGAGACTCAGATGGAACATTCAAGAAGAATTTTGATATGCCAAAAGCGACATTTCCTGCCGTATATAGATGTAGCAAAGATACTTAAAGAAACTTCATTTAAGCTGGAAAGACATATCTGCAACTAATGTTTTTGTTTGAGGATAACCTTCACTTCCTTAATATATACCGTTATATGTGAAAAAATACTCAGTCACTAATAAGATCAAAGTTTGCCCGTGTTTTGCTCACCGTTTATTTTATCTCCATATTCTTCATATACTTTATCTAGAAAAAGATATAAATTGTGAATATATTACCCTTCTTGAATATTAACAAAATCTATCAAAGAAAAGATGTATCGAAAACTATATTTGCAGACAAAAATTGCAGCTACGGGCCTCAACTTTGGAAGTCAATTAAAAGTAAATTAACTCGTATTTAAGCTCAAATTTGATCGATCTTTGATACAATTTAAATGAAAATTTACTTGGCATTGTATTATACAATTTTGAAAAATATGGTTTACTTTTTAAAGAACACTGAAAACTAATTCATCGAACGTACACATTAGTATTGTACAAATCAGTCCGTCTGATTATTATGATAGTGATGATTGCCAACTCATTATGCATTCACTAAAATAAACACTAATCAGCGAGAGCAATGTCTCACTCATATCCCATTTCAGATTCTCAATAAATAAATTTTGCTAAGGCTGATTATTATGCAGAAGAACCGTATTATGTCTTCACGTATTCAACACAGATAATGGAGATACTTTTGAATCATCACTATTCAACTTTGATGTTGATTTTTAGCTTATTACAATGATTTATTTTGTCTGGAATTTTTCTGTTTAAAGTTTCTCTTACGTTCTTTATCAAGAGTCTCTAATTATTTGTCAGAAGCTGTGTAACATGTGGCATCAGGTTATTAAGTTCACAAGTCCTCTACGTCCAAGTGATTCCGTTGTTTGAAACATTCAGGTATTTTCCTACAAACACGACAGTCAGTATGTAACAAAATCTCAACATGGATTTGACGATTATTTTCACTATAAATACTTTCAGCTTCAGTTGTTGCACAAGGTTGATTTTGTATCCTGGAAACTAAAATATTTTCGCAAAATCTTCTACAAATATAAAATAGGTTATATACGGAACTTCTTCTATGTCACGCTCTACAGAGATAATACATTCTTCTGTACACATCGTACGTCTTCTATGTGATTACGTGTTATTATTTAAACTAAAAGTAGTACGATACTGATAGGCGATTAAGTCAACCCTGCGAGAACGTAATGCGCGCTATGTTTCTCAAATAGAATTGTAACGTTTGCGATGAGACAATAAATGAAACTAAATGCTTATAGCTGCTATCTTCTAATGCAGTATTTCCAACTTACAGACCTATAGTTCTGTATACTTTCTTACCATTTAAAGAAGGAAACTAAAACATCTTATCTATACCACTGTGTCCACTCTTAGGATCAAAGAAGGAGAGGTAAAAAGAAGGTGGCAAATATATTGGGAGCAATCGATTAAAGGAAGAACCCTTTACAAATGCTGCCAACAAGTAGGGACAGGAAACATAGGACTGAGTAGGAAGGCTGTGCAGCTGATGACAGGTCACGGGAATATGCAAGCTTACCTGCACAGATTCAAACTGAAGGAGATCGATGGACTCTGCGAGTGTTGCACAGGACCACAAGACACTATGCATATCTTGGAGACACACGAAATTGGAAAAAGGGTAGATGCCCGAAACAGGCATCGGACAGCCGACGGGAACTACCAGCTAAGAAAAGTAGACGGGATAGTCGTTTAGGAAACTATTACAAGGATCAATGTTTGGGCCGAAACGGTGATTGATTTTGAGGAAAGGGATACCCAGAATGGCAGCCAAGAGGAGACAAATGCTGACGCGCAAGAAAGCGGCCAAGCTAGAGATCAGGGACTGAACATGACAGGGAACTAAGCGGAACGACCAGCTCAGAGCTTTGACAAGCACCAGAGCCAAAGACAAATGGTCTACAACTTCAAAATGTATAGGTCACTATTGTTTGAAACATTCAGGTATTTTGCTATAATAACGACAGTCAGTTTTTCTGGTATGTAACAAAATCTTAACATGGATTTGACGATTATTTTCGCTATAAATACTTGCAGCTTCAGTTGTTGCACAAGGTTGATTTTGTAATCCTGAAAACTAAAATATTTTCGCAAAATCTTCCATAAAGTAGGTTATATACGGAACTTCTTCCATATCACGCTCTACAGAGATAATACCTTCTTCTGTACACATAGTACGTGTTCTCTGTGATTTACGTGGTATTACTTAAAGTAAAAGTAGTACTAAAACGTTGTATTAATTTCTCTGATAGGCGATTAAGTCAACCCATCAAGAATGTAATACGCGCTATGTTTCTCGAATAGAACTGTAATGTTTGTGATGAGACAATAAATCTAAAAACTAAATGCTTATAGCTTCTATCTTCTAAAGCAGTATTTCTAACTTACAGATCTATAGTTCTATATACTTTCTTACCAATTAAAGAAGAAAACTAAAACATCTTATCTGTACCACTGTGTCCACGCTAAATGAAAGGCAGTAAGAAAACAGGGGTTTTGTACCAAACTCAAGGTGATATAAAATGAACATCATTGAAGGTCTAATCTCCCCGAAACCACCGAAACAGCTGTCAGCATAGAACATTTATAGTACTTCCAGTAATATAAAATCAATTCGGATTATGATCATAAATTATCTGCACCGTATTGTGAAGGTGTCGCCGTGAACGTTCCATACGATCATTGTAAAGATAATATTATATTGGTTCCGATCATTTCCCGATGCTCTTACGGTCGCGGAATAAAGTTACAGTTGATATACAGCACACATAAATCTAGCTGCTCCTTAATGAAGGCTGTTAATCGCCTTTTTTAACGTTTCAACCAAACAAAGTCGTTAAATCATGCCGACATGACAGTCGAAACCCAATTAATAACGAAATGATTTATGCGATTATTTTAAAAACAAATAAGATAGCAATAAATTACTGTTAACTGGTCGTAATTCAACGGGGCAAAGCCGCAGCGAAAATATTGAGCATTTTAAAACGGAAAAAATATGGTTTCCTAATTAAGACATCGTAAAACGCTGATATCTGGCCGGATTATCGCGGTAATTAAAAATGCGTTAAGCAGAATGGAATGCTGCCGCCTGAGATATTTAGAAATATATGTTTCTCCTTTTCCTCTCGTTTTTTTCTTGGTCTCATTGACAAAGGCGCTTTTAAAGCTTTATAGGATCGTTTTTCATTTTTTATGCGGTGAAAGTCGGGGCATTACGTTTTTATGACTAATATCTTCGCCATTTAACTGCCTCTGCAGTTTGCCCTGAGATAAGCGTTTTTCTTTTTCACGTCCGGACTTAATCTACGATGTAATGGATACTTCATTACTTGCAATTTCATCATACTAAGCTGCAATTAACGAGAATGAAAAAATATTCTTAGTTAAACATGTTAAACAAACAGGATGGAGTTGGTCTCCCCATATTCATTATTTCCGTTAACTTCCCAAGGATCAAAAGCATTGGAATTTTTTTTATCAAATCGTTAAATTCAGACCTGAATGCATTTAGGAAAAATAACATGAAATAAAAATTAAGTTACACTAGCTGAGTCAGCCTGTCTTACAAATATGACAATGAGGATATAATATATGATCAGAAATTGTGAAATTTTACAGTTATAACAAGATCAATTTTATTTGAATGCTATGATCCCAAATAGTTTTATAATACAATCTTATTTTGTATGGTAGGTATAAAATAACCACTGCAAAGTCGTTTTTCGTATTTAGCACAAGAAGCTAAAGGTTTTCATGCGACCCTGGCTTTAAGGCGTCTTCATCATATAACGACAAAGATCGTCAAATAGGGTAGGTTGTACAAGAACTTCGGAAGAAGCTGAAGTAGGTTTACTTGTCCTGACTTCCGATTTTTTCGTCCAAGAAAAACAAACCCTTCGTCAAAAATCTAACAGGAATAGTCTCATTTTCACTTACCTGGCTGTAAATAAAGGCATGCATTCTTTAGAAACAAATCTAAAACACGTATAAATAGAGGCTAGTACTATTTCTTACCTCTAAAACGCATTAGATATTTCGAAATCAACTAATCGTGTTTCTTGTATTTATTGAATTTTGATTGCCTATAGTAGTTATTACAAAAGGTTCAATAGTATCAATAAATCAGAAAATAATTCTCTTATTGACGAAACAATAGTGATCAATTTAAAAAATGGCGTAGATATGTAATAGAAAAAGAAATATAAAATATGACTGAAATAAATAACACTAGTAACATCAAAATTCTATAAAATAGTAATTTATTATTATTTCATCAAATCCATGTCGGAGTTTACACTCTTGCCTAAGAACATTTACAACTGACAAACAATCAGAAACATAAATTACCATGCCCCAGCAGGACTCGAACCCGCGACCATCGCAACAGTAGGAGGACCGTCCTGTCGCCTTTACCACTGCGCCAACCAAGTCGACAGAAATCTAATTTAATTTTAAATACTTGAAATCATGAAATTGTTATTAAACTCAGATCTTTTTACCAAATGTATAATGAAATGCATGGCCTTCTTCTCTAATTTATCAATTTGAAACTAAATTAATGGTTTTACAATTGATGTATGATTAAAATGGATATTCTTGGTCAAAGTTCGTCGTTTATGTAACAGTTGAGTGACTAAATAGTTATGAATCATTGCTTTTTATGTTACAATATATAAATAATATTTATCAATGCCGAAATCTAGGATTAAATATTGAGTAACCATCCAAGTTGTATATTAATTAAACTTGTTATATGGTTTATAAAAGAATGATAAATAATATATGAATCAAAAAGTTTATCATTATTACATCGTATTTATCGTATCATCCATTTTTGTGTCATTTAAAAAGAAAGGTAATTTGCGCCTTCAAAAATAAACTAACACTTTTGTTATGGTTTGATTGTAAGAGATCAGGATAACCCATCGATACACATTATATAATAGAATTCATATTTAGCTACATTTCAAGAATGACTAGAAAGATAAAAACGAGAACGCTACAAACAATAGTTGACTGTTGTGCAAAGCAGAACTGTAAATGAAAAAAAATTGCTATTGAGCCTATTTCACATTAAGAAAGTCTACCAATTCCTACATCATCAAATATATGAGTTGGAAGTAGAAAACGACAAGAAAATATGGAAGAAAAACATCTTAACAGACTTTCAAAATTGTATTACTCTGATATATTGATCTAAACAGGATTGAGTGATATCATTGGAGATCTTAACTTGTCACAAGACAAGAACCAAGTTCTAAGTTAGTTATTCTAGTTATTTGGTATCTTCCTCCAAAAAAAAGGTGAAGGATTACTGATTCTTGATATATACGATCATCATATCCGTTTTTCTTAACATAAAAATTAGTAAAAATGAAATGAAGGGAAGGAAATATTTTTTTGTTGGGCAACGTAATCATTGGATCAAAAAATAAATCCAAAATGGGCCGGACGTTGTTTGAAAGTCGACAACGGCAATGAGCTGCATTCCTCGTACGTAAATAGACGTCGTCGTCTTCGAGAGGGCTTCCGAACGCCGTCGTCGAACCCTCGTCGGTGTCAAAGTCGAAAAACTGGCCCCCAAAAACAGTAAAATCTTGTCGGCCTGTCATCGCCCATCAAAACAAAACACATCACCGCAACACCTCGATCAAGCCAGCCGAGGGTGTCAAACTAACAAGCTCGCCGATGGAAACGGGAGTGGGGGTAGAAGCAACGGTCGTCGCGGGTTGAGGGGGAGCGGTAACGTGACGTCACAAAGCGGCACGAACTCTTGTCGCATGTCGACGGTACATTCAGTTCTGCTGCGATCGTTGTAAGGTGTGTTTCGAGCGTCGGTCGTTGTGTGTTCGTCAGTTTGAATTTAAGCTCGAACGCAGTTGCAAGAAATGGAAGGATATAAATAGTACATCGGTAGTTTCGTTGTCGATTTGTGTTCCGTGTGCTCATGAGCGCATCGTCAGTGAAGGTGCAGTGAGAAGAATTCGAATTTTTTTGTGTTTGCTAGTTTTCTGTCGATCCCTGTGACTATGTTGACTTCGACGAACCAGTACCTGAGACCGGAGTATCTGACACCTTTGCCAACCACGGTAGGTCGAGGAAATGCTCGCAAATTGTTTTTATGTTCGTGGGAATTATTAATTTATCGTGTCCGAGTCGGTTGATCGTTGCGCTCCTTCCGTTGGAGTCGACGATGATTAATCGTCGCCGGTGGCAGGTCGTAATTTATCGTCCTGACCGACAAGCAATCGAAAAGAATTATTTTATATGGCATTTGGGAAAAATGGAAAACATCTATTATTGATGTTCGATGGGTCTAGCGTAGTACATTAAATTAATTACAGTCTGACAGCGGCGTACACCGTTTCTTTTCGATGGTTTCTAGTTTTCTTAGCCGTTCTTTTCTGTATCAAACGTTTCTCGATATTTCCCAACACTCTGACGAAAAACTAACGTTTCAAAATACGATTGTAAAAAATAATTAAATTAAAACCAATAATTGCCCCCAGAAAGAGAACGGCTTCGATTTCGAGCCTTGAACGTGCTGGGGAATAATGCCGCGATGGCGACCTTCCGATGCAACGAATTCGTCAGAAACGTGGCCTCCGCCGACCATTTTGTTTATAGATTTCCACTAGGCAATTAATCATAGCCAATTACTTTTCCTTCTGTTAATTATGAGCATTAAACGCGGCATAAATCTCTGTCAGGATTCGCTTAATACGCTCATTCATCATGCGCGCTTGGCGGGCGATCCTTTTTTCTGTCTCTCGCCCGTGACGTTTATTAATTCGGACGAAATGGTGTCGTTTCGTTAACTGCGTTTACTCACGATGTTGTTTTCTTGTTGTTACAGCTCGACGCCAAGAAAAGTCCGTTGGCCTTGCTCGCTCAAACTTGCTCCCAGATCGGAGCCGACACTCCCAACAACAAGCTGTTGCAGAGCGCCGAGAAGTCATCGAAGAAGAATGAACAGAACAAGGACAAGTCCCGAACCACGCCGTCCGGCGACATCACCAAGTCGGCATATGGTAAAATGCAGCTGGACCCGGTGTCGGACAAGAGTTCTAGCCCGGATGAGCGATCGAGTTCCGTGGGGAATAGAGTGAGAACGCCCAACGGGGGAGGTTCGTTGAAGAACGGGCAAGTTAACGGGCGCTGCGGCAGTAATCAGAGCGCGGCGTCCACGAGGGAGAGTCCCGCGGTCAACACGGAGAGAAAGACACCGGCGGATGATCGGCACAGCATGTCCAAGTCCCCGGAGAAGACGTCCGAAGGCGAGTCTACCACTCAAACTTCGTCGAAGACCGCCTTTACGCCCAATATCCTGACGAGTTCTTCAGATCCTGCCATTAAAGACCTGCCTCTCGGCACGTTCAAGCCGGGAGTACCACCGTCAACCGGGTCGGCGTTCCTCAGCACCAGCACCTACCCGGGTTTCCCGGGGTTGAGTATGGACCTTATGACGTCGAGTTTGATATCGCGCAGTAGCGCTTTGAACCCTTATCTGTCATATGGGAGGCTTAAGACGCAGGATTCGCTGGCCGCCTGCCGGGATCCATATTGCACCGGCTGCAGTGTCAGTTCTCACCTTTTGGGGGCGCAGAAGCCTCCATGTCCCGCTGGATGCACTCAGTGCGATCATGCCAAGGTCCCTACGACGGCAGCCTACAGCGCCTACGCCCACGCCCAATTAGCCGCTCTGGCCGCCGCCAACCACATGCCCTACGTCTGTAATTGGATCTCTGGCGATGCTTCTTACTGTGGAAAGAGATTCCCCACGTCGGACGAACTACTGGCTCACTTACGGACTCACACGAGCGTCTCTGGTGAAGCGGCCGCCGCCAACCTCTCGCTCCTCACACCACCCGGCCTTCCCCCCACGCATCCCCTGCTCCACCGGTATCCCACGCCGCCCCTCTCACCCCTGGCCACCGCCCGATACCATCCCTATTCGAAGCCGTCCCTTCTGCCCCCTACCTTGACGGGGTTTCCTCTGGGACATCCCGGGTTCGCGCAGTATCTTAGTCCCTACTCGCTGTACGGACCTCGGCTGGGCGCCACCACCCCCGGGATGCATCCCTAGGATGGCCCCGCGACCAGTTCATCTCTCTGATCTGTGGTATCGTTGTAAATAGTCGCGAAATGTTTTATGTTACTAGTCCATGTGTGCGATAGTGATCGAAACGTCGGACGTCAACGCGTTTATTTTTGTTCTTGAAGCGAGTACGATGCAAAAGGTTGTCTAATTATATCTCCCCCCTTCTTGTAGTCCTACTATGTACTTTTATTTTGTAATAATTCGAAGTCACATCACTGAAAACATTACATGTGATATTATTTTTTAATATTGATCTGTTATCGTTGTGCATATTGTATATTTGTCTCGATGCCTGTACATAAAACTTTGTTTGGGTCCGGATAGTACAGCCGGCGGTACTATACAAACAACCAAGACTCAAACGACCTGATACGCTGTACTGTCCGAATCTCCATTCCTCATAATCTCTCAAACTTTGTTCGTTTATTATTATTTTTTATTATGAATAATTCTTCGCAGTATACCATTGACAACAACTAACGATATATTTTTATTTGTATTAAAACATATTACCGATTTTTTTCTAAACAATTTGCCAATTTCTGTCGCATTACCAAAAAAAATGTTTGAGAAAAGAAAACTCTTTGTAAAGAAAAATCATATCATAATTGTATACCTATTTCTCTGAAACTGAAAATATATTTTTATTGTTACAAATATGTAGTTTTTATTTCCCCGTCACGATATATTGTGTCCCCCGTTAATTATCTGTAATAATAGTACCATAAATATATTCTGAAAACGTTTCTTATTTATTTATTTCACCCGCCACTGGTCAATATGTTTCTTTTTTCCACTTGAGAAACAGTTGTCATCGCCACGTAAACATTCTTAATGAGTCTTCACATAGGCGTAGATAAATTACTGGGTGTTTTCTCGATCGTTCGCTCTTTCCTGTGCCCGTTAAAAATTGTTTTCGTCTGCCCCCGGGAATGTTGAACGCACATCATCACTTATTTTCCGTCCCATTCGACAAACAGCGCAAAACTAATATATCCCGACGCTCAAACAGATGCAAAAGATTTCACGTGTCGCATACTCATCGGAAACGAAAATAATGGCGACTAGGTAATGAGCCTGTGAGACGATCAATCTTCGAAATAGAAAGAAACAGCTGCGGCAAAACGTATCATCACAGTAGCGTATCATTGTATATTTCGTTTTGATAGTAAATCAGTTATAGGATAAAAACTAGTGACATAAAAGATATTAAAAATTATGTATAGAAACAGGTGATTTGCACAAAATAATATTTATAGAGATCCCATAAAATTGCTTGACAGTTACTATAAATATTCAAAATAATTGTTAATATGTTATCATATATTATTTATAGATATTTTATTGACAAAAAAAATATTATTCATATATCCGGTGAGTCATATTGATTTCTTTTTAAAATAAGCCTAAATAATTTAATAAATTTTCAAGAGTTAAATTTTTATAGGTCTGCGTAGTTTGCAGTAAACTTCTCTTAAAGTAATTCAGAAATATTTATGGTTTATTTCATAAATAACTGGATGAGTATTTTTCTTAATCAATTGTTTGAATGTAAATTTTCAAGCATCGGCGTTCAGAAAACTGTCGTAGCAACTTTCGAGTGTTGACAAAACGAGCTTAAGGCTTTATAGGAGGGGGTGAATCAAACACCCCTCTGGATTTCTCAGTAAAAATACAGTTAATTATTTGAAAATGCTTTAATAAAAGAGCATATCATATGACTTATTTTGAATTTTTTTTGAGAAAAGCTGAAAATTTCGATAAACAAGAAATGGACATCTTTAAATATATAATAACTTGTGAAAATACTTTACATTAATATAATTGATTATAGATATAATATGAAAACAGACATTTTGTGTTTATTTCATCACATTAATTTAATCGATTTCATTGGGTTTTAGTTATTTGTAATACCCTGTAATTTGATTACGTCAAATGAGTTGCATCACTCTTTGACGAAATCATTTATCGTTTGTTATAAACAAATATCCGTTAGTAATCTGAAAATATTTTAAATAAAAAAAAAATTAAATTTTAAAAATATTTTTGCAATATTCACAGGTGAACGTATAATTTTCTCTGCTGATAACAATGGTTAATGCAAGAACCAATACAATGAAGATTTTTATGCAAGCGTCTTAAAATTCTCTCAAAGTGTAAGACTCAGTATTACGTCAAAATATGATATTCTTTATATATTCGTAGTCCTATATTAACGATTAAATATAATTTAATTCGGATCTATCTGAATCTTTAACTCTAGTATAAGGAATGTTTTTATGATTATAGAAGTTCGAATTGTTATTATAGTCGGTGAATATAATTTTAGACCCAGGTAGGTCTAACATGAATTACTACTCTTGCGAAAATATATTCGAGAGGTAATTTTTGACTGTTGGTGGTTTCTGATGATTTGTTTAACTTCAAATAAGGACACTTTCTTTCTAAGTCAGATAACCAGAAGCTTAATTTTGGAAACAATTATCTACACTGATATAGATAATAGATCTGGATAATAATCCAGTAAGTAAACAATAAGATCAAGTCCTTGAAAAAATATTATACACGATAGGTTATACATGGTAGATGGATTTTTATGAGATCGTTCAATGATTTGGAAACCAATTCATTTTCCATTTTCAAATAAATATAATTTTTGTTAAATATTTTATAATTGTAATGACCTTTTACAAATTATACGGTAATTTATTGTCATTTTTTATTGGTAAGCTATAATAATAAATAAGACTGTTGTGTAAATTATATATTTTTTCTTTTATTCATACTGTTTTTCTGTTGTGTTCTTATTTTAATATATGTATAGGCATATCCGCGATACAAGCTACAAAATAATAATATTAATAGAAACAATAAATAATTTTTTGGCCATCAGTAGCTAAACAATTAAGTTTTTCTAAGAATTAAAATATTTTACATGTTTTATATTGTAAAATATTAATATATTTACATGGTGCCTCTGTTCTATTAATTTTATTATCAAATTTAATTCAATTTAACCAAAAATTCACTTCCTTTCAGCACAGTAATAGTTATATCATTTAATTTCAGCTTCATTAAACATATCTTACATAATACCCAAAATCAAGCAAAAAGGGAACTAATTTAGTCCCTTCATTACATTGCATCTAGTCTGGATGACACCTACCGCTAGATTTTCTGGATATAACTCTTGTGTTGTTGATGATAAAATGATCTATTGTATTTTTACAATTAATTTTTTACAGCTGGCTGGATTAAAACGGAGGGCATAGAGTTTCTTCAATGAGTCATAAAGAGTACAAACACTTAAGCCACTACACTGAAAAATAATGTGGAGGGTTAATGTATCAGGGTCTTTCTAGCAATTTATTTTAAATTTTTGTTCATTAAGGTACTGTGATATATTGAAAAAACCTTTTCATAAACTTTTTTGGGTTTGGGGTAAATTGGTTACTAAACTATTTACTATACACTTCGTCCAACTTCCTCATTGGTTCTCATGTGTTCTTGTAGCTAGCAAAGGAATATTTTTAAAAACTTGTGGATGTTTAGCCTTGCTAATTCCCAAGCAATTGGATTTGTGTATCTCCTGTATAATGTATACAAGTCTACTAAATATCATCTTACGATTTCGAGTAATGTTAACTGGGCAGAGTGTATGTTTTTGCGGCACCAAGCGATGAAATGGATTATAAAATATCAGTTTAGGCTCGGCAACTCGTATAAAGCGGAGAATTTCACATAAGAAAGACGTAAACCGAAATATATTTATAAGGATCTTTTTGTTTCGACCGAAAATCGAGCAAGACGGTCGGGCGATCGGCCCGAAAAGAAGACGTAGAAGGAGAAGAAGAAGAAGAAGAGGACGACGACGAAGACCGCGGACCGTAAACCTAAATCCGAATGAGTTACGATTACAGTAGTAAAAAATCGTGTTGCAAACGCTTTTAATATATTTCTCGCGAGGGATCGTAAAAGGGGAAAATAACTATTGAAATAAGTTATGACACGTACGGTAATTTACTGGCATCGTAAAACCTATAAAATATACGAAACGGCTAACCTTTTGCTTCGCCGAGTCGGCTATAGAAACTTTTCGAACATAAATCGGATTCGGACGTTTCTACAGGGTGATCGCTTTGGGCGAACACCGTCTCGGAACTACCAACACGCCCCAAAAGTAACGTGACCATTTATGTTTCTTATATTTCGCAGCGAGCTTTATGAAACACTTATTATAAATGAAGAAGTTACATCTTATATCTACTTATTGTCTTTGTGATTCTAATGCTTCTCTAAACTTTTGACCATATTTTATTCATCAATCAAACTTTCCAACAGATTCTTCCATTCAGCACAAAACGTACTCAATGATAATATACATAATTATGATACAGTTTAGGTTGATGAATAACTGAACTAAACGTCTTTAGCAATAATCACGCCAACCTTTATCACAGAAGATAATTACTAATAAGCTGGTGAGTATTGCTCCAGGACTCTTTAGACTTCTTCCAACATAGCTTCTTTTATCAAGTTGGGCCATCCACAAACTTCTACTTCTAAGTTAAACTTATATTACTCATCTGAGTATTCCTTACTTGTAAAATGCAAGCCCTACAAGGACTTTTCACTTTTTGCAGTTTTAGTTGTAGATTATAAACTGTGTGAGAGATTATTTTCAAGTGGTAAATAATCAAACTATTTTTTAAAAAATCGGACTTATATAGAAGCTCAAAAATGGCCTGTTCAAGGTTAGCAATTGAGAGTCGCCTTTGTCTTGTTTTGATAAACTGTTTTAGAATTTCCATAAAAATTTTGTAACTACACCACGTTAGACTTGTGGCGACCGCCACGACCCTTTAGGCCACCACCAATTCACCATCAACAACTACAAAGGTTGGCAACGCCGGTGGATTGGTACCATGAAGTTCTGGAGTATAAAAGGCCATCACGACGACGTCTCGCCCTCTTTTCTTATCACCGTCCCCCTGTAACAGTACCACTTCCACAGCGCTACCGTACTTCCTTCACCTTAACCTAATATCCTGTCCATTCTCCCATCGACCACATGTATCAATCGTAAGTTAGAATAAACAACTTTGATTCAACCAGTGTTTTTAGTACCCGTGCAAATTCCTTCCAAAGATAGTAGTGAGTGTTCTGACAAATAATCGCCGCGGCAGCCACACATTTCGACCGACTGACCGACCCGACGAACATTCCTACAGACTCAAAATTAATGAACTCTACATCTTAGTCGGAAGATGAAGTCAAAGAAATTGCTTTATCGGTTAAATTATAAAGCCTATGTGGACTTATTAAAATAAAGTTGCTCCATTAATTACCAATGCTTCTCGCTACACAACCAACGAAGAACTGCATGTTGTCCTCCAGATCCAGTGGTTTTAAGAAGTTACAAAATGTTGTATGTAAAACATGAAATAATGTTACTGAATCACAGCAACTTGGATGCTATACAGTTACTGAACAATGTGCAAGCAAAATCGCACCAATTTATAGTGTATAACACGTTAAGTCTTTACTCTTATGCTAATCTTACGTATCCTGTATAATTTAGATAAATAATCAATGAAAAGCTACACGACGGCCTGGAAAAATAGATCTACGAAATTATGCCAGATTTCTCCTTTAAACGATAGATTTGAAGTTAACAAGAAAATGCTTTTCTACTGTTTTTATTGGTATACAAACTATATGGTTTTCACACCTCATCCCAAAGAAACGTCCTATTAAAAATCTACATTTGATCCATTTTCGAAAAGTATTAAGCATTTGTAATTTTTTTTAGGAATTCTTGGTGAATTATTTAATTATTTATATTTTATTAATGTTGTTGGGAATATAGATGTTACTAAGGCTAAATTTGCTATGCGAAATGCATTTGAAAATACTGGTAATTGTTTTCTTCAGTTCGAATAATGGATAACCTCCAACTTCATCTTAACAAAGTCGAGTTTTGGTTGAAAACGTGGAGGATCAAAGTAAATGAGACAAAATCTACCCATGCCATTCAGTGCCATTCAGTCTTTGTAGAAGAACATGTCCCTCAGTAAAAGTGAATTATTATGAACTTCCGCAAGCAGACAACGTTAAATATCTGGGAATGAATTTTGATCGACGTTTGACTAAACTAAATGTGTAATGGCTAATAGGGCGTAAATCTAAATTATTATTATATAACAAGGTTTTGCTGTGTAAGTCAACACTTAGTCACATTTGAACCTATGGTATTGAAGTGTGGGGCACTACTAGCAAATATAACTTAACTTAGAACCCATAACGAGTGTGATTTGAAGTGTGAGTGCAAAGTACTCTAAAACACTATTAGTGCATCCCAATACACTCGTCAGTTTAAAAAAAACAGATAAATGTGTGCGATAACAGTGAAGTGCGTAGGCTCAAACGCAAACTACCATATGAACTGATTAATAGACACATAGAGTGAGATTTTATAATCTCTAGAATAAGTTTTAGAATAGAACAGTCTTTAGAATAAGTTAGGATATACTTTAACATAAGTGAATTATTATCTATAATAAGATTTAGATTATAAGTTGTACAGCAGATCACTTTCTGAAGTGATCTTCTACATGTCAGGATGGTTATATTATATAACTCATATAATAATATTAATAAAAACATATATTAATAAAAACATATATTACATCATGGTGAGCTTTTCCTTATGATTTATATTCCTGTTGATTATTGCAGGGTTTTACTTTATATTTGATTTAACATTTTACTTCGGATTTAATGTCTATCATTTGTAATAGTAAATAGAATATTTATATATTTTAAAATAAATAGCAATTAATTAAATTAAAAAATAATTAATTATTTTAAATTAATGATTAAATTAAAAATCGTTCTTAAGGTATATACAAGTTATTTTTATCTTCCACATATCTTAGATATTCCACATCTTCGAAATAACATTCATCGCTGGAACCCATTACAACATTTCTCGCGTAAATTAGCTTGACAATAGGCTTCTACAAGCGACGGATACATCTCAATTGGCAGATTTCTTCAGATTAAAGAGACTAATAGGTTTTATTAAGCAAATGATGTCAATTCGGCTTAAAACTCAACATTTCCCCAAGAACTATATGACAAAGAAATCTTACCTTTACATCAAAATATAATTTCAAGACAGTGATGCTCACTAGTTAGTTAGCCCCCAAGTTATTTCTTGCGTGAATTACGCCATGGTATTTACTGTTTTTAACGAATCAGTTAATTAGTAATGATAGGCTACGTCACTGCTCGCGGAAGGACAAAAAAAACTAGGACGAAGGTAAGAAATTTAGCGCAGACACCCTGTAGAAATCTGGCCTGCCAGTAGCTTAAGTAGTAATGGACTAATAGAAATGCCAAACGAATGAAAATAAATTACTTTAATGTATAGTAAACATTCATATATGTAAGAGCTAGCATCATAAATATGTCACTAGCGTTGTCAACTAAATGCCTATTAATGTGTTCTTGGGAAATTTAAAACTTTACTGCTTTAAATTTGCCTCCGCGTCAGTCGATTGAACCAGTGGCGTAGCTGTCGACGTATTATTATCGATGTTTCAGCGGCAGAACAATATTTTTAGAAATTTATCGTCTAATAAAATCAAACATATAAAATAAAATTATATTTTAACGACGTTCTTTATATAACATAATGATTATTTATTCGGAAACAGTTCTGTATTCTTGCAACAAAAACAAACTGCTCTTACAGCCATAACTCAACACTTTTCTATTATTCTATCTTCACAACTGATATTCATCATGGTTAGATAATAAAAAACAAAAAGTAAGAAACACATTTGCTTCCTTAATCTTATAAATCCTGGATTCCATTTTTTATTTTCATGTCATAGACCTAATAATTACCATAGATTAATTTATCTTTTGCAAACTTAAATTAGTTCCCATATCCTATGGTTCATACAACGACAAGTTGTAATTTTAAGTAAGTTGATAGACACATATTTGAGCTTATTGTTTGCAGCTTTATGTTCTATTATTTAGTGTCGTCTAAATTGCTTGAAGTTTCTCTATAAATTATGTTTGTCCATTCCTAAAAGCGTTCTTTCTCCAGTTGGAACTATATATTTGTGGTCGGCCAATGGATTGTCTTTGCGTCATTTGCTAATTTTCCTAGCAATTCCTACTAGTTCAGATATATCACTAGTGTACAGCAGATAAACAACAAGTCTATTTTGGAGGTTTAGGATGATAATTATAATTGTCTACACAATATTTCGATTAATTTACATATCATATAGTCATATTGAATTTTGTCAAAACGTCTATGAAAACTATAGAAAATTTCTGTTTTCCTCCAAAGAACGCTCAATAATACCTCTCATTCTATATTTATATATTTTTATTATTAACCTTAATCGCTTGAGATATATTTTCTTCAAAACTTTCGGAACAATTTGTTAATAATTAGTTTTGTTAGTAACAAACAGATAGACAGTTATTTTAACTAGCAAAAGTTATTTTAGTTCAGTGATATGATCGAATCCCGATCCATCGTAGCCTCAGAATTATTATCTCTTTTAGTTAGATCTTTTGTGGTAATTGGTGTGGTCTTTTAGAATTTCCAATTGTCACTGATTAATTGTTCTAAAATTCGACTGTGCTTGGAATTATTCTTAGTTTTCCTTGATGGAAATGTCTTTCTTCCACTGGCTCTCTCGACGATCTTGTCCATATCTTCCACCTAAAAGGCCAATTTTTCCACAGAAAAGTAAGTCTGTATTCGTTTTACCGACATGTTCAAGCCGTTGTAATCTGCGTTTCTACAATTGTTGGCATTTGAAAGAAATCAAGCTTACATATGTTAAACTTTAACAAAGCGTTATAGAAGAGCCATATAGAAACATCAGTTAGATAAGCTTTCAAAAGAGGCGGTTTTTAGTCTTGATTGTAATATTTCCTCTCTTCTACACGTACCATCTTCGAGAAGCAAAAGCTTCTGCAGCTTGGCCGATTCGGTTTGCTAAGTTAGCATTAAATTTGTTCTTCTCTATTATTGTTTCCAAGTATTTGAACTCCTGTACATGGTTCGCAACAGTTGTTAATAATTTGGTCTTTTCTTCATTAATTCTCAAGTCGTATTATTCCGAGTGCAAGAAGTTTGTAGCCATCATATTGAATGTCATGTCTTTAAAAAAAATCGCATAATTAATTGCCTTAACTACCATGTTAAAAAGTAGTTGAGGGACTACACCTCCTTGAGGCAAGCGCTAACCTTCTAATATAATACCAGTTCCTATAACATTGTGTCTTTTTTACCCATATTGTTTCCTTATGTCCAGCTGTATCGCAATTCCTCTAGTTCATTCACATATATTATTCATACTGCAATGAGAACACCTATTATTCGCTAAGAGTCAATGTAAATTGCAGAATATGTAGCTTAGCATTATTTGATTTGATGTATAGCAGTTGTTAGTATTTTGATAATGAATATTTAATGTTGACAATGCTTTACTTTATGTGGAAACTTTGGTATGGATACCAGAATATGTATGAGAGGATAATTTGTGAAAGGTCTGATGAATTACTATGGAGATCCATTTATTTAATATTCCATACTCGAATTATGTAGTTTTAAAGTATCTTTTTAAGATAATAGTACAATATATCGAAAATATTCTATCAAAGTTTCAATCAGAATGAAAGTCCAGGAAAGGGAGGTTATACTGATTAAGGGCAAATCTCTATTTTTTTTTCCAAAAAATAACTATAGATTTGACTAAGAAATCCTAAATGTGTTTATCAATCTAGTTTGTGATTGAATTTTAATAAATTAATTATGTATTTGCGCCTTTGTATTGTGTAAATTATGAAATAAAATAATTTAGTTATTTCGTTAACAAATAGAGAAAAATATAATTAATAAAAAAAGTATGTAAATGCTGTAAATACTACTAAATAAACAATGGTTTATGTATGGCGATTCATTATATAATGAAGTTCACAATTTACATTGTGCCATACTTAATCTTTGAATAATAGCATAAACAATTTAAAATGTAGCCGGGCGACAATCACTATTTGTGAAGATCAATCGTTTCTGACGTCAAACGAGAAAAATGGGCGAACAACGAGAATCACAAAGCAGGCATTTTGATCTTTCTAGACACAATAAACGATGTTTTATGGTGTTCGGCGATGTTTTGGCCATCGGCGTGATCCGAAAGCTTTGAGATGTCCCGATATAAATAAACTTTTTATTTCACCACTGACTTTTACGATTCTTAATAAGCTGTTGACAACGTTTAGGCCAGGGCCGTACTGGAAACACCTTCGTCTTTTGAATTAAAGCTGTAATTCCTACGAGATACATTAATAACTGTCTGTTTTCTTTTAATTAAGTACCCAATTTCCAGAAAAATATTGCAAAATAATTTTTTTTAAACTATGTTACTTCGTGAACTCTTAGACACTCAAAAACATTCTAATTTCGTTTTCATTCATAAAGTGATTGAATTTGTGATAATATATATGTTTAAACCAATATGTTTCGTGAATATGTCCGCTACTAATATATCTTAGTTTAAGAAATGGGGATTCATACATTCCCAATGTATAAACCACATTTTTTGACGATATGAACTGAATTTCTTGAAAATTTAATCACTCTAGTTAATAATCTATAATAATAAAAAGCATAAAATTCACAAGATGTAAGTTTTTTAGAGACCATACAATTTTTAGAATTTGTATATATTGTTGTAGTGTCAATTTTTCCATGCCAATTTGTCATTATCTTTAAATAAAAATTTCATAGAAACTGTCAAATTACAGTTAATCCTACTGAACGTTTTTTTTTATATCAAAAACCATCATAATTATATTAATAACTGTCTGTTTTCTTTTAATTAAGTACCCAATTTCCTGAAAAATATTGCAAAATATTTTTTTTTAAGCTATGTTACTTCGTGAACTCTTAGACACTCAAAAACATTCTAATTTCGTTTTCATTCAAAAAGTGATTGAATTTGTGATAATATATATGTTTTAACCAATATGTTTCCTGAATATGTCCGCTACTAATATATCTTAGTTTAAGAAATGGGGATTCATACATTCCCAATGTATAAACCACATTATACAATGTATTTTTGATGATATGAACTGAATTTCTTGAAAATTTAATCACTCTAGTTAATAATCTATAATAATAAAAAGCATAACATGCACAAGATATAAGTTTTGTAGAGACCATACAATTTTTAGAATTTGTATCTATTGTAGTAGTGTTAATTTTTCCATGCCAATTTGTCATTATTTTTAAAGAAAAATTTCATAGAAACTGTCAAATTACAGTTGATCCTACTGAACGTTTTTTTTTATATCAAAAACCATCATGATACAATTATAGACAATGACAAATTATTTCATCTACTACAACGACTAGTTTCTTGTATATCGGAGTAGTCAACACATGTTTCTAATTTGTAAAATGACAAATAGACATGTTCATTCGTTCTCTACCATTGGGAAGTAATTAATTAACTTGTTCTGGTAATATTTTGATAATGGTCTAATTTGAAAATGATGTTTATTAACTTAAGTTTACTCAAAATGATTAAGAATTGACTTAGTACCGATAGTTTGGGGAGTTTTGTGTTTAAACCGCTTGTCGAACAATTGTAATAAAGATTGAATATTAGATTTTAATATTTTTAATATTATATATTTATAATGCTAATCTAGGTGCAATAACTTGTTGATTTTAACGTTGGGAAACTAAGTTAAGTCGTCTGCCTACATTACAATTGTTTTACACTTAAAAACACCTAAATATCGTATGTATCTTCCTACAAAATTCTCTATGAACTTGAATACCATTGTGGTGATTTAGCATTTATATCCTCTGATCATCTACTGATAAAGTGATTTCGGGTGGTTCAATTGGTAACTCTTTGCTAATGTGTAAATTATGTGATTTATTATATAATATCTCTCTAAATCTCAGCTAAAAATATTGTAAATAAGAAAACGTCGGAAGATATCACAAAATCAGTATACCCCGTGGTTGGTTGAAGACTGAAGACTGATTGAAGCTGCATCTGCAAAGAAGTATTAAAATAATAGTGTGACAGTGTAACTAAAGGATTTTTATTACTATTAAATCTGAATATTTATAACTATAGTGTGAATTTATTCACCAATCTAGTTTTCTCTGATGACAGTACTATATTTGTTGGCACAGATGTTCTAACTTCATACGTTCTTTACTATATAGCCTGAAAATTAATGAAGAAAATACTATTATATTGACAACTAATGTGATGTCATTTATCTCTTCTAAGTATAATTAAAAATAGTTAAAAGTATATAAATAAGACACTGAGCAGTTCTGAAAGATATAAAATATTTGAAAAACTGCAATTTGAAATTCATTTGAATTGGAGAATTTGGCGTATTTAAATTACAAATAATAGATTAATTGTTACATATTGCATATAATTTCAGCGCATTCATTCGGTTTATTTGTTTTATGGTAAAATGACTATCTCTGAAATAAGATTTTAGTAACCGAAAGTAACTGACGAAGAGGGAGAAGTTTCTTTTATTTAACCTGCCAGCCTGTATGCCACACTTTATCAAAGGCCTGAGATGGGACCAGGAATGCTATCCAACGATATCATCTGGCATTTAAGTCTAATTTTCTATTTATCAGTCTATGCATTTGTTCTGCACGAGTTCCATATTTTTTACGAAACGAATTCTTCTATTACTATATTATTCTTTATGTATAATTGATTGTTTGAGAGTCATATTTTTTTTATTATTACTCTTCGTGAGTCCACAATCTGCCCTATTGGCAATAAGTATTTCTTCTGTTTATATTATATATACATGGCATGTGGAAAATCACTTCATTAAGCAATCTTCTGTATAAAATATTATCTTAATTAATTAGTCTTATTCTAATGCTTATTCTAAACTCTACATATGTCCAGTAATCAGATCAGGTGGTGTTAAACGTTTTAGTCTACGCACTTCACTATCACGTCGCATATTTAGCTGATTAGCGAGTACATTGGGATGCACAGACACTCTTTCGAAGTACTTCACACAAACACGTTGGATTACACTCGTTATAGGTTCTAGAGGAATATCGCGTTGTATCACTTTATTTGAAATATAGTACGGAGCATCAACAATGGTACGCAACACCTTATTTTGGAACCGTTGAATGATGGATATATTAGATTTGCTAGCGGTACCCCATAGTTGAATTCCATATGTCCAAATGGGCTTGAGTATAGACTCATACAGCAATACCTTGTTATCTAATGATAACTTGGATTTGCGCCCAATGAGCCAATACATTTGATATAATTTTAGTCCTAGTTGTTTCCGTTTAGAGAGTATGTGCTTCTTCCAGGTTAGGCGTCGATCTAAATGCATACCAAGATATTTAACATGGTCTGCTTGGGGGAGTTGACGATGATTGATATTTACTGGTGGACATGTTCTTCTACGCAGGGTAAACGTTATATGCGTGGATTTTGATTCATTGGCTTTAATGCGCCATGTCTTCAACCATAATTGTATTTGCTCCAGGTGGGTTTGTAGGTTTATTGATGCTGTGACTGGATCTTCATGGGATGCTAAGATTGCTGTATCGTCTGCATATGTTGCCACAGTAGTTATTTTTGTGGTGGGCAGATCAGCCGTATACAGAAGATACAGTACTGGACCCAGTACACTACCTTGCGGAACTCCTGAATATATGGGATTTAATTCGGTATGTTCATCGCCTTGATTTACAATAAAATGTCTGTCAGTGAGATACGATTTTAGTAGCTGATAGTCCGGATGAGGGAGAAGTTTCTTTAGTTTAACCTGCAAACCCGTATGCCATACTTTGTCAAAAGCCTGAGATATGTCTAGGAAAGCAGCCGAACAATATCTTTTGGCATTTAGGTCAGCGTTTATTTGGTTTACAAGTCTATGCACTTGTTCTATAGTCCCATGCTTATTGCGAAAGCCAAACTGATGTTCTGGAATAATTTTTCTTTTTTCTATTATATAGTTTAGTTTTTTTATGTATAATTTCTCGAAAACTTTCGAGATTATTGGTAATAAACTTATAGGTCGGTAGGAGGTCACATCTTCTGGTATTTTTCCTGGTTTAAGTATCATTAATATTTTAGCTACTTTCCAGATACTAGGGAAGTAATTAATTCGTAGCATAGCATTAAATATATATATTAATAGTTTTATAGCCTTTTCTGATAGTTCTTTTAAAATTTTGCCAGTAATTAAGTCATAACCAGGAGCTTTTTTAATATTAATCTCTCTCATTATTGTATGTTTAACTTTTTTGAAAACATGATGTTTAACATTTGAAATGGCGAATCTAGAAAGCTAGTAATTTTATTTTCGTCATCTTTATGTAGCTGAGACTGGAAAAGTTTAAAAACATTTTTTAAGTGTTTTGAGAAAATGTCGGCCTTCTCTTTATTGCTTTTCGCCCAATTATTTTCGCTTGTTTTAATAGGTGGGTTATGCTGCTGGGATCTCCTAAGCTTTTTTGTTGCTTCCCACAACGAATAGTCTGTAGCCTCAGTTGATGTCAAGTTTTCTAGGTATTCTTGAATGCCTTGGTTCTGTTCGATTTGGATTAGATCTCTCAGCTCTTTTATGGCCCTATTAAATTTTCTTTTATTCTCTTCAGTCCTTTGCTGTTGCCAATTTCGTCGTAACTTTCTTTTTTCTGCTATCTTTTTCTGTATTGTACATGATATATGTGTATTTTTTCTTGGAAATGTTTCACTGTTGGGAGTCGCGGAATATGCTGCCTCCTGTATATTTTTTGTAAGATTTATTGCTGCTATTTCTATATCTATTTCAGTTTGTAACGGTAAGTTTAGAGAGATATTTTGGTCTAAGTTTTCTCTAAATGAGGGCCAGTTAGTTCTATTATTGCACAGAGAAGGGGGTTGAGAATCATAATTAATAATCAAATTGTATAATGATTTTATCGATTATGTGCAACACTGGTAGATAGATCGATTATAACGAAGAAGCTGTTCATAAAATTTGAAAGAGACACAAAAAAACGACATATTTGTTAGAACTAATGGGAACATAGAGCGGACAATCAACTGTTGTTATCACAGCAGCACTAAATTTCACAGCAACACCAATTACGTCTGCCGTAGCGATAATTAATCGGAAATCGTATTTTTACCTTTGACTGTAACGAGAAAAAATGGCAATATAAATCACCGGTAATGTTTTATTAATTATTACGATATAATTTTATTAATTCCGCGTTATTAACATGGTCGCGTTCGTTCGTTAGTGCGGTCGGCCGTTTCCAATAAAATAAATAATAATTTATTTTGTCGCCGGCGTGTATAAATTAGAACGGTGCATATTTTATTAACAGGACAGGAAAATACGATTGATATCGGAGGGCTTCGCCGCTTTCGATTAAAACAATTTTACGATAAATTATTTATTTCGATTAGCGAACGCGGCCGCTCCTGGCCGGCCTCAATTATTTTGTTTGCTAATTAATGAGAGGGAAAAAGCGACATTTCGATGTGTGGAACGCCGTTACGGTCCGTTTTTATTGTTTTACCGCTTTTAGGTCTCGTTAGGACTGCGCTGAATTTTGTCGCTTGCAACTTCGGCGGCCATGGGAGCATTTTGTTGTCGATGGTATTAAGGGAATTACAACTTATTACCAATATTTCCTAATGTTTTTCTATGAAAATGTTGCTATTGATACAGCGAATTGTATGTGAAACCCTAACATTATTATGCAGGTTCGGTTAGAATTCGCTGGGAACTGGGAAGAACTTTTAGAAAGAAGTTTTTTGGAGAAATAGCTGATTCATTAATACAGTGGCAAGGTCCTCCTACTATTGCAATACTTGCGGATTCGAATTCTGATGGGGCATGGTTGCAAACTTATGGTTGTGATTGTCCAAATGCAAGAGTGTACAATCCCACTAGGAAAACGATCTCAGTCATGTCAGGCTGATCGATCTTAAAATTGGTCGCTCACCAGTTGGCTTATCTCTAGGACTCACGTTAAGCAATAGTGGTGTTTCCAAAGATAAAACCTCCTCTAAACCACCAACTGACTTGGCGAAATCCTATAGTCAGTGGCGTTGGGTTAACTCCCTCTTTCGTTCGAAGCTCTGTAGTTGTTTTTGCTGTTTAAAAAAATCGTATACTAATCGATACATTCAATCGATACCAGTAGCTACTTCCGGAGCCCAAAATTTCGGAAGAAGTTTCAATCGACGCATAAAATACGTTTCAGGTACTAGAACACCTCAATGATACAGACACTGATGTAACAGAAGAGCAAATATTTTAAACAATTGTTGAATGTGCCACTAAGGTATCGTGGAACTAGTGGGATATAAACTGAATCGAAGTTTCCAGTATATTAATGGATAGATTTATTCAAAAGGTATTTAAAATGACGCTTCTAGTATTGTTTATCAGATAGTTCTCATTCCATAGTCATATGGCTAAAGATGAATGTTTTAGTTATGTAATTATTGCAGAAAATACTCTAAAGGCTGTAAGGTTTAGTTCTCAAAGGGATCCAGTAACAGCAAGTGCAGGAGTTCAAGTACCTGGGATCAGTAACACAGAAGAAGAAAATGACATCTATAGTTGAAAAAATCAGCCGAATCAGGAAAAGCTGCAGGAGATTTTAAATATATAATCAAGAATAATCCTTCTGCATGGCTCCCAGACATAGATACTGTTACAATCTGACACCTGTAAGATTGATATTTTTCAAATTCAAGACACATTTTATATATTTCTCCCTGAGATAGTTTTAGAAGTGACGTGATTAGTTTTAGATACGATAATAAGTGAGGAACACATTCAGAGACGTAGATTATAATCATTTCTACATTTCGAATGAGATGTGAATCAATTCTTCACAGATTTCTATGGAAAAATTGACCATTTGGATGGAAGATACAGTGATCAGCTATGAAATAAACATGGACCAAGATCATAGAAAGCGATTTCAAATGTAGAGGACTAATATTTTCCGAGTCAAGAAAAGTTGTGGCGAGATGTTGTAGTGCAAAATGTTCCAAATCCTGCGACACCAAAAACAGCGTATCGGGTGAGAAGTAGACACTCCCCCCAATGAACGGCTATGGATTGATGATGATGACAGATCCATTTCCTGAATAACACTTGGGTTTGGCACCATGATTTTGCATGAAAAGTTTTGGCTGGTGAAAAGCATGGCTCAGTTTCTTCAGATATATTAAGGATTAAGCATTAGATCGAATTAAGCATTTTCGACATTTTAAAAGAAATTTTGCTATAATAGATTGTCTCCGAAAGAAGGATTAAATTGACTTCGTCGCTTCTAGCCTCTAGCAGCATATTCACTAAACCAGTGATAAATGTTATAGTTCTATATTTTCGAAAATATCTTGTAAATCAAGTCGTCATGGTTGTTGTCATAAATAAAAGTGTTTTACAACTTAATAATTTGCACTTATGTCGATTTTCAAAGTACATTTTAACACATTCTTCAATATTTTTGATAAGTGATTGACGATTTCTTTTTCGATTGTTAAACTTAAATTATCCTTAAATCATTCTTTTTCATCTAATGATCAAATTTCATAGTGATTAATATTGCATCAAAAAATAATTATTTACATTCAATAGAGTTGTTGTTGACGTTAGATGCTGAGTTGCATTTTAATATAATTTTTTTATTCCAATATTCATTGAATTTTTTTTTGTAAAACTCTGCTTCTCTATAGATCACAGTAATACGAGGGTAACTATTTATATTTCGGGAATTGGCAACACTGTCTTCATGTGAGTCCATTTGACGGTTCCATCGTAAAGTTTGACATTTTTGACGATATACGTGCTCAGTCCATTTTGTCGCACTGACGCTATTTGTTTATTTTATATTTAGTTAAAAGTTTCGTCTCGGCAAAAAATGGAATTGAATCGTGAACATTTTCGTGCGATGATTTTTTACGATTTTCGAGGTGGATTATCACAACAAGAGTGCATCATCAACTTAATTTGATTTTGGCGATGAAGCTCCATCAAAAACCACCGTGTATCGCTGGTTTAGTGAATTCAATGGTAGTCGTAGTTCGCTGTCCGACGAGTTACGTGAAGGTCGTCCAAAATCGGCTGTTGTGCGAGAAAACATCGATGCTGAGTGCGAAATGATCAAGCAAGATCGTCATGTCACCTATTGTGAGATTGAGGCATCCGTAAGCATTAGTTCCATCACCACATGTATATGTGATTTTACATGAACACCTAGTTATGTGAAAGTTATGTTCGCGATGGATCCCACACAATTTGACAAGCGCTTAAGAAACGCTCGTGTCGATTGGTGCAAAGGAATGCTTAAGAAATTCAATCGCGGTGCTTCGAAATACGTTTATAAAATCGTGACAGGTGATGAATCATGGATATATTCGTATATTTGTTTGCCAAAATTCTTCGATGAAATACGGAAAACAAATTGTTCCGCAAAACGCCGGATTGTTCTTCATCATGACAGTGCGAGCTCTCACACATAGGCTCAAACAAGAGACTATTTGAGCACTCAAAACATCGAATTGATGGGTCATCCGCCATATAGCCCTAATTTGGCACATGATGACTTCTTTTTGTTCCCATCCGTGAAGAATAATCTACGTGGTCAACAGTTTTCATTGCTCGAAGAAGCTATTGAAGGGTTGTTTTGATCGGGTTAATAAAAAACACGACCGGTCCGGTTCTGGTGAAAAAAATTACTGGTATATATAGTGTCTTAATTCGTTTATTAATATTTGCTTTTTTATGTATATGGAAGGGTTGAATAAAATTAAAGTTTCTTTATGTTCAATCGCCTACTCTCGCGACCATATGTGGATGAGTTTCCTCTCCTTTCCACAGGAACGTAACAAGCCCAATTTGTCAGCGGCCATGTCAGAGCACCTTACCGACAATTCTTCCCGTAGGGCCTCGGGCCATTTGTCTTCGTCGCCAGCAGCTGCCTAAAAGCAACAACGCGTGAGATGGTGGCTTTTCTATCCCACTGACAACAAGATTAACTGAGGGTTATATTTAGAAGGACGAGCCTCGTAGAGGAGACCCATTAGTAGCTGGCGGGATGTGTAATTTATCTTCCGGACCAATTTGGTGGTCGGCGTGCGTGTGAAATGTTTCCTATCTTGACAGCGAGCCGACTTTTTCTACTTTTAGTCGTACAGGGTGGACTCGACCAACAACTCGCCAGCAATTAACGCGCTACGCCGACGTCGTAAAACCGTGTTAATTTTATACGAGGGTCATACAAAGCCGAACAAAGTCGAAATCCTTACGAGTTGCTCATGCGCATTCATATAAGCGTTGTTTACAGATAATACTTTTGGTTAGGGTGTATTTTTAGGCTGATTTTATGTTTACAAAGGTTTGTTGAGGTATTATAATTATTTATTATTTAATACATAAAATTACAGGCATTCTATACAAAAATAAGTGTTGTGTGTTATAGCATTCAGGCAAATTTGAAGAAAATTATCAATATAAAACATAAAATATAACTGTAAATCAAATTTGTGAGAATATTTATAAAACACTATATTGTAATTGAGTATGTAAAATTTTTGTGCATACTACACAGACACACCTAGACATGAATCCGAAAAAAGGAGCAGGCTCATCAGCCTGCTTAGTGCAATGTCCAAAATTGCTGAAAGAGCGACCTTGTTTGTACTCAATCGGTTCACTGAGCAGAACCATATAATTCTAGACGAACAACACGGGTTCAGAGCCAAACATTCATGTGCACATCAGACCACTAGATTGTCAGCAGAAATTCACTTCGCCATGAAAAAAAAAGCACGAGCTCTGTGCGGTGTTTTTAGACCTAACAAAACCGTTCGACAAAGTTTGGCACGACACAAAGCCATCGAAGCAGGTTTACCCGAACACTTGATAATTATATTGCGTTCCTTTTTGTCGGAGAGGTTCTTTCGAGTAAAGATTGGTAATATACTCTCCAGTCCTAAATCATTCAAAGCAGGAGTCCCCCAAGGTTCCCCATTAGCCCCAGCACTGTTCAACCTCCTCATGCCAGATATTCCAATGAAGAAAGGTGTTGAAACCGCCTAATACGTGGATGACACAGCTTTCTTCATCAGTTCTCGTTTTGTAGATGCCGCTGAGAGAAAAGTTTAAATTCAATTAAATGTTACAGTCCAATGGTTAAATTTCAGGAGGTTGCAAACAAAACCCTCAAATAACCCAGGCTATAATCTTTCACAATCAGAGACACATCCGCGCCCACCAGCTGAGAGTGGAAAAAGTCTTAATCCTATGGCGACAAAAAGCCACATATCTCGGCCTCATCTTTGACCGATTTGATTCCTATGGTCAACATAGATAAATAAAGCAATCTCCAAAGGCTACGGTGTCGCCACGGTGCTTAACCCTCGCAACTGCAGAAAAAATAAATTATTTCCGATGATAAAAGTTTTGCTTTACAAGTTGCTTGTCAGATCCGTAATGTTATATGTATCTAACACTTAGTATCGGTTTATCAGGTCGAAACTAGTGGAAAAGCTTCAGGTAATGCAAAATAAAATTTTCTGACAAACGCTAACGCGCCATGATTTGTCAGAAATATCCAAATTCATCGGAAAACTGATACACCAGAAATAAGACGGTTCGATTTCTCCCTATACAAGAATTCCATGGCACCTCAGCTCTTTCCAAAAATTCCGACATCAGATCCCTCTCAGAGTCGTTCCCAATCCGGTCACCCCGAAGACTATCCCCCAAAAGCGGTTCTCCAAGCCGCTAAAGGTTCTCATACCCCAAATAAAGCGCCCTCACGGGCAATCCTCTCTTATAAATTGAGTGAACATCAGCAAGGAAACCTTTTCGGCTGGCAAATCAGGCTAAAAAAAACCTAGACTTACCTAATCTGTAGCTGTCCAGAGTATGCTCTAAAAAATACTCTGTGAAAGCATGTGCATTTGGTATGTATGGACAAGGAGATAATGCGGAAAAAGCAAATGGATCAAGATTCAAGGAAATCAATGGATCAAGATTCCCAAAACGAAATACTAAGGTGATGCTTCAGAGATAACCGGTATAATGCGAGGAAAATGTGAGACGGAAACACAGTAATACTTTCCAACAACGAAATGCTGCTTTTCTCACTTTTAGTCCATCACTTCGGTTTAGTTTTCCATAAACATAGTTCTCTCATAAAGATGTCATTTATAACAAACATAACAAATGTGTTAGATATAAATACTACGTCATAATAAATTGAATTTATTGTAATTTTTGTTTTAAAATTGTATTTATATTATGATTGTGTAATTCTGCTTTACTTAGATTACATTTTTTGTTTATTTTGTTCTTTTTATTGCAATAAAAGTTAAACTTTTTTTGCATTATTTATCTGTTCTGGAGTATTATATTGTAGGAATGTTCGTCGGGTCGGTCAGTCGGTCGAAATGTGTGGCTGCCGCTGCGATTATTTGTCAGAACACTCACTACTATTTTTGGAAGGTATTTGCACGAGGACTGAAAACACTGGTTGAAGAAATACTGTTTATTTGTTAAATTACACATGGTGGTCGACGGAAGAGTTGAAAGGATATTAGGTTAGGTAGAGGAAGTACGGTAGCGCTGTGGAAGAGGTACTATTACAAGGGGATGGAGAAAAGAAAAGAGAACAAGACGTCGTCGTGATGGTCTTTCATCGCCTGGAACTGCATGGTACCAATCCACCGGCGCTGCCAACCTTTGTACGTGCTGGTGGTGAATTCGTGCGGTCGTGGCGGTCGCCACAATATAAACCAAAATAAATAATAGATCCGAAAGCTTCAAAGGTTTTTGCTGTAGATGTTTTTTTTTGCTGTAGATTTAAAGCTGTAGATGATTAACCTACTATTTGGTACTCTATTGAAATATCTGCAAAATCAAAAAGTTGTAAGTTTAAAGTATACAAATATAATTATTTTATATACTTCCCTTAATTGTAATCTTCAAACAAATCCTGTATTCCACTACAAATGCACAACTTTCATCTGTAGACAATTACTTATTTAGGACTGTATACTAAACATCTAACGTTTCTGAAAAATTCTTTACGCAATAATATCATTTTTCTTTATCGCCTTGTGACTTCCAACTTTCAAAATCTGTCAAATTCTTAAAATATAGATCAGATTGTTTAACATGTGTTTTATGGATTTGACAAAGATGCTGCCGAAATTCAGTATGGATGCTAAACCCATTAACATGGGGACATAGAGGGCAATAATCCTTCAGCAAGCTCAGGGTAAAATTTTCGCATATATCAGTTTATTTATCTTGTTGTTGAATATGATTCATTACAAACTTAAAAAACAATCAACTAATATAACTTTAGTTTGCCGCAAAATATGTTGCGCCGACCAATATACGAATAGTACCGAAACTAGCCGAATCTCCCGACCACGATGATTTTTAATCTAACCCCGTGAAGCCGTATTAGCTTCATATGAGGGTCGTACAAAACTTTCGGTATTCTCACGTCCAAATTAGGGCGAATTAAGTCCCGACAAATGTTGTCTTTTTAGTTTCGTTCTCGTCAGGTTGAAATATATTCCCCAGCACACCCACATAGACTCGAACTGAAGCCGAACAATTTGTCGCCCGTAACCGAATCGACCCGAACAAATGACCTAACCTTTCACAATTAGCCTGGACCTGGAGACGGATAGCGCCATTTTTCTCGGCCGCAACGAGACAGGGCTTCGCAAAGGCCTCCCGTTAATTTTACGGAGCCGCCGTCGCCCTTTTTCTTGTCGGGGGGAGGCGGCGGCGGACTTCCCTCGCTCGGATTACAAATCGCCGCCATCCATCACGCGCCTCTAAATTATGGACGGAATCAGTCAAGCGGTCGACTTCTCGACAATGGCCCGTCATCAACCCCATTTTTCAGTCTTTATTCGCGATCGTTTTTTGTTCGCGGCACGGCCTCCGCGATCGAAGATGCATTTGGTATATTGCGATGCTCTTAAAAAAGTTAGATCTCGTTAAAAGTGATGGATTAGAGATTAAATTACCAAAAGGGATGCTCTATCTTGAAAATGACACCTGCTACGGGGTCTTGAGATCTTGATTCTTGAGGTCGGTAGGTCAGCTGCATACAACTGATTATAACAATGGGCCAAGAACACTGGCCTGTGGAAAACCCGAGTATATTAGGTGTAAGTCAGTGTATTCGTCACTCTGTTTGACAATGAAATGTCTGTCTGTGAGGTACGATTTCAGCAGTTGAAAGTGCGTATGGGGCAAAAGATTTTTCTCTTTTACATGCAGTCCAGTGTGCCACACCCTGTCGAAGGTCTGATAAATATCGAGAAATGCAGCGTTTAAGCAGTTTAAGTTTCTGTTAACTTGGTTGACTAATCTATATATTTGTTCTATTGTTCCGTGTTTATTACGAAAGCCAAATTGATGGCCTGGAATAATATTTCTCTTCTCTGCGATTAGTTTGAGTCTCTTAATGTATAGTTCGAGTAGTTAAGAGATCACAGGTAACATACTTATTGGACGATAAGAGGAGACGACTTCTGATTTTTTCCCATGTTTAAGAATCATAATAGTTATGGCCACTTTCCAAGTGCTATGAAAGTAATTAAATCTTAGCATGGCATTAAATATTAATGTTATAAACTTGGTGCACTTTTTTGAGAGCTCTTTAAATTTCTTGCAGCAATGCGGTCAAAACCAGGACCAATACATTCAGATATTTGGTGAATGGAGCACTGATTTTGGAAATATAATTTAGGTTGTGATATTTTCCCTATAATTTGTTGATGTTGTAACATACCCATCATCATCATCACTACATAATTTTGGAATCACAAACCTATCCCAACTTTATCAGTTAAAAAAAGCACGATACATGCTATCGAGCATCCTAATTCCCTAATATCCTGGACGTATTATTACATCCGAAAACAGGTCAGAGCCAGGCCCATTTTGACAGTTGTTTATTGGATTAGTTTGTTTCTGATAGATTCTAGATTAACAACGTCAAATAAATCACGGCGTCCGTCCGAGAGAAGACCGTAGACACTGCCGCAGGCCGACGATTATTTCGGCTCTCCCTGTCATTAAGCGGCGTCGGGCAGGAACCGGGTCGGGCGGTGGTAGTGCCTAATGTCTCGCACTTACATCAAATAAGGAACTTGTTTCGCGGAAATTGCCGGCTTTTGTCGGGTAAATGGGTCCTGGCATGGTTATTAGGTCGATTGGTGGGTTAATGGGCTTGTCGACCCATTATCTCGCCCATGTTATTAAAGTCATTTTGTTTCGGGCATTTATTATGTCATTTTACTGTCAGTTTTGATATATTTTTGACGGTTACCGATTTTCTAATGTAATTACGATTAGCCGGCGCCTTTAGAAATAGAAAGGCACTGCTGGTTTCGTTACAAAAACATTCATTGGCATTTGACGCGATAAAGTATAAGCAGCAGGAATTAATTTTTATCAAACAGACAGACAATGCATCTCGTCAAAATATATGATGTCAGCACCATAGAAAAAATAGAAATTTCACGGTATAGGCGGCCTTGAGGAAATGTTTTGTTTAGTTCAATCAACGGTAGCGCTGCGATCGCAAATTATGATTGGCTAGTTTAAATTCCTGGTGCCGCCACTAACATGGAACGTGATTGGTCGATCAAATTGTGTGAAGTCAGCATTTTCTATGGGAGTCCATTTTTAGGTTTGTTGTTTGAAGGTTTTGGTTTTTGTTTAGATCAAGAAATCTTCGTTTTACCTTGTGCATATTTTTTGTTTTACATTAATTATTATGGAGTAATAATATAAAAATTGATGACAATGCGTCAGTGTAGTAAAAGATGTAGTGTACCGGGGTAAAAAATCGTTTCCCAAAGAATGATCTCGCTCCTTTCCAAAAATGGGTTGATCAAGTAAATAGTATTAAGTTCCTGGATAAACCACAATGCAAATGTATCAACGTCATGGGATCTGTCACGGGCATTTTAGTAAAAAAATTAGAATTACCCTTCCTTTGTATTGTTTGTTTACAGAAAATCAAAACCTACTTATGAAGATGTTAGTAGTAATAAAATTCAATTAATCTACCAAGTTGTTCGTATGCTGTCAATGTGATATCTCTAGAAGAAGTCTTACAAGAAGGTAATAATTAAGATAACTGGATAATTAGTAGTAATAAATACTACTTTTAGTTGTAAAATATGCCTAAGTTATTTGTAGTACTTTAACTTCTTACGACAATCAGTGTTCAATAATTTTATAGTAGAGCTATTGTATATTTAAATTTGATTGCCTCGTTAAGAAAATATTTGTTACGGTGTCATCAATTAAAAATTTAATTGCTACTTTTAGGGAATTTATTACCTTAAAGAAATCTATTTTGTCTAAATTTACAAATAACTACATCTGTTTAACAAATCTTAACCAAGATTGCTTGAAGACTTTTGTTGGATCTATTAGAGGTCATGGAGATAGAAACAGCATCCTTCACCTATTATGTTCGAGAAATCTTTAAAAGAGCACATCATCACTTCAATTTTTCCACATCATTCTCCTGGAAAAAATTGCGAAGAAGATGAACATTTTAGATAACTTATATTCTTTTTTAACGGGAAGTCTAGTATCACTTGGGGTTGTTAAATCACCAGTTGAGTCTATATTTTCAGTTCCAGAGAGCTCTGCTCAGAGAGAAACAACAGTCTAATATTGTATTTAGTCTTATTTCAGGCTATTTAACAAAACTTCTGAAAAAGAGACGACATGCAATATTTGTCTACATTCTATATTAAGCAGTTCCACAGATCCAATACTCTAAAATCTAAATATTTTTAAAAAACACATCAATTTTTAGTGTTTCAACTGTCCAATCCATAATGACTTTCCATAATGACCAAATTTTAAAAGTTATTATGATGTGTGATTGTATTTTTGGTTTAATGAAGTTAATACAATATCAACAGGGAAGGATTTAAAGTTTACCTTCAATATATCAAGATAAGTTAGAACTCTAATAGATCCCATAAAATTGATGGATATGGGAAGGCGTTATAGAAGAATTATAGATATTTTAATTTTGCCTAGAATACAGTTCCTAATTGTTTTTTTTTACTCTAACCTACAAAATATTATACCTTTGTTCCTAATTATAGTTTTAAGTCCGTCGATAATATATGCATTATATGTACTATAATATTAATGTAAATTATATTTGATAACACTTTTGTTTCATTATTTTATTTAGATTAAAATTTTTTTGTATGTCAAAGCCAAACTGAACTGAAGAGTTGATGCGGCATCATTGCAAAGTTTTGACATCACAAATTTCGATGACGCATATATAAAAAAGCTTTGAATAAACTATATGTGTTAAATCACAACATTGCATAACTCATAACATAACTTTCCGGTACACCTGGTATTATTTTCTGATTCATTTTTTCTTGTACTGTATGTTATATACTCAGTTCGCTAGCAAGTGATAAAGTAAAATATTTTGATTTCGACCATCCTACTTCAGCAACTAGGAAATTTTCCGCACAGTCAGCGGTGGTGGCGGTTAACCTTCGCAGAGCTCGCAGCCGCGGCGTCGACACCGACGGGAGAGGGCGAAAAGTTTGGCCGCTCTAATTTTTCTCGATTCGCAGCGCGTCGCTTATTATTTATCGGCTCGTATTTCACCTTTCGCGAGGAGGTGAGTCCGCTCCGGGCCCTAATGACCGGAATTTATCGTCTTCTTTTGTGGTCCGTCGGGCCGGATCCCCGCCGAGGGCCCGGCCGGCATAAATAACCCGCTTAAAAATAGAGAGAGAGAGACAGGTCGACAATGGCGCCGCCGGCACACAGTCGAACTAGCGTGAATTACGGTCTTATTAATAGCAGGTAATGGGCGGCGGCGAGGGGAGCGGGCCGGGGGGCCTTTTTGTCACGACACTACCATTGTCGGTGGCGAATGCTGACGACCCAAACCCAATTTCCAACAAAACACACACACACACACAATCGCGTCTTTTGTTCGAGCCTGTATTCGATGATAGTTTTTCTTCCTGTTTGATTTCCGACTAGAACCGCATTATACAAATTAAGTCGACCTCGAACTTTGAAGAGTCGATTTGCTTGTATATTTTTAAAGTTTAGGCGTTTAAGAATATGTCCTTAAGAGGATTCTTCAATATTCAAATTGTTTAAGGAGTTTCAGTGACTGTTGTGACGTAGCTACTGCTTGAACAACAACAATTAAGCCGATATAGGAAAGTTTATCGTCAGATGAGTTATTACATCGATATTTGGGCCCAGAAATTCAAAACAATGACATAAAACAATTGTGGCGACCGCCACGACCCTTTAGGCCACCACCAATTCACCATCAACAACTACAAAGGTTGGCAACGCCGGTGGATTGGTACCATGCAGTTCCAGGGTATAAAAGACCATCAGGACGACGTCTCGCTCTCTTTTCTTATCACCGTCCCCCTGTAACAGTACCACTTCCACAGCGCTACCGTACTTCCTTCACCTTAACCTAATATCCTGTCAATTCTCCCATCGACCACATGTATCAATGGTAAGTTAGAATAAACAATTTTGATTCAACCAGTGTTTTTAGTTCCCGTGCAAATTCCTTCCAAAAATAGTAGTGAGTGTTCTGACAAATAATCGTAGCGGCAGCCACACATGTCGACCGACCGACCGACCCGACGAACATTCCTACAATTGGTGACCCCGACGTGATCAAAGTGCCTAACAGGTAAATCAACTCAACTTAAGCCACTCGACAGGTGCTTGACACGTGCATGGAAGGATAGCACGAGGAACGGAACTCATCAACATCACGTGGTCGACGACATCCCACGAGACTAGCCTGATGGACGAAAACCACAGAAGCCCATCATGTATACTAGCAACACATGAGCACCCTCGCATTACGAAACGGGACACGTAACACATTTACAGGTACCCTCAAACAAAGCTAAACGCCTCAAGACGAACGACGTCCTGCTACAGCTCCGATGGCAGCTGATCCCGTAAAACTCCTCGCTCAGGTTGGGATCCCCATCTCATCAGCAGTCCCCGGGCGTTTGTTTGCGTGATTGCGGGTGCATTCCGGAACTTGCACCACATATAGGTACATTCCACGGCTGTTCCACTAGGCGGGGAGTTATGTGGCGACCGCCACGACCCTTTAGGCCACCACCAATTCACCATCAACAACTACAAAGGTTGGCAACGCCGGTGGATTGGTACCATGCAGTTCCAGGGTATAAAAGACCATCAGGACGACGTCTCGCTCTCTTTTCTTATCACCGTCCCCCTGTAACAGTACCACTTCCACAGCGCTACCGTACTTCCTTCACCTTAACCTAATATCCTGTCAATTCTCCCATCGACCACATGTATCAATGGTAAGTTAGAATAAACAATTTTGATTCAACCAGTGTTTTTAGTTCCCGTGCAAATTCCTTCCAAAAATAGTAGTGAGTGTTCTGACAAATAATCGTAGCGGCAGCCACACATGTCGACCGACCGACCGACCCGACGAACATTCCTACAATTGGTGACCCCGACGTGATCAAAGTGCCTAACAGGTAAATCAACTCAACTTAAGCCACTCGACAGGTGCTTGACACGTGCATGGAAGGATAGCACGAGGAACGGAACTCATCAACATCACGTGGTCGACGACATCCCACGAGACTAGCCTGATGGACGAAAACCACAGAAGCCCATCATGTATACTAGCAACACATGAGCACCCTCGCATTACGAAACGGGACACGTAACACATTTACAGGTACCCTCAAACAAAGCTAAACGCCTCAAGACGAACGACGTCCTGCTACAGCTCCGATGGCAGCTGATCCCGTAAAACTCCTCGATCAGGTTGGGATCCCCATCTCATCAGCAGTCCCCGGGCGTTTGTTTGCGTGATTGCGGGTGCATTCCGGAACTTGCACCACATATAGGTACATTCCACGGCTGTTCCACTAGGCGGGGAGTTATGTGGCGACCGCCACGACCCTTTAGGCCACCACCAATTCACCATCAACAACTACAAAGGTTGGCAACGCCGGTGGATTGGTACCATGCAGTTCCAGGGTATAAAAGACCATCAGGACGACGTCTCGCTCTCTTTTCTTATCACCGTCCCCCTGTAACAGTACCACTTCCACAGCGCTACCGTAATTCCTTCACCTTAACCTAATATCCTGTCAATTCTCCCATCGACCACATGTATCAATCGTAAGTTAGAATAAACAACTTTGATTCAACCAGTGTTTTTAGTTCCCTTGCAAATTCCTTCCAAAAATAGTAGTGAGTGTTCTGACAAATAATCGTAGCGGCAGCCACACATTTCGACCGACCGACCGACCCGACGAACATTCCTACACAATCAATCACTATTATCATCTTCATGAGTTATATTAATAAACATCATTATTGTATGATTTAACTCTAACAGAGGCTATTTAACAATTTTAAAAATTAAGGACTTCATGGGCAGAATTGGTATTGAAAGATTTGCTACCAAATGCAACAAAATTCAAGACAGTGACGTAGTACGGGTATCATCCGTCCACTTACTTAAAATTTCAATGTTTTGCAATATAATAATCACATGTATACCTTGACAAATTGACTTCCAATTCTTAAAGTTTTTATTGCGCTATCAATGTCCATAGTATCAAACACCTTTAGCTCAATAGACAAGACTGGTACCATTAAATTACTCATTGTTGCATCAATTTTAGCAGATGCGCACTCTAGATTACATTTAGTGCCAAATCTAGTCATTTGGCCAACATTAGGTAAGTAAACTTATTCGAAAAATTCTGTAACTGCTGAAAACGCTAACGGATTTCTACAATTATTCTATCTAATGACGAAAACGTATACATACAAGTTTGGACTTTTGGTTCTCTCATCAAGAGTGTTTTTTCTATTAAGTGTAATTAGTTTCAGAGTTTTAGTAACTTTCGTCACATAGCTAGTGCTTGAGCAATAGTAATTAAGGCCCAGAAATTCAAAACAATAACATTAAATAATCAATCATTATTACGAGGGTGGTTCAAATATGATCGAGACTCCGACACGTTTATTTACTATTGAAAAAATTTACAAAAATGTACAGTTTTTCTAGGTATTTCCCCTCACTAGTTACATATTTTGTCCATCTTTTTGGAAGATTTTTGATGCCGGTACTCGTGGATGATAGACTCTACACTACCAATACTGATGCCGAGTTCAGCCGAAATGTCTCGGACATTCATCTTATGGTCCTCCATTATGAGTTGTTCTACGCGGCGAATGCTGTCTGGTGTGATGCTGGTTCGCGGTCGACCATCATGCGGCTCGTTCTCGATGGTTTCGCCGCCATCTTTGAGTGCTTTGGCCCATTTAAACATGGCAGCCCCACTCAGGCACTCATTACCGAACTGATTTCGTAAACGCAGAAAAATGTCCGTCTTTTTAATGCTTTCCCACACTAGAAAACGAATGACAATACGTTGCGCTACGGCGGTCGGCACTTGACGTTCACTCATGGTCGTAGCAGGCGCGTGAAACATGCGTCCCCACGAAAACTATACCACGCTGTTCGTAAGAGACCCAGCTATCACATACTCAAGCAACGGCCTTCAAAACATACCTGAGCACCATATACAGCGTTTGTGTCCATCATATTTGAACCACCCTCGATATATAATCAACATCAACATTTATATTATTTATCAATTTTAACAATTAAAAACGTCATAGGCACAATTTATATTGAAATATTTGCTGTCAAATCAAGAATATTTTTTCTTGTTATGCGTTTCATGGAAATGGCAGAAAACCTCTTCACCCATTTTTCATTTTGCTTTTAAAACTTATAGCGCCAGCTGCATATTGCTCTCGTTTGTGTTTTAGTACCATCTGCAAAGCTCATTCCGCAAAAAAAATCGTGTTAATTTCAATTGGTCCAACTCGTATCCAATCCACATTAAAAATATGAAATTGGTTAAATATTTACAGGATATTATCGTTAATTGTGTACCACCTCTGATGCCACCCAATACGCTATACCATTTTTTTAAAAAATATATTTTATATAAGTCTCCTTTTACCAACTAGGGGATTATCTGGACTGGGCCTACAGTTTAACATGGGTTCCGAACCACGGTCCTCAGCATTAAGCCTACCGACTGGCGGGTGACCAACTTTAGAAATTATCCCAGAAGACATCCGGTCTTACCCAGCCTGGTTACTAGAGTGACTCGGATCATTTTCTTTGTTGGATTTTGCATCTTGCCTAGGATAATCATAAATATTAAACAATCACAAACATAAACTTACGTCTATGCCCCAGCAGGATTCGAACCCGCGGCTATCGCAACAGTAGGAGGACCGACCTATCGCCTTTACTACTGCGTCACCAAGCCGGCGCTATGCCTCTGTTACAGGAGTGAAGTTAGCCTAACTACTACAAACTGCGAGATTTGCTGCTTCTAAAGAAGCTAGAACGGTTCGGTTAGTTTAAAATCTTCAAGTTCAAGTTCGATTTAAACAATGTGTGTTGTGCAATTGTATGTATATTGTCTCAGAACAGTATAAGTGTTGGGAACTTCTCGAGCAGATCGCATCTTTCTTCATCCCCACTTCACTAACCTGTAACGGTTTAAATTTATAATTCTTTTAGTGATTTTGTTTGTATTCTTGAAACATTTTGTGAAAAAATCGATAGTAAATATTCTGTTATTTTATTCTATTCAAAAAAACGTTAAAAGTTTAAACCTCCAGGCCAGATTTACGCTCTTAAACGAGTCACTTTAGCTACGAGCGTTTTTTTTCGTGACATGACAAAACGCCGAAGAAGTTACCAAATAGTATATTTCCGCCCCTGTTCGTCGGGTTAATTCGCAAAGTGCGCGCGGGGTGGCCCCTCTCGACCGCCACCTGGCGGTGCTTCGCCGCAGGCCGGGGCAGGATTGCGGGGGCGAACAGATTAACAGGGGCAAATGTGTGGTAATTGCGGCTGCGACTGGGGAGTTTTCGGACCGTGTACATCAAAGGAAATTTCTCTCGTTTCGTTTTAGTCGAGTGGAAAATCTATCGGGCGATGATTCGATGGGTAATTGTTTCCGTTAAGTGTAATCTAATACTGCATTAAGTGGGTTTCGATATATTATGTCGACAAAATAGCAATCTTCCTCATAAATAACATCAAAATTTTTATTTATATTAATATCATTAGTGGTTCACGATCGGCAATTAATTTCTTATGATAACAGGACAATTGAAAAGGCCCCGGCCTACCATAGTAAAACACATTTTTTCGCAAAGTTAGTTTTTGTTATTCAACATAATTCCCTCCAAAGGTGATACATTGATTATAGCGACCCTTCAACTTTTCAATACCATTTTGGTAGTACGAGTTGTCTTTTGCTTCAAAACAGGCCTCAGTTTCGGCGATCACCTCTTCATGCGACGAAAATTTCTTCCCAGCGAGTATTCTTTTGAGATCTGAGAACATGAAATAGTCGCTGGGGGCCAGATCTGGAAAATACAGTGGATGAAGAAGCAATTCGAAACCGTTTTCACTGACTTATGACACGGTCCATTGGCTTGGTGAAGCAGCACTTTCTTTTCCTTCAAATGCGGCCGTTTCTCGGCGATTTCGTCCTTCAAAGGATCCAATAACGCTATGTAATAGTGACTGTTGATAGTCCTTTTTTCCGCAATTTAATGCGCATCCCAAAATACAGACGCCATAACCTTGCCAGCCGACTGTTGCGTTTTCCCACGCTTTGGAGTGGGTTCATCGTGTGCAGTCCACACGGATGACTGTCCATTGGAGTTCGGAGTGAAATGATGGAGCTATGTTTCATCCATTGTCACTATCGACTCAAAAACTCGGGTTTATTACGCTTGATCATCTTCAAATACTGCTCCGAATCATCAACTCGTCGTTGTTTTTGGTCAAAAGTAAACTCGCGCGGCACCCCCTTTACACATTTCATTCATCTATTTCATTAATTTTAATGTTTTCGTTGGTAACAACCTCTTTTGGGCATCCACTGCGTTCACCGTCTTCGGTGCTCATTTCACCACGTCTAAAATTAGCATACCAATAATGGTTGATTTTCCTGGGGCAGTATCCGGAAACTCGGCATCAAGCCAAGTTATTATTAGAGGTTATAGATTATGAAGTTCATTGTTAGGCCACACTTAATTAGCAATGCATTAGCACAGCTAATTAGAAGGAACATTGAGGTACACTAAACATAGTATACCAAACATAAACATAGTACGAAGCATCAAAGATGGCACGTAACATTTAATTTTGGACCCGTTTAATTATTGCCACATTAAACTTGCTAGCAGTATTGCTTCGTACAGCAATACTTTGTTATGCAAAAATATACATTACACATTAATTTGAATTTGCGCCCGATAAGCCAATGCATTTGATATAGTTGAAATCCAAGTTGTTTTCGTTTTGCAAATAGGTGTTTTCTTCAAGTTAGGGGTCGGTCTAGATGCATGCCAAGATATTTAGCATCCATTACTTCGGAAAGTTAACAATTATTGATATTCATTGGTGGGCATGTTCTATATAGAGTAAAAATTTAATTATATATATATATATATATATATATATATATATATATATATATATATATATAAATTGCCCTTCAATGATATCCAAGATCAACGTCTCGGGGATGCCAGATTTTCGTTATCATTTGCTGGTCATCGTTGTTGGCACCCCGCACGTTTTCAACATCTGTGATAACATTTTTGGGTATTTTGTAGGTCGTTATTGGGTGATGTAGAATTTGACATGTCTCTAAGTCGCTACAAATTAAAAAAAAAACATTGAAATTGTTGACTAAAATGTGTTTATTTAGAAAACGTGGATTACTTCTTCACGTACCTAATACACTGTTTAGACAAGCGATAAAGAAAAAAACTGAAACCCAAGACCTCGTCTTGACGACGACGCTTCCTGTACACGGCGAACCGCGAACGCGCTGAATACAATCTTAATTAACCCGGCCAGCGGACGTAATCCCTGTCATGCAACCGTCATTCCGTGTCAGAAAATAATAGTCGGCCCTGATTCCCGAGCCCGTATTGACAAATTAATTCGTTTTGATTTAGCACTTATTTGCATAGAGCGAACCGCAGTCACGGGGGCCACTTCGTAACCGATTCTTCTTCTTTACAAGAAGTTGATGCACATTTGTTGACGCTAGCCGATTATATTTGCTGATTTTGTATAGTGTATGTGACATATCTTTAGTAATAAGTGTTTTTATTTTTAACACCTGGTACTTTCAGTTATTAAAAATGTCTTGTTTGTCTAAATATAAACTGATGTCGAATCAACCCAAAGTCGACAGTAAAAGTTCTTCAATATTTCAATCAACAGCTGCTTTTTCTAAACCATATACTATATTTTTACGGCTATTTCTGGTAACTTTTGTGTCAGTCCTGTTATAAACCATGGTGTTTCAAACCTTCATAAACTTTTTTATGAGGAATATATTGACACATAAAATGTTTCTCTTGTTCGAAGTGCACTGAATTTTAAACAGCTAATTATTAAAGAATTATAATTTGATAGATCTAAATTAAATGTTGGTTATGTTTCTATGAAAGATAAGATGAAATTTTAAAATGGTTATATAAGGCTATTCAAGTATCAAGAAAATGTATTATTTCCGGACTTTTTATTTTAATTACTTAGTTAGGTTGTCCACTTTAAGACACATAAAAGCAATGGACACAATGGATAAAAATAATTTTCTGGGTTGATTAAACATTTCTTTCTCCAGTAAAATGTTGTTCACGCAAAGTAAAGACTTAATAAGTTTTATTCGAACTCCACAATAATGGTTAAGAGATTAAGATATAATACCAAGCTATTAAATCTTTTTAGCGATGATGGTGACTTGGGAGAAGGAGTTGAAGATATCAGAATACATTTTTTTTAATTAATTAGTTCTATCCTAAAAAATTAGTCCTTCCAATAAAATAGCCAATGATGTAATAGGTAACGTTCAGCATACTGATAAATTCAGTTTGTAAAAACGTAAAATTTGTTGTAAACTCGGAATTTTTCCTTCTCATTTTACCCTAGTTAAAAACAGACAGAATACCATGTCATGGCAGAATGATGCGTTGGAACATGTAACTGAATCAGTTCATAAAACTACATTTGTGTTGATACTGGTTAACCCTGTTGTCAAGTGTCTACAAAATGTTTTATGACATTACTAATAATAAGTAGAGGTTACAAATCGACAAACGTTGTAAACCAAAAGTCCAATTTAATGCGGCAAGATTGACCACGTGCCATATTATAAATTATTACGACGGCTGTTTTATTGGATATACTATAATGTTAAAACTTGTCTTCTGGACCAACCATGAATTTATTACTAATATTTTTCTATTTACATAGATTGTAGTCCATCCAATCATATACTGTAGTTTTGTTGTGTGGCTTCTCGCCAAAATCTGGTCCTTTTTAGCGCCAAAATACGATGTATTCACTATTTGACATGAAGATCTACCACCGTTTAAAGCGTTTAAGGTAAATGCAGCTCTTGGAACAAACAGTGGACCAAAAAATTCCAATGCATTTAGCGGTTTAAGCCAAGTAAACAGTTTTTTTTGGAGTCAATATGTGAGAATGGATGAAACATTGATCTATTACTACATGCCTAAATAAAAAGCAACTGTTAACGTTGTTCAGTGACTAAAAACTCAAATGTCAACTGGTAACAATGATAGATGCATGGCATTTTGTACATTAAATACTTTGAGAATCAAAAACCGTTAATAGTAGTTACTACATGACACTATTGGGTTAACTGAGTAGTGAAATCAATAATAAAAGTCTAGAAATTAAGAAGTCGTAATAAGTCGATGAAAGCAATGATTAAATTGAAGGAATTTCATTTTAAACTAGTTTGTTTACCAGCCTGTTCTACAGAGAAAGACAGGCTTCTTAAAATAAAGAAGTGATTACTGATGTTAAAGCATATTTTGAAAAATCTAGCAATTTTAACTAAAAGTTGTTGTTTCGGCATATGAGAGGTGAGCTAGCTTGATGATCTACGGGGCATTGCAACTTGTACAAATATTAATAAGAGTATGGAATTGTTACTAATCAAAGATGATCATCGTAAAAACGGTGTCCCCGTCATTATCAACTATATGCGATGATGAAATGAGACAAACGCAGCCTGTCTGCGTGTGTTGCTCGTTATTCCTCGACGGATCGTGCGTCACGGTGCCCGCGCGGGGCCAACACTCGCACGCCGAAGAGCACGATTCGGAATTGATAAAGCGATTTATGTGTCGGGGTACCGTTCCCTCGTTTGTATATTAATAAATTCTGTCGTATAGGCGTGCCTGATGGATGAAAAAGCTCCCGCCTCCGACTGTGGTGATGTCAAAAGCACGATGCACACTGCCGCCGTAATTAATGGCGTTCATATCATTATATTTTCATTCCGCAATCAAAGCTCTGTCAATGGTGGGATGCGGAGTGATTAATAGGAAAATTGTACGGCGTTCCCGTATCCGGAACGTGGTGCTTTTTCTGTCAGCTATTGACAATCGACGCGATATTTTTATCCCTTATGTATTATTCAATGGTATATAACTATATAGTCAGAAATAATAATGACGGCAAACAGGAGGTTGTTTTTAATTAATAAATATACTTAGGTGTAATGGTATTTAAAAAAAGTTTATTATTAGGTTGGAGAAAATACATTGAGTCCTGTTCTGGAAAGGAAGAGAGTGGTGATAAGCATACGAGCTGTGAGTTAAATAAGAAAAATCAGGAAAATAAGAAGAATAAACAAAAAAATTAATGGAGAAGTATCAAGTGAATCAATAACTTCATTCGTCATTTTTTTTTCGTTTTTGTCGTGAGTGTCTCCACCGACTAAGTTCTCACCTCTCCATATACTCTTCCACTGATATTGAAGTCAATATCGAGATCTTTTCCTGTGTATTTTTTCTCATATTGCCCATCTTTCTTACACCCGTGACTCTTGTCAGCTATTCCATGTCTGCTGTTTGTATCTTACTTTTATCTCTCTTTGACAATACTCGCGTCTAGTAACCGAATATTAAGGTTGGTCTATAAATTGCTTTGAACAGTTCCATTTGAGGTTTACTCGATATTTCCATTTTGTTCATGAATTTGCTATTTATAGCGAACTACAAATTCACGTGTTTTTTTTTCAATTTTGGGATTCATTTTCTCCATTATCTTTTTTATTCTGATCTCCTGGCTTTCATTATTATCTGTTTCTATAGGTAGGTTCTACCCAGGTACTCAAATACATTTACATGTTCTATTTTTACACCCTTAATTTGAAGGTTTAGTACCTTTTGCTTTCCCTTCACTATTACTATTGTTGTATTTTTATTCATTATTATCAATATTCTGTTAGTGTCATATTCAATGTGTTTAACATTTCCTCTAGGTGTTTCTTGTAGGATTTGTTCCTCTTTCCGAACTCTACTCTCAATTTCCACTAATAATTTATGTTCTTTATTTCAGCATTTCTGGCATTATCTTATCTTGACTTCGTGGTTTTCAGGTCAACTATAATTCATCCATTTGGTCTTATTCTCATTTTCTTACAGAAAATAACATACCATACTATTTCCAGTGATTTGATCTGATAAAAAATCATGGAGTAACTACAAAACAACATTTCAGAATTGTAGTTAATTTTACCATATTGCATTTAAATTACTGTGTTTTACCAAATAAGGCGGGTTGGTTAATATGTTTTCTCGTTTAGACCAGAACTGAAATGAATTATATAAATCTGGTGAATAAAATATATAATGCAATTATACAATAATTAAATATTAATAATACATATTAATAATACTTACTTCTATGATGATTTTTGAGTTTTTTTTTGTAAAAAATAATTTCGATTTCTAACATCATTCATCTAGCTTTTTTCTAGGAGCTATGGTGGCTCCTATACTCACTAAGAAAAATTCACAAAATCCTCTTTATTAGTTCTTAAAGGCTATAAACTGTAGGAATGTTCGTCGGGTCGGTTAGTCGGTCGAAATGTGTGGCTGCCGCTGCGATTATTTGTCAGAACACTCACTACTATTTTTGGAAGGAATTATCACGAGAACTGAAAAACACTGGTTTAGTTATCACTTGTTTATTTCGATATTGAGTGATACATGTGGTCGACGGGAGAATTGACAGGATATTAGGTTAGGTAGAGGAAGTACGGTAGCGCTGTGGAAGTGGTACTATTACAGGGGGATGGAGAAAAGAGAAGAGAGCGAGACGTCGTCGTGATGGTCTTTTATACCCTGGAACTGCATGGTACCAATTCACCGGCGTTGCCAACCTTTGTACTTGTTGATGTATTCGTGGTGGCCTAAAGGGTCGTGGCAATTCAATATTCAACTCATTCTTCACCTTTTGTCCCTATAAAACACTCCCAGTTAATCAAATATTCTCCAGTCTTAAATTGTATTTTTGCTTTTGATTTCTTTTGTTGCACTTTTTGAACCTACTTCGTATTACCCCTTTAAAACATAAAAAATTGATCATCTCATACCTTATTTTGAATAGCTGTATAATAAAGAGAAATGGTGACCTACATGAAATTCATATGTGTTTATAAATATACAATATTATTTTCAGAAACATTAATCAATGGACTTCATAGCTGTAACTCAAATCAAACCACATAAGTAATTTAATAATTAGTTTTTATTTTATATTATCTCCATTTGCCTTTTAAACCAACAACTTTTGACAACATAAAAAACATTAATTTATAGATAAAAATGGACGTTTTGTATTAAATCTGTTCTCCATACTGTTTTAATAGGAAGTGATAACTGGAATTTGCTAAAAATCCATTATGATTAAGTTAAGATAATTTAGTTACATTAACAAGAACAAGATAATAACGGAGATAAACAGACAGATAATTTCGGATGTTGATAAGAGAAAAATATCAATCGGGTAACGAAGCTTTTCGCCGGTCTTTTTACTGAAATCAGCTCGCCGCCTTTTACGAGGCTTCAAAGCAAAGATCGTAGCTGGCCAAAAACTCTCTCCGGTACTGTTAACGGTGTCCAGAAAGACCGCAGACGGTCGCAGATTGTTATCCGAGAGTTTAGAGGCTTTACGTGCCGATTTTATCTCGGAAATTGCACTGACAATCCGACAGGGAGGTTAGCTGGAGAGAAAGGAGAACGCTGACAAGTGGGGCGAGATACGCCAATAAAACCACCGCCGGGATATTTGATAAAAACACACGTTCCGTTTTTAAACAACAATCAATTGAAAAGTTGCTTTTACGTAACATTGTTCTACTTTTTTTCACCCAGACAAAGTAAACATTATTTTTTATTTAAAATTTTGGTCTCAATCTGAAGTTTTATTTCAATTTAAACTTTTATTCATTATATATATCCTTTATCTATAACTTAATATCAAAAAAAAAGTGAAAAATCTAGCAATACATAGTAATTAATAAATATTTGGTCAGCTGTTAGCGGACGAATATTATTTGAAATTGTATAACAGGTTTCGGTACTCAATCAGTACTCTCTTGGCCGATTTTTTTTGGATCTTAAACCCAGCTGGTTTTAGAAAACCTCGCAGATTTAACTGGAATTCTTGACTTGCCCGTGAAGGTAGGGGTTTGGACGCGTTGACTATTTAGAGACTGAGATTGTCGAGAGGGAGAGGGATTTTAAGAGAGGGTTTTCAGAAAGGGTTGAAGATTATAGGAATTTGTGGAAAAGATGGTTCACAAATTCAGTCAATGGTGGGATGTCTACCTCTCTATGAATTTGGGAATTTCTGACGAACCACGGGGCGCAGAGGACTTGACGGACTATTTTGTTCTGCATTAGTTGACAGCTTTTTGACCAGGCTTAGTGCAGCGTAGCTGGACCAAGTTCAGATTCAGCAGCTTTTGGATACAGTTTTATTTATTTGGTGGAGACCCAGGTGAATCGGCTGTCAAAAATGAGACCTAAATAAGTGGCCTTATCGCGCCAAGGCATTGGTGTTTTGTCCACCTGGAGCTTGTGTATCCTGACATGTTTTTTGTGGTGAAAGGTTGCGACTTAAGTTTTTTGGGTGTTAATTTCTAATCTCCAAAATCTTAGCCATTTCACGGCTGCGAAAAGTTGACCCTGAAATCTGTTGTGCGACCAGTCTGATGAACGAGAGCTGTCCTCGTCGAATCGTTGCACCATGTTTTATTGCCGAAAGTCGGCCCTCCTTACCGTTGGATTTTTCCGGAATATCCAACCCCTAATACTAAAGAAGGCCCTTGTAATAAAAGATATAATGCAAGAAGGATTAGAGATAATATATTTTTCAGAATTCAGTTTCAGTGTTTAAAGAGTTGCTACTATTCGAGTTGCATAGAAATGTGTCAGTTATGGACTAACTAGGACTTGTAGATTCAGTTAATGTGGATCCCCAGAATTATTTATCCAAATATTTGAGATAGCGATTTTCGATGATAAAAAATTGCATTTATTGCAATTGAGGTATAGCAACTTTGAAAAGAGAGTTGTTTGAAAGTTCAAAGTTGATTAAGTTTTAGCAAAAAAATATTGAAAAGATTTTTTTTATACAGGACAGGCTGAAGTATTTAATCTTCAATGAATAATTTACTCTTGTCTAGAAGGTTATTGTCAACATAACTGCACTGCTCACAAAATTGTAGATATTGTTCTGTAACTAATTCAAGAATGAGACATAAAATATTATTACACAGTCCAAGTATTTGGATGGAGAATATTTAGAAGATACTTTATACAAAAAAATATATTATAATTATTTGGATCTATTAAGTATCTCTTTTAATTAGATTGGTTTCGATTTATTTGTAACCCTTTTTAATTTTTGTGGCATTACCATCCAATGGATGAAACCACTGTTATTATGTCATTATTAGAAAACAACATGGTATTTGATAACAAACACATTACCCTGGCGTTTCGATAGTATTTATATATCTTCTCCTCCAGAGAGCGGAAAAAACCAGACAGCATGTGTATAGAAATGGGCAAGTGGGGTCGGTAGGGAGTCTGGGGGTTGAAGGACGACCGAGCGCGACTGTCGTCCGAGAGGCCTCTTTGTCTTCATTTATCCCGGCAGAGGGCGCGTAACTCAGGCCGTCGGCTAATGGCCCAAAAATTATGTCTCCGGCCGAGCTCTAAATTTTTTAGGCGGATGTGTCGGTGACATTTACTGCCGGACAACAGGGGCGTAGGATCGTTTAAATGCCCCGTAAAACCCCGGATTTTATCGCCCATTTAGTCTAAATTATTAACCAGTGTGTTTTAGTACGGGGACCCTCCCTTTTCCCGTTGCGCGACTCTTTGACGCTTTCTTCGTTTTCTCTCCGGACAAACTCGACACACCACAAACACAAGACTATGGTAAAAGGACCCCAGCATGCATGTTAATTGGCCAGAATTGCTCATGCGTATTTATTCTAAAGTAGTTTGACATATTCCACAGCTAGGCGTTGTTGTTTACAAGAGTTGAGGTTAGGGTGTAATTTTTTGGGTAATTATATTTTTACAAAAGTTTGTTAAGGTAATATAATTATTTATTATTTAATAGAGAAAATTAACAGCAAAATATGCGATAATAAATGTATAAGGTATTAATAAATCTCTAGAAAGATTCGGTGATAGCAAACCTGCTATCTTCTCTGATCTGTCCTACTAGCAGACTTCCCATCTTCATCAAATGCTTACTTTACAAGATCTTAATTCAGTCCATAATCCTCTACGGATCTAATTTTTTACTTCAAGTTTGTTACACCCAACCATTTCAAACGGCTTCAAGTTTGTTACACCCAACCATTTCAAACAGCTTCAAGTTTGTTACACCCAACCATTTCAAACGGCTTCAAGTTTTCCAAAATAAGCTCCTCAGGGGAATCTTAACCGCTCCATGGTTTGTCAGAAATAATCAAATTCACAGGGAAACTGACAATCCAGAAATTAAGCACTTCATATCTCAATGTCCATAAAAAAACAATTCAGCTCAAGTTCTTCTGAAAAGGCTCTTGTTCGCGAGCTATTCGACGTGCTGAGCTTAGCACCGCGTCACCGCTAACCTCCCCTTTTCCAGGCTGAAACTAGGTCATCCGTAGCTGCTCAAGTTCGCGAATCTATAGTTAGTTTCACTATCTGTTTTCCGGCTGCTGTGTTAGCGGGTATATCCTCAAATTTAATACAGTAGCAATAGCGACCCAAAGGGGTTAACTATGAGGCGGTTTCGGTTGAGTATATTGATAAGCCCAGAGGCAGTCCTACATAACTCGGTCCAACTTGTCACTCCAGGGCAAGTCTCCGCGATCAGGTATACGTCATACATTCCACCGTCTGGTTTTAGGCCAGAACAAAAAAAAGTTAAATATAAAATAAAAGAAATTATAAATCACAAAGCTTCAGATCATATTTTATCAACGTATTTCATACTTTCTATTAACTACATCGTATATTTATACTATCCTAAAAATACATGGCATTTTATTTAAACATCTTTTTGTTAATCTTTTGAAATCGGAAATATCAATCTGCAAAAAACTTAGTGTCGTCTATTAACACGGTCATCTGGAAGAAGCCGTTTTCTGGTTTTGGCTCTGCCGAGGAAACGGTACCGGATCGGGCGGTTAAGGCGGCAGCTCGAGCGACCGCTTGTCAGCGAGTGGTATCATCGCGATGGTAGCGGTCGCGGACGAGTGCGAAAACTGCCGACGCTGCACACAAAGGCCTACAAGTTATCATTAGTACCTCACGCTGCGCCATATTGAATAAATGAATTTCCTTCGCGTGACAGCTATCCGCGGTTATGTCGTGTTAAACGTCGCGGTCGTCTTGCACCACGCTACCAGTTGCCTTTCCCGTATGTTTACGACTTGTGCAATCTATTTTTGCATCTATCTTCGCCGAGTACGAGGGCCCTGTGAAAATATACAATTCCTAGTTTAATTGCGAACCTTTGATCCATAAATTGTTATAAAATAACATCATTCAAGTTTCTATCCAAATATTCTAAAGACTATTTAGACAAGTACTGTTTTGTTAAAAATTAATTATCAGGATAAATCATGGTTTGTATATATATACGAAGAATCAAGGGCATATGTTTATATATGTTATATTAAGCTTGAATGGTGTAATGAGTCTTATTAGACGTCACTAGGGTTAATTTTGATTTTTATTCTCTGCGCCAGGTTATTTTTGTAAACAGCAAAGACAATATGAGATTTTGCAGGTTATAAGGCAATTATTGTTAATTGGCTAAATATAGAATGTTCGCTTGCAAACGCAACATAAAGAACTAAGACTGTATTGGTAGTGTATAACAAAGATATCATAAATCAAAACAAAAAGAGAGCTTTTTCGTCTAACAAGAGAGCAAATCGTCTAACATAATATTCATTTTATATCAATATATACCAGTTTAGTTTAAACATTTAAAAAAACAATGAACTATAAAATAAAGCAAATAAACATACAGTTGAATTTTTATGTATAAAGATAAACTGACTTTCAAAAAATTACTCTTTGAATGATTGTTTTCCAAATCAATATGAATAACATCAATAAGAAAAATAATTTAAATGAATATAAAATTGTCAAAAATATACACTTTTGTCTGATCTAATATACTACAAAATCACCATATATTGTAACTTAATTGCAATTGCCACAAAGCTGATAAAGAACGGAGAGCCCGGCCCTGCGTCCTGCTCTATCTTTCCCCGTAGAGTCGTTAGAGTCGACAGAGCGTTGATACACCTGAGATATACCGCTTTAATATCTGCTGCAGCAGCCCTGGGCCCTAACTCACCCGCGAGGCCAATCTTCCACTGGCTCTATCTTTATTTTTACGTTTGCAAACTTACCAGGAACGCGCGAAAAGGATCCTTTTGTCTTTGCCCCTATTGTGGACGTAGTCACCTGGACAATACCGAAGCTGTAAAATAAACTCTAAAGGAAAAAATTATGGGCGTGCGGCCGAAGCTAACCGCGGTCTGATGAAGTCGATGGGAAATAGAGTTGCCGAATGACAATTGCTTCCAATAAATCACTGATACTGTAAATGAGATGCCGTTGCTATTGATATTTATGAGTGGACATGGGGGATGGAGAACGCAGTGAATCGTAAACCGGTGTGATTTTAGATTTTCGCCAATGCAATATATAGGGTGGATCATCTATCGATTTAATTTTGAAAAGTTTGTTATTTCGATGTTGGCAATTCTTCTATATATACAGAAATATCATTTCGCACAGTACAATTAGAAAATGGAACAGCACTTTTAATTATGACGTAACCGTGATAAGAGTTATGTTATTGTAAATGTTGTATGGTCAACACGAAGAATCACGGACCTTCATGTTTATTATTTGTCCAATTGTTACTTAATTTGTTCAACTAAATTTGTTCAATATTGATTGGCTCTTAATGATGAACTGCATTTGAAGCTGTTTCACAATCAAGTTACAAAGAAAAAGTTAGAATTAAATGAAACCGAAAGGCTATCAGGCTTTTGTTTGCTAATAACAAACTTATAAAAACATATAATTCAATCTATATATTTTGAAAGAAGTCAGTTTTTTCTTTCTTCGCTGTCTTTTTGCAATTTACTGGTTAAGATCAACACTGATAGAAAACCCAAAGAATGGGCCAAGGGTATATATTTTAATATCTGGATACGATGACTCGGGAATGGCATTGACCTTTATTAATTATATATCGATATACAGTTGGACAATATGCAAGATGACTATAGTAGCAGAGTTGGAATGAAATGAATGACAGTATTGTTGATGCTGGAAGTCCCATCTGGTTATTTCTGATATTCCATGGGACGTCATCAATATCTTATTTTGAAACACTTGCAGTTTTTATCTTAGTAGGTTTGATGAATGGAAACCATACTTGTGAACCATGTTGAGAAACGGAACGCACCATATCCTGATAACTAAACGATTTTAATTAAGACCAGTAGTAGGAGACTAGTAGACTAGTAGTAGTGATTAACAGTGTTACTAACAGTCTCAACTCTATACACCGTATTCTTTTAAAGTGGCTTGTTGGATTTGATCTGACCAGCTTTGATGGCAGTCAGAGTAAAGTCCGAGATATGTATTTTCAATAAGTAATTTAGTTTCAGTAAGGGAACGTTTGGAAAATATTCTAGGTTTGGCTTTTTTGTGTAATAATTTGTAGTTTCCAAGATTTGAGCATTTGATTGTTATGTTTAGCTGCTTTTTGAGTTTGAGGCATATGTGCTAGAACGTAGTTTACAAAAAAACGCAGCGTCATCCGCATAGAACACGGATTTTACTGTTTTAACTTTAGGGATATGAACCATGTTGATATTGAATATTGAGAAAGTCCTAGTCGAGAAATAATCATCGACTTTGACTTGGAATGACCGGTTTTCCAAATAGGACTGAATCAGGTTTAAAAGATCACTAAAAAGGAAAAGTTTTAAGCCTTGAATATTAGACCATGATGCCATACTTCGACAGTCAGTTACACTCAGAAAAGTACTCGTAGCTCAATAGATTGACGACTATTTGTCTCATAATCCAAACTACCGGTCTTGAACCATGTTTTTCATTTTCACAGCTGCAATGAGAGCATAGGGAATTAATTTCTCGGTGATTTTGAATAATGAGCTCAGAAGATTGATTGGACGGTAGGTGCTGATTTGTCTCTTTTCTTTTGGTCCTCTTTCTAGAATAACAACAATATTTTTACAGCCCTAGCAAGTTTGATAGTGTAATAATGTTTATGTGAAGTGTATGTGAGCTGACCCTAGATTAGCTAATACTGCTATAACTTCTTTTTTTACAATTTGTCTTTATGATAACTTAAATCTAGGTATATAACTAGGAGGACCCATCGGCCCTAACTCAGTCTCTGGTGAAATAATATTTATACATGTCGCTGCTGTATTTTTATTAAATACACCTCACTACACAACACTACACAAGATCAGATGGTTTGATTCTTTTGAGTATGTGTCCTGCTTATCTGAGTCTTTCTTTATGCCCCCTTGCAATTCTCTTGATTTCTTGACTGACTGTGGGTATCTGAAGGTCTCGATGTAGTATTTGGCTGCGCCCACAATACTTCTCAGGTCTTTGTTTTGAATTTTGGGTTTTGTTTTTTTGTTACTCTTTGCAGAACATCCCCATAATTGAACTCCGTGTGTCCATATAGGGTAATATACTGCTATAACTGACAATTTACTTTATTAACGTTTGCAATAACAAAATGCACATTTGAATCTTCCATCATTTAAAAAACAGAAAACTGTATGTTAGTATTATTATGTAATATTAAATAAATTATATAAATAATGTTGTTATGTTCCTATACAATAATACAAAGCTTTAAGCTTTTCTAACATTTACCATCAATCCACAACTACATCAACACAAAAAATCATATATAATAATATTAGTTAATTTGGCACATAAACAAATTAAAACAACTATCTAAATCTTAGTAAGTAGGTGTTTAATATGTTACTATTTTATTTATATATAAATAAATCTAGTAAATTGTAAGTAAGTGAATTCTGATACGACTTTCCAATGAGTAATATAAATGGTCACGTATACATGGATTACTTTTTCGCCCGCTTAATATTAAGAATGCCTTCATGTTTGGAATACACTTTATCGAAAAGAGAGTGAAAAAAAAACCGGCGAAACAACAGGAGTCGTCGGAGAATCGCAGCTCAATTATCAAGTTTCGTCCACTTGAGATTCTTAGCGTTTTATAACCGATCATTGTGAGAGTTTCCGTTGAAAAATTATAGTAATTGCCCGAGAAACGGCTACAAATTACCGTCTCCAACCTCACAAATTGAAAGGCAGTCGAGGAGATGAACGCTTGTCTGATTATAAGGTCCAGTCGAAACCCCGGGCACCATCATTAGATCCCATCGAAAAATTGTTGTTATAAGTAGAAAAAAGAAGAGAGAAAACGTTTTTCACGCTTGCATCAACAATGGGGGGCGCTCTACCGAGAAACGACCGCAGAAATAGTAAATAGTCGGCGACGACGGCGTGCATTGGCATCCATCTTAAGTCCTCAATTAACTCTCGAGTCACACGATATCATGCGGACTCCGGAATAATTAGTTAGCTATAAATTCAAGTGAAATATATGGGATGCCACCGGAAAGATCCGGATGATTTGTCACCGAGGGAACTGTACACGACTTCAAGTTCAGGTAAATGCTAATCTCCGCTAGTCTTCGGGCTACAGGCGCATATATATGCACATATTATGTAAACGCAGAGGTGATAGCTAGCATCGTGAGACCTCTGAACTAGTATCAGGTCGGTATTTACCTAGAAAAACGTCGCCACGTTAAGGGGTTACATAAATTTGGAAAGTTAAAATAGCATATATCCTCTATTTCTTTATACTATACAGTATAATAAATAAATTATTTTTAAGAATTATACAAGTCTGTAAAAAATGTCTAAAATCTGTTTAGGTTTGGTAACGTAATCTTAATGAAAAAGACACTTTTCTTGACAATATGGGTAAATATATTAAACAAGTTATTACATTAAAATAAAGAGAATAGCCTTAAAAAATATTAATTTATGTATAAACCATTACCGATGCATATTTTTTTATCTATATACGTTCACTAAGACACACTAACATCTTCTTTAGTTGCTAGCGAGGTTCCTCTTTGTATATTTTCACTTATAGGAATGATCCGGAAGGTCTCTCTGGAGTTGTTCAACAGTAGCTGGGTATTATTGAGATAATCCATTTTCCATAGTATATTTTCACCATGTCTTTAATATCCTGGTGATATCGTTCACCTTGCTCTTCTCTCACATCTCTCAAATTTTCCGAAAAGTACTAGATGATCTTAGACAACCTAATTCTTGAAATGTTTCTCGCATTCTTTTAACGATTTTAAGTTAAGAATCTTTATCATTGCTTTAAAATATCTATGACCTCCTTAAAAACAACCCATCGTTTTTGTTGAGTGTCTGTTTTCGTTATGATAAAATATGGTTCAGTCATAACCAACCTGTACAAGAATTGCATATGTGCCTGTCTATGATTTTTCATTCCCTTGACATAGGTTGCGGACTTTTAAAATCCAAAATACGCTGGATGTATGGGAAACGAGATTGCTGTTGAATACCGAAATCCATTATATCCAGAAAAAATGATTGGTGTCCTTTATGGGCTGGTAAAATATTCGGTTTCTTTTATTTTTTAAAAACGATGTTGCTCAATATCCGTCTGTCACTAATGTTTTCATTCCTGCATGGAATCACTTGCATGAGCTGTGGTTTTAAGAAGACGACACAATATGTCACTTATAATATCACGTTTTGGGTTTGTAGCTTCCGAGAACGTGCGATTTGACACCCATAGAAGATTATTTTTGGATATATGTAAAGCCGCTAGTCTACAGTGATAAACCAAATGTGATTGACGTCCTAAATTTTTCTTGAAGTCAGCTATGGCAACCATATGCTAGAAATTATATTCAAATAATTAAGCAAAGCAAATTAGCAAAGGTATAATTATATAATTAAGTTAATTTTACACAATTTTATATAATTCTAAACAGAAATAATACTACAGTGATTAAAATACAAATACACTAACTCAGAAGGCTTAGTAAATAAGAGGAAAAAAAATTGTTATTCAAAAAATGCTTCTTTTTTGAATAAAAATGATTATCGTTAGTTATATATTGTTTACATAACATAAGTTCAATTATGATATACAGTTTTGGTCCTGACCATTGGAGCTTCCATTACCATCGTTATGTAAAATATATTTTTTTCGCCAATGACATCAAGGTGGATATTTTGTTCGTTGATATATAAAGTAAGTGTTTCTTGATATTGACAATACTACCATGGTTAACTCTTGGGCAACATTAAAAAATATTTTAAAATATAAAAAGAAGAATATCCTTCTTAAGCTAAAGTTAATTCTCCTGCACGTTACAGTAGCAGTATTGCTTCCAGTTACTGTGATTTAGTAAGCTGAAATATGGTTTTAGGGCGAAAACTTGGGTAACTTCATAAATTCATTTCAATTCGAGATCATCGTGCAGTTCTTCGTTGGTTACGCAACAACAACTGTTGGTAATTAAGCGTAAAACTTTATTTTGACAGCGTTGAATTACTATTTGGTTAGATGTTTTAGTGCAACCCTATATTTAAACCCCATAACGGCTTTATAATTGACTGATAAATCAATCTCTTTGATTTTAGTTCAAGTTGGGAGTATGTTTCGACTAACTAGCAAAGTTGTTCCATTTTGAATCTGATCTGCCTTATTGTTTGTCTAGCAAAATTTTATAATGATAATGTTATAGAGGAAACAGCAAAATAATCATATTACCAATCTATGTGAACTGTACTCCCCTCCATGTCAGTTTATGAATAATCTTGTAACTTTTTATTGATATTAAGAAAAAATTGTTTATATTATTTGATAGTTATGATCCAGGTCCAGTTTACCTTTGCAAAAGTTTTAGGCTCATGCATTATCGAGATTAGTTCTTCAGTTTCCAACGAATAGCCTAATGCTTCAATAAGATGCATTATACCAATTGTTCTAAATGTCATATTAGAATTAGAAAAAGAGAACTCAAAACTTATTTCCACGCCCCACAATATCGACCACCTCCAAAAATTTCAATTAATTTCCAAACTTATTTTAAAATAGAAAGACAGATTTAGAGCCGATAACTGTGGCGGTAACCGAAATCTGTCAAGACTGCCGACGTATTCTGTTAGATCGCCGTTGGTAATTGATTATCGGACTGGAAGCACCCCGGCGACGTAATGAATGGACTTTTTACCGGCGTATTAATAACAGAAACGTCACAATTATTAATTGAGCAGGTGATGGTTGTCCGAAACGGAGCTGCCACGCCCGTCCGTGAACGCGGCGGCGGTGGCGGCGACGGCGACGGCGAAAGAGTTAATCACTGCGAGGCGAGGAAGGCCGTAAATATGCCGCTGGCGGCTTTATTGCGGCATCGCAGCGCGTTGTCTCGGTTGATTTAGTGGTCCAGGTCGGCCGCTCGGAAAAGTGTGGAGTGCAGCGATCTTCTTCGCGGACGGGAAATTTATGCCCCGGCTCGGTTCCCGACGTGGAACGCGAGAAAATCGGTTTTCGCACCGCCCAAGGACGACCAAATGTCGACGGTTTATGTTTAAGAGAGAAGAAAACTGAATATATTTAGGTGGTACATTATTCTACTGCAAGGAAATGGCACAATATAATTTATCAACCACAATTTCATAACAATTTACTCATGGTGGTCTACCGGATGTTTCCAGTTTGTTTTTCGCTAAAGAAACATGTCATTTACGATAGATAGTTAAAATATATTTATTCAAAATATTGGCCATTTGATTCTAGACATTTCAAGACATTGTCTGAGAGATGTCCACTCCGCAGGCAATTTATGAATGCTATTTAAAAATAATAGGTTCTCCTTTTGGCTAAACCATTCAACGAGTCATATTTTAAGTTCTTCGAAACCGGCGAAGTATTGTTGTGCAAGCACGTGTCCCATTGATGCAAAAAGATAGTAGTCGATTGCAATCAGATCTCAACAGTACGGCAAGTGCAATAAGACTTCCCATATAAATAATTTCAACATTTCTTTGACTACTTTTGCTGCTACAAAATTACCTTGTCATATCTTTGGGTATATTGTTGACGTTTTTATATCATACACAGTCCGAATTGATCTTTTATTGTCGGTGATAATTTAAAGTGTTTTTAAAGGTTTCAACAGTTCATAATATACGACACGAATCTGTTACCACCAGACCAAATCTAATGACCAAATCAATTTAACTTCGCAATCAATAGGACGGTTTCACCAGGTAATAACCATGTTTTTTTTTTCGCTTGGGATTTTCGAATTAAACCATTTTTCGACGCCCAGCACTATTCGAATCGTTTCATACCTTGGAATCAGCATTTTATTGGCAATATTTCGATTTTTTAGCGTGCCATTTAATTCATGTGGCGCCCATTCAATTTTTTTGCCAATGGTTTTTGAGTTTGTGTTGGATTTTCATTCAATAACTCTTGCAATTTCACATCTTCAAACTGTTCGCCCTGCTAGGATACTATTTCTCCCGAACTTCGGAGTCACCGCATTTGAATTATCAGAACCACGTTTCACATTATCTTATATGCTCACATGCTCACATCTTTACCACGGACGTTTTCAGGCACGATACTCGATATTTTCAAAAAATTATAAATATATAGTGTTGTCAATCTGGCAGAACGTAACTTGTAGATTTGATGTAAATGTCAATAGAATAAGATGACATATGTATCAAATAATAACATATTTAAAACTAGTGAAATCTGTTTCAAAAGCCGGAAAGTAATCACTTCACTCTTTCATATATCCTAATGACTTTCTTGGTAGTTCTTGTTTAAAAGCAAAAAGCATTAAGTAACCACTTTCATCTCATAAAACATTGTGTTTTCTCCATATACTTCTAGTCTCAAGACAAATTTTATAAACATACTTCCTTTTTATTCAGTATTCTTTTAGTTAGATTTGCATGCTGTGGATTCTGCGATATCTCCTGTCATAGCCAATATTACAATTTATATGTATATATCACGTGACTAAAACCTTGCACCTACTTTAAATATGTAGATGACACCTTTTTTATCTGGTATCATGGAATAGACAAGTTTAACGAGCTCCTGGCACACTCTAAATTTCAACATCTACACATCCAATCCGTAATGAAGTACGAAAATAATCTCGATACTCCTTTTCGACAAAGGAGAACTAGGATACCAAGATTACAAGATACCTAAACATACGTAAAGTTACCTTCAGGTTAGGACATCCACAAATTTATCAGAGACTTCATTATATCCAAACTAAACCCTTCGAAAATGAAACAAACTCTTGAAGAATTAAACAAATTAGAGACTAAACTTAGATATATTTTGCATTCGAACAGATATCATTTAAGGGGTGTAAATAAGAGGATTGACCGAATAGGCAAAAATATTCAATATTCACATATTACAGAAAGATGAAAAGAAAGCAATAAAATCAATAAAAATAAATGCAATTAGTATCAAAGTCATCTTTAAATTAGTTGTCTCAAGAAGCAGTCTCAGGCGCCACCTTAAACGCAAAGCTACACTAAAGCGAATGAATCTACTAAACATAACAGGAGTATAATACAATCTGGTCTCATGTGCAAAAGTCTACAAAAGATAAACTGAGAAAATGGTAAGTTAGAAGAGTACAGAGAGAAAAGAACATCCACGATGTGTAAAATATGGAAATACAGGCCCAGTCACTTTTCGTTGACTATTAAATTTACGGCTTTAAGACTAACTCTATCTATTATTTAATATATTAACAGAATATGGGAAAGCTAATCAGTTGATCATTCAGCCGTGATAGATAATTGAAGATCTTATTATTTAAATGTTATTTATCGTAAAATTTTACTAATAATAAATACATGAAATATGTTAAAATCTTTAAGATATAAGTTATACCTCAAGTATTATATATATAATTATATAGATATATATATATATAGTATTATATAGATAACTGTTACATGACAGTAAAAGTTCAAAATCAAAATTTTGACCGCCGCTTTTCCAATAGTCATGTCGAGCGACTTTTTCTCCACCGTCCGCGCCGCCAACATCGACCACGGGCGATTTTACGGCATCCTTGAGCATGCCCGACCCATAAATCAGCCAGTCGAAACTCCGTTATTAGCAAACGGCCATTAAATTTAAATTATTTCTCGAACCATCACGCAAACTCAATGTTAATGGTTTAATCATATACTGATGATGATTAATGTACAACGTTCTGGCTCCTTCTACCCGGATAATTTGAGGACCTGGCAATCTCCTTCTTAGATGGCGCTACCACGGAATTATGATTCATAAAATAACAGCGATTACTCACGAAGTTACATCGATAGAGATCAACAATTATTAAATACTGACATAATTTCTTTAGCTAATATTTGTCTCCGATGGATGCATCCTAAGGTTTGTTGTTTTCATTGTTGTATGTAAATAAAATTCGGGTTTTTAAACAAATAAGAGGCGTTTATTATAAAATATTCTTGTTAAAGTACGAAGAATTGTTGAACCCAATGTATATTATGACAAATCTGTATCAAAATATATTGTTTTGCCTACAAGGGAAACTCCTACCAAACTGGCGATATACTTTTTATGTTTTCAGTTAACTGGAAACAGGTGTCTCAAAGTGGTAAATTGAGTTTTGAAACATGAAATATCCGATTGTGTCTGTAGAGTTTTGAATCAACAATGTGAGATGATGTATTGATGGTAGGTATTGATTCAAGACATATCAGTTTTCAATAGTGCTTTTGTAACAGGTCAATTTAAAAATTCACAGCCTACCATAGTAAAACACATTTTTTTGGCAAAATTAGTTTTTTTTATTCAACATTATTCCCTTCAAGGGTGATTCTAACTTTTCGATACCATTTTTGTAGTACAATTTGTCCTTTGCGTCAAATTAGGCCTGAGTTTCGGCGATCACCTCTCCATTCGACGATAATTACTTCCCAGCAAGCATTCGCTGGGACTAGATCAGAAGAATACGGTGGATGAGGAAGAAATTCGAAGCACAATCTATGGATTTTTGACACGGTGCATTATATTGGTGAAGCAGCACTTTCTTTTTCGTTAAATGTGGCGGCTATTTCAATCAAATTCAATTTACGGTCATTCAAAATTATTTTGTGGATTTTTTAAATGTTTTCTTCCGTAACCATCTCTTTTGGGCGTCCACTGCGTTCACCGTCTTCGGTGCTGATTTCACCACGTCTAAAATTAGCATACCAATCCTTGATGGTTGCTTTCCTGGGGCAGTGTCCAGAAACTCGGCATCAAGCCAAGTTTTTACTTCAACTGCATTTTTTCCCTTCAAAAGCAATATTTTATCAACACGCGAAATTCCTTTGTATCCATTTGTTTCACAATAACAAAAGTTGCTTCACACAAAATGCTATAATTCACAAACTAATAATTTGACAACTGTCAAATTTATACACGCATCTTTTGGGTTTCAGACTAACTTACAAACATATGTATTTAATTATAGTAGCACCATCTATGTGTCAAGCCGGGGACTTGTCAATTATCTGTTATTTACTTTAGTGTTCACATTTGATTACGTTTTCAGTGATTTGACAAACGAAATTCCATCCAAAATTTAAAACTAATTCCTTATTCAATATTTTTATCCATTATAAACATTAGAAAACAAACTTTTCAGGCTACCAGTACCTTCAAGTGTTACACGAGAGTCAATTAACAATTTTTCCTTTTATCGAAAAAGCTCAATATCTCAACCAACTGTATATTCCTTTTGATATTTGGTTTTTAGTGTAAAATATTCTCAAATATTCTATCCAAATTTTCCATACTTCTTTTGTTTCCAAGTATTGCCATGCCGTTGAATTTCTGTCATGACATATTATTACCATCATCATCAATTCATAGCTGGCGTTCGGGGAGAGTATCTACTTCTTAAACACTACAACTTGCTATTGGTGCCTCAGGACTTCCAACAATCTTCAGTAAATCTTGCCATGGTCAGCGGTCGACCGCAGATGTTCTGGTTTCGGACAATATTAGTCTCTCACTTTTCAAATCGTTTTATATGATCTTGATCCATGTGTTTTTCGGAACTATTCCATGTATTCTTAACCCAAAAGCCTGTGACGAATTCGTTAACCTATCCTTCGACAGACATGTCCAAACTATTATAATCTGCGTTTCTAAATGTGTTCAACAAATGCATTGCTTGTCGCATCTTAAACGAATAACTAGACTTCTAATACAAAACATGTAGAATTTGCTTTAAGCATCGCATTTGAAACATCTCAAACTTACAGATGCAGATGTCAGGCTGTAGCAGTGTCAGGTTTCGAAACTATGCAGAAAAATTGACAAGTGTTCCAAGGAGATGGATTTTAGTTTTAATTCTAATATTTCTTCTCTTCCACACCCACCACGTTAGAGAAGCAAAAGCTCCCGCAGCTTGGTCCATTCGACTTATTACTTTAACGGTATTTACAATAGCAGACGATCCATTAGATGTCAATATTTTTCTTATTGCGATTTCTTCATTAATTATCAAGTCGCGTGGCTCTACATTACGAACTATATCATAAAGAATTCTAGAAACCTCATCGCCTCTATCAGCAAATATAATCAATATTGGGCTCCTCGCGAGCTCTTTGAAGTTTTATTTGTATAATCTTCATAACTACCTTCCTGACACTTGTACCTAATCAATTCAAAAGTGTTTTTCAATGTTTTCTTCTTTCCTCCAATACAATAAACCTCACTGCTCATACTGACATCACTACTCATAAGCGACGTAACGTGAATAATATAGAAAGTACTTTTTTCTGTATACATTAATGCAGAAAAAATATATTTTTAGGAAACAGTAAACAGTTCAGAACACTTTCTCATTATTATCCATCATACTTCTTACATTAAAATCGGATTTCCATCGTTGTTCGCTATGATCTCGACCGGAACCGATTTTGATTATGTTCGAGCCCGACAAAAAGACGAACCGCGGCCCAGGACATAGAGATCCGGAAAGAAACAACTTTTTTTTATCTGTTCTCCCCGGTGTCAACACGACGATCTGGTTTTACGGCCGTCTTCGATTGTCGGGGACAGGATGGAAATAATGTTGGAAAATTGGCCGAATTTCCTCGGGGAGTAGTTCGGAAGAATCGTGGTCCGGCTGGCCGCAGAATTACGACACGATCAGCGCGGAGACGTTCCAGGCCTCCTCCGTACCGGCTTTAATAAAAAGTTTTTCTCCGCCCCGACTCGAACCAATTTAATCGTTTAAATTACGAAACATATGTTGCTCTGTGGTCAACTATACGGAAAATTCGGATCGGATTAATACGGACAGAAATTAAACTACAGCCCTTAGAGATGTTTCTATTTGGTCTATAACAAGTTCGTTTAGTTTCCCTTAGTTTTGTTGACATTCGTATAATATGCATGATACTTGTTTATAAAACATATAATATTATACGATTACACATATTGCACAATATTATGACAAGCTACAGCTAACATATACATGGTACTCCTTTTATGAGTCTCAATTGTGATGTTATTTACTATTCACTTCACGATTGTATTTCTAAATACAATTCAAACTCGAACAATTTATTTTTTATTTATATTGAACCTTCCTTATTTAATGAAGAAAAAAGTAGATAAAAAATAAACACATCGTTGATAGAGGAAGAGAAAAAGTGTGTAGTAGGAAATGTAATACTAAAAAGAACAATAAGCAAGGAAACATAAAAACTATTAACGTGTGATAGGGTGACATGTACAACGTGATATTATCCCAACCTCATTCTTTATATTGTTGGTATTTGTGTGTAATGATCTCTTCGTTGGATCAATAGTTTTCTTTTCTTTTAACATGGACCTACCAACAAATTCCATCCATTCGAGATATGATTATTTTTGTCAGTTCCCACTTCTTTCCTGATAACCGATTTATCAAATATTTTTTATAAATGTTGAATATTCACAATATATTTACAAAATTTAATACTTACTATAATAGCATAATCTACAATGGGCATATTACTACAGGTAAATCATAACATAGATAAATAAAAATTCTTGGAAATGGTGTTTCTCTAATAATATTCCAAACAATTTTATTGAGACAAGTCCACTCTTTCGGCATATTGTTTGATTGGCTGGGTCTCTATTATGCGTTAACTAAACAAATGCGTTAACTTCATGTATATCATTGTAGGACCACTATATCTTTATAAGAAATTTAATGAAAATTGGCCAATAAACAGTTTCAAAATAACTGACAATAAAATTACTGACCTTTTAACCTTTTCGTTTTCTTTCTTGTGTACACATTGACGTCTTTAGCTTCAAGCGAAAACCAATTCGTCATCAATTTGTACTATTGTTTGTCTTTGTCCTCCGTATTATCTATCAATGTAAAAAATTGGTGACGCATTTGTAAAAGCTTAATTAACAGCACTTTGCGTAAATTTTTCATACTTTGGTAAAAGCCCTTGATCATTACTTTCTGAAATATACAATATAATACAATTATATTCTACAATTATAACTTTGATACGTACTTTACACATACTGAAACTGTCTTAACAAAATCCCATTTTTTGGAATGTTAAATTTTGAAACTTAATTGTCGTCATTATAAATGCAGGTATAATAATTGAAAATTGAGCATTTGGAAAATTACCTCCATAATTTCGATATAGTTTCACGAGAACACATTCTGGGTTAATACATTTACTAGTACATTTACAACCACCGTAAAAGAAGTTAACTTTCTGTTTAAAACATCACATATTTACACCATAATGTTTAAACCTGATAATTTGGGATTTTTAACATGATCTATCTATTTTTTAAATAGAATTGGAAACAATTTCAAAGGAAAGCGATAGTAAAACACATTTTTTGGCAAAATTACTTATTTTTATTCAACATAATTCCCTTCAAGGGTGATACACAGATTATAACGCCCCTCCAACTTTTCGATACAATTTTTGTGGTACTATTTGTCCTTTGCTTCAAAATAGCCCTCAAATTCGGCGATCATTTCTTCAATCGACAAAAATTTCTTCCCAGCAAGCATTCTTTTGAGATCTGAGAACAGGAAATCTGCAGAATACGGTGGATGAGGAAGCAATTCGAAGCCCAATTAATGGATTTTACCATTGTTTTCACTGACTTGTAATTTGGTGCACTGTTTTAGAGATGCAGCACTTTCTTTTTCTTCAAATAAGGCCGTTTTTCAGCGATTTCGTCTTTCAAACGGTCTAATAGCAGTATATAATAGTGGCTGTTGATGATCCTTCCTTTTTCAAGGTAGTCAATGAAAATTATTCCTTACGCATCCCAAAATACAGACACCACAAATTTGCCAGCCGACTGTTGCGTTGTTTCAAAATCATTTTGTGAATCTTTTTAATGTTTTCATCGGTAACAACCTTTCTTGGGCGTCCACTGTGTTCACTCTCCTCGGTGCTCATTTCACCACGTCTAAACTTAGCATACCTCCTTGGTTGATTTTCATGGGGCAGCGTCTGGAAACTCGGCAGCTAGACAAATTTTTGCTTCAACAATAATTTTTCCCTTTAAAAAGCAATATTTTATCAATACGCGAAATTTCTTTTTATCCATTTTTTTTTCACAACAAAAGTTTCCTCACTCCAAATGCTATAATCCACAAACTAACGATCCGATAGCTGTCAAATTTCTACAGGCATCTTTTGAGGATTAGGGCTAACTAAACATATGTATTTAATTATTGTAGCGCCATCTATGTATCAGACCGCGGACTTTTCAATTGAACTGTTAGCAGAGCAATTCAATTCAAACTAAACCAAAATAATGTATCGCAAAAACGATTGTAGTGTCATTTAGATATTGGACGTCCGAAAAAGTTTCTCCAAATTTGTTTATACAATTAAATGTTGGTTTAATTTGTGACTTACGCGATCTTTTTCTTACGTAGAGTAATATATAGGGGTTTAGCTGACATGGGCGAAAGCCAAGAAATGTTTTGCGTGGTCCCACCAATACAGGCACTGAGACCACTGTTTATAATTACTTGGTTTGAATTGCTCTAATTGTTAATAGATTATTAGTCCCTCGACTTTACCATTATAAGAGCACAGCAGTAATTTTGATATATATCATAAATTTATATATTATTTTTATAATTTATTTTATATAAAATTAATATTATATATAAATTAACCGCTTCAATTATCCCTTCCACAGTTTTCACAATAACATTGTAAATATAATTATATCTTGGCTCAATACATTTTTGTTTTGAACAAGTAAATAAAATATTAGGAGACATAAACTTTCAGTATGAAGGAACAAGAAGATCGGAATTTTAATACATTTTATATTTTAGCATTTTAATATTTGATAAAATTGGTATTTATATAAAATTTTATTTTAATATATTTTTTTGAAAATTTGGGTTTTATTTCAAATTTAATTGGTCAGTGAATCACGGGTTGATCACGTGATGCGTTTGAAATCCTCAATCAATGAAATGTCTTCCTAATAAAATATTTTATTTGCAGGTGTTTGTGAAATGCAGTGAAGTGGCGTTCGCAGCGCCTTGGTGCTAATAAGACCAACCAAAGATAATTGTATTAAGTTATATGTATAGGATGTATATATTACTCCCCGATTTCTTGGAATGGCTGTTTGACATTAGACAAATATCTATCAATGTCCAACTCGACAATGATGTCAACGGTGATATAACGCACTCTCCAAAAATAATGTTCGTTCGGACTCGGTATCGGTTGTCTTTAAACATAAATAAAATCGTGTTACCTCCGACCGGATGAAGACGTTAAACACTCGAGGGATAATGAATCTGTCCGAGCTAGCAAAACGGACCAGCAACGCCACTTTTAATTTCGACCAGTTCCGTCCCCGGCCTCAGCCGGAGAACTTGTCGACGATCACCTTTTGTCCGACTCATCGGTCTCAAACAAAACGACATATCTATTACCGGGGGACCGACCGACTGTTAACCGACCGCTTTGTTCGCGACCCTCCTTACACGCAAGATTTATGTCCCGGGGCCCGAAAGAAATAAATAATATTCATGGCGCGGCGAGTTCCCCTTTTTCCCCCGACGCCTGACGTTCCGAAGCGATGAAAAACGGACCCATTAATAATTAGGAGACGTATACTTTTTCCACCACATCCATTTATCTGAACCATTTATGTAAGAAGCCATAAATCAGAATGAGCGCTGCTTCGTCGGGGAGTTTTTGTAGCGGCGCCGTTATTATCGCGGTTACGAATCCGTTATATGTTAAACTCGTCGGATGATCACACGGGGAGTTATTATATTAAAAAAATCTATTTTATCGTACGTATAGTTTATCCAATAAAACAGTGAACACACGTCTTGTAAATTTATGACATCAAAAGGTCCCAGTGCTGTCGGATTTAACTTTTACTTTTAATTTCTTTTGGCTCATAATCAGAGTAATATTAAGCTGCGACTTGAAATTTATCAAAATAGAGCAGAGTGCCAAAACCACGTTTGATCGTTTATCAGTCATTTGAGGAATTTTGCGGACGTTTGACAACTAGACGAATTTTATAGGTTCATTCGGTTACATGCTCAGACCCATCAGACAGCATTTCGTCTCATTTTACCTACAATAAAATAAGAACAGACAATAGGCAATATATTATACATCTTGATGACGTGACTTTAATGCTATTTTGGATAGCCTTATCGTTTCTATTCTTTCTTTATTTTTGAATACATTGTTATTTTAAAACTCGTTTGATTAGCAGCAACGTACTTTGTAATAATTAAGATTTCCTTATTATTATTCTTCTTCCTTGTACTTAGAGTTTTTTTCTTTTTAATATTTTCATTTCAATTTGATTTTACATCAAGATTCAGCGTTGTTTCTATGTGATAATTATTTATATTGTTTATCGCATTTTGCGATCTTATAATAGCTGCTAAATATTTGTTTTAATACCACTTCCATCTGCATTGGTTTACTTTATCATTAAGCAAGTTTCCCCTTGTTTCCTTTTAAATATTATTGCTGAGATTTGAAGCGTATGGATATATACCTCGTGCTAAACCTAAGTGAACACTTTCTCTTCATTTGGTGGTTTTTCCAGGTTTCAAGATAACTACAATTTGAAACACCCTCCAAGCATTTGGAACATGTTTTAGTCGAAATACTGCCTCCATCAATCAAGCTTGTGAGTTACTAATAAAATCAAATATGAGAGTTAATGCAAATATTGGTAACACATGACAGAAACAATCAATCTTCAATCACCATTTTTCTTTTTTGCTAATTTATTATAAGATTATAAAAAAAACTGACATTTTTTGGAAATTATTTTATAATCTATTTGACAAAAAATATAAAAGTGTTACTCGTATATTAGAAATGAATTTCAAGTATATATATACTCCCCCGTATATATTTGCTATTTTTTCTAAGTACGTCACAGAAAATAGCCCTGCAAAAACTGTTGTAATATAATAAATGCCTGCTGGGTAGACCATTATACACCGTTTGCCATGCACATATGACATGTCACTCCTGGCCCATAAATAACGAACCATGACAGGCCGAATGATGGCGGCATGATAAATAAAGATAGAGCGACAGAGGAAGCTTACCTACGAGGGTAACTCCGATATTTTAACTTTAATTTATCATAAAATAATAACAATTTTTTGTTTCATTCTTGTCCATATTTAAATACACTGAAAAAATATAACTTTCTTATAAAATTGATTGGTATAATTATTCTTTTCTACACATTACACAAAAAGGTAAAATTTCAAAAGTTTGAATTGAAGTAAAAATGTATGAAATTGAAATGAAATAATTGAAATTAAGTTCGAATCCGATTATATTTTTTATTTTATATGTAATAATATGAAATATTATATGTTATAATATGAATTAATATGAATTAATAGTTTCCAGCATATGTTTAAGAGGAATACCTATAAAAAACAATTATAGATTCGTTAATGATGTCTCCAACATTTAAACTAACCCAATTAATTTTTTAAGAGGAATTGGTATCTGGTGGACTTCTACAAGATTATTTAAATGACATGTTTAAATATGTTTTATTTAACCTGTTAACGCTTAACATGTTTTAGACAGATTAGAAATTAACAGTTTAGTGATTGAATTGGACAGTGAGCCGGAATGTGAAAGTGACTGAAGGAAACTTTCAGGATATGTGATAATGCTGTGTAATGCTGGAAATTCCTGAGACAGAATGATGAGAGAACATGAATATTAGGTTAGAACCTACGAGAGGAGAATGAATACTATCACTTTTGTAGATAAGGTAAATGCATTAAACATAATTCAGTGATTAATTTTATGAAGAATGGTGTGCACAGAAAGTAGCAAAGGAAATAAAATACCAAGATGACTTGACGAGTTAGCACACCATCCAAGGAAACAAGAACTAAACGTAAAACAGTAAATATGCTTCCGAATGAAAGTAAGATAAGTTTCTCAGAGATACAATTGTTAATTAGGTGAATTAGGTCCCCAGAGAGGGATACCACTACATAAAAAAATGCGTCTAGAAACTCTACCTCATGGGTGGTGTGGAAAAGACTTCAATGTAAACAAACCAAATCTAACCTACAAACTATTATATCTGTGTTCTTAATTGTAGTTTATTGTAGTTATTGTGTTTCTCTTAATTGTAGTTTTAATATATCTATTAGATATACTATAATGTTATAATACATTATATTTAATAACATTTTTGTTCCATTATTAGAATTTTCTTGTATGCCAAAGACAAACTGAACTAAACCTCAGAGATGATGCGGCAACATTGCAATGTAACAAATATCCATGACGCATTATTAAAAAAACTTTGGATGGACCATATATATAAACCTTTATAATCCGGTGAGCTCTGGACCAATATTTGGACTGGGTGAACCAGGGTTCTCATAATATAAATCATTATTATATTTTTTAAATATCATTACCAGTTTGATAGATACAAAAGAGTTATTGAAAAAAATATCTAACAAACCAAAAGAAACGAGATCTAATACACAATTAAAAAATATGTCTTCTTTAAAATAACAATGACAGTTTACCACACATATAATAGACATCACGTCATTTTATTAAGGATTTTGTTTGTGGTGTGGATTTACCAAAATATTCTGCAACTTAAACATCATTATTTCTCTCCAGATCTTCAATCTATTGTTAGTTCTGTTTTATGATCTAGTTATAGTTCCTCCTCGGTACTTTTGAGATTCAAAAAGAGATATAATATATCGGGACTATTACAAGCTAATCATTTATTACTTATTTAAATTAATTAAACGTAATTAAATTTCCATTACTCCGCGTATAAAATTATTTTAAATCCCACCCTTAACTTTTAAACAACAAAGGGAAATATATTAAACTAGCGACCCGCCCCGGCTTCGCACGGGTGCAATGCTGATACTAAATTAAACACACTACAGAAAAAATATGAACGTTGTATATAAAAACATAGCGGCCCGCTCCGACTTTGCACGGGCATAAAATATATATGCCTATGTCACTCAATGAAAACATGATTAAAATCGATCCAGTATTTTTGGTTCATTCATTACTACCCTTGGCCTGCACGCATTAAATATGGAGTAAAACAATTCCTCTTCCCCTATACTTACTATGAAGATTTCCTGCTATCTTTGGAATATCTAAATTCATACAATTTTTATTACATTACACATTTTTAAACGCAAATTTTATATTTGTAATATCTCCGAAAATATTTGTTTAATTTACATGCTGTAAGGAACCATATTGATCTATATTAATTGCACACTGTATTTAAGGTACTTAATTCGATAAGGATTAATGCCGTATTGCTTAAAATAGCTTCGTAAATAAGCCATTTTCTCACGTAAAAAGTAAACAATAAAAATGGTTAATGTGGATTATCCCTAAAAGATAAACATATACCATCGCGGACTTTTTTGTAGACCTTTTTATGGTGTACAATACTGTAGTACATTAATTTGATCTAACTCGTAGGGTTAGGCAGCGTTTTTGCTAATTGCTAAATAAGCCTAAAAAAATAGGTTAATTTACGACATCACGTTAGAAACCTCTAAAATTAGCAATGTTGCCTTAGTATATTATGCATGTATTATACATATAAACCTTCCTCTTGAATCACTCTATCTATTGAAAAAAACCGCATCAAAATCCGTTGCGTAGTTTTAAAGATTTAAGCGCACATAGGGATATAGGGACAGAAAAGGCGACTTTGTTTTATACTATGTAGTGATACTTTCGTGACCGCCCCGGTAGAGACGAGCGCAACGGCACCGAAAGAGGGATGGAAACAAACCCGAGGAAGACGGCAGAGTGTTTGCGCCGCGTTATAAACCTCAAAAGTGGCGTAATAAGAGGTGATGATTAGCCTTACAGACAACTAACATGAGGCTGGGTTAAGCTCAGGCCCAGGGCCGTACTGCAGAATTTATCGATCGGTTTTATTAATGAGCCAATTTACATCGATTCGAAATTAATTCAACGGCCACGGATTTATGGATTCCGACTTGATAAATTGTTTATTTACGGGAAAAGGGCGATTGTAATATATTTTAGATGGTTATTTATTAAAATTTTAGTATAAACTAGAGACCCGCCCCGGCTTCGCACGGGTGCAATACTGATACTAAATTAAATACACTACAGAAGAAATATGAACGTTGTATATAAAAACATAGCGGCCCGCTCCGACTTTGCACGGGCATAAAATATATATGCCTATGTCACTCAATAAAAACATGATTAAAATCGATCCAGTATTTTTGGTTCATTCATTACTGCCCTTGGCCTGCACGCATTAAATTTGGAGTAAAACAATTCCTCTTCCCCTATTCTTACTATGAAGATTTCCTGCTATCTTTGGAATATCTAAATTCATACAATTTTTATTACATTACACATTTTTAAACGCAAATTTTAAATTTGTAATATCTCCGAAAATATTTGTTTAATTTACATGCTGTAAGGAACCATATTGATCTATATTAATTGCACACTGTATTTAAGGTTCTTAATTCGATAAGGATTAATGCCGTATTGCTTAAAATAGCTTCGTAAATAAGCCATTTTCTCACGTAAAAAGTAAACAATAAAAATGGTTAATGTGGGTTATCCCTAAAAGATAAACATATACCATCGCGGACTTTTTTGTAGACCTTTTTATGGTGTACAATACTGTAGTACATTAATTTGATCTAACTCGTAGGGTTAGGCAGCGTTTTTGCTAATTGCTAAATAAGCCTAAAAAATAGGTTAATTTACGACATCACGTTAGAAAACTCTAAAATTAGCAATGTTGCCTTAGTATATTATGCATGTATTATACATATAAACCTTCCTCTTGAATCACTCTATCTATTGAAAAAAACCGCATCAAAATCCGTTGCGTAGTTTTAAAGATTTAAGCGCACATAGGGATATAGGGACAAAAAAGGCGACTTTGTTTTATACTATGTAGTGATAATAAATGTTTATTGTCAAGAACGATTTTAGAAAAATATTTTCCTTTTTAAACTTCCTTAAAACCAACGAGGGCATCACTTTCTCCCGTATCAACGCCACTAGACACCCCCGTGGGGTTTATCTCATGCGATTTTTAATTAAAATGTCTCCGGGACGTACCGTCAGCTCCCAGTTAACCTTTATTGACTCCCTTGGTTGTTTTAAAATTCATCCTGGCGGTAATTGCCCTGCAACGACCCCCTTCAACAGGAAAGAAAGCGAGCGAAGGACGGTAGAGGGGTTGCGGGAGTCGGGTGCGAGACCCGGAGGAGGTAGCAGGGATTTTAATAACGGCATTTCTATTAGCAGCCACTTTGGATAATCGTCGTGGCTATTAATGCAGTGGCGGGGAGTGGCCGCAGTGTTTTGTCGAGATTTACGGGATAATATTGTCGTAGTTTGAGGTTCTTTTGATAAGTTTTCATTAAAATATTTGTTTAACATGAATTAGTTGTTTAATTAATACTTGAGAGATTGTGAGAGCAGTCTTGTTTTGATGTTTTCAATTTAAATACTATAAAATACCGAATTATCCGTACCCGGCTTGGTGGCGCAGTGGTAAAGGCCACAGGACGGTCCTCCTACTGTTGCGATAGCCGCGAGTTCGAATCTTGCTGGGGCATGGTCGTAAATTTATGTTTGTGATTGTTAGGCAAGAGTGTAAAATTCGACAAGGAAAATGATCCCAGCCTCGCCAGTAACCAGGCTGGGTAAGACAAGACCGGGATGTCTTCTGGGATGATTTCAAAAGTTGGTCACTCGCCAGCCGGTAGGCTTAATGCCGAGGGCCGTGTTTCGGAGCCCACGTTAAACTGTAGGCTCAGTCCATATAAACTCCTGGTTGGTAAAAGCCTACCAACTTAGAAGACATCCGGTCTTACCTAGCCTGGTTACAGGCGTGCCTGGGATCATTTTCCATGTTGGATTTTGTGCTCTTGTCTAGGACAATCACAAACATAAATTTATGACAATGCCCCAGTAGGATTCGAACCAGCGACTATTACAACAGTAGGAAGACAGTCGTGTCATCTTTATTATTGCGCCAATCAAGCCGGCGGATATAAAATTACTCATAAATCAGAACTGTTGATGAATTTATGTATTTATTCCACTTTTTTATCAGAAACCTATCAATGACCAAATACCAAAAACGCATCATTTTTATACAGCGGATATTTGAAATACCGTCACTGAATAATACTAGGATTATCGGGCGAGACAAATTTGACCCCCCGGCTTATTTTCAAAGTGTCCTGGCAGAGGGCGCTGGAGGCATCTTGGCGGACGCTCCTTCCCGATTATAAATTAGCATCGGCCTCAGCCCTGACGTAGACTAATTGAATGTATTGTCAGTCGGATAGACTTTGATGTATTTTCCAGCCATTCTCTAATGTTGTTGGATTGAAAGCCTTCTCACATTTATTATAATCGCGTCAGCGACGTTGCCGATATCGATTATAAATCAAATAAATATTAGAATTAAATTGCCTCGTGATATAAAAGTCGTTTTCTTGTTTATTCTATATCGTTTGAGTCGATCCAAGAGGTTATTAAGAAACACGATTGGCATATCTAGACAATTTGAGGCTTTATAGTTGTACAACTTTAATTTTTTAAATTTCATTATTGTTTATGTTAATTTAACGTTTCTACATTTAAGTTGACGCAATTTTATATTGTAATTTTGTCTATCTATTTGTAAGATTTTCGCTACCTTTTTAATGATTTATAAGACTTTCCAAACGGTGAGAGTTACTATCTTCTAAATGTAAATTTTTCCATTATTTTGCTGTAAATCTCTCATATCTCATATCATGTTTTTAAAGCAAAATATATCCTTGTTATTTTTATCAACTTGATATATTTACAAAATCATTATTTTATATACTGCTAAAAAAACAACAAATGAAACCCAAAAAAATATCAGTGATAATTATCAAGAAATATCTGGATTCGGAAAGAATTATTATTGCTATACAATGAGAGACAACAGTCCTGCTATCATTTTGATTGCCTTCAACTTTTCTCAAAGAAAAGATAAGTAAGTTTGGTTTTCATAAAAAGTTTATTTGGTCTTTACATTTTTTTTCATTTTAGTTGAAACACTACATCGGCTAAATGAAGACCGCGATTCGCTATGCAACTTTCGGTTCCTTTTAAGGCATTTTTCATGACGTCCTGCAGCATCGGAGGCTGAATTTCTTCAATTTTGTGAGGAATATTGTCTTTAAAATGTTGAATCATTTGAGGCTTATTCACCTAAACTTTACATTAACAAAAATGATAAAATAAAATCTGGTGCTGTTAAATCCGGAGATCTGGCTGGCCATGCTAAATCACCACTTCACGAAATTAGTCTTCTTGGAAAAAGTCATGTAATAATTCAATTGTTGAATGAGTTGGAACAGTAGGAACAGCTAACAATACTTAAGAGTTCCTCTTCTTGACTGTGTCAATGTTCCCATATTGTTTTGGTTTTAAATGTTAGTAGTAAGATTGTTTTCCTAAGTTCTTCTTCTTATTTGAATAAAAACTGTTTCATTTATGTCTAACAATCAGTATTTCGCATTTAAAGAATGTTTATTCACTTTAGTTTATGAAGAATCCACTTAGCTGGCTTTGAAATTATTCCCAATGGCATTAATTCCAGATTAATTTTAAACAATATGTAATTGCTTTTGAGTCCCTTCTAAGGCAAATGCGAGTTTTTGTTACTAATGCATGAATTTTTATCTAGGAATGTTTGTAATACATTAGTTTTTGACATCACACCCTTCGTTTTCAGTAATCACTTAAACTTTATAAATAATTTATAATACTTATAATTAAAAAACTTTTTATACCTTTTTAATTAAATATTTTAAATAATTTTTACATTGCTTTATGAGAAACAATATAAGTGGAAAAAACATGGCTTATTTTTTATACAAATACTACATTCACAGACATTAACACTGATTTATTCATAAACTTATTATTATTGTAATAATGTCCATGTTAATTTGTTTGTAGTCAGATTAATACTTCCGTAAATGTTGATGATGATAAAACGGTGAAGCGCGGCAACGCCGTAAAAGGATAAGTTGAGCATCGGTAGCCGAAAATAGATTAGTCATCGTGATGTTTTTAATGTTGCTGCAGGCCTATGGGCCCCAAATTAATATCGTCTATGGAAGGCAGGGCCGCTAGACGCCCCGCGTGATTGATGGCGACTTGTTAATAACAAGAAGGCCTCGTCCATTTATAATAACTGACTTGTTTAGCTACAGAAGCGCCGCGATCTGTGCTGACTGCGCATATATCTGACCGCCACCGTTCACATAGACATAGCATACCATTTCTACAATGTTATTTGTTGATTTTATATGTGGGCAGATGTCTACTGACATATGTTGAAGAATTGAGGTCTACAGTTAACTGTAAAGAAAATTATTCTTCAAATATTGTCTTAAAATAAATGCAATATGCATGATGATTAATTTTGAAAAATTGTTTTATGATAATACTACATATTTATTTTACCATGAATAAATATTATTTCTTTGTTAGTAACTAATGTAAGTTGTTTAGTAATTTTAAATGCCCATTTAAACGCTCCAACTTTGGCGTGACGTAGTTGTCTCAGTCATAGTCAGAAGTTGTATGGTTACGAATTAGTTGTTATAAGTCTCATTTACAAAACACATTATTTTAATAATAAGTTTTATAATTAAGCATGCTACATATCGGTGGTATGAGATGATGATTGATATATATATATATATATATATATATATATATATATATATATATATATATATATATATTCAAGATTCGAATGTCAACTATACCGAAGAAAATGCTTTAACACTACTGAACGACCATATATCCTTCAAAATCAAAAGAAAACATGAATTAAATGAAAACTTTCTACAAGTGTTAACCAAATCCAGTCATGGTTAAATTACGAAAAGCTAACATCAAGTATCTGGTTTCTTGTACATAAAATAACTCGGTGAGCTATAGTTCCTGGCTAAGGGTAACTGATGCTTATTTGATTGAACAAAACAATATTATCAAGTTGTAATGGCTTGGAAATCGTAAACATTTCGAACAATACTTATATATAGACGATGTATGAACCCAAATATTGTCACTGAAGCTAAGTAAAGTAAAAGAAAATATGAATAAAAAGAATAAGAATTAAGTTAAGAACTAAGCCTTATATTGAAGAATTTACAGGATAATTAATATGTTAAAACATGTTTAACATAGATTATGTAAAGTTTGTTATAATATTGACTATTTATAAAATTTATTTACCCAAATATTAAAAAGTAATTTGGTGATATATTGGATACAGTTTCTCGTTCCATAAAGCTGCTGATGGTTTAAAAAATCAAACTCCATCATAAAATGTATTCAATTGAATACTTCTTATATTGTAGTTACTATTAACTACGTTAAATTAACAGTTTGCTAATCCTAGCAAATAGATTTACATTTGTCCTTTACAATTATCATCATACGATTTTTCAGTGAGTTTTCTATCGGTAGAATTTTGATGTGTATCAGTGATTGTTCTATAATTGGATATTCTTTAGACTAGATACTAGATACTAGACTAGAAGATTACATGCACATTCATTTTATTGTCAGGTCTTATATTGAAGGTATTTTAAACTTTATTTTCTTCAATATACTATCACATTTTGTGGTTAGAGTGTCTGGAATTCTCACTAACTTCAGTTCTAAAATGTTTCAAACTCTATTCTGTCATAGTCACACAGTACGGTCAGGTTCGACGAACGGATTCTACGAAAATTTCTGTTATTTCCCTTGATAAATCCGAGTTTAATTTTTTCGTTTATCTTTACTTACCGTTAGTGCCAAAAAACAAAATTATTTAACAGCGAAAAACAAGATAAATAGTCGTCTAAATAAAAACGAACCGCTCAAAAAGTTCAGACGTTGGAATGCGGAAATGATTGTCAAATGATAACATGGGATGAAATCTCCATGTTATATTATTATTATTATTATCATGCCTATTATGATAGTTCTTAAATGTCTTTTAATAATGCTATTAAATATTTTTTACACGAATGATTTTCGAAAATCCAGTCGGATAATCGGCAAAATTAATGGTTGAGGGGACGGGGCCACACCGCGCTCCGCCGAAAGGACATCCTCAATGAACAAATCGGATGATGGTACAAAAGCTCCCCCTTGATGACATCGTTTTTTTTTCTTTGTGACCTTTTGGCGAATTTCGCTGTGGTTTTCGACGCGGATAAACGTGACAGACGGCCGGTAATGGCAAACAAACGTCGCAAAGACGTTGATGGATGACGTCGAACGGCTCTAATAGCCCGGATCGATGGCCGAGCAATAGAATAAAATAGTGGAGAGCGTTCGGCAAACAGGGGGAAGAAAGCACTTGACAAATTGTGAGATTTGCTTGCTTTTTTTCCCTACCTGAAAACAGGAAACTCCAGGTGCGTTCTGAACTGCGGGCCTTGTTCGGTGACATTTAATTTGTTTTATCCTCTATGTATCATATCCCCACAATATTAACTATAGAACATGTGTTTACAACTTTAGGTTAAAGTTGTCTATGTATTAAAATTTAGCCTCCGTTGGTTTGTAATTTTACTAAATGTAATTTACTAATAATGAAAAGGTTTCAACTTTTATTATTCAGTTGAGTAAAGATTCCTTTGATATTTTTGTTACTGTCACGTTAAGATTAGTTGGAAGCATTTGGCGACGTCACAGTCATTTCTCAAGCAGAATCAACGAAACTCCTCAGCACCTACATCGACTGTAGTTTAAATTGGAAACATCACGTTAGCCAAAAGGCACAGCAGATAAGACGCAAAAGCAAAAAACTGTGCTGATTCGTCGGAAAATACTCCTAACTTGGACTAAACTCAAAGGAATTGGTTTATTGTAACGCCAATTTGTTTACGGGGTTTTGTAACTTAACTTAAGAGCGTAAGTAGTCTACAAAAGCAAGATTACAGGTACCACGGATACAGATTTTTAAGCATGTAAATGTAATAATAAAATGTTAAAACTAGGAACAGGGTTTACATTGAGATATATTCGTATATCCCAAAAGCTATAGTTTATAAAGAGCGACATATTTTTATATTGACTCAATATTCATATAATTTTTCATAAACATTTCAACTTATGTCATTCTGTAACCTCGACTTGATTAATTTGAATCTGTTGAGCCTTTGACTATTTTTCCTCAGCTCAAGTTAGTCTACTAGAATTAAACAACTTTGCAAGAACTGGAAAAACATAAATATATTAGATCTTAAGTGGTTTTTGTTGATTTTCGTTCTGCTTTCAACTGTATATAGAGGAGTCACAGTCTCAGTTTGAGCAGTTGTAGAAGTTGAATATATTCTCTGAAAATGATTCTGAGTTCACGATCTACTGCTTTTGAACATAAGAGTAGACCCAATAAAGCGAATAATATTTAGGAGATATTGCGCCAAGCATACTACAAATTGCACGACTGATCTGAGGGTTGCTCTAGCATTATATTTTGTGATACAGGTGCTGAGGCTGTGGAGCATTCCTCGAGGTTATGTTATCTCATTGAATGTTGTTGTTGAATGCTATTGACACTCTGTTGAAGCAAGTGCGGGAATTCCTTAAGATCAGTAAACCAGGGGAATCTCTAAGATGAAAAGTGTAGAAGAAATGTTATAATCAAGCCTAAAATATGGCTCTTCCGAAAGTCAGTTTTTTTTAGTACCTTCGATACTTGGACACTGCTACGGTCAGAAATATGTAAGCTTGAATTCTTTGAAATACGACTTAGTTTAAGTTACTAATAAGTTTGCGTATTATTTCAAAACTCAATATTTTGAATGAATGTATTCGTAAACATGACTGACTGAGGCTTGACTAGAACATCGTTAGATGGAACGGAACACTTAATCTGTTGTGACTACTATCTATCTATCTATCTATATATATATATATATATATATATATATATATATATATATATATATATATATATATATATATTAACAGTTTTAATTTAACAAACGGTTTATAAATATTCTTTAATATGTAACTTCTGCTATAGATATCATAAATAAATAATAGATTGCCATAATATAGACATGAAACAAGGAAGGATTGGAGTCACACAATTGGAGGTCAGGGAAGAGGTATTCAAAAAACAATTGATGGGAAGAAAGAAGAAGGAAAAGAGGTAAGATTGAGATGGCGTTGAAGATAAAAGATAACGACATAGAGAATGAAAAGTGTAGAACAGAAGTTAAAGGAAATAAAAATAAGCTAAACCGGGAGAGAAGAAAAAATGGAAAAGACGGTAAAATTGTTTTAATTGAAGAAGTGAAATACTATAGATTCTGGGGCGAAAATTCTGTATTAGAATAAAGAGGTTTAAGTAACAAAATTATAAAAATACTTCAAGTAATATACTGGATAAATATCAATGCCGTCCTCGTAGACAATCTGAAATCAAAAAACTTCAAGACCTAAGCTGGATTAAGCCAAGGCGGAAGCCCAAACCTGTTTGTAAAGTTGATAGAATAAATAAAAATTAATAATAAATAAACAATATATATATATAGGGTATACAATGTGGAAAAAAATATAAATATCTGTAGGAATCTTTGAAGATTTTTTTTTATTTAATTATTACATTGTTGCTAGTCGTTTCCGACTAGCCTGCAATTTGTCTTTATAATAACTTAAATCTAGGTATATAACTAGGAGGACCCATCGGCCCTAGCTCAGTCTTTGGTGAAATAATGTTTATACATGCCACTGCTGTATTTTTTTATTAAATGCACCTCACTACACAACACAACACAAGATCAGAAGCTTTGATTCTTTTGAGTCTGTGTCCTGCTCTAGTAGTATCCAAAAGTTGCAATACTTCTATATTCTTATTATAATAAAGTCTTTCCTCATGCCCCCTTGCAATTCTGTTTATTTCTTGACTCACTGTGGATATCTGAAGGTCTCGATATAGGTAATCAGTCCTAGAGTATTTTGGTGCGCGCAAAATAGCTCTCAGGATTTTGGTCTGAAAAATTTGTATTTTATTTATGTTACTCTTTGCAGAACATCCCCACAATTGAAATCCGTATGTCCATATAGGTTTCAGTATTTGTGATTTCCTTCCAATTAGAAAGTACATTCTCCTATATTTCAATTTCAATTCATTTGTTGTTTTTTTCCACCAAAGTTTTGCATCAAGATTCATTCCGAGATATTTAGCGTTGTTGCTATATGGAATGATAGTATTATTTAATATTATCAGTGCTTGTACGACTGCAATATAGTACGAAGCATTGGCTCCAGTACACTTCCTTGTGATACACCTGCTTTAGCTTCTTTTATTGTAGAGTAAGCTTCTTCTTGTTTAACTCTAAACATTCTGGCTGTAATGTACGATTTTAGTAGTTTGGTGTTTTATTTTGTTAACATCTTCTGTAGTTTATGAACAAGCCCTTCATGCCAACCCTTATTGAAGGCTTGTGCTACATCTAAGAATATGGCGGAGCATACTTTTATATTTTCGTAGGTTTTTTCAATAACATATGTCATTCTCTGGACCTGGTCAATTGTGTGCTGTTTAACAAACCCAAACTGGTGTGTCGGTATTAGATTTTTTCTCTCTATGAAGTTTTGCAGCTGATATAATAATAATAACTGATTGGACAGACAGCTACAGAAATTCTTAAACATATGGAATATGATACTAAAGGAATAATAGGATAACAATGAATAAAAGCACGAAACGAAAATCATGATGATGGGAGAGAACTAATAAAACTTAAAATTGTGCTTTTATAAAAGTTTCTGCAATAAAAAGAAAAACTCAAAGAAGTCTGCCTCTTTTAGGATATCTATTTCTTTTTTATTATACCCTGTAACATTCTCCCATTTGTATTTTATTCTCTTGTAAATGTCTTTCTTGTTATTAGTCATGAGTTAATTTTCAAAAACCGATATAAAACTAAGATTATATATATGGTTATAACAATAAAACTAAAAGATATCTCGAACTAATCTTGATATTGACTGTAAATATGTCGAGACTCAATTAATTCTCGCCGTAAAAACATAATCTTTCCATATTTATGGTCTGGTGATTTTGTTATAAATTAGAGGGCATATAAGACCAGAACGGACCATTATTTTTTCTGTGTTCGCGCGTATTAGTTAATCGAGATAAGACAAAATATGCATCGACCATTAATAGCCAATTTATTGTTAAAGGAAAAAGTCCTCGTCGACGCGACTAATCCACCGTTAAACCCGTACCTCTTCAATATTGTGACACAGTTCCCGGAGACTCCTAATCCCCCTGCTTTGGCGTGTTTTTGCGGCCTCGCCTGTCACACGGTACCTTGGCCGATTTACCTGGGGCCGGCCTGACGCAGGGGGTATTAAATCAAACCGATTAGATTACCCGGGCCCCGAGCACAAAAAAATAATTAAGCGACAAGCGGCGGGACGCGACGACGGAGCCATTGTGCCCGACCGAAGGACTAATCCGTCAACGGGAACGAGTACTTGATGATATGCCGGATTAGGCTTCTCGACACTGGTCCGTCGGTATCCGATATCACGCTCGAGAGGGTCGCTTAAATAGGGGGTTGTTTGGTGGTGGTGTTTTTTTCCTCTTTTCCTTCTTGTCAATTTGTCGTCGACGACGAGATCTCGAATGCCCATTGTGCTTATCGAGATATAATTGGACAAAGACGGGATTAGCTCTGTGCACTTTTAATATTAGAGATACGGTAGATAATGAAAACAGGTATTGTTGAAGAATCAGCTTGACAACAGCAGATGGTGCGATATTGAATTCTTAGTAGACAAACAGATTATGAATCCCATTTGAGAGATACCAGTATTTTTTTTGTTATTATTCATTACTTTATTTGTTTATATTGCTTGTTGCTATCTCCTGTAGTTTTTGTTGTTTAAACCTATGGAATTACGGCGTGTGACTCTATAGTGTGATATAGCAATCATTATACGATATTGAGTAATTTAAATGTGGAATCTCATTTTTTGCTGCTAAACTTGTGATGAACATGCTTCAACCATAAAACATGTAAAACGTGGCTTCGAGAATTCAAACATGCTGATTCGATGGTCAAATAGCGTGCTGGAAGGCCAAAAACGTTTGAAGATGTAGGATTGCAGGAGTTACTGGATGCAAATCCAATACAAACTTAAAACAATTAACAGAAAAGATGAATTTGAGCCGAGTCGCAATATGTGAGTGATTATAAAAGAAGGAAAAGTTTCAATAGTTAGGAAGATGTGTGTCACTTGAAGTGAATAACAGACAATTAGAAAATCGAAAAATCATCAATGAAATGCTGTTTCAGAGGTATGAAATGAAGTTAATTTTGTCGATGCAAATAGTAATAGGTGGCGAACTGGTCCGTAAAAACTGTTGAAACCTGGAGAAATAGTTAATACTGATGGCTACAGGCAACACGTAATCAATATGAACTATGCATTGCTCGAAAAATGTCAGAAATAAGCTAAAATAAGCTCAAATATGTGATAAAATGATTATGCAGCACAACGCACAGTCTCATACAGCAATACAAACCAATGAAGTGCTGATATCTCTTGGAAGGCAAGTTTTATCTTATCTGACGTAGATATGTTACTCTTTGCAGAACATCCCCATAATTGAACTCCGTATGTCCATATAGGTTTCAGTCTTTTCTTCCAGACTTGGCTCCATTCGCCTATCATCTTTTCGCATCAATGGGGTACGCTCCTATGTTCAAAATAGGCTCTATTTAATGGTTTAGATCATAAGTGAATTTGTTCTTTTAGAATAGCATCCATTAATTGCCTGAAAGATGGGTAAATATGTAAAATAAATACATTTTAACTATGCATTCTAATGGATGTTATTTGATTAAGCGAACCCACATATCTAATAGCATTTGAAATCAAAGAATTCAGTAGAAATGTCGCTGAGCTAAAGAATCTTAAATAAAACTGAGGAAGCGAAGATCCTCAATATTAAATGTTGTCACAAATGTTTTCTTCTTTAACTCCATCTTATGAGTCGTAGAAAGAAGATATTCTCAAAGCAGATTCTGATGAATAAAAAAGCTATTGAAACGTTTAGGATACGACTTAAAAGCAGGGAGATGGACCGGATCACCACTACAGCAGATACCTCATTATTTCATTTTATAGTATCAAAACCAAGGCAACCCCTTTCTGATGCTTACACTCACCACTTTGTAATCTTTTTTAATTACACGAAATTGGAGATGCTCTTTTGCCCATATCTGTACCATCTCTACGTACTTTTGGTATATGATCATCTGAGGTCAGATCTCATCATCCCAAAAATAACAAAAGCGCTTATATACCTTTCTATTAGTAATCACTGATTTTTTTGCAGCACCAGAAACATCAATTTTTCACATGAACTTATGTTACAATGTTCGCGAAAATCTGCATAGAACACATCGAATAGAGCGGCGTCCTCTGTATCATCTGTATCATTTGGGCATTTATCAATCTATTAATATGAACATATTACTGAATATGAGATAAAATACAGTGTATAAATGATACTTTAAAGTAAATATGATGTCACAATAAACTCTGATCTATGTATTCAGGCATATTCTGTTTCCAAACTGACATATTTTACATATGTTTATTAATATCCATCATATCCTTAATTTAAAACTTCCAGAACCAACAATCTACATATGCAAAAAGCGAACAGATTTCGTCTCCTTTGGATGCTTAACTCCACCTACGCCAGCGTCCTCTGGCCTGTGGACTCTGTCTTGAGGACGTCATATCAGATTACGATCTCTGCCTCCGGTTGACAGATCGGTTGGCTGGCCTGCAGATTGCGTGTTGATTGGCTGATAGCACTGGTTACACCACCGCCACAGCACAATGTTACAGAGAACGGCAGATGGTTCATTTCACGATTCCACCTACTATACGTCTTTATCGGCCGGAAAACCACGTCCATAATTTTTATTATGTCTTAACATATTTTATATTCCTCTCACTCTAACATTCATATACAACTAGTAATAATAGTAATAGTAACTAAGCGAGTTATTTTTTTAGAATAATTTAATTTTGAATTCCGATATGAGGATTGAATCAGCCTTATTTTTACATAAATAAGATTAAGTAATAAGGATCGATAATGTTTACAATATTGATATCATGCAGTATAGCGCATTCTCGATTCAATTCAATGTGCCTGGTGAACTTATTAAATATTGTTCTCCTACTATATTCCATAATTATATTTGTTTTTATAATCGGTTAGCCAGAAATATCAAAAAACATGAAAATTTTTCAAGCAGAAAATGATATTGGAAATATATTTATACAAAGTGCTTTGGAGCCACATTTACTTCAATAATTGGTGAATACTAATAGAACAGATGTGCCTTAAATTACAGTTAACACTATCACTCTAAAAAAACATCCTACATAAAAACAATAAGAGTTTTTGTTTGATCTGAACGGACAACCCCAACGATTAAGCACCATAGTAGGCCCAAGAAGCAAATTACAGCTTGGGGGCGCTCAGTTCATCACTCTGGAAAACCGCTCTTTTGTCCGGCTGTCAACAGAGAGCTTGACGCGGGATTTTTAAAAGCATGGGCGTGCGAAAAGTCTTACACACACACCGTAAAATTTCTACTACTACAATTAAACTGGCTATTGCTATAATATTGCTCGATTGTTTAATTTTGTTATATGATGAATGAGGCGTCTAGAGACAAGGGTTTGGTGCATGTTAGAATAGGTTTAAAGCCCCTGTATTGTCTTGCAATCTGTGTTCGACAATGGTCAATTCTTTCCCAAAAATAAAATAGTTTATAAACTAAAATAAAAATGTATGTTACTTTACACCCTTTATATATCACAACTGGCGCAGTCAGTAGGATTCTGGGAAGATCATAGGCTGTTTTCTTTTGAATCCATTCAAATAACTGAAATAACATTAAGTATCAAGAAAAGACGATAGATTGACGTTCGATTGATGGCAATCGTTTCGTTGTTATTCGAAGCATACTTTGGTGTAGTTAAATGAAGTTAAGGTCAAAGAATCGCAGTTAAACGCGCAAAGTCCCTAAAGGTGGATTGAAGATGCTCAAAGACCTCTGACGAAAAACTATTCCAATTAGGACACATTCAAGATTTCATCACATGTCTTAGGTCAGTCTCTCATCCGTGGATTATTGCAATTTGGAGTCAATAGTCCAATAGTCCAATAATCCAATAATTAAGTAGAAACAATGCGGCAAACTGGCATAAAAAAAGGCATAAACCAAAGTCAACGTGGGAAAATCTCATTTAAATTCAATACCTGCTGATTCTGAATCACAACAAATCCACTGATTGTGGTTTGAGAGCAACATTGTCCTATTTTTTCACACAGTATCATACCCTGCAGTCAACATTTCCCCTTTTACCCTTACAAACACAGGAAACATACAGGCGTACACACATACACACGAAAAATGTTACGCCACAAAAAGGGTTGGATCTGATTCGTGATGTGGCCGCCCACCGGGTCGACTTTACGGCGCCCCCGTCGAGAAAATAACCAGTCTGAACATCATTAGTGCGGTGCCTGATGATGTCCCGCGGCTACGAAACGCACGGTTCCTCAAACGAAGGGTAATCGGAAGCCCGGGGGTGTCGGTAATCTCCGGGCAGTTGCGCAAAGAACTCTTTTGTTCCGGTCCCTGTGATTATTCGAGTGGCAAATGCGCGGATTAAACGCTTAAAAGGACGCAAGGAATAGTTTACGGCCCCGGGGGATAGGCCAGGATATGGTTTAACAGAAAAAAAAAACAATTTTAAACTTGGTGATGTGTTTATAAACAGCCAAATATATATATTGTAGTGGGGATTCGGTTAACTTCGGTAGATGTCGGTTTCTGTTCGCGTTACAACTGACAACGTTGCGATTTGGTTAAACAATATTTCAAATTGTGTAATGTATTTTTAATTTATTTTATAATTATATTATTATTTTATAATTTACTTTATATTATAGGTAGAGTTAGCTAGATTGTACAAGTGTAAAATTAAAACAAAAATAATTGTAGAAAATTATACATCGATATGTTTATAAATTATCTTTATTATTTTTCACAGTTCGTCTATTCCTACACTACACTGAACTTGCTATTATATTTTACATCAAATATGATTGGTTATTATCTTAATTTATAATATTAATTTATTTGTCTAACCTGATGTACATTCTAAACGAATCTAAAGTAGTTGTATTAAGTTTTCTTTTCTTAAAACATTACTGTTTTCCTTTAAAGCTTGCACTAATAATATTTAGCCACAATATTATAAATTAATCAAGTGTTTTGAATAATTCCTACAATAAGAAAAACTTATTCCAACTGCACAAATACTTTACAGCATTTCAAGATTCTGGTTTTAACAGCGGTTTTATTAGCAATACAAATTCAGTGAAAAATAACCTATTGGCTTTAGGAACACCAGTAAAACGAAAACCTGGAAAGAAGTATGATATTTAGATTAAGTGTACTTTTTATATTCAGTAGCCTAAATATATATCATTTTGTAGTCTACTTAAAAGAACTTCTTTCATGCTGAATGCAACTTGTTAAATTAATTTAAACAATTCTGAACTTAAATAAGGCCGTAAACATAGGCAACCAAGCCTATCGAATATTGATCTACAAAGAAACACTTGTGTATTTGTTGACATCAACTTCGTACGGCGCATTAAAGCCAATGAATCAAAATCCACGCATATAACGTTTACCCTGCGTAGAAGAACATGTCCACCAGTAAATATCAATCATCGTCAACTCCCCCAAGCAGAGCATGTTAAATATCTTGGTATGCATTTAGATCGACGCCTAACCTGGAAGAAGCACATATTCTCTAAACGGAAACAACTAGGACTAAAATTATATCAAATGTATTGGCTCATTGGGCGCAAATCCAAGTTATCATTAGATAACAAGGTATTGCTGTATGAGTCTATACTCAAGCCCATTTGGACATATGGAATTCAACTATGGGGTACCGCTAGCAAATCTAATATATCCATCATTCAACGGTTCCAAAATAAGGTGTTGCGTGCCATTGTTGATGCTCCGTACTATATTTCAAATAAAGTGATACAACGCGATATTCCTCTAGAACCTATAACGAGTGTAATCCAACGTGTTTGTGTGAAGTACTTCGAAAGAGTGTCAGTGCATCCCAATGTACTCGCTAATCAGCTAAATATGCGACGTGATAGTGAAGTGCGTAGACTAAAACGTTTAACACCACCTGATCTGATTACTGGACATATGTAGAGTTTAGAATAAGCATTAGAATAAGACTAATTAATTAAGATAATATTTTATACACAAGATTGCTTAATGAAGTGATTTTCTACATGCCATGTATATATAATATAAACAGAAGAAATACTTATTGCCAATACGGCAGATTGTGGACTCACGAAGAGTAATAAAAAAAAAACTTCGTATTATTCTTATTTAGACGAAAATTCCAAGAAAAGATATAACAAGTCTATTCTCCATGAAGATTTCTATACTACGCATTTTATATAAAAAACCCACTTGAGAATAATAAATGTTGAAGTTTTGTTAACTCACCGGACATTAGTCTTCTTGCTTCAATATTTTACTTTACCTAAAAACTCCGCCAATTCTTAGCATTATTTAACTAATAGAAAAGAAAGCTGATTTTGAAAACAAAGGCAATTTCTTCTACAAAAAAAGTACAGCACATTCTGTTACAATAAATACAATTTTTGCTTGAAAAAATAAACAATGCTAACATCCAAGATGCATGTGCTAAATTTTCGTTAAATATAAATACAATGCTCAAGAAACGGCAACATCGTATATAGAAATTAAAACCTTTCGAACTTTTTCTAAAGTGCGCATGCGCCTCATTTGGCTTTTATACGTGAATATGGTCGTTAAACTTTTCGAAACACCTTCGTACAACGACGCGGCTCCGTATTCTATTGGGGATGTTCGCGAGAACAAGAAAAACCGCCTGCGAAACTTCCATTCCCGCTTATCGTCGCCGGTCCCTCCCCGCCATCCCTATCGAGTTCTTCGTCTTTTTGTACTCGAAGCGGTCTTTTCCGGTGATAAATTCACGCCGCCAGCGTATAAGACACCCAAAGAGGCCAATAAATTGTACAAATGTCGTAGAAAAAGGGCCGATATATTTCGCCCTTTCGAATCAGTGTTGTGGTCGTGTATGGCCTTCGATCATTTCCTGATGGCGAAGGGTCCCAACCAGTGGCGGGGTTATCGATTATTTATGTGATATTTCGTCTGTACGTCATCGCATAACTGATTAATAAATTTAAAATCAATAAAACTTTTAAAAATATGACGATAAATCATTCGATATTATTATATAACAACAGAATCGATCATCTAATAGCCCTGTATATGCAAGAAATATTCTTCAAACGCTCTATATAAACATAATTGCTAATATTTTGTTGGTAACAAAGGACATATCCGGTCGTACGGGTCCCTTCATACGTGAATAATATCTGAAATATCACCGCCACTGATCTATCGTCCGATTTAGGATAAACGTCGCCCATAAAACAGCCCTCAGAAAAGAATGGAATAATGTTCGTGCCATAAAAGGCAACATAAATCTCCTAAATGATCAATGCGGACACCTTCATGCAGCCGTACCCTTCTAAAGACGATCTTGTTATTTATTTTGTCGACTGTCGGGGAGGGATGATAGGAACACTTCAACAAAAAAGTCCCATGAAATATAATGATTTGTGCTCTCGTTTACAATTAAAGGTTTATGTGTCTCGTAAATTGTCCGATGAGGTTTTATCTCTCTTCTTTCCATTAATCATTATTGATTTACAACTTTTGAACTCGTCATACATAGGGTGGGACAAATGTGGCTTTATTTTTGCAGTGAATGTTTTTTTTTAAATTAATTTACGTGGACCTTCTGAACCTATTCCTCATGACATGAGATATGATAGTTTTTTAATTAAGTTACAATGTTTAGTTACAGCAATATTAGATACTAGAATGCGAATATTAGGTTATTGTTTTCCACAGTTTTTTCTTCGACATGATACAAAACATATTGTTCTCTGTGCCTGTTTTATTTGTAATCAAACTCTTTCTTTCCACTAAGATAATAAGATGTCGATGATAATTCTGAATCTCTCATGTTAGGTCAGAAACATCTAAAGACCTTGTCAATTGAAAAGTCCCCGGTCTACCATAGTAAAACACATTTTTTTGGTAAAATTAGTTTTTTTATTCAATGTAATTCCCTTCAACTGTAATACACTGATTATAGTGACCGTGCAACTTTTCGATACCATTTTTGTAGTACAATTTGTCTTTTGCTTCAAAATAGGCCTCAGTTTCGTCGATCACCTTTTCATTCGACGAAAACTTCTTCCCAGCGAGCATTCTTTTGACATCTGAGAACAGGAAATGGTCGCCGGGGGCCAGATCTGGAGAATACGGTGGATGAAGAAGCAATTCGAAGCCCAATTCATGGATTTTTGATACGGCGCATTGTCTTGGTGAAACAGCATTTTCTTTCTCTTCAAATGCGGTCGTTTCTCTGCCGGGTCCTTCAAATGGTCCAATAACGCTATGTAGTAGTCGCTGTTGACGGCCATAACCTTGCCAGCCGATTGTTGCGTTTTCCCACGCTTTGGAGCGGGTTCATCGTGTGCAGTCCACTAGGAGGACTCTCGATTGGACTTCGGAGTGAAATGATGGAGCCATGTTTCATCCATTGTTACATATCGATGCAAAACCTCGGGTTGATTGCGCTTGATCATCTTCAAACACTGCTCCGAATCATCAACTCGTCGTTGTTTTTGGTCAAAAGTGAACCAGCGCGGCACCCACTTTGCAGAGCTTTCTCATACCCAAATATTCGTGAATGATATGATGTACACGTTCAATTGTCTCCTGTTTCATTCAATTTCAATTTACGGTCATGCAAAATCATTTTGTGGATTTTTTAAATATTTTCGTCGGTAACAACCTCGTCGGGCGTCCACTGCGTTCACAGTCTTCGGTGCTCATTTCACCACATCTAAACTTAGCACACCAATCCTTGATGTTTGATTTTCCTGAAGCAGTGTCCGAAAACTCGGCATCAAGCCAAGGTTTTGCTTCAACTGCATTTATTCCCTTCAAAAAGCAATATTTTATCAACACGCGAATTCCTTTTTATCCATTTTTTTCACAATAACAAAAGTTGCTTCAGTCAAAATGCTATAATTCACAAACTAATGATCCAACAGCCGTCGAATTTATACACGCATCTTTTAAGGCTTTTAAGGGCTAAGGCTAAGGTTAACAAAAAAACATATGGATTTATTTCTAGTAGCGCCATGTATGTGTCACGCCGGGGACCTTTCAATTGACTTGTTACATCAAGAAATGGGGATGTTACTAGTCTGAATTTACAAACTCAATCACCGAAAAGTTCATTAAAGGAACTTCTAGAATTATTAATACCTTGATACGTTCCATTCTGACTCTCCTACCGTAGTCATATTGCACAATGTGCAACATTATACTGATTTGTACTTAAGAAGAGTCTACATACCATTCTCATAAAAATGTTGAAATAATTTGTTCAGTAATTCACCAGCATTCTGATACGATTGGAAACTGTTGTAGTATTTTAGTAGTTAAAAAGTTAGCAGTATTTAAAAAAAGTGAGTAGTTGTTAAAAAACGAAGTTATGTTAAGATTCGTTATACAGAGTGACAAATAATTCCAAGTACACTATTCAAATAACATAAAAGAACACTTTCCAGAGAATCTCAACTCTTTTAAATTTTCTTCCTTAATTATTTAGCTTTTATTATTATTAACAAATATAGTTTGAATAGCTATTATGCTATAAATAAACATTTATGAAAAATAAATCAAAACGACACTATTTTATTAACACTAATTTCGATTTTTTTAGTGCGACGCTTTCTGATCTGCAAATATACCATTCAATATATCCAGAAAAGTTTGTGTAAGATTTTTTCTTCTGAAAAAATGAAATTTAATTGTAGCCTAACGATTATTGTGAATTTATATAAGTTAGCATTAATATGACGTGGAAGTAATATATAAAATATTGTTTTATAGCCCTTTGATGACACATTTACAGTATCCCAATATACATTACTTGTTAGATTTTCTTGGGTTTATTTACTGAATTATTTTCTTCTACAGTAACACGTCTTGTCTTTTTTCGTCTTGTAAATGCGACATGAGTGTATTTTAATTCATTCATTGACACGAAAGTCACTCTTGAATTATATATCAGATGGTATACGGAATATATGATGCATATGTTGGATTGGTATGCGATCCTATCACCTCTCACCACTGTAAATTATAACCCAGTGCCGGAAGTTACAAAAATATATTATTAAACTTGACGTTCAGTAGAATGCAACAGAACAGAATTGTTATATTAAAAATATGCTACATTGCTTTTGCACTATTGTTTTGATAACTTTGCTACTTAAACTTTGTTGGACTTTATTGTATTCTGTTAAAATGAATAGAAGTTGAACAAATTTAATGATAGCTATAGAGCTATAATTCTTGTACCAATAAATATTGAACAGGAGAAACTATTTTAAAAAGTTAAAAATGCTTTTTTCGATTATTAAATTTTTTTTATTGATTTATAATATTCCAAATATAATGCTTAATGCACATGTCACTTATTTCTCTTTTTCCAAATATTAACCCGATCTATAAGATGCACATTTTATGCCTTATACAGATGCAATGGTTTAGCCATTGTATCAAATTAAGAAAAAAATGTTTGGCATACATATTGGATCCTCAAATGGATGATACATAACGATCCGAAGAATAGAAAGTTAAGAGTATCTAAAGAGTGGTCAACAATATTCCAATTCCGACGGCACCAACAACAGCCTATAGGCTAAAAATATACGTCGAATATAGACGGACAGTCGATATAGAATTGTTCGACCATTGTTGATTTATTTTGGAATGGACTGATGTGACATATATACTATCTCTTGCTGTGATTCATCAATTATTTTGAGTTTTATTATTCAGGCTTGTAATCTGTAATTTACTGGCTAGAATAGAGATTGTGTTAGTCAACTCAAATCATGAACCAATGACGTCATTAATAATACATTTTTTTATAAATATGTTGTCAATGCAGGAATTAATGGCACCGCCATTTCTTGATATATTTCTAAAATATTATAGGGCAATCAGAACCATCCCCAGTCCCCAGCCAACCATCTTAGTCCGTTTGAATAAATGGAACCGTAATTGCGAACCATATAAAAAAGCAGAATATATCATAAACTGGCAGTTTAGTTAACCTGTACAAGAGAGGAACAGTGCTCTAAAAATGCCGTAACGCTTCTCTGGCTACCTTAAACTGCGGTCGAAATGAATGGAGAATTGTTGAACCAGTTAAATAGTTTCGATAAGAGAACGATTATACTATAAATCATTGCACAAAATCGCCTAGAAAAAGAACTTCAAAATCCTTGCGGCGAATGTTTAACACTGACATATGTTATGTCCTGCACTGTCGTTTGTACCACCTCTTAAAATTTCTTGAAATCAAATTTTCAATCAATTCGAAACTTTAATGTGAAAAATCGATACAATGTATTTTATTCAAATATTATCCGTGGATAGCCGCTAGCTTTTCCCGTCGTTCAGGCAATTTACGCATTCCATCTCGAAAAACGTATGTATATATGGCTTTTGAGGGTATATAAAAATTGACCCACCTTTTGGTATTTTTATAATAAACAGATGACAATCCATATGTAGCAAGTAGTAATCATAAAGAGCACGATTTGGAGTATACTGTGGGTGTATCTCCCATTTCACCGTGTTCAAGTAAGTTTTCATCGGTTTTACAACATGTGGTCCAGCATTTTAATTCAAGAATAATATTTATACCTAAATTATTCAAAATCACCACTTTTGAAACATTGAAACCAGTATTTATATGTTCCTAGTTATGGCAGAATAAACTAAAGAAAAACTTAGTTGTATTCCTATATGCATCAAAACTCAGTGGAGTAACACATTATCCAAAAATAAATAGACAACAGATCCCTATACCACAAAGCAGAGATGCGTTAAAAGAATTAGGAGTTTGCAGTGATAAAGGATGCGTTTCTAGAACGCTCTGTGGAGCACTAGAGTCCTATTTTTAAAGGTTTTCTGGTGTTTGCGTCCATTAGGGTCGTCTCCCCCACGGAGACCGTAAAACTTTTAGCATCGCCTTGGTAGGGCCCCTCCTCCGCCGCCGCCTCCATATCCGCGTAATTTCCTGGAGCACCTTTTACGACCCGGGGACCCGTTACAGCCCGCGATTACGATAACGCCGCGCATGCAGGGACGTTTTATTTGCTTTACGGCCACGGCCGGACCCATAAGTCATGTTAATATTGTGCTACTTTGCATTTTATACGGCGATAACACTTTTCAGGAGCAGTTACTTTTATATCTCCGACCGATAGTGTCGGCCCGACTATTTATGGGCGCAGCGACACGACAGCTTAATTTTCTTGGCCGATAGCGCGCGGTAGAACCAACGTAAGGCCCTCATTTCCGCTTGGGAACTGTTTGGGACTCGGCAAGTCGCCTCTCTCTGGTTGTCTGATGGCCTTCCAAGTCGGTAGTCAAAACATCTCGTAATCTCTAAGAGTAACATATAAAAACACAAGGTGACAAACCATTTTATTCCATTTAGAACCCCTTTAAATACAGAACTAATATAATGTATATTAAACCACTGTGTTATTACATTGTGTGTGTTGCTGCTATTTAATGGTTTGGTGCTAATGTTTTCTTGAGAGTCAGAAGTATTATTATAACGCATTATGTAAGTCAAAGAGGGTCCTCAATAATTCTTAAAACGAAATTCTAGACATTCTGGGCGTGAACACTCTAGCTAGAAGATGTAAGTGGCAGAACCACAAATTGTTAAATATCTACAGTATATACTGGTAATAATACCTATAATTATTAGAGATAATATTCGAAATGGTACTAAATTTAAATTTAAGAAACCTTGTGAACTTTTTTACGCTTTTTTTATTCTGCTGAATATTCTTTATTAAAAGCAACTCTGACGTAAAAAGAAAATAAAACTTCTGTAGAAAGAAATTCTACACAAGCGATAAAATGATAGAAGGAAAACAACAGGAGCAATAATGAAAGTTAACCATTGAAATTTCCAGAATTTTGGTAATTAAAATAACCTGCAATAATAGAGGAAATTTACAAATTGCCAACAGAAAAAAGGAATTCAGAACATATTAAAGTATTTCGTATTAAGGACTGCCAAGTTGATGAAAATCGACTTCCTGACGGGCTACTCTGATGTAATCATCTTATGCACTTAAGAAATATGAATCATAGACACTAGCATCATGCTCTGATTTTACACTAACACTATTTCAACTCGAAATGTTTGGTCTTCTTCAGCCGTCTTATCAGGTTTGTACTAAACGAAGCGTTAACAAAAAGTATGGTTTCATATCTCTTGCGCATTATTTTTTTCTGAAGTACCACAAGATGTTAACAGCACTAACATGCATTGTTCTGAAACTGCTGTATTATGTTTAAATCTTCTTTTTTGTTTTTCATGTCAGCTTTTTAGCTTAGTTTATTTTGCGTTATTTCTTTTTCTAGTGAAACGATATTATTTATACTAATAGAGCTATGGTTTTATTTCGTGGGGTGAACACATTCACATTGATTTGCTATTGTTTGGCTCAACTATTAATTTTGTTTACTAAATTAGTGCTGTTTCTGCATGATTCCTAATTACGGCGGTATTGTTATTCTTTGCAAAATGAGCTAACCTGTTATATTCTGTGTGTTATTTAACTCATGAACATAAGATATAGAATTGCGTGTAGCTTGAGTATGTATTTCTGAAAACTCTATCGGAAATATTAAACCTTAGTAATTCAACGAATGTCTTAGGCAGCATTTTTTATATATATCGTAAAGTCTCCTTCTTGCCAACGAGGGTTTATCTGGATTGGACCTACAGTTCAACGTGGAGTTCGAACCATGGTTCTCGGTATTAATCCTACCGACTGGCGAATGACCAAACCAATATAGAAACAGCCTGCAGCCTGGTTACTAGCGTGACTGGGATTATTTTCCTTGTCGGATTTTGCACACTTGCCTAAGGACAATCACAAATGTTAAAGAATCACGTACATAAATCTACGCTGTATTGTAAGTATTGTAAATATATAAAGGTAGGTAGGTATTAAGGTGTTTATATGCCATAAACACACAATTTAGGATTTACTATTATGGTATACAAATATATAATATATGTTTAATAGATAGGTTAAATACGTTTTTTGTTTATTTTTAGTTAGTTATTACAATGATTATTATGAACATATTTTATTTCAAAACATTTTATTGAGTTAAAAATCTAAGTTTGATTATTTTTTACTTTTTAGTGGTTTTCTTATTGATTTTTTGAAGTTGGTTCAATTTTTATTAAAAATATTTTACGTCATAATCTGTGAATGTTGATCTTTCTGAGTGTTAGCAAAACTGCATGATATTTTATAAGTAATCGTTAGAAACGTAGATTACTTCCTCTTTCATTTAATAGGTCGATGAGAGGGATGCACTCAGCAGGTTTGTCGACGTGTTTATTAAATCGTTTTTATCTCGATCGTCGCTGCCGTACAATGAAAAATAACGTTTTAAAGGAGCATCCCGCAAGCCGCCAGACACCTGGCGCGGCTCTCCCGCCGTCGCCGCCACGGCGAAAGCTGTTAATTCCCGCACGGCCTCCGCAGCTCGACAACCGGTATTTATCGATAGCAATTTATCCATTTTATTAGCTCTATTTCTCATTTCGACCGCTTTATTTACTCGCCGCCCGCCGCCCGATACGAACCGGCCATAAATAATGGGGCAGCGGTGCGCGTCTTCTTCTCCTTCATCGGGCGAGAGAGCACTGGTCGACGGTCGGTGCACCACGTCCGCGCTTCCAATCTCGGACAGTTTACTCACCGCCCCAAAGAGTATTGTATGAGCATGTCGCTCAATTAACTTCATTTCGTCAAATATTCGAAACACAAAATATTTTATTCATTTTCCGCCATTATTTTTCATATTTCAAAGGTTTATTAAACAGAAAACCTTGGGCCATGTCGAATCCTACATCTTACAATAGGTAACAAAAATATTATCTGAAGCTCCAAGCGTAGATCTAAGATATCAATTAAAGGTATATTAGTCGTTCACCCACTGACCATATTAGTACAGACGCACTATCATCAACTGCCCATTCTATCTTTATCTCTTTTTATTTATTTTCATCTTTACATCAACAATTAGTAACGGTTTTATCATGTAATCATATTATTATTTCTAATCGCTAAATAATAACCCTCAAACATATTTATTCGGGGAAATATTGTTCACCACTATCCATAAACTTAGGCTCCCAAGCATCATATGGATTCCACGTCTATAAAATGCATGTTCGTAGCTTTACTTTTAGATGTACGATGTTTTGGACACACGAAGAGAACTGTTTTGCCTTTGAATATTAAGTATACTACTAGGCATTCCATGTATGAAATTCTGTAGAGTATTAAACTACATAGTACGAAATGAAATCAGTATTACACTTGCCAAGAAAATTTGTAAGTACTATCTATTTGTAAATCAATACTCACTTCTGCGGTACATATACTAAAATTGGAAAGGATTAGTATGGCCCCTGCGCAAGGATGACACACAAAATCGTGAAGCGTTCCACATTTTTACAACGAGCTTTGGGAGGTGAAAAAAGAGTATTATCAGGGCCTTAACACCACTAACATCAGCAGGCGCAACTTAAGCTTATTCTCGCCTCTCAGAACTGGTCACTGTAAACTGACCAATGACTAAAAGTTTTTCATTAAGGGAAGAAGTCTACCACTGTACGTCGAATTTGGTTCCTCACTGTCTATAAAATACATATTAATCGAATGCCGCAGATACAACGCTTAAAGACGGTTGGTCAACTTGGAAGAGACGATGGATCAGTGTCTTAGACTGGAGAACCTGGACAAGCCGATTAATTTTCTAGCCGTAACAGGACTACTACTAGAAATATAATAGTGTGCATCTATGTAATATCATACATGTTGGTTTAAATTTTTTGTATCTTGTATCCTTATCACTGTCATGTGTTGACAACCATTATACTGTAGTATTCATATATTCATGCATCTGCATGCCTTTACATAATTTACTTGTCATCTTGCAATAGTATTGCATATGCATCTTGACCATGTATTTATATTGTTCTTAGAGAAAAGTGAAGTCAAATGTTCCACAAATGCTAAACATTTTAATACACGGATGTATGCAAATATGTTTTATAGGCTATAGCTAATAAAAATTCGATTTCGCTACTAAACTGTAGATACTTAATAAAATCACCCTATTTAAAAAAAAAGAAAAAAAAGAGTTGCTCCAAAGTATGGAGATGTATAATTCATCAAACCAATAGGTAAATACGACACTAAGACGAATATTTGATAACGTTAGCTTTTGTAATCTGGCAATGATAGAGACTGATTAGTATATTTTGAATAGTTTCGTACGTTACTTAATATTCTTCTTTGTTCTTTAAGAATATGTGATCGTTCAATAGTGAAGGTATGTGCAGTGTTCTTGTCTTGTCTGTTTGACTGCGATACAAAAGACCATTGCTACAGAAACTCATTTCTATTGATAATCATGAATGGTATCAATAGAAAATCAACTATTGTTCATACATTGAGGGTATATTAAAGACAATATATCTCAATGCCATTCTATAATGTGACAGTTATTGGTATGGTAAACATTCTTCTAGAAATGTATTGGTGAATAGCGAATCTACTGGCATTTTCCCTAACTTACTCCTCGTAGGACGCAGGATGGTGTTCATCTCCACTAGTAGGTTTATTCCTATAAAAAAAATGAAATCAGATTTGGACTCCTGTCTAAATCTGATTTTTTTTCTTCTTTTTGTTTACCACTAAAGTGCAGATTGAACATAAGAAGACAATACTAATTAATCAATTATATAGGCACAATTGTTATAAGACATAAACTTATGTTAAAGATGACTAACCTACTACAAAATATAATACATTGATTTAGATGTAAATATAATTGATATGGCATAAGTGATACACTATATGAATAAGAAACTTTAAATGATATACATTTGATGACACTTGTAATAACACAACCTTTGCCTATATTTTTTTAAGTTTTCTGGCTGGTTTTAAAATGATCTATTCATATTCCTTCATTATATTCAATAGTATAGGGTATCCATATTCATAATTGAATTTTTCATTTGCAGATATTGATGCAGAGTTAGTAGGAAGAGATCTTCTGCGGGCCGAGCAACATCAAAGAATATTAAACAGTCTAGAGATACTTTCATGTTTTTACACTTTTCAGTTATGAAATGTGTGTAGGTATTTGGATAAACAATTATCTACTTTACTTTTGGTTTATTTATAACATTTTAAGATATAAATTCTTTTACTATACACTCCGTATGATTATCAAACTTGATGGTTAACTTGATAGTTAACATGAATTCAAAATACCAAATAATTTATTTGCACGGTGCTGTTGGTATATAAAAAGTACTATAATAAACGATCGTATTTAAGTAGGTAGGATTACATCCCCAGAATAAAGTGGGCCAATTTTCCCACCACAATGTACCCTCAATAACTAGCCAGATGGCAGACTGAATGTTCCCGAAAGTGACTCTCGAACCAGACCCCTTTACCACTCCAGACCCCATTTCTGACACCGTCAATCACCGTCGGGAGCCCGACTATTATAAAAAAAAGAGGACCGCGCAACAAAAGAACGTCGTCACATAAATAATGCTAATCCGACACCGTTGCAACTTTCTGGTTTCAAGTGGTGTTGATGGACGGCCGATCAATGGGTCGACGTGTTTACGTATGGGGACTTGCTCCAGTTCCGAGACGGGTTTATTCTAAAGTATTTTCTGTATAAATAGTGGGGCTTTGAAAGAAAATTGATTAGTTCCTGACACAATTAAATTTTCATTTTTTTAACATTAACTTTTTTTGTTAGGAACCTCAACATTTTTTGGTTAAACTTTTCTTGTAAAATATTTTGAGCGTTGACAATATTAAATGTTATTAAGCTCTATCTGTGGTTTTTTAGTTAGTAGTTCAACCTTTATAAGAACAACTTTCTTCAGAGAACTTCAATTAATGAAAGGTGAAGTGTTAACTCCTGAACAGCTTCATGAAACGATTTCTTACCACTTTCAGCGTGCACTATGGAAATGATTCAATTTTTGTCAATAAGGTTCCGTCTTTTTGGCTACTATGAAACGTTGGAATAACGAATTAAATCATTATCGCAGTTCGCTGAGTGACGAAACTCACGAAGGTCGTCCAAAAGCGGTTGTTGTGCCAGAAAACATTGATGCTGCGCGTGAAGTGATACTGAAAGATAGTCATCTAATTTACCGTGAGATTGACTAATCCATGGGCATTAGTATGACTATGACAACATCAATACGATATTGTATGAACATTTAGCTGTGATTAAGATTTGTTGGTACTAATTTGTTGGATATATGTAAAAAAGATGCTCCTGTCAATTGGCGAAAAAATGACCAAGAAATACGATCATGGTGCATCAAAATTTGTGTATAACATAAAACGACAGAAATCCGACAATAGGACATTGTACCTACCGGTCAAAATACGACCTTAAATATCCAGTGAGTGTTAGTCATAGGTGGTCAAGTAAAAAAAGGAAACTAACTATTTAATTAATCCAATCCGTTTAAAAATGTGCAATGTAATAAAAATTGTATGAATTTAGATATTCCAAAGATAGCAGGAAATCTTCATAGTAAGTATAGGGGAAGAGGAATTGTTTTACTCCAAATTTAATGCGTGCAGGCCAAGGGCAGTAATGAATGAACCAAAAATACTGGATCGATTTTAATCATGTTTTCATTGAGTGACATAGGCATATATATTTTATGCCCGTGCAAAGTCGGAGTGGGCCGCTATGTTTTTATATACAACGTTCATATTTTTTCTGTAGTGTATTTAATTTAGTATCAGCATTGCACCCGTGCGAAGCCGGGTCGGGTCGCTAGTTTGTAATAACTCCGAAAATATTTGTTTAATTTACATGCAGTAAGGAACCATATTGATCTATATTAATTGCACATTGTATTTAAGGTACTTAATTCGATAAGGATTAATGCCGTATTGCTTAAAATAGCTTCGTAAATAAGCCATTTTCTCACGTAAAAAGTAAACAATAAAAATGGTTAATGTGGGTTATCCCTAAAAGATAAATATATACCATCGCGGACTTTTTTGTAGACCTTTTTATGGTGTACAATACTGTAGTACATTAATTTGATCTAACTCGTAGGGTTAGGCAGCGTTTTTGCTAATTGCTAAATAAGCCTAAAAAAATAGGTTAATTTACGACATCACGTTAGAAACCTCTAAAATTAGCAATGTTGCCTTAGTATATTATGCATGTATTATACATATAAACCTTCCTCTTGAATCACTCTATCTATTGAAAAAAACCGCATCAAAATCCGTTGCGTAGTTTTAAAGATTTAAGCGCACATACGGATATAGGGACAGAAAAGGCGACTTTGTTTTATACTATGTAGTGATAAAAGCTGTCCAGACGGTCATCCCTTCGAGAGAAAGGTGTTATGTACTGCTATAATAAGACCCGAACTCGAACTAATTATATCAATTACTATATAATAATTTGATCAGTTTTTGATATCAGATCAGCTAAAAAACGTCAACTAAAGAAAGATGAAGATAAGCGTGATAAATTCGAGCTTCTTTGGATGACGTTACTTTATTGAGAGATGTTCGAGAAAGATCATCAACTCAAAAGCTATAAATGAAGGATAATTCATCGCGGCTCATTCAAACGCCTACCCATTATAAAATAATAATGAGGTTTACGAGCTTTTTAATCAGTCGCGATCCCCCTCCCCCTCGAACGTCGTTCATTACGGATCTAACAAAGCCCGATACGAAAACGTTTTGTCGCTTCGTTTAGTTCCGTGTCGGATCGTCGCAAATTACGCCGAGGCGCCCCCGCCCCCGTGCTAATAAAAACCGTTAATTGACGTTTAGAATGCGACGGTGTCGCTCCCTGGCTGTCGGTCCCGTCGTTCCATCAGCAAATAATATCCTTCCGGTGGTGGTTTACGACGTGACGGCTTCCCCGTTTCAAACGACGACATAATTTCATTAGTCGGGCAGACGGCGACATCCACGATACGTATCTACGACTCTTTCGTATTTATTGCTTCAATTACTAGTTGCCGCCGACTTATTTATTTGTCGGTTGCGATGGGGGAGCAGTCCTAGGGGTGGTTCTTTCATTCGCCTTCCGAACAATTCCTGTCGGTGTTTCTTTTTCCATCTAAACACTACACGAAACTAATTGAATGACAGCCTACAGGAAAATACACTTCTGCGATGCTGACGGATGATGTAATGTACCTGCGATAAATCATCGAATAGCCCTTAAGATTTTGATAACAACATGCAAGAACTCAAAAACTGCGATTTCCCTATCTTCTATCTTCTATCTTCTGATGAATCATCGAATAGCCCTTAAGATTTTGATAACAACATGCAAGAACTCAAAAACTGCGATTTCCCTATCTTCTATCTTCTATCTTCTATCTTCTGATGAATCATCGAATAGCCCTTAAGATTTTGATAACAACATGCAAGAACTCAAAAACTGCGATTTCCCTATCTTCTATCTTCTATCTTCTATCTTGTGATGAATCATCGAATAGCCCTTAAGATTTTGATAACAACATGCAAGAACTCAAAAACTGCGATTTCCCTATCTTCTATCTTCTATCTTCTATCTTCTGATGAATCATCGAATAGCCCTTAAGATTTTGATAACAACATGCAAGAACTCAAAAACTGCGATTTCCCTATCTTTTATCTTCTATCTTCTATCTTCTGATGAATCATCGAATAGCCCTTAAGATTTTGATAACAACATGCAAGAACTCAAAAACTGCGATTTCCCTATCTTTTATCTTCTATCTTCTATCTTCTGATGAATCATCGAATAGCCCTTAAGATTTTGATAACAACATGCAAGAACTCAAAAACTGCGATTTCCCTATCTTCTATCTTCTATCTTCTATCTTCTGATGAATCATCGAATAGCCCTTAAGATTTTGATAACAACATGCAAGAACTCAAAAACTGCGATTTCCCTATCTTCTATCTTCTATCTGCTATCTTCTGATGAATCATCGAATAGCCCTTAAGATTTTGATAACAACATGCAAGAACTCAAAAACTGCGATTTCCCTATCTTCTATCTTCTATCTTCTGATGAATCATCGAATAGCCCTTAAGATTTTGAAAACAACATGCAAGAACTCAAAAACTGCGATTTCCCTATCTTCTATCTTCTATCTTCTGATGAATCATCGAATAGCCCTTAAGATTTTGATAACAACATGCAAGAACTCAAAAACTGCGATTTCCCTATCTTCTATCTTCTGATGAATCATCGAATAGCCCTTAAGATTTTGATAACAACATGCAAGAACTCAAAAACTGCGATTTCCCTATCTTCTATCTTCTGATGAGTCATCGAATAGCCCTTAAGATTTTGATAACAACATGCAAGAACTCAAAAACTGCGATTTCCCTATCTTCTATCTTCTATCTTCTATCTTCTATCTTCTATCTTCTATCTTCTATCTTCTATCTTCTATCTTCTATCTTCTATCTTCTATCTTCTATCTTCTATCTTCTATCTTCTATCTTCTATCTTCTATCTTCTATCTTCTATCTTCTATCTTCTATCTTCTATCTTCTATCTTCTATCTTCTATCTTCTATCTTCTATCTTCTATCTTCTATCTTCTATCTTCTATCTTCTATCTTCTATCTTCTATCTTCTATCTTCTATCTTCTATCTTCTATCTTCTATCTTCTATCTTCTATCTTCTAACTTCTATCTTCTATCTTCTATCTTCTATCTTCTATCTTCTATCTTCTATCTTCTATCTTCTATCTTCTATCTTCTATCTTCTATCTTCTATCTTCTATCTTCTATCTTCTATCTTCTATCTTCTATCTTCTATCTTCTATCTTCTATCTTCTATCTTCTATCTTCTATCTTCTATCTCTAATAAAAATTTATACTCTGTTTTATATATCTACAATGTTACTATATCTATATATCTTTAATCGTTTCATTTCTTATCAATCTTTTCCTCAATAGACACAATCCAGGTAATAACTTTCGGTGTTGACAGATTCGAAGAAAATTATGCGACCGTAAACAAAGAAAAAATAAACGGAGAGGCGGAAAAAAATTCATCACTCCCGATTTCCATATAATTTCGCGAAGCGTCGACGGGGCGGCAACATTGCCCATTTGGCCTAACCTCAATGTCGGCGCGGAACGGCGCGAAAAGAGACGTGAAAAAAACAAAGCAGGCGAGATAAAACAAAAGGCAAAGCTGACAGAACAAAGCCCGGTAGATGGCGGTCGTAAATTTGATTAGATGACGCACACACGTCGAGTGTGATGTTGAGTTATGGCGCTAATAACGTTAAAACTACACACACAAAGCAGTGCTTATTTCCCGAGCAACGAGCTCGGAGTGCTAGAGTGAGGTTTGGAATCTGGGAAGTTTCTGATTGGTTTTAATGGGCGGTGTTGCATGGTGCGAGTTTGACGCGCGATATGAGTGGTTTTCATTGGTGAGGACTCGGTGAGTTTCAGCGTTGTCAAGTTAAATAAGTTGAGGTGAGACCGGGCAGCATCTCTAAATGAACGGTCTCGTTGACGAAACGGCTCTTTTTGGGTAAAAACGGACCGGCAAAGGGGAAAAATTAATTTTCTTGAATTTATCGCCCCGTGCTGCCGATTAGCTAGACCGTAAATTTCCCCGAAATGGTCAGGTGAAACGCGAGAGGCCCGAATAATTCATTTCGCCCGTCAACTTTATTGGTTTATATTGTGAGCGGTTTTTTTCCCTCACTCTGGCCGGCCGTCCACGCTACCCGCTGAAAGCCGATATGACCGCTAATAAATCCTCTCCGATATGGATTTGTCTTCTTTTTTATTTTTATTCCGGCCCGTCGGGAATATTGTAATGGCTTTATACTATGTCGTTCCGGATAAATGCCCATTTACGTTGCTGTTCGACGCATTTTTACCGTTCAAGGCAGAATATACAAGGGACGTTTAAAAACTGCTTCCATCACACCACTCTTTCTAACAACTCAGGGTTGATACTAGTTAACACTAGAATATAGGAGCAAAAAAATAAATAACTAAATCACTAAAAAGTAAGAAATAATCAAACTTAGATATTTAGGACCAAAAAAACATTTTAAAATAAAATATGTACATAATAATCGTTGTAATATCTAAATACATTTTTAATTTATATTTTGTTTTTCTCCTTTTAGTGTTAGATATTTACTCAATAAATTACGCAGTTATTTTATTAAGTATTATAATAGATAGGCGAAGTAAAGGTGAAGCCGTGTGAAGTAAAACAGGAATAAAGAAAACAATGATTGAAAATAAGGAACGCTTCAGACTTCGGGATTCGTAACCTAGCCCAGATGATTAAAAAAATGTTCTACCTAAATCAGAACAACAACAAAAAGTCGTTGTCCCCGCCGGAAATCGGAATTCTACAGCTTCCCATATGATATAGTTATGACTTAAAAAGCAAACTGAACGGCTTTTGGACTGAACGACTTTGTTATGTAAATCCTTCTAAAAACTCTTCAAAAACTCCTGAAGGATATAGAAGTTCGGTCCCTGCTTTCATTATCAGTTTACCAAATAACTTCAAAGTATACAATTAGTTGTTTATACACCCTCATAACATTAAAAGTAATATATTGTAACTCCTAACCGTTAAGGAGCTGTGTCTTATCTGATTATTTTAGATAAAAAATATGTGAAAACAACGTACATGCCTTTGAAATTTAGGTTTTCCTTGATTTCCCCGGATTCCACTATTAGATGACTTGGTTCCAATGGGACCACCTTGGAAGGGTACTCTTTCGAATAAAAAAAGAATTTTGAAAGTCGGTTCATAATTGATGGACATCAGTGAACATATTTAAAAGAATGAACAGTAGAACATAGTTCTATGTCCTATCCCCTCCATCTTTGAAGTCGGTTAAAAAACAGCACTTAACTTCATAATACGTGAAAATTACTATAAAGACCAATAATAAAGTATGGAACAATGCTCTTTCCTATATAAATAATTAACTTCTGAGTAATTGCAAAAAGAAATGGTAAATTTATCAAAATTAATGTTTAAAATTATGAGACAATAGTTTTTCTAAAATTTTTAGGACATATAAGCCTTAACATTTAATAGTAGTAAAGTTTTGTAATAAACCCTAATAATAATGAGATATTAAAGGATACAAGAGATGTTGTCCTGTCCGAACATTGGCTTTAAAAAAAATCCTGCAACTTTATAGTAACGCCACCTGCCGTGTCCAGTTGTGAACCTAAGCTATTATGGGATTCACATAAATACAAACAAAAAAATTCATCAAAATTAGTTAAACCATTTGGGAGAAGTTCCATGACACACACACGGGGACAGAAAAATTAAGAAAACATGGATTTTGCTCCTTAATTAAAAAAAATATTTTAAAAAAATTATTTAAAGAAAAATCACTGCTCCTCACAAACGATCTACACTTAACGTTCTAACTCCTAACTTACTAGCCCTAATCTTCAAATGACAATTGACAATTGTAAAGACAGCTGACGTTAAAAGAGTTAATTGTCGTAATTTTAGTGAAATCATTTATGAAACAACCGATACAAGGAACATATACATACCCACATTATATATTAGCCACTAGACCCCAGTGAATACTGGCTGTTTGTAAACCGCAAAAGGAATGCTTCATGGAAAAACATTTGGTTACAACTAAGGAGTAACTAAGAAATAAAGTAATTTACGGAAATTTTCAATTTATATTTACATAACTTTTTGACATTTGTTTAAATGTACCATTCTCGATGGGGTTGAAAGTTGTTGTTTTATTAATTAGGTCCTGGAAGATGCGTTGATCCCATTTACTTGAAATTCCACACTTACTATAATATGGTAATGAAATAATACAAGGTGAATTGTCAATTCTCAATACCTTGGTTTCTTCTTCATTCATTCACAGGACGTCTGCTCTGAAATATTGTATCGAATGCTTGAAACCTCAACATTTGTATCAGCGAATCTAGTGTTAGCATATATGAGCATAAGATCAGTGAAAATACACTTCCTATAACTGTATCCACTATTTCCATATTCAAGTGTAGAAACCACACGTCCTTGACGAATTTCCGCTTAGATTTCAAGTAAATTTGGCAAATATTTCACAAAATATTGTCAAGTTTAACAATGTTTATATTTGATACATTTCTTAACAAATAGATATTGTGCTTCTTGGTCTTCTTTGAGATCTTTTCTCATTATAAAACAAGACATTTAAAAAGAAAGAAAAATGAAATCAAGAGGGAGTGATACGTAACGAGTTGAGATCTAAAACGGTATATTAAACAACATAAATGAAGAACTGTTGCAGAAAACACTATGCTACAAGTGGTAAGAATTGTAAAGATTGTCGGGAACGAGATAATGATTTTTTTTCCTACAACTTCCTACAACTTTTACCTTATCCTTGCAAAAGTCATCTTTTTTGGAGAAAATCTTTTAATTAGCTTTAACTTGTACCTCAATAAATGTGTATTTAGGCTAATAAATGTTAATTCCTGGCCCATCCAATAAATCTTAATGTCTTTTTACTCATATGCGTAGAGAAATCAATTTTCTTAGAAATTTTTAAGAAGTAATAAATAAGCAAGAATTTTTCTACGGTATAATCTAGATTCTCGCATCCATTTGTTTATTCCGATAAGCTATTTCCATCGGACATTGTCGTGATAGGTTTCAATGGCAAGTTTTATGGATTAAATGGTAAATAATCCGGCGGCCGCTTTGACGACTCGACCCGAAAGTTGATGCGGGAAAAAAACCGGAGACTATAGAATTCTGTCGGCAACGGTTTGATTCATTTCGCGACCAAATATGGCGACAGCGCGAGGTTACTTTTTGAGTCGGCCGCTGACGGTTGACGGCTGCGACATGGATGGATTACAGATACCCTCATTACCGGCAGAAGTCGATGCTTGTCGGAGGGGCAGCGGTCATTTCGACTAGTTTTTCGTGAGTAGGTCCGCTTTACTAACATTTGTTAGTATTGGTTTTATGTTATTGTTCTACTTACCGAACTACATTATATATACATTTTTATTATATATATTTTTATCATTTAACATATACTTAAAATAAAGGAATGTGCTTTTTTTAAGACGGAATCCTGTTTTTAAACCGGCTTTAAAGCACGCAAATGAATCAAAAAGAACCTAGAATACCATATAGTGGTGTAGGTGTGATATTTAGTCTGTATTATGTCTTGCTTCATATATAAATTCCTTCAATTTTGTTCTGTCTCTGCTTAGTCTTCTTGCTTCGACTAGGGTTTTCCTCTCTTTTGCAATATTTGTCTGATACCTTCAACCTAGGCTTCCTTAGGTCGCCCTCTAGTTTTTCTCATCTCAGTGGTCTCCTTTTTATGTATCTCAATATTAGTTTAGCTTGATGTTACCTTATTATTACTAAATTTGCTAGTTATAGCGAAGCACAAATTCCGCTGATATTCTTTTTTGATTTGCAAAAACACATACCAATATGTCTATTCTTTCCAAATTTTTATACTTTATATAATTGTAATTCGTGTTATCTATTTGTCTTGATTGGATTTAAACTTCAGTGTCGTCTTAGTCCTACTTGGATTTCGAGGGTATTTAGGTTCATGTTCTCTGCAAACGGTGGCATTGATTGAATTATTACAATTTTATTACTTACAACTGCTTATTCTATTATAAACTGTAAATAGCGTGAATGCTTGAAAATTCGATTCATTCTATTAATTGCTATTATTATATGAAGACTTACCTTAGCGCATTTGAAAGGTGATAGTTATTATTCTTTGTAAATGGCATTTTTTATCATATTTTGCCAATTTATATCTCCAAAAGTAAAAAACATTGCAACGCAGTGCAGATACATCGGGCATTATATGGTTTGCCTGATATATATATATATATATATATATATATATATATATATAGGAACACTAGGTTAACAATGAACAGTCGTGGCTTTTCTGGTCGAGCCGAATGTCTGGTCCGATTTACGAGCGTCCATGATGAAAAACCCGGCGGCCCGTACAGTAACAAACAGATCGACTGACAGCTAATCCATCAATCAGAGTTGAAAGGTGCCGCCTGGTAATTGTGTGGCCGGTCGATTCTTAACGAGACTGAAACAAAAAAGTCATCGGCCCAGCGTTCTACGCCACGGTTCCCGAGATACTTGTGCTGCACGCGCAAAAACCACGACGTTCTCGCCCCCTGGCGACATATTAGCGAGGCCTTTTTCCTGCGCCCTCTTTGTTTTTGTCGCCCAGTTATTTTTCAGTTGGTCGCGCGTTTCCATTTTAACTACATCTAAATGTTTTGCGTTTTTTTTCTGCGTCCTTCCTAATGATTCGAAAAAACAGAAAGTGATTGTTGATTTGTAATTTATTGCTTATCCTACATTTTTACAAGAAATAGTGAAGTAGTGTCGTAAATGTCAATTTTAATTGCTCATTGTTATGGCCGAAAGTAACAGTAGCGAATAGTGCATAAGCGCTACAGTACTTCAGAACTAAAAAAGAAACAGCTAAAAAAATTATATAGTGACACTCTGGTACTTGTCAGCTATTTTGGAAGCTGAGTGTTCTATGTAAATCATATAACATGATAAGGCGTAATAATAATTCTGTTTTTACGTTTAACTGGAAATAATTAACGATATATAACGGATAAGTGGCCTTTAATTTGATTAATATGAGGAAATTATTTAAATACCCATAGGGATAATGTGTGGAATATTATCACTGTGAACGAAAATTGAAACTCTCTCAAACTCAGAGATTCATCATTGATTGTCATTAACTGTCTTAAACAACAGCTTGATATGAATCACAGTCTTGGGTATCCGACGAATGTCTACAGATGATAGAAGATAGAAAGAAGAAAAGCAGCAAACTTACCGAATAAATAAATTAACCGAAAATTACAGGCAAAAATTTAAGCAAAAGTTAGAATAAGAAGCCTATTAGAATGGAATGTGCATTTCGGCCATTCTATCGTGTACTTAGGAGTACAAGATGGATCCTTGGAAAAGCCACACGATAAACGTCTCGAACGATAGGAGAACTTTTTTTATATATCTCTACAATCATGTCATACCACAACGACCACCAAGGTTACTGGCATCGCCAAGAACATAGAAATGACGAACACATGCTGCTCATACAAATTTGGTTCAGAAAAAGTACCACCAGAATGAAGAAAAGCGATAGTTGCTGATAATAGTGAGTAAAAGTGGTGATTCACTATAAAAACGATCATGGCATAAGTCAGCTGTCAGTTTTCTGAAAGGTGTATGAAGATCATACAAACGATACTTCAAAAAGTTCGCGACAAGCGAAGAGACAGGCTAAGAAGAGCAGCTATTACCAACGTGCAGTGACAACTAATTTGTCATTTTTTTTTTTCAGATCCGAGCCAAGTGATGCTCGCCAAGTATATGCTTTTCAACTACAGGAAGAGTTGCTGTAAACTATATATTATCTCTATAATAAATCTGATTTTATGCTTCTAACTTATATTATGGGATCGACGTTTAAATTGATAGAAATATGTACCAATAAAGCGTAAGCAACATGGGCTGAAGTAACTTAACTGAACCAAATGTATTAGCTCAGAGGGTGAAAATCCAAATAATCTTTGTATAAAAAGATATTGATATATAAGTCAATTCTTAGTATGATATCGAACTGTGGGGAACTACTAACAAATCCAACTTAGCCCACCTTCATAGATTAAAAATGCTACGTGTTACGTGCATAAAATGCTACATAAAATAAACTGTTACGTGCCATCGTTGACGGAACATATTAAGTCAGTAACAACAAAATTCAGCGAGATATCACTTTGGAAACTATAACGACAGTAATCCGAAGTAATGAAAGAGTGTCAGTGCACCCGAATGCACTCGCTAAACAATTGAAGATGCCAGATGTGAAGTGCGTAGGTTAAAACGTTTAGTACCATTCTACCTGATTAATAAACACATTAAATATCTTTTAGAATAAAATAAAATAGTAATAACATTACGTAAAATACTAGTTTATTTTTGTACAGGAGATCACTTACCGAAACGTATCAATGTATGACATAAATGTCATCAAATACTTATTGCATATTGGGCAGATTGTGGGATGTTAAGAGAATACTTTTAAAAAGAGATATAGTTCGCACCGCAAAGCCCTATGGCTTGAGTATTAGTAAAAGAAAGTTCCGACAAATAACCGATCGCCTGCTAATGCGAATCTCAACGAGTACTTCGGATCAGTAACATAGGAGAAAAAAGAGATTCGGATAAGCTGAAGTATATTTTGGTTCTCTAAGTTGGTGCGTGTGGAAGAGAAGAAGTATTTCAATCAAGACTAAAATCCGTCTCTTTGGAACGTTTAAGTTACTAGTCCTTCTGTATGACTCCTCTACATGATAGTCTGACATTTGTGAGTTCGAAGTCATTCAAAGCTGATACTTAAGGTAAATTTTTCATGATTTTAACTGAGATCGTAATAGATGTGAAGTCATTTGTTCAACATGTGCTAACTAGTACAGAGTGGAGGAACAGATTCAGAAAGGCTGATTTCAATGATTTGGTCATCTCTGTGAACGAATCCCTCACATACTTCTGTGGCGAATAGATCTCTTGTGTGCAAGACGCAGCGAACAGCTTCGAAGAAGACATGAATCAAAATAATGGAAAACGATCTGAGAAACAGAAAACTAACATTATCCGAGGCCAGAACGGCTATGGCACAAAGGTAGCGGGAGTTAGCGAAGAATATGTGGCACCAACAACCTAGTGGTTGAAAGATAAACACCCTGTCAACTAACAGGCTGTTGATTGATGATCATGTCTTAAACAGCCTTATTTTTGTAGACTGTTTTTGCAGAAATTTTTTGAGACATCTTATATTACATGATTGGATGAATGTTATATGAGGTACATTATCTCTGATTATAATTTAAAATTACACACTCACTAATATATGAATTATAAGAGGGCGTATTAATTAATAAAACGTTCACAATGATTTTCCAAACAACAACTGTAGTTAATTGGACGTAATTATTTTTCACTTTCCGCTATTGTTATATTCTGAAGGCCTAATCCCATCGCAACATCAAACAAAATGCAAAATTAATACGGCCTGGTTGTTTATAACAGACTACTGCCTAAATCCGGCCTACATAATTCACAATTAATTGCAATAAATATAAAATTTACGATATCTATATTTAATTTTATCGTTATTAGTTTTATTATGTATTCATGATGACGGCGGGGAGCCCGCTGCAGCGAAAGGGGCAACGTTATTGGAATGGAGGTTGGGGGAGAGAGAGGGTACCAGTGGAAGTTATTAAATTAAACATGTTTGATCCGGCCAAACGCGATGTTATGGCCGGTTTTTGTTGTCGGTGGATTTGCAATGGTATAACGATGTCGTGGCAGTGACGTACTCTAGTTCATGGCGCCTGTGAGTTGGCCGAAATCATTTCAGGACTACTCTTGGTTCGGTATATGATTTTAGTGAAACAATATTTATAGAATTAGGAATCGACGGCTTTCTCACAGTCTTCAGTAGTCACATCCTTCTGAATTGAACATCAGTTCCGAAAAAGACATGGCAGGAGATCATGAGTAGCTATCTGAAAAAGTATATATTGACTATGTCTAAGGTATTCAAATACTTTGAAAAAGTGTTGTAAAAGATGGCATAATTGGTATCAAAACGCATCTTCTAGCTATGACCATGTTAAAACGCCATAATTTCCCACTAAAATCAATATATGTTATTTCGTTGAAGTATAAACAATATACTTTCTTTGCAATATAGTCATAACTAAGTTTCTGCTAATAAAACGTTATTTAGAGCAACATTTTTGTTCTAATTTGAAGAAAAGTTGATCTGATGGGTCTGTAGTGTTAGATCTGAAGATGTCTTGCATAAAATGATAGTAAAGGACAACAAGTGGATCACTGTGATAAATGATATCAGAGAAAATCAACTTCAATTAAAACAAGCCAACGCTATGAATCTGAAAAGATTAGTTGTGAGTAAACTACTAGGAACTATTATTTTGTTCAGAGTATTTTAGTTATTTTCATTAAATAAAATATCATGGTAAAATATATATCTCTAGCTAAAGCTATATAAAAAGAACAAGTGCAGTTAACGATGTCTACAAATGGACTAGAGACTGGAAAATACAGCTTAATAGCTCCACTTTAGTCCATGTTAATTTTGCGTTGTGTCGAAATGACAAAGAACCTAATTATATAACTTGGCGGATGCCCGATTCCTCAAGCGGAAGCAGCTTGAGAGCTTGCAAGCAGAGCAAATTAGACTCAAAGTCAGGAAATTGTACTGGTTAGTCGGAGGATACTCTCAACTTGATCTAAAATCAAAGAGACTGAATTATCAGTCAATAATATAGCCAATTTGGAACTATGGGGTGAAAATATGGGTTAGACTAAAACATCAAGTCAACTAGTAATCCTAGGCAACCAAAACAGTGTTCTAGGATTAATTAATAACCAATGAAACCGAGATGTTAAAACGGTATATTCAAATTCGTATGGTAGCCATTTTCTCTCTTTTGGGATATTTTCCCTCGTTTGTAACTGAAAACATTATGGAAACGAAAGTACTGAGATAAATCGGTTATTTTTATGATATGGCGTTGGAATTATATATTATCATCAATAATATATATGGAAAGCAACTATTTTTGTTACGGAACAATCCTGTTACGGATACCTGGTCGGGAAGACCCGCAAGAGTAAGCGAGTTGGAGTGGTTATGTGGAGACTGTCTCTGGGCTACCCACTAAACTCCACCCTATCAGCTGATCCAATGACCCTAACTGATACTTCTTACTGTTAGTAAGGAGGGTGCCCGTAACCGGTAACACCGTTAAGAGGCACAAGAGCCAGGCAAGGACGTGGCGTCGTTATCACACCACGCAGCTTGCGGTACGGGACAATTAGGAGTTAGAGCACGACGGGGTGGCTGTGATAGAATAAGGCTACGAAGAGCCGAATGAGTTATTCGCCTAAAATATCGGCCAGCTCGGTAATACATCTTTTGTCCGAGAGACGAAGAGTAGAGAAATATCTCGAGTAAACCTCGGATATAAAATCGTGAACTTGGGGGACGTCTGTTTCTCTATGAATTTGGTTGTTCCTGACGAACCATGGGGCATTGATAATTCTCCGGAGAATTTTGTTTTGAAACACATGGAGACGTTCCACCTGGCTAGGTGAGACGTATTTTAGATAGACACTATAGCCGTATAGAACGACTGATCGAACCAGTATCTTGTACAGGAGAGATTTTATAGATAGAGGAAGCCTGTTGGCTCTGTTGATAAGCGGGAATGGCAAATTAACAATACCTTGAACTTTATGGAGGGACTTTTGAATGTGGGAATTCCACCTAAATTTGCGATCGAAGACAAGACCGAGATAGGTGGCTTCTTCTGACCATGGGATTTCGGCGTTCTCGATTTTAAGACGCGAAATGCTCGGTGCAAAACGCTTCTTGTGGAAGAAGATGGCCTGGGTTTTCTCTGGGTTGACCTGCAATCTCCATGTAACCACTGGACCGTCTAATCGAGTTGTTTTTGGAGTCTGCTTCGGATGTGCGATGCTACTCTTGAAGAAGCAAAGTAAGCAGTGTAGTCTGCGTAAAAAGCAGCCTCAACTTGTGGTCTCCTAGGGATATCTGAAATAAAGATATTAAATAGAGCGGGTGCCAGTGGGGAGCCTTGTGGAGCTCCTGCGTCGATGGTTTTCCGGCTAGAGAGAATATCTTTAATCTTCACCTGGAACGATTGTCCTGACAGAAATGATTTGATAAGAGCTGTTAGGTCATCAGGTAGACCTAATCGGATGCATTTCGCCACTAAGCCTTCGTGCCAAACCTTGTCAAAGGCTTTGGTTAGATCCAAGAAGACCGCTCCAAGTCTTTCACGTCGGTTAAAAGCTATTATTAAGTTCCTTCGCTGTTGGTAGGACTAAACTTAACTGTAAAGTTGAGTTCAGTAGCTCAAGAGGTTATTGTACATTTCCAGTTAACTACAGTTACTATCTGTTTAGAGTAAATCTGTTTAAAGAAATATTTCGTAGTTTATAAAAGCTTCCATCATTCGCTTCTCGTCCAGGTTGGTTTGGTATCGGTGCCCGTATACTACAGGTTGATCACTACGCCGCTGTCTTTTAATAATGCAACACCCATTCGAATAAAATACGTCCGGCAGGCCGCAGCTATTCGAATAAATAATTATTAAAATAAAGGCAACCGTGTCAGGCTCTAATTATCGGATTATTATTAATGGCCGATTGAAAAATTAATTAAAAACCGTTCCGGGGTTTTAATCGAGTATCACGCATATTTATTTATTTATCAGCTAATTTGCGTTATAAATTTATTTTATTGCATTCGATTATTAATATTAACGGGCCGGGGGCAAAAAGTGGATTTCGGAGGCCGGCGAAGCGCCCCGGAGGGTTTGACCGTGCCCTCTCTGTTTCGGTACTATCGCACCTGATGGGATTTCGTTGCGTCGACGAGCTGGACGGGTGTGCATTTTTTATTCCAAAAAAAGGAATCATATTAATTTGTTTAGGTTAACTAGTTATCATAGAATATAAAAACATATTTCAATATACAAAAAAGAAAATTAGTTGTCAGAAATATGGTGAATGCGCAAATTCGTGTTTGATATCACAACAATTCTGGTTGTACAATTGTTGATACGAAACAATAACAAGTTTTAAATGTTTTTCTTTAGCTGATAGGAATTGTTGTTAAATATTGATAAATGAAGGGAAAAGCAAAAGTTATAGCTTGTTTTTTCTTTTTGTTACTCGCACAACTATTCAAAATTGAAAACCTACTTGCACAACCCATATTTTATCTTAATCCCATATTTTTATAACAAAATAATGTTAGTGTAAATGATATTTGTGGTAGTACTGAAAATATTACTTCCTTACAATATATAAATTGTATAATTACACATTAACATTCTATTCAGAAATCTGTAATGCCCTCAATAAATGTACTATGATTAATATTTGATTGGTGTCATCAATGGATGTATATTAGGTAAAATGAAAATAGGTAATTGAAAATCTTTATTCTCACGCAGTATAATCCATGACTACCACTCTGAGAAGAAACCTTTTCTTTTTGGTTGATCACTAAATGTTTCACTCCAAATTTTGCCGAGACTAATCCACAAAGCCATAAGAACTAAATTTCTTCCTCATTTAATAAACATGGCCACGTCATTATGGTTAGTATCTTCGAATGAACATATTTTTCCGATCAGCAACTTCATCTCTAATACAGCCACGGAGATGCACAACCAGAACTTGGACTTGGAATAAAAACGTTAACCCACATAATCTACACAATGATTATAATTTTCAGTAATCTAGTCAAAAAAAAGTCGAATAATATCCACAAGTATTACTCCACCATTATGTCATGATACAAAATCTGTAATTTATTCATAAATACCCTAACTTAAGCTTGTATAATATGATTCCTTTATTGTATAAAGCATCATAGGAGGAATTTACAAATAATTTCATTATCGATCCTGTTGAGGTCCTCAAGAAGGTTAGCTTTTATTCAGATTAACATTCGTTGGTGTAGAATATATTCGTCTCATTTAGAGATGTTCAAGACGTGTCAGTTATATGAAACTACAACATAACTGTGATCCCGTGTCATTGGAAAGCTGTAATATTGTACAGTAGATCCTTGGTTAGAAGTGAGAGACAATTTAAAGCTGGATAAGACCGGATATCTTCTTGGATGATCTCTAAATTGGTCAATGGCCAGTCGGTAGGCTTAATGCCGAGGACCTTGGTTCGGAGCCCACGTTAAACTGTAGATCTAGTCTAGATAAAATCTCGTTGGTAAAAAAAGACTTTAATATATATATATATATATATATATATATATATATATATATATATATATTATAATCTACCTTTTACGATTACCTTGCTGACTCATTTATTTGAGCTAATTGACAATATTCTCAATCCTTGTTTGCTGTTGATGTACTGCTGGTGGCTGGCGATATTATTCATTAAAAAGGGTGTTTTCATTGGGATTTCGTACTTCTGAGTTTAATGAAGATTTGATTCATTTGGAGACTATATGTTCCGCAACTAGGTGGCCATTCAATAAATGTGAAAGAAATTGGTGATTTATGGATTTTCTTTCTCTGAATATTCCTCTGACTTTATCTTCTTTGATAAGGGTTATGGAAAAATCAGATCTTAAGTAGTACGAAATGGTACAATCATGTTTATTTTTGATACAATCTAAATGTTAAAATGCTTTAATCTAAATGTTATAGTTAAAATATATTTAAACTAATGCTTAGCGACCTTGAGGCATGTCGAATTTTACATCGTGGAATAACGGTCTACAAAATACCCAGAAATATAATCCCAGATGTTGAACACGGGCGAGGTGCCAGCAGCGCCAACTAGAACCCGATAACGAATAGCTGGCGGCAACCCCAAGGCGTTTATCTGGGATGTTATTGAAGGGTATTTCGATTCATTCAGTGCTCAACCATCGTTTGGTTTAGACGTGCCACCATCGACTGCCAAAGCCTCGTCTCCAGGTAACACCGCTGCCATCCGTTTTATCTAATTGTATTTTTCACACATTTTTTTATATAGTCAATAAAGAACAGTCACATAATGTAAACAGCACTGTTTCATTTCGTTTTACCTCCATTCACCGAGCCACATCATTTACCCTAAAATATTAATAATATAATCGCTGATATGATTCCAGCAAGAATATAGGTATTATTAATTTATTTATATAATTATTTGTGATTGCCTATCATCTAATAAATTGTAATATAATTTAATTGAATAACTATAAACAACTATTCCTGTATCCCCACTGACTAAACTGAGACATCTTTTGTGATGATTTCAAAGTTAAATAGTATGCTGAAAAATTGAATAATTAATAATAAATATCTGACTTAAAATAATGCAAATACTTATATCGTAATGGTCTTTAGAATAACACATTACAGAATTTAGAGATATGGCTGCTATGTCTTGCTTTATAAGATTTATCCACCTATTTTTAACTTTTCTCATCATTTTCTATGCAATAATTATATTAAAGAACTTCTTCGGAATTTTTTCATTATGGCATTGAGAAATATAACATTGATACAAACGTTCAAAACCTTTTCTTGCAGAAAAATAAATATTTTCAACACATTATCAATGCAGGACAATTTTTAAAAAATAGTCATCATGCTCATTGAATAACTTGATAGATCTTCGTGCTGTTTCTAAACTCCTGTTATACGGTTTAAATATCAGCATAACACTGTTAGCGTCAGATATTCGCCGGAAACGTGGCAACATCGTCCCCAACGTCCATTACCTCCTCTTCGTCGTGCTCTCCAACCCGCCCGTAACTCTCCATCTGCCGCGACAGGCCTGTCGGTTAATCGAATTTACGCGGCATAGAGGGCGCGCTAATTCGTCTGCCGGCGCCCGTTTGTCTTGATTTGGCGCGTCGTTTTCTGGCGCCGCGACGCTTCACCGGGATGCGCCTCTCCCATTCCGGCGCTTGATTGACGGCCGCGGGCTGCTCGTCTATCGGCACCGTCGCCGACGTCGACTTGTCGTTTTATTAATGCAAAACAGAGTGAAGACGATGATGATGGCGAAACTTACGCGGCCAATTAAGCAAATTCAGCGGTCGGTACTCCTGGCATGTTTAACGAGCTCCGAGCACGAGTCGGCGGGCTGGAGTGAAGTGCAAGGTCTTCTCCGATGCGGCGAAACCTGCAGTAGCTCGATGAGGAAACGGCGTAGTCGGCGCAATGGCTGGCGAACGAGTCGTCGTATATCTTCTTACCTTTTATTGCGGCTATTAATTTTGCCTATTGTAAATTACGCGCGGGTTATTGCCGCCTTTACGGCGTCGTCAATTATCAATTTAACTGCCATTTTATGCGGGATTTGGCCTGGACGGGACAAGGCTCTAGTTTGCCGACATCGCTACCACTATCGCCAATCTACCAGGTCTGCTAAAATGTTTCTAATCAAAACAAGGTTTCTTCATATGGCTCAGATATTTTTCTATCTTAATATTTATTTTTAACAAATTTCACATCACCCAAGTAATGTTGAAAACTTAGATCACTTATTTTACCATCTTCTTTTCGTCATAATCATTATCATTTATATGAATTCATAGCCAGCGCTACGAAGACTGTCTACTTCTCAACCGATGCTCAACCGATGCTCAACCAACATTCCTCACTGAGTCTTCCTTCTGTCGGCTGTTAGTAGCAGTTGTTCTGTCCTCCGGCAATGTTAGCCTTCTATTGTTAAGATCGCTTTCTATGATCTGAATTAATGTCCATACGAAAGGTTGATTTCGTCACTGAAATCTGTGAGGAATTCATTCAGTTATCATTCGACAGACATGTTCAAACCATTGTAATCTTCATTTCCTTCTTAATTGTTGTCTTCTTCTTACCTGTTTCATCCTTTTCACCACTCTTAGGTGTCACAATGTTGCTCCATTCAACTACCACTCAAAAATTCAAAAAAAAAATAGCGGCTACACATAACCTATTTTGTAAAAACTTTTTAAATAATTATTTTAAATTATTTAATTAAAAATTCTAAATAAAAAAAAATTCTTCAGCTAATCAATTTTTATGAATTTGTTCTTTGTTCCCAGAATTCCAATTAACATGACCCCGAGAAAAATTAATTGTATAGGGGCAAAATTCGCAGAGTTTGAATATACATATATATATATATATATATATATATATATATATATATATATATATATATATATATATATGAAATATTGAGAATTTTTTATAATATCCGGATATTTTCCCGGTGTCCTATTAAGTAATCTCTAATTAGCAATTAAATTTAATTACGACAGTTGTACTTTTCGAAGCAACTTTGTAGCCGTAGACGGAATAAGGGGAACGACGGGATGTGACAGCTCCTAATGCCCCGGATGAACCCTCGCTAAATTATTTGATTGTTTTTGCGACATAAAATCGCTGTAATGGACACCGTCTGTCACTCGGTTCCGTATTTTACGACCGCCGACGAGAATTAAGTACCGCAACTTTGAACGGCGACGTGCTGCCACCTGACCGACCGGATTTAGTTCCTTTCTAATTTGTGGATGGTAACAATGGATTTATACGAGGGTTGCTGGTGACAAAGCAACACTAAATAAGTTGATATTATTGAGAAAATGTATTTTTTTCTAACCAAAATGTACCGTCATTCCTTTCCGTAATAAAATGTGTAATTAGGAATAAAGGTTTGATCCTCTCCGTGACATATCAAAACTTTCCTCCATCAACTGATGAAAGTATAAGAGATCCTATTAAATTGGAGACAACAGTCTCGGGGGTGTAAGCTGCACCCTTCTTGATTACAACGAGTGAATGATGTCCTGTCGAGCTGAAGGCACCACTCGTTCCATCATCACCGCTCAAGCGTGCCCGATTGAAACATCAACCAGCCTTAGCAGCGGCGGTCATCACGCAATCGGTAAAAGGCGACGCATGAAAACATTAAATTAGTTGTATGAAAAAAATCCACGGTTATAACGCTTTAATATAAAGCATGATGCCTTTCTTTAATACGAGGTTTATGTTGAAGTTTTACCACTTTGGAAAATATTTAATCGTATTTCCTAAGAGCAAAAATAATGACGATGATGAAAGAATATGAGATAGGATGAGATATATATATATATATATATATATATATATATATATATATATATATATTGGCGATTGTAGGAATGTTCGCCCGGTCGGTCGGTGGGTTTTCTACGATTTTGTGGAAGGAATTTGCACGAGAACTGAAAGCACTGCTGAATAAAAACTTGTTTATTCCGTTATTGAATGATACATGTGATCGACGGGAGAATGGACAGGATATTAGATTAGGTAAAGAAAGTACGGTAGCACTGTGGTAGTGGTACTGTCACAAGGGTGTAGAGAAAAGAAAAGAACGAGACGTCGTCATTCGTACATTGTTACTAGTCGTTTCCGACTAACCTACAATTTGTCGTTATGATAACTTAAATCTAGGTATATAACTAGGAGGACCCGTCGGCCCTATCTCAGTCTGTGGTGAAATAATGTTTATACATGTCATTGCTGTATTTTATATTATATGCATCCCACTACATGACACTACAAAATATCAAATGGTTTGATTCGTTTAAGTCTGTGTCCTATTCTGCTGGCATCCAAAAGCTGCAATACTTCAATATTCTCATGAGAATGGACTCTTTCCTCATGCCCCTTGCAATTCTCTTGATTTCTTGATTTACTGTGGGCATCTGAAAATCTCGATGTAGGTAATCAGTTCTATAGTATTTGGATGCGCCCACAATTCCTATCAGGAAAATTTATATTTTCTTTATGTAACACTTTGCAGAACATCCACATAATTAAACTCCGTATGTCCATATAGGTTTCAGTATTTGCTTATATAATAGCAATTTATTATGTACTGATAATTGTGATTTTCTTTCAATTAGCCACTACATTTTCTTATATTTAAATTTTAGTTTTTTTTTATATGTTCCTTCCAGCGAATTTAGCGTTGTTGCTATATGGAATGATAGTATTATTTAATGTTATAGGTGCTTCTACGGTCTGGTTGTAGGTGAACTACACATGCACAAATTTACATTCGTTAATTTTTATTTTCCAAGCTTGTGTACAATTATTTATATTGTCACTTGCCTGTTGTAATTTTCGTGAGGCTTCTTCACTATTGTCTCCGACAGCTATAATCGCAGTATCATCAGCAAATGTAGCTAGCGTAATATTCTCCATTTGTAGTATGGAATATTGGTTTCGTTTGGTTTTTCTAGATATTCAGAAAATGCTTCTGCTTTTTGGTGATTTCCATTGTAAATAATGTGTTTTATTTAGTGAAAAAAAAACGGAAACGAATTGGTACACCCGGTAAATTCATTATATTATGCCTAAGTAAGTTATTTGAGGCATTCTTGGCAGTATAAATTAGACTTAAGGTATAAAATGTTTCGAAGAAGACAGTTAGTTGGAAATTTAATCGGTAATAGGATTTCACTTCGACAAAATATAATAAAAACATGGATTATTTTGTCACGCACATCGCGAGCGTGGTAACACTGCGTATCGCAAACGGAATAATTAACGAATAATGGGAAACGGCGTGAAAAAAGCGACGCCGCATTTCGAAACGGCGCTACCGTCCACAATAGAGCGATAAATAACGACACCACTGACACACGCCACGGTAATAACTTTAATTATCAATAATCTTCCATCTACAGGTACGTGTTTTTCTTCTGGGCGCAGCCGTACAGAAAATCATGTCGGGCCCCAGTAAATCACCCCGGCGACGGCTGAGTTATGACTTCATAACGGGTGCCCCCTTCCGATAAGGCCGTTCGCATTTTTCGTCTGGCTCCGAGGTCAGTTTTTCGCTTGTTATTTCCATGTGTAATGCGACGTGCGTGCACCGCGAACAATGAAGCCGCGCCAAACGCCCGTTACGTATGTTTGTAACGACCGGGGGAGTCCGCCTGTAATGGGCCCCGGGAAGGAAAACGAGAAATATCGCGGAAATTGTGCGCCACGGTCGATGTTCCTTTCGATTTACTTTTACATGAGAAAAACCTTTCTTGAATGTTGTTTTACTAGTTTTTTGTTCTGGCTTAAAAGCAGGCTGTGGATTGCATGATGCATACCTGGTCGCTGAGACTTGCCCGGGAGTGACAAGTTGGACCAGGTTATGTGACACTGCCTCTGGGCTTACCAATACACTAAACTGAAACCTCCTTCCAGTTGACTCCTGTGGATCGCTACTGCTACTGCATTAAATTTGGGGATATGGCAGCTGCTGATTGGGCAGCCGTTATTGGGCATGAGGACCCGGCGACTCTATTGATTCGCAAACTTGATTAAATGAGTACTAATCTTTCAAGTGCGGTCTACAAAATAATAAAATCCATATCAATTAAAAACCACCATTAAATCACCACGTTCCTTATAGTAAAATGGCAAGTTATCAAACATAGAAAACGTCATCCTCACACTGAAATACACCAATTTGAAACGTCCAAATCATCGTCATTTTAAAAAAAGAAGCGGCAACTAAATTCCTTAGAAAACCGCTGAAAGAGTGGTTCTCTACATGATATTTCAAGTGTTCAAGATTCAAATATCTTACCAAATGAACAATTCACCTTCAGATCCGAACATTGGTTCCTCCAAGTCGGCGAGGTTTTTCTAATACTCTAAATAAAGAATAATAATTTAATTTATAGGACATCAGGAATAGTTCTTGAAAGTAAACAATGATCAACATGGGGCAACCACTTATGAGCTCTTACATCAACTCTCCGTGCAGGAGAGTAAGTTCTTTGCATTTCAGACGGGACAATGATAGACGCAGAGAGACAGCATTGTATTACCAATATATAATTACTAATTGTATAAAAGTAAGTAAGTCTATCATTTTGGTCAATATTTTCAATTCACAGAGGCTTGACATTTCCTGTATGTCCATAAGTTCAACATTCAAATCAGCAAAAGTTGCTGAGCCGATATTGGAATCTCCAAAAAGAATTCGATCATTTCGATTATTTTATAAATTACCAAAAGTATGTACCACACCAAATTTAACTAAATTTCGCTATCATATTTTACGTCAGTAATCCCAGTATTTTTTAATGAAATTAATTCTAAAGTCTGGAGAACGCGCAGCAGTATATCACAAAAAAATTTTGCTTCTTTTGGTGGATGAGAAAAGTTAATTTAATTTCAAAGGCCAATTTTATATATCATTTCATATAAAATGTTTTATTGTCTGATTATCTATGTATCTTTATTTTATGATTTTCATAATACAAAATGCACAATTAAAAAAATGTGTTAACTTTTCTTTCTACCGACGTTTACCATTGGATCAATAATTGAAGAATACATAGACGACAAACGAACATACATTCATTTTTATTAATACCGAAATTATTCTGTACATTTTAAGTTTCTACCCCAATATTGATCGAAGAGAACCGGCAAGTACATGCATCACAAATGCAACCTGTTATGGAAGTTGCCGTCGCCTCCGGCGCTTGGGGGGCGGTAAAACGAAACCCGGACCATTTTTATTAACGGGGGGACGGGGGATAACGCTGAAACGATACCGGCACCAGAAGCCGTCAGTGTCGAGACCCCGGTGGCCCCACGTCTCTTTAAAATCATTTTCCATTTTTCCCGCGAATTTCCGCACAAAGAGCTGCCGCTGGAGGTGACGCCAAGTTGCCCGGCCGTCAGTTGATCAAAGAAGTTAATTTAGGGGGCGGTGCCGTGGTTCGATTCCGCTTTGGCGGGCAATAAAATTTGCTTTTCAGCGAAAATAATTGCCTATTTTATGGCATGAAACGCGGCGGCTGACGTACAACGATTTTTTCCGCTCATTCTTTTTTCCTATTAAACAATAAATTGGTTCCCGCATTTTTTCTTTACGTGCAAACGGGGAGTTTATCAAAACAATTTAAGCAGCGTTGAATTAGCTTTCATATTGTATTAAAATATTTAGTATGAATTTATTAACCAAGCTTTCATTCTAAAGGATTCTTAAAGTTAAAAATAACTGTTTAATTTTTGCCTTCATCAATCTCACGCAATCAATTTTTTGTATTACTAATTTTGCTGATACTGACAATTGGCCGCAATAACTCTGAATTTTAATACTGTTACACTATGTAATATTATTTCAGATATCACGCCGATTTTATCCGGTCTGTGATGTTCAACACTTAAACAAACACTTTCAACCCACTACATTCATCTACGCCTTTGAATATGTCCTTCGATTTTCCACCAATTATCAAACCTTAAACGAACAAATTAATTTTCAATACAATCTCGTGTAAAAACACACAGAAATTGCCATAAATATCATTTTTGGAGTATTTGGAGTTTACAGATGCAACTACAACAATGTTCAAGTTTCGAAACCATAATGAAGAATTGGCACAAATAAGCGTTCGAAAGAAACCGAATTTTGATTCTGAAGCTTCGTTCTTCTATAAGAATCGTATTATAGTTATTGTTGTATATTAAGAATTAATTTTATTTTAATATAGAGCATTGAAACAATGGTTTACTTTTCTGGCAATATATGAATTCGACGACGAACAAATATCTGAATAACAATAAACAATAACATTGAGACAAGTCAATCCTTTATGGGACAATTAATGTAGTAGGATATTCCATTGGTATGCTTCTAATGCCTTCGTAATACATTTCATATGAGCCATGAAGGTAATTCTTAGATGCATAGGCTTCTTGAGTCCCTCTCAGTACTGTTCTTGCACTTAATTTGTAGCTTTACTTAATATTTTTTACACAGAGGTTCTTTACAACTCCTAGGTTGGTATCTAGATATCCAAATTTACAGCTTATTTACCATTTGTTTTGTTTAGTATTTTGTTTACTTCAGAAAACTATTAATTATTGTATTAATAAACAGATAAACCATTATGGTAAGCTGATCTGCAATGATCTTTTAACCAATTTGTGTAATAGTAGTATTTGTGTAATAGTAGTTTACTACTCAGCTAGCCTATATATTTTTTTACGAATTTGAACCAGATTCTGGTACAATATAACGATTGAGATTCGTTGCTTTTATACTTTATCAACTGATCTTTGTTATTTACATCAAAATTACAACTTCTAAATCGTTAAAACCAAATTTAATAGCCAAATTTAATATGATGATGGTATTACTATAATATATTATAATTTTAAAAGGTAACCTATTATAATTAAAACCTATTTAACAATAGATATGTTGCTAAGAGATATCCACAGCACTTCAGATGGAACCACCTTTGTTTTATCGTAACTTTCACGTATTTTACCTGTCTTTCACAGTTTAGTGATTTGATGATCTTCAAAGCACCTACATTATTGACAAAAACTGTCGACTACGTTATTTCTGGGAAGATATCATATTAATACATCACCTCTAGCCTAGTTATGAATAAACTAGACCTAATTATAGCACAACATACAAAATCATCAGTACGAATATCAGTACAAAACCCAAATATATAACCAGTCCGAACCTGAGCAGCTTTGAAACTAAGGAATGTCCCAGATGTTTGGAAGATGACTGAAATTATTATTATTCCAAACCTAGAAATCCACTAAATGAAATAAAAGCCTATATACCTATCTCACTGCTGCCACTAATATCTATGATATTTGATATTTTTGATTTGTGGTATACTGAAAACAGCAAAACCGATTATAGATAGAAAAAAACCTAATATCTACAGTTTGGGTTTAGTAACAAGTATTAGACCATTGACCAGGTGCATTGAATAACAGATGTAATTGAAAAAGCTACCTTCGATAAGATAAGTATGATGATGACACCTATATGGATACACGGAATGAAATTATGGGGATGTTTCGCGAAATGTAATCTAAATACAATACAAATTTTCTAGAACAAAGTCCTGGAAAGTAGTGTAGGTTCGCCCAGATGCTACAGGATTACTTACACTAAGATCTTCAGATACCGAGTGTCTAAAGAGAGACTCCATCCTCATATCAGTATCGAAATATTACGACTCTTGGATAATATCAAAACAGAACGCAGACACAGAATAATCTAACCATTTGATCCATTATAGTGTAGTGGGATGAGATGTATTTACTAGAAAAACAGTAGTGTTTATACATAAACATTATTACACTAGAGACTAAGATAGGACTGATGGGTCCTGGATGGATTACTATAAAAATCCATTCTAGGCTAAATCGCAACGACTAGTAACAATGTAATAAAGTATAATAATAAACAATAAAACAACATTATCATGGCCCTTTTTTTGCTTTTGTAGAAATTATTTGTTGTTTCGCTTCGGATCGATAGAAAAAATATGACATAATTTGTTAATGTCATACTTTGTTAAAGACACTAGACAAAATCTCAATATATATACGAGTTAATCCAGCGGAAATAGCTAAACCGCGCAAAAACAAGCAGAGAAAATGATTGTAGAACCTTTTAGACCCCCTCGCACTTTCGACCGATTGCACCACGCTCCATAATTCTAGCCCAATTAGCATAAATTAGAGCGTTTGGGGAGCAGAGAGTGAGAGCGTACGAGGTAATAAAGACGACGTGAAAGGATAGCGATAATTGTCAGGGCGGCATGCGATGTGGAGAACGCGAAGCGATGCCCCATTAGACGGTAATGGAGTCCTGACATGCACCGGCCCGTTTTGCATTACTAATTCCTGCTGTCGGTAGTGGGCGCGCATCGCGCTCTTATGTCTTAGTTAACTGTCTCAGTAACAGCCTCCGATCGCAATTAGGATTATGATGATTTTCTAATTGTTTTAGTCGTCACCCACAACTGATGATTTGAGGAATCAACTGAAGACCAGAATTGTTAGTTTGAACGAATTGTTATATGCTTGCCTGTATTTTGGCCGTCAATATCTATTGATGAAATGCGAAGTATCTACACAGGTCTCCTATCAGATTAACATCATCATAAATTTAACAAAACAATAATGAATAACAATAATATGGACATCTAGCAATCATATACACAGGTGGTTTCGAAATGACCTCCTCCAGCGGCGATACACAGATTTAAATGTGACTTGAAATTTTAGGTAATGGGTCGCAGGTCTTCTGGCGACATTCGGTGCCATTCTCGATGCAGTGACTGATTCAGCTACTCCAAGCTTTTGTAACGTGTAGCCCTGGATTTTAAAATGGACCACACTCGGTAGTTCATCGGGTTGAGGTCCGACAGTAAGGAGGTCCATTCTACTTACGTCATGAAGTCGAGAAAATGGGCTCGACACTAATCTTCCGTCGCTTTTGTCTTATGGGCCGAAGCGGAGTCTTGTTGGACTTCTTGTTTGATTTTGATCTCTTGATAGACAAAACCGAAGCACCAACATCATTCAAGCTCCTTTTTGGCTATTCTGTGAATTAACGACTTGCTTATGACGGTCTTACGGGAGACTTTTCTTAAGTAAAGTTTTGAGTTTCGCTGTATTCTCTTCTTGATTATCTTGCGGTTAGCAGAAGTGTCGGCCGTGCACTTTCTTCCACTTCCTGGACGCCGACCATTAAGGCCACACTCCTATCGAAGTCAAACGAACAAACTGAATGACACATTGCTAAAAAAGTATCATAACGGGTAACAGACGCAGAGTCATTCTCTTGAGTATCAAAGTATGGGCCATTGGATAGAATCATCTTACCTACCTTTCAGGCAATTTACGAATGCCATCTCAAACTAAAACTGTTTGTCTATTGAGCAAAACCATTCATCGAGCGATTTTCTAACTTCTTCAAAATCGGCGAAGTGGTGCTCTGCAAGCGCGTGTGCAATTGATTCGAAAAGTTGATAGTCTGACAGGGCAAGATCTGGAGGGTACGGCGGGTACGATACTATATCCCATCCAGATGCTTTCAACGCTTGCCTGATCGCTTTTGCTTTATGACTCGGCACGCTATCGTACTGAAAAGTCACGTTACTGTGTCTTCGAAACCATTCTGGACGTAATTCGATCAATGCATGGTTGAAATTGACCACTTATTGTCGGTAGCGATCAGTGTCGGTAGGATGATGGTCACCAACAACTGATAAGATGAAGAATCAACTGGGGACTAGCCTTGTTAATATCATGTACTTTGGTCAACGATATCTATTGATGAACATGCGGAGTATCTATATAAACAAGTTTTAAACGACTTAACTATTAAATTAGATGGATTTGATATTTATCTAGATAAAATAATAGTTTTGTATTTAGTATTACTAAGTTATTCAGTTATACAGTATTATTGTTTTTGACCAATTGGCGATTTTGATTTTTACCTTTTAAAAATCGTGATTTTGATGCCAATGACAGAGAACAGACTAAAGGACCAAAAAAGTTCGAAGAAAATGAATTACAAGATTTATTGGCCGAAAGCGGTGCTCAACATTTCAAAGGACTTTCAGAAAGCTTAGCAGTTAATGAATCAACTCTTTCAAGATATACAAAATAAAAGAAACTGAAAATCCCAATCAAATTATACAGTTTCAAGCTCGTGGTTTTATTGTTTACCATACAAAAACAAGTATTGTAAAGCATTGTGACAGCCGATGAAAAGTGGCTCTATTTCTACTATAACAAACGAAAAAAGTCATGGACTAGGTGGGGAGAGCTATCCACATCAACAACTAAATGGAATATCACCATGCCACTCTAGTCCCACCAATTTAATCACACTTAAACGATGTGTCATTAGAGACAATCGGCCCGTTTCGCCAGTTGATAACCGTGACGTTTTGCGCTTAGGGTTTTCAGAATAAATCCACTTTTCATTACCCGTCACTATTCGATACAGAAATGACTTGCGATTATACCTTTGAAACAGCATTTCACAGACGACTTTTCAATTTTCCATTTGCCTGTCATTCAATGAATGTGGCACCCATCTTTTCATCTTTTGGACTTTCCCCAATGCTCGTAATCGGTCGCTAATTTTTTCTTGGCCACATTTACAGCTTCCGCCAATTGTTTTTGAGTTTGCATTGGATTTTCATCCAATAAATCTTGCAGTTTCGCTTTTCAGTTCAAACTTTTTCTCTCTACCAGAACGTGCTTTGTCTTACACATCGAAATCACCACTATTCAATTATCGAAACCAAGCATCCAATTAGGCTAGAGCACGATCACCGTAAGTTTTTTACCAGCGAACGATGACTTTCAGCGGCTTTTTCTTTTGATTATATAAAAGAAATGACTTACACCAGCTTACTTATAGCAGGTACACCTAAAACACCTAAAATGAACAGTGTCATGGTACGTAGACAGGTAATAAATAATGAAATTGAATTTGGTAAGTCCCAGCATTGAATATATCAATATTATAACATGTTTTGATATATTTTACCAACTAAAATTATTTGGACTTACTGTTCAACGTAGGTTTTCAACCACGGTCCTTGGAATATCCTGTCGCTTTCACCGCTGGTCTTATTAAGTTTTTTGAAGTATAGATAATATTACAGTGCTTGGATAACCAAACCACGAACGTATCGTTCGACTGATTGCCAGCGGGAAGCGATTCTCGACCAGAAAAACGTTAACCGACACGAACGGTAGCTCCCTATCGCGCCAATAAATATTCAAGTCGATAAATCGGCCTCCGGTAACCGGTTAAATAAAAGATACTGTGCCGCAATGCCAACTTTCAATTTATACTCCGCGTTTAATAAAGTTTATTTATGGCTTAATATGAAATGGCGCGGATATTTACACCTCGGAGATCAGAAAACCTACCCAGATGCCGACCGTGATTCTCCTTTTTTAGGGACCGTAGACAAACCCACGATATACAACAGCAAAAATAACGGCAAAATATGTTTTATGTTTTATTAACATTTATTCCCTGCAGTATTAAAACTACGATACGTGATACAGTGAAAAATAATTGAAGCAAATTTTTGTATTTACAAAAACATTTTGAAATATTTTCTACAATATTACGGTTAGCTAAAACATTTCTAAATTACTTTTAGATTTCAGTTGTCGTTCGACCTTCGTAGAGTAAAGACGTGTTTGGAGCGACGGTCAGTGTAATAAATTTGAAAGTGTACTACCTGTGCCACAAATGCGATTTTAAAAAATAAGTAAAAACCGTGACGACAATAACAGTGTTAAAACTGCGCGTTAAATGTTTAGTGAAAATGTGTTTAAAACGATGGTCACTGCAATAAAGTAACAAAGGTAAAATTTTGGGGGCTGTTAAGGGTCGGAGGTGCATCATCTGTACCACAAATGCGGCGTTATAACGGTTCTGAAACAAATACCGGTACTGAAATTTTTGTAAAAACGTGAATTAAACTATTCATTAAATAAAAATGATTAATAGAGAGAACCAGAGACTAAATGAGATGGAAACACAATCCTCAACGTCAGGTGAAGCTTATCTGGCACAACAGAATCAAATCTTTTGTCAAGAAAACCATAAGAGAACGCAAAATGAGCAAGCTCTCTATAATGCGTATATTAACGAAAAAACAGCCCGACGGAATCTGGAAATTGCACTAACAAATATGCAAAAACAATTAGATGCACTACAACTCCTAATAAAAAACCAAAACACATACAATCCAACTAGCATTCCCGTAGTGAACCAGTGCACTGAAAACAAATTGCCTGTAAACTATGAAACAGACGAGGAAGAATTGCAAAAAGAAGTAGGCTGGATAACAGTTAAAAGAAATAAGAAACGAAAAGCAAACTACACACCTGAAGCTTCACCACAACAACCAAAAACCATTAAAGCACAAGAATTGAATAAAGAAATAAAAGTGCCGAGACCACCTCCAATTATAGTAAGTAATGTCACAGACTTTGACTTGCTATATGAAACAATGAAAACAAATAATATACTATTTAGAGCAACAACATTAAACAATGGACAAATCAAATTAAACGCCGAATGTCGTAAAACTTTTACGAAAATTGCTGAGTGCTTGGAATTCCTAAAATTACAATGGCACTCGTATGAAGATAAGCAAACCAGAGACATTAAAGTAATGGCAAGAGGGCTTCCACCGACAGCTAAAACTACTAAAATAGTGGAAGAGTTAATAAAAAATGGACTTAAATGTACTGACGTCACAAATATCCTGAAAAAAGAACGAAATAAAAATAACAATGGAGAAATAGTTGTCCAGAAGAAGCCTTTACCACTGTTTATGTTATCATTCCAACATAACACGGACATAAAAGCAATTTATGAAATTAAACAAATTCTAGGAGTCGAAGTAAAAATAGAACCTCTTAGAAAGGCAAATCTTGTGCCACAGTGCAAGAGATGCCAATTACATGGACACACACAAAAATTCTGTAAAAGGGAACCAAGGTGTGTAAAATGCTCAGGAAAACACATCACGGGAGAATGCAAAAAACCCAAAGGAACAAAAGCGAAATGTGCGAATTGCAATGAAGCGCATCCAGCAAGCTACAGAGGATGCGTAGTTGCGAAAACATTCCAAGAGAGAAGAAATAAAATCAGTCAGGCTAAAGAGCAAAAAACAGTGACTCAAAATAAACAACCAAAAATGTACAACGAAATCAACGATGAAATGACCTATGCTCAAAGCATAAACCAAACCGCTCAAAAAGAAACAAAAAAAGAAGACGTTACAACCAACGAACTGCTATTGAAACTTATAGCAAAGCTGGACAACCAGGAAAAGATTATTGAATCGTTTTCTGAAAGATTACTTAAACTCGAAAACAATAGGGCGGTGGCCTCAAGAACTAAAAATGGCAAGTAAAGACATCCGCATCGCAATTTGGAATGCTAATGGGATTCAGAAACATCACGCTGACCTACAAGTATTCCTAGAATTGCAAAAAATAGATATTTGCTTAATATCTGAAACCCATTTGACAAAGGAATCCTTTATTAAATTTAGAGGATATTACTTTTACCACACCATTCATCCAGCTAACACAGCAAGAGGAGGAAGTGCAATAATAATAAAAAATAATATATGCCATCATCAAGAACCCGGACTCAGTTTAGCAGAAAATCAGGTAACGGCAGTAACTGTTATATCTAGCAAATACAGGGTTACATTAGCTTCCATATATAGCCCTCCAAGATACAACCAAAAAAAAGAAAATTACTTGAATGTTCTAAACAACCTAGGAGAAAAATTTATAATCGGTGGTGATTTCAATGCTAAAAATACAAGATGGGGATCTAGAATGACGACAACTAAAGGTAATGAATTACATAAAGCAGCTGCTGAGCTAGGGTGCAGTTACATGTCGACAGGAAAACCAACTTATTGGCCTACCGATCCAGAGAAAACTCCAGACCTGTTAGACTTCTTTATAGCTAGAAACATAACCACTAACTACATGGAAGTTGAAGAAAATTTTGACTTAAGTTCAGATCACACACCTGTGATTTTGACGCTGAGTGAAAACATTATAAGAAAACAACAAAATCCAACATTAACCAACAAGAGGACAGACTGGGAAGGATTTGTTGAAGAAATAAACAATCGAATTCAACTAAATGTTCCCCTTAAGACAGAAGACCAATTAAATTATGAAACCGAAAAATTCGTTGCAGACATCCAACAGGCTGCTTGGAATAACACTCCAGAAATTAAAACTTCAACCAAAGGAATAAATTACCCGAAAGAAATCAAGGAAATGGTAGCTGAAAAACGAAAACTACGGAAAAAATGGCAGCAAAATAGAACACCTGAAAATAAGAATATCTTAAACAACATAACACAAAGGTTGAAGAGGGAAATTTTGGAAATTAAAAACAATTCCATAAATAACTATCTACGAAATTTAACAGATGACAAGAACACAGACTACTCGCTCTGGAAAGCCACTAAATACCTAAAACGATCCTGTCTACATAGTCCTCCGATAAGAAACATGCATGGAAGTTGGGCACGCAGCAACCTGGAGAAAGCAGAAGCATTCGCTGACCATTTAGAGAAAACTTTCAAACCAAACGAAAGTGAAATTGAACATACTTTACCGGACATAGACGGCGAAAATTCGACAATTCAATTAACAACTCCGAAAGAAGTCACCAACGTTATTAAAACTAACATCAAGCCAAATAAATCACCAGGCTATGATTTAATAACAGGGCAATTGCTGCACAATCTGCCAAGAAAGGGTATTATAAAGCTCACTAACTTAATCAATGCAGCATTTCGACTGAAATATGTCCCAGACGTTTGGAAAATGGCTGAAATAATAATGGTTCCAAAACCTGGAAAATCACCAAATGATATAAAAGCTTATCGACCTATCTCACTGTTACCGATGATAGCTAAGGTATTTGAAAAGCTCCTCTTGAAAAGATTAAAACCAATTATAGAGAGAAAAAACCTAATACCAACACACCAGTTTGGGTTTATTACCAAACATTCAACGATTGATCAAGTGCATAGAATAACAGATGTTATTGAAAAAGCCTATGAAGATAATAAAGTATGCTCAGCTGTATTCTTAGATGTAGCACAAGCTTTCGACAAGGTATGGCACAAAGGCCTCGTCCATAAGCTACAGAAAATATTACCGAAGCAACACACCGAACTATTAAAATCTTACATCACAGCCAGAATGTTTAGAGTGAAACAAGAGGAAGCTTACTCTACAATAAAAGAAGCTAAAGCAGGTGTACCACAAGGAAGTGTACTGGGGCCAATTCTGTACCTACTTTATACATGTGATATACCACAAATCGAAAACATTACAATGGCTACATTTGCTGATGATACTGCTATTCTTGCTGTCGGAAACAATAGCGAAGAAGCAACCCGAAACCTACAACAGGCTACTGACGCTATAAATAAATGGACCCAAATCTGGAAAATACAAATTAACCAAAACAAATCTGTGCATGTTCAATTCACCTATAAACAGGCCGCGCTTACACCATTGACCATAAACCACACTGTCATACCATACAGCAATAATGCTAAGTATCTCGGAATGACACTTGATGCAAAACTACGGTGGAAGGAACATGTCAAAAAGAAAAGAAAAGAACTTGAGTTAAAATATAGAAAAATGTATTGGCTAATTGGAAGAAAATCTCAATTAACTATACATAATAAATTACTTCTATATAAACAAATATTAAAACCTATATGGACATACGGAATACAATTATGGGGATGTTCCGCAAAAAGCAACATAAATCTAATACAAGTTTTCCAGAACAAAGTCCTAAGAAGCATCGTAGGTGCACCCAGATATTACCGGACCATTTATTTACATCGAGATCTTCAGATACCGACTGTCAATCAAGAAATTAAAAGAATTGCAAAGAGACATGAGGAGAGACTTCACTCTCATGTTAATTTCGAAGTATTACAACTCTTGGACAACACCAAAACCGGACGCAGACTCAAAAGGACCAAACCATTTGAACTTGTGTAGTGTGTTGTAGTGTAGTGCAGTGAGGTGCATTAGAAAAAAACTCAAAGTGTTAAAACAATTATTATTATGTTAGAGACTATGTAGGACTGATGAGTCCTATTAGATATATACCTAGATTTAAGCTATTATAAGGACAAATTGTAGGTTAGTCGGCAACGACTAGTAACAATGTATATAATTATAAAAAAAAAAAAAAAAAAAAAAAAAAACTTTTAGATTTCTACAACTTCTGGTACTCTAAAATTAATCCTTATTTTGAGGACTGGTCAACATTATTCAAAACAAAATAATACATTGCAGCATGTTTGGGTTAGAGCAGTTCTAATTGGAAAACACGAAGGAAATCAGAAGAATACGAATACTAAACCTATCCAAACATTTTGTTTAATAACAAGAATATTATTCCTGAAAAATATTATGAAATTTAAAAAATGTGGATATCTTTTTCACGTGTCGATATTTCACGATATCTAAAAAGAAACAATAACGTGAAATTCATACCTCATTCATATTCCAAAACTTGCCCTAAACTATTCAATAATTATCCGAATTTTAACGAAAATTAACTAAACGCCGACGTTGCCGGATGTCTTCATTAATCCCCAACATCCATTCCCGACAAAGGAACAAATTCCTCGACGACAGCCCGGCGACCCCGCCATTTGTTCTCGCAGCCGTCGCTGTCGCCTGCACCCCGGGGGGATCGAGAGAGCCGGAGGGCTCTGAAAAGTGCGGAGGCGGTTTTTCCACATTTGTCCGGCCATTAATCGGACCGGTCGGTGATTTACGGCCGTGTCGGGCCGGAAGTGGCCCTCGCTTACAGCGACCTCTGTAATCCGGACGCGTCTTTGGCTTCCGATCGTTTGTTACGATCGGACCGGGGTTAGGGGATGAGGAGGGCGGTGGCCGCCCCTTTTGTGCTACACGTCTCGCTAAAATTGAGCTTGTGTTGTACATAGATTCGGTTACTTCTTCAGGAACGTACATTATGTTATAAATGACTCTAAGAGAACGGGAAATATTAATATTCTTCAACAAAATTCTGAGAGGTTAGAAGAAAGGATTTTTTAACAATAGCATAATTTCTTAAAGTTTGTGATATAAAATGAAACAATAATTTATTAGCGCTATTATAATTACAGAGGGCAATAAAGTTTTTAAGGCTTTTACAGTAATATTGTGAGAATGACTGAAAAATTTTCCTTCTTACAACCTATAACTCTTGCAATTCCTATCATTTGGTTAAAGCCAACCGAATAAATGAAAGAGAAAGTGTCTAATAGAAAACATAATGAACATAGATAACACAATTTTCAATGGGTATATTTATTGTTACTCAAAAATTATACCGATCACTATAACCTGTAATAATCCTCAATCTGATAGCGCACATTTAAATTGAAAATGGTAAATCTGTTGTATTAAAATATTACACGAATACAAATCTAATAACATCAGCAAGGACAAATCTGTACGCATCAGTGTTACATCAACAGGAAACTTTCAAGTGAGAACTTGAAATGAGAAAATTGTACCCTATGAATTTGGCTAAATATATAGACATTAATCTTGATACCAAAATTAAATGATAAAAAACAAACGGGAAACAAAGAATTAATTGTTCAATTCAAAATTACCTGCTGCAAAAAGAAGATTAAATGAATTACATACACAGAACAATTATGCGCTTTGTAACAGTGACACTCGAACTTTGAAAAAGTTCGGCACTCATTATTCAGCCAATCAAAAGCACATATTTAAATTTTATTATCAAAAACATTCACTTGCTTTTGACAATAGATGACAAAGATAATATTAGGCGAGGAAGCAAGTGGATACGGATTTTGGAGTTAATTTAATTTAACACTATTAGGGTGTGTTATCAAGTTACATAAAATCATGATTTTCTTTAATCTAGAACATTCTATGGACTGTTATGTTTTAAACGTGTTATAGTATGGCTTTAATTGATTGGATATTACTAGAGATACTGATAAGACTTTAAAGCCAAAAACCGATATATATATATATATATATATATATATATATATATATATATATATATATATATATATATATATATATATATATATATATATATATCATATATATATATATATATATATATATATATCATATATATATATATATATATATATATATATATATATATATATATATATATTTTTTTTTTTATTACTCTTCGTGAGTCCACAATCTGCCCTATTGGCAATAAGTATTTCTTCTGTTTATATTATATATACATGGCATGTAGAAAATCACTTCATTAAGCAATCTTCTGTACAAAATATTATCTTAATTAATTAGACTTATTCTAATGCTTATTCTAAACTCTACATATGTCCAGTAATCAGATCAGGTGGTGTTAAACGTTTTAGTCTACGCACTTCACTATCACGTCGCATATTTAGCTGATTAGCGAGTACATTGGGATGCACTGACACTCTTTCGAAGTACTTCACACAAACACGTTGGATTACACTCGTTATAGGTTCTAGAGGAATATCGCGTTGTATCACTTTATTTGAAATATAGTACGGAGCATCAACAATGGCACGCAACACCTTATTTTGGAACCGTTGAATGATGGATATATTAGATTTGCTAGCGGTACCCCATAGTTGAATTCCATATGTCCAAATGGGCTTGAGTATAGACTCATACAGCAATACCTTGTTATCTAATGATAACTTGGATTTGCGCCCAATGAGCCAATACATTTGATATAATTTTAGTCCTAGTTGTTTCCGTTTAGAGAGTATGTGCTTCTTCCAGGTTAGGCGTCGATCTAAATGCATACCAAGATATTTAACATGCTCTGCTTGGGGGAGTTGACGATGATTGATATTTACTGGTGGACATGTTTTTCTACGCAGGGTAAACGTTATATGCGTGGATTTTGATTCATTGGCTTTAATGCGCCATGTCTTCAACCATAATTGTATTTGCTCCAGGTGGGTTTGTAGGTTTATTGATGCTGTGACTGGATCTTCATGGGATGCTAAGATTGCTGTATCGTCTGCATATGTTGCCACAGTAGTTATTTTTGTGGTGGGCAGATCAGCCGTATACAGAAGATACAGTACTGGACCCAGTACACTACCTTGCGGAACTCCTGAATATATGGGATTTAATTCGGTATGTTCATCGCCTTGATTTACAATAAAATGTCTGTCAGTGAGATACGATTTTAGTAGCTGATAGTCCGGATGAGGGAGAAGTTTCTTTAGTTTAACCTGCAAGCCCGTATGCCATACTTTGTCAAAAGCCTGAGATATGTCTAGGAAAGCAGCCGAACAATATCTTTTGGCATTTAGGTCAGCGTTTATTTGGTTTACAAGTCTATGCACTTGTTCTATAGTCCCATGCTTATTGCGAAAGCCAAACTGATGTTCTGGAATAATTTTTCTTTTTTCTATTATATAGTTTAGTTTTTTTATGTATAATTTCTCGAAAACTTTCGAGATTATTGGTAATAAACTTATAGGTCGGTAGGAGGTCACATCTTCTGGTATTTTTCCTGGTTTAAGTATCATTAATATTTTAGCTACTTTCCAGATACTAGGGAAGTAATTAATTCGTAGCATAGCATTAAAAATATATGTTAATAGTTTTATAGCCTTTTCAGATAGTTCTTTTAAAATTTTGCCAGTAATTAAGTCATAACCAGGAGCTTTTTTAATATTAATCTCTCTCATTATTGTATGTTTAACTTTTTTGACCGTTAATTTCTCGTGCGGTAAATCCATTTGAAATGGCGAATCTAGAAAGCTAGTAATTTTATTTTCGTCATCTTTATGTAGCTGAGACTGGAAAGGTTTAAAAACATTTTTTAAGTGTTTTGAGAAAATGTCGGCCTTCTCTTTATTGCTTCTCGCCCAATTATTTTCGCTTGTTTTAATAGGTGGGTTATGCTGCTGGGATCTCCTAAGCTTTTTTGTTGCTTTCCACAACGAATAGTCTGTAGCCTCAGTTGATGTCAAGTTTTCTAGGTATTCTTGAATGCCTTGGTTTTGTTCAATTTGGATTAGATCTCTCAGCTCTTTTATGGCCCTATTAAATTTTCTTTTATTCTCTTCAGTCCTTTGCTGTTGCCAATTTCGTCGTAACTTTCTTTTTTCTGCTATCTTTTTCTGTATTGTACATGATATATGTGTATTTTTTCTTGGAAATGTTTCAATGTTGGGAGTCGCGGAATATGCTGCCTCCTGTATATTTTTTGTAAGATTTATTGCTGCTATTTCTATATCCATTTCAGTTTGTAACGGTAAGTTTAGAGAGATATTTTGGTCTAAGTTTTCTCTAAATGAGGGCCAGTTAGTTCTATTATTGCACAGAGAAAGGGGTTTATTTTTGATGGTAATTTTTGAAGAAAGTGTTACTATTATTGGTGAATGATCAGAAGACAGGTCGAAACATGATTCTGCCTGACACTTTTTTGGATCAATATTTTTTGTAATACAGAAATCTATTGTATCTGGTTTTTTATTTCTGTCTGAAGGCCAATATGTTGGTTCACCAGTAGAGATATGTTGTAAGTTATCTATCCTTATGGCTTTGAGCAGTTCTCTACCTTTTGAGGTTATTATTCTTGAACCCCACATTAAATGTTTTGCATTATAATCTCCTCCTGCTATAAATCTATTACCTAGCGTACTGAAGAATTCTTGAAATTGTTCTGCCTTGTTGTTATGTTTGGGTGGGCAATAAATCGCAGAAATTGTTAATGGTCCATGGACTTCGTCTATGGTTATACTGGTGGCTTGCAGGTAGTCTTTGCAGAATTTTTCTTTTTCGAAATGCTTTATATCATCTCGAATTATTATGGCTGTACCTCCATGTGCTTTATCATCAGGGTGATTTGTATGATAAAGCTTATATTTAGGAACTTTCAGATAATTCTTGTCCGTAAAGTGTGTTTCGGAAACCATCATAACGTCAATATTTTGTTCATTTACGAACATTTTTAGTTCCCTGGCGTGTTGTTGAAGCCCATTGGCATTCCAGACGGCGATTTTGTAGCTATTGGTTTCAGGCATTAGGCAAGTTTGCTTACGACGGTTGTGAGTAGACCAAGCATCGTACTCATTTGATCCATTAGTTTGGCCATCATATTTTCTAATCTTGAGATGTTGCTAGTTTCAGTAGGTTGAGATATTGTCTCTCGTTTTTGTGCTGAACCATTTTCAACTATTTGGGCATAAGTTATGTCTGGTTGACTTGTTCTGGTGGGTAGTGGTAGATTGGTAGTAGTGGATTGTTTTTGTTGATGCCTTTTTTCCCTTAAGGCAGGATAGAGTTTCTGCTGTAGTTGCTTGTGAACTGCGCAACCCTTGTAGTTCGCTGGATGATTTCCGTTACAGTTAACACATTTCACTTTTTCATCGCGAACTTTACGAGTACAATCTCCTGTCTTATGTTCTCCTGCACATTTTACGCATCTATATGATTTGCGACAGTAAGTCTTTGTGTGCCCGTGCGCTTGACACCTTGTGCATTGTGGTATAATTCTTTTTATATGTGGTGGTTCGCATTTAATAATATTATTTTCCAATTTGGTGATTTCATACACCGCCTTATTGTTTCCATTAGGTTTTATGTCTATATAAAACATAGGCAGAGGTTTTTTTGTCGTGTGATGTCGTATATTGTGAATATTTACGACCTCGTGGCCTTTTTCAGCTAGTGCTACCTTGATGGTGTTAAAGTCCGTCCCGTGATGTAATCCTTTTAATACGAATTTAAATGTTCTCTCGGATTTTGGCCTGAATGTATGGTATTGGGTATTTCTTTCATCCAATTCTTTAATAAGAACTTTAAAGTGATCCGCTTCGAACAATTGGATTTTAATTGTTTCATAGCTCACTGTTTTAATTGTGTAGTTCGTAGTAATGGTTTTCAATAAGTCATGGATGTTTTTTATTATTCCTACCTTATAGACTGTTATTGGTGGTGGTTTGGGAACAACTTTTTCAGGGCTTGGTTGTATGTTCTCTTCAATTTCTTCCGACAGGTTGCTAAAACTGTTTTTTGTCTCTATCGGTTTCTGCAACCAATAGTCACTGATTCTTGTTTGTTTCCTCGCGATTTCTTCTTCTGGACTTCTCAATCGTTTTTTGTTAACGACTGTAGTCCATTCTGATGGTGGAGTTTGCGTTATTGCTGTTTGTTCTAATCTTATATCAAAGTGTGCAGGTGATTTGGTTGAATCGCTATGGTTTGCCATTTTTTAATTTTTAATATTTTATTTAATTTACTTCCAGCGGATAAAAAAATAAAATAAATACATTGTTTATTTCACGCACTTCATTTTTCACTTACGTTATTTTAGCACTATATATATATCATATATATATATATATATATATATATCATATATATATATATATATATATATATATCATATATATATATATATATATATATATATATATATATATATATATATATATATATATATTCGAAAATGTAATATTTTCGCAAAATCGAGGATCCAATTAGCTGTTGATAGAGCTGCAACCATTGGCGAATAGTTGAACAAATCCACGTCGGGCGCAGCCAGTGTTGGGAATCGGCCGGAGATATTTAAGTGCAGATAGGCGAAAACTCTCGATTCCACGCCAACGAGCAAAATTCCGATTATTCAAATTTACGATTACAATAAAATTTCGCCGTAAACGCGGTTGTAATAAACTACTTGCCGATTGCATTTGCATTCTTTTATAAATAATGGTGCTTCGAGCGGCCGCCAGATACCGCTCGGGTCGTCGGGGCTAAATTAAAAAATGTTGCCCGCCCATAAATACCCCGTCGTCCATAAGTAATGTCCGCGTTCACGTTTTCGTTTGTTTCAAGCAAACGATGGCAGAGTTGATTTAAATGTCAAATTCAATACGAAACTGTATTAACTAAATGAATAAGCAAAAAAAAGAAGAGACACTTTACATACGCTTCTATCCAAGACTTTTTTATGGTGTATGAATAACCAGAAATCAAAGGGAGCTAAATCTAGCATTTGTTCTTTTGACCGGTTTTGAGTTATGTTATAGGGTGTTTTATTTTTATCAAAAATTATATTTTTCTTCTGCAAATGCTCATGATTTCTTACGTTGTACCAATTTCTTACATAATACCAATGTAAACAACTGTTAAAGAACTAAGCTTGGCGAATTTGGATATAAATGACAATGAACGACATGGATAATCAAAAAAGTTCAAAAGCAATGAATCACGGGGCAAAAATCCTGCTCAAACTCTCACGGAACTTTCCGACAATCTAAAATTTCTGAAAGGGCAAAATGGCTACCACATGATTAAATGAGATTACCATTTCGAACCATTTGAACATCAGGGTTTCATTACTTAGTAGGCAAGAAAGAAGAGTTTTTTATAGCGTATTGTTACTGATGATGAAAAATGAATCTATTACGACAATCTTAAGCACACAAAACTGGCGATTAGTTCAGAAGAGTCATACACATCAACATCAAAGTAGAATGATCATGGTCACAAAGTCTTACCGTGTATATGGTGGGATTAGAAAGCTTAGTGTATCACGAGTTGCTAAAAACAGGATGAAACTGTTACTGTAAATGTTTATCAACATCAAATGATTCTCATTCATTCTCTTGCATGTTCTCATCTCTTGCTTGCTTGTTAACTTCTTCCATTGCAATTCGAATGAAAAGTTTTACCGTATCCAACATAGTCAGCAGTCATAGCTTTTTCTATATGAGTTGTTGTTGAAAATGTTACCAGAAAGATGGGAAAATGTTTTTAAAATGAAAACATTCACAATACGTGCAAGCACATAATGTGATGCGTTTTACAAATGAAAAATTCTTTATATCACTACATAGTATAAAACAAAGTCGCCTTTTCTGTCCCTATATCCCTATGTGCGCTTAAATCTTTAAAACTACGCAACGGATTTTGATGCGGTTCTTTTTAATAGATAGAGTGATTCAAGAGGAAGGTTTATATGTATAATACATGCATAATATACTAAGGCAACATTGCTAATTTTAGAGGTTCCTAACGTGATGTCGTAAATTAACCTATTTTTTTAGGCTTATTTAGCAATTAGCAAAAACGCTGCCTAACCCTACGAGTTAGATCAAATTAATGTACTACAGTATTGTACACCATAAAAAGGTCTACAAAAAAGTCCGCGATGGTATATGTTTATCTTTTAGGGATAACCCACATTAACCATTTTTATTGTTTACTTTTTACGTGAGAAAATGGCTAATTTACGAAGCTATTTTAAGCAATACGGCATTAATCCTTATCGAATTAAGTACCTTAAATACAATTAAATGCAATTAATATAGATCAATATGGTTCCTTACAGCATGTAAATTAAACAAATATTTTCGGAGATATTACAAATTTAAAATTTGCGTTTAAAAATGTGTAATGTAATAAAAATTGTATGAATTTAGATATTCCAAAGATAGCAGGAAATCTTCATAGTAAGTATAGGGGAAGAGGAATTGTTTTACTCCAAATTTAATGCGTGCAGGCCAAGGGCAGTAATGAATGAACCAAAAATACTGGATCGATTTTAATCATGTTTTCATTGAGTGACATAGGCATATATATTTTATGCCCGTACAAAGTCGGAGCGGGCCGCTATGTTTTTATATACAACGTTCATATTTTTTCTGTAGTGTATTTAATTTAGTATCAGCATTGCACCCGTGCGAAGCCGGGGCGGGTCGCTAGTACATTATATATTTATGTTTGGGTTCTGCAGAACTTATAAGCACTATTCGTCACTATCCATTAAATCCGTCCATTAAATTTCTTAGTCTTTATTAACTGATTTAGAATAATATTAGATCTTTATTACAATTTTTACTGGTGGGTTTTTGTGTTTTCTTCGTTTGTACCATCTTCACCACTAGTTTAAAATATCGCTATGTTTAAAGTTAGCAAATGACCTTTGCAACCATCTTTGCATTTTTTTATTCTAAAATAGTCACTAAATATACATAAAACATACCAATATACCAATAAATTATCATATACATTTAAAACTTGACACGCCATTAAATGGAACAAAATCAAATGCATATAAAACAATCAACAGCATAGCATTAAAAAAATGCGGATTACTTTCGCACATACTTAACATTTTCTTCCACGATTTTTTTAAATAAAATATCCTTGCTCGAGATGCGTCCCTGCTTCCGCTAACCGTTTTAGTCGCCCCTCCGAAGCTGCAAGGGTGATTTACGGCCACCCGCAGTAAAAAATGAACCTAATTTGTTATGGCGGTTCGTACATAAAGAAAACGATTTTCTACGACATAAATTTTCGATGGTTCTTCATTGGCCAAACGCCATGACGAACACCCCTTACGGACGTATTTTAAAAAACCGGCGATGAAAAATAGAAATAATAAATAGTCGGGATCGGTATCGAAGCCTTATTGCGTCTTGAGAAAGAAACCACATCTTTCTATCGGTCTTTGTATAGGAGACCTGATTAACAATAGACTGTACTAACCGAGTGCTAAGAAATTATATACAAGGCAGCAAAATAGAACTTGAAATCTTAAAATATATATGAAATATAATAAAAATGCCGAGATAGTTCAGTGGGTTCTAGTTGAGGAATTTCACATTCATCAAGTGATATGATTGACTTGCTGCAACTTGCTTTATAGCCCATTTGTAGATCTTGTAGTTTTTCTACAGCTCTAGTCAGAGTAATACCTTTTGCCATAATGACTGTGTTATCAGCAAACATACAAATATTGTTTATTTTGTTGCTGAAATATCGGCAAATATAAGAGCGATTTCAAAAGACTACCCGGAATTTTAGCCAAAATAGATTTAAATATTGAGAATACCCTCTTGCACTTTGTCGATGGTTGAATAAAGATTTCGAAATCGAAACTAGAAAGCTGGTACATGTATAAGTAGTTAAACACATTTTAACAGCAGTTTCTGAAATAATTTGGAAGTCGCAGATTGTTATGCCAATTTTTAGGATTTTTAAGCATAATTATTTACGTTATTACGTACGTTTTATATAAGAACCAAATCATCTCAAGGAAGTATCTGTATATTTAGATCCATGTTAGTTGTTTAAATTTTTGTCATGTGTTGTTGGCGATTTTTCTGAGATAATTTGCATTAGATTTTGCTGTACAAAACAAAAAAATGTTACCAAAGGCAACAAAGCTCTAAATATATTGTGTGACTTTTCTTATTACGGTTTGATACTGAACAACACTGAAAGAACTTCAAGATAACGTTAATGTATATAAATATATAAAATTCTATATGATTGCTTCTCTAGCACCTTGTATATTCGATATACAGAGGTATTCGAGAAGTAATAATTTAAAAAAAACTGCAAAATTCTTTCTTTCAATATTAATACATTGTTAGTAGCGGTTACCGACTAACATACAATTTAGTTTTATAAAAACGTATAATTAATAACCTAAATTTAGTATATGTAGGAGAATATATTAGCCCTTAGCCTCTATAATAGTAATGTTAACTATGTTGATAATGTAACTACTAGTTTTGTACTAATTAACACTACTGTTTTTATGTTAAATACATTTTACTGCACTAAATCAAAGAATTTGATACTTTTAAGTCTGTGTCCTGTTTGAGAGTTTTCCAAGAGTTGCAATATTTCTTTGTTAACGTGAAAGTGAAAGCTCTCCTTATGTCCCTTTACGATTTTCTTAATTTCCTGAGTATCTGAAGGTATTAATGCAAGTAATCAATCCTATAGTATCTGGGTGATAACTCTTAGGACTTGAAATTGGTTTATTTTAAATTTTACTTTTATTAATTTTCACGGAACATCCCCACAACGTGATTCTATATATAGGACAGCAACTTATTACGTAGAGATAATTGAGATTTTCTTCCAATTAATTAATATATTGTTTATATTTCAAATTCAGTTGTTTTCTCTTTTCAATATGCTCTTTTCAATGGAGTTTTGCAATGTGATTTATACCTAGATATTTAGCGTTGTTGTTATACGGGATGATAGCGTTCTTCATTGTTATTGTTGTATGTGCAGTTTCATTATAAGTGTAGCGACTTTGAGGCACGTCGAATTTTACATAATGGAGTGCTTACAATGTTGAAAACGGGCGGTGTGCCGGCAGCGCCAACTAGAACCCGATAACGAATAGCTGGCAACCCCGAGACGTTTATCTGGGATGTTATAGATATATGATATTTCCATTCATTTCAGTACTCCACCATCGTTTGGTTCAGACATGCCACCATCGACTGCCCAAACCTCGTCTCCAGGTAACACCGCTGCCATCCGTTTTATCTATTTTGTATTTTTCACATTTTTATATCACTTCAATAAATAACGGTCTCACAATGTAAACATCACTGTTTCATTTCGTCTTACCTCCATTCACCGAAACCCTAAATAAGTAAAATCAATATACACCGATTTTCTTTGGTTAAATTTAATTCTCCAAGTCCAGTTATTTATGTTGTTACTCCCCTGTTGTTTTTTCGCTATTGTTTTCGACAAAAACTATCGCAGCATTATCAGCAAATTTTGTTTTGTAATAAACCACATATATAAAGAAGATACAAGATTGGCCCCAATAAACTTTCCTGTGGCATTCCTCATTTAGCTTTGTTTATTTTAAAATAGTCCTCCCCTTCTTTTACTCTAAACATTGTCCCTGAGATGTAAGAGTTTCGAAGTTCAGTGTGCTGCTTTAATAACATTTTCTAAAGTTTATAGTTAAGTCCCATATGGCAAACCTTATCAAAGGATTGGACTACATCTAGGAATATAGAACAGCAGTCTTTTTAGTCTTTTAGACTCGTAGTCTTGTTCAATGATGTCTAGGACTCTATAAACCTGATGAATTATTCAATATTTTCTCATAATATGAAACTGATGGGAAGGTATTAGCTTTCGTGTCTACATTTTCTTTACTTTTAAGCCTGTATTTTCCTGATTTTGGGATCCTAATCAGTATAATTTCTTTTCCTGCTAGATTTTGTAACACTTGTTAAGTTATTAGATCGTATCCCAGTGCTTTTTTGGTTTGAATCTATAAAAATGATTAAGCATTTATATATGATGAATATGAAATCGTCCGAAACTATTAGCGATTTGCTATAAATTCTCAGAGGGTCTCGGTAAGCGATATACGCATGCGCAATCCAAGCTTTTCCTTACCATAGTTAATCGACAACGGGCGACGTCTTTTTAAGGGTCTCGAAATGAAGCTGATCCGATATTTTTAGTGGCCGCCACGTTTCGCATGCGAAATTGGACAAACAAACGCTTTATCTGAGTCGTCCACGCATCGGGAAGATGCCGTCGCGCGGCAAAGACTGTTTGGTCAAAGTCTTGCGGGTGTTTGTCGTCGCCACCCCGAAGCCGGCAAAGTTCAGCGCCTCGCCGGCTTTGGTGGATCATCTTGTCAGGATGGCGAAGGGATCTGGCGAGACCTTTTTCGGTCAGGGTTCGCGTCAAAATCTTATTTAGCTTAGCCTGGTAGCCTAACGCTGATTATAATCGATCCGAAATAATTCATCTATTTATATTCGTCGATAGCGTTTGAAGGGTACCGTGGGGAATAATGTTATTATTCAATATTCCTATAAAAATCAACGCAAACAATTGTATTTTCTTTAATTTTGAAAATCGACAAATTTCTATTATTACCTTTATGGGTTTAACGGTCTGCCCAAAAGGAAACAAGTATTTCCTCTGATAACTATTATATAAAAAACATGAATCCTGTGAAGCGCTAAATGTTTTAATCTATGCACTTTACCATCATGTCGCCTATTTTGCTGATTAGCAAACATATTGTTGTGCACTCTTTCGAATTACTTAACACAAACACTCTAATTCTAAAGGAATATGTTTCCGTATTACCTTGTTAGAGATATATTTTGGAGCATCAGCAATGGTACGCAACACTTTAATTTACAGTCATTAAATGATGGTAACATTAGACTTGCTCTATGATCAAATAGGATTAAGTACTGATTCATACAGCAATTCCCTATTATATGATGATAATTTGGATTTACACCTGATGAATTAATATAGTTTAAGTTGCTTTCATTTTGCAGGTCTAGATGCCTGCCAAAATATTTAGCATTTTCTGCCTGAAGAGTTTTCCTGGGTGTTTTAATTGTATTTTAACTGTGTTTTATTACCAACTTAAGTATACCTGAACTGTACATTGGCTTCGAATCATGGCCCTCAGCATTAAGTCTATTAAACTGTTGAGATTTTGTTGAATTTTACACTATTGCCCATAGAGATTTACAATTATAATCTCGAACATAAATTACCCACACATTCCCTGAGATGATGACAGTCGAGATACCCTAATGATCTTTAATGCTTCAAATATAATTAGTTTATTATTAAATAAAATTATACAAAAGCATTATACGAAAGGAAATCCAGAATTTTTTAAATTATGTTAATCATCAATTCTTTAATTGAAATAATTTATTTAAAAATAATAGTAGCAAAAACATAGCATCTTGAAAAAATAATTTGGTAAGATTTTAATAGGTTCTAGGTTATTGTGTAGACTTTTTATCATTGTCAAACTATAAATACAAATATAATACATATCATACAAAACTGATACAGTTCATTAAAAAATGATTTTTAATTGAAAAGGTAATCTTATTATTCCATGGTAACACTGTAATATGTAGTACTGCATCCACCATATAGTCCAGAAACTTGTCTGTTTGTGTTTCAAGATAGCTGAAGACAAATATCAAAATTGTTGGTCCACATTAGCTAATAATAGCACAAATAATAGAAACTGGGCAGAAGAAAAGAGAACAAGAGCTGCTGATTCTTAATTGAAATCTCATACGCCTTTGATTAAAGACTCAATCAATTATTCTTAAAACAAAATGTTCTATTAGCCAATTTGTTAACTGCTAATGGATGTATGGCTGTGAAAAGGTATGGTTTGATTGTGCAGAATTTTGAAAATTTGAAAAATAAAACTTGTACTAATATTTTATAGAATATATAAAAGACAATGAAAAAGAGATTTGAGCTCCTCAAATTTATGGTAAAAAATATAAGCATAATAAGTAAGAAATAAAAAAAGAAAATTGAATAAGGTATGAGCTCGTAAAATAAAAAAAGATTTGTGTAGGTTGATGTTATTGCAGGCCTTCTGGTCCTCTGAAAGTTATCTCCAAGATTTCAATCAAAGCCTTGACTTCATAAGCCAGGAAATTGAGGGCTTTTCAAGATTTTTTCAGGTAAAGATCATTTTCATCTTAATGAACGCATAAATAAGCAGAACTGGTAGAGTGTAAAGAATATGTAAACACAAGAAACTTCTTCACTCGCCTAAGGTCACCACATCTACTGTGATGGTGGGTCGAAGAATAATCAGTCATTTTGTCAATGATGAAGTTCATGAAGGAGGTTTACTCTTGGACTACATTATTTTAAGGACTGTTCTTAAAATCCCATCCTTCACACATGTTAAAATGATATTTTCTTTGTTATTCAAAACAGCAATTCTTCTGGTAAAAGTTTCTATACGTCAAATTCTAACCAAATTCGAATTGGATCATTCATATTATCAAAGCTAATAAGTTTGTTCTTATTTAAAATTAGTGCGAGTATTTCTGGTCGAAGTACAATATAGATGGCCCGTACCCGGCATCAATTTCCGAATTTTCGATGGAAATTTCGTTTCGCCAATACTACTTGGCGACGACGATTCTACAACCAAACAGCAGGTGACATCAGACGTCGGAGAATTATGCAAAACGCGAGGAAAAACGAGCCGCAGTGGGCCGGTAACGCGATCGGGCGCACTTCGGACCAATTTGGACAATTTGGAAAAACGCGGAAAGCCACACCGACACGTCACATCCAATGTCGCCCTCCCCGCCCCGCGATCACGATGGGGACAGCCGGGAAATTGGATTTTAAAACGGTGAAAAGTCTAGTGTTTCGTTTTTGCGTCGGCGGGAAGGGGGACTGAGCAGCGGTGTTTGTAGGGGGCCACGAGAAATACCGTTTGACGTTGAGATATCGACAAGTGAATTCGTAAAGGCCCTAAATCGAAAGAAAAAGTTCCCCACTCACTCGTTGTGTCACAGCGAATACCACCCCATTTTTTTTCTCTCACCCCACATATATAAAAGTTTAAACAGCATTTGAATTGCCATCAATAACACGGGAGAGGTTACTTCAACAATACATTAAGTCAGTAATTCTCCATTTGGTTTGCTAATGAAAAAAAAATTATGGCCAAACAATAGCTTTTAGCTTTTATATATGTTTTTATGTATTGTATGTTATGGTCTTATTATTAAAACATCCTGGAATCTTATCGCAGCGCCACCTATCTAGACCGATTGTGATCTAAACCATTCTGAAATCCACAAAAACGCAGACAAAGATTTTAATTAAAATCGGTCCAACGGTTTAGGAACACTTCAGTGAAAGACACACCAATAGAAAACTTTCCGTCTTGCTCTATGTATTTTAAATTTCAATTCATTTCTTTCATTTTTTCTGACTCTGCTCAATGTTTTTGTTTTAATCGGGATTTATCCTCTCTTCTGAAATAGTGTTTTGAGATATTCCTCCCACATAGGCTTATGTCTCCCTCGGAATTTTTTCCTCTCCGTCCTTTCTTTTCATATATTCTTGACATGCATTAGACATTTATTTTTATGTGACATTATGTTTTGTGTCCTCCACCATCTAATTTGTCTCCCTTCTATTCGTGCTCTTCCACTGATCCAATATTGAGATATTTTCCTATTTCTTTTCTTCTCATTCTGTCCATCTTTGTTGCATTACTGGCTTTTTTGAAGTACTTTATTTCTGCTGCTTGTATGTCTTTGTTGGTGTGTAAATTGATTTGTACACTTCCATTTTAGTTTTGTTTGATTGCAACGGTTTTATATTACAAGAGATAGCGAAAACAGTTATGATACTATCTTAAATTCAGTTACAATTCTTATTTATAATAGCAAAAAATTACAAAAATGTTAGTGTTATGTCCTTGCCCTTTTTTCTCTAAAGTTCGTTTAGTAGCTTTTCCTGCGATGTATCGGTGAAGTAATCAACAGTAGCCATTCATCATGTTAATAATCCCTTGTCCCAGGTATCATTTCATTATATCTTTTATACCAATTTTATGTCCAAACACGTCATTTTTATGGATATCAATAGACACCTTGGCAAATTAAAATGAACAATTATGATTTACAACGAACAGATACTTTATGTTTTATTTTCATTATGAGAATGAAGTCTAAATATTACGGATTTGTCAGATTTAATCTCAAAAGTTTCGGTGCTGTACCATTCATACTATAATAATACCACAAAAGTTGATCAGAACTGAATGATAAGGAAGGTCTTCTGATCACAACAGTAATAACGTTCAACCAGACATTAATTTGACGACCTGAAAAAGAAACCCTAGAGTTTGGTTAGGAACCTTAGATAATTTCGCCATATAGGTCAAACATTGTTAAATCATATTTCCTCTCTGCAACACTTGCCATCTTATAGATAAGAAAGCTCCTACAGTTTTGCCAATATATCAAGCATAACAACAGCATACTATATTAATCATTCATAATATGGCTCCGCAATGCGACTAACTAGCAATAATGCTCAAAGTCTCAATGAATATAAGCCATATCCCACTGCCACGTCTTTTAAATACTTTATGCAAAAGTTTATTCACTATTATGATGTATGTACTAATTACTAAATGAAAAAACATCTTCTTCTCGGACACCGAATAAATCAAATGAACTATGAAGCCTGAATGTACTTAATAATTATTGAGGGAATATGTTTGGCTTTCCAGGCCACCAAAAATGACAGACAGTGTATACTATCGAAAATAGAACGAAAATTAATATAAACGACCATCGCCTGCTTTCCACACATAAAACATTCTTCCATAACGTACATAATATTATTTACACAACCACGATTTTGTCTAAATAATAATCCTGATATTCTCTACTTGTTACTTCGCTAACTTTTTGAAGCCCAATTTATAAATCTTCCGTAAATTACTTTCCTGATAATGTTCAGTTTTATATTTATATAAATATTAATATATTAAAGCAGTTATCAGCCTTTTTCAATGTTGATAATATTCTCTTCGATCACCTGTATTAATTTTCTCTGCTGACCTATGCAGAAATCTGTAATGAAATGAGTTGTTTTTAAGTTTGTGAAAATGAATTTCCAAATGCACTACGCGTAAATGGCTAATAATAATGAAGTATATTTGTTTTTTTATCGCCTCAGCACATATGCATTATTTGGCGACTATAAGGTTGTATATGATTACGACCACAATATGGATATAAAATAAAAATAACATATAACAAATATAAATACATAAAAATAACACAGTAAAAAGGAAAATGACTCAAGGCATATATTTATGTATTAAAATGTGTACATGGTACAGATAGGTTTTGGATAAAAATAATTGTAATCAGATATTGTAGACTAAAGAATTCAAAAAATCTAAAATATTTTCCGAGCTGAGCAAGTCTAAGAGACAATGAGGTAAATTAAGTTCGTTTCTCAATGCAGTCAAGGACTTACATTCTAAAAGTACATGGCATACTGTGTAAGGAAAGCCACAGCGAGGGTATTAAGAAGTTAGATTTCCTCTCTCTAATAAACTAAAAAGCTACAAACTTTACTGTACGTCAAAAAACATTTTAACCAAACGAGCATTTATATCTTATTTTGAATCCAGAACACCCTTGGACAATCCCCAAATATCCCTTGATCATAAACGTCAATAGAATAGTCTTAGATCAAACTAAGTGCCCTCATCCAGAGCACATATATGAACATATTTCGCCGAAAAAATTGTCTCTCGACACCCGCAAAGCAGATAAAACGATAGTTGGACGCCGAGGGCCATTACCGTAACTCAGTGCCCCGCCACCAAATAAAAGGGGGGGATGAAAACATCGCGGACTCCCGGCAATAAACGCCTGTAAATATGGTAATCGCCGTCACTATTTCAAATTAAGCTTGCCGGAAGTCGTTTGCGGGGCCTCGGTTAAAAGCTGCGAGTCTCCATTACGAGCGAGGGGATCGAGGACCTAATGGCAATCCGGGCTCTGCGGAAGATGCCGCTTAAAGGGAGGGCGACGGGGGGACGCGCCGGGCGAACTACGTGTCGAATATGTGGCCGGATAGTTGTGGGGCATCGGAGACCGTCTTTTTCCCGTTTTCGTCGATCGTCCTCCTTCCCGGCCACTCGGCCGGCTTAATTTTAATACGCCGCGCGAAATTAAACTTCCACTCTCCGTCTTGCTCTTTTTTTCCGTGTAAATTCTGCCCGCTTAAGCGGAAAATCCTCTTCGGGCTTGAGTACACAGCGATCTCGTTTAATTTTAGGACGGTCTATTAACCCTTTTTAAACTGGGAATCGGCGAATCTGGATAAAAGAGCGCTGTCAGCGTTCTTTTTTTGTACCACGGAAAATATTGATATCACCAGACAAGTGCTAAACTGAATCGTCTTTATTATCTGATTACTTGAGAGTAATCATAACAACAGGCATGATGACTGTAATAAAGAATCACAATAATATTGATTTATAATTATAGTAAAATAAACTGTGATTCGAGAAAAGATTTATTTTTAAATTAGATATAACGTTATTAAAATGTTTGCGAAGTTATCTAAGATTTCGCCTTAAAACACGAAACTAACGTGGAAGCAATACAACTACTGGATAACGTGCAGAATATCAGAAAATTGAAACCATATGAACTTGATATAAAGTGTATACCTTTAGTGTAAACTATAGCTGAAGTTATTATAATTTTATAATTGAAGAATACATATTGATGTATTTATGTCGCACTCGTCTTGCTTGTGAATTAATCCAACTACAAATGAAATGTAGTAATAAATTAATGTTTAACTAATATTATACGCTTATATTATAAAGATGTTATAAAAGACCATCATTTCAGCATTCCAAAGTTTGAAGTGTTTAGTGCGTTTCGATTTTACTATTATAGAATTGATATGAGTACTCCAGACAAACTATTCATGAAATGTGATAGAATATTGAAGAAAATTAAGTACATTATTATATAAAGTACAACACCTAGCCAGAAAACTAATACGTGCAAGCAATAAGTCTAAAGAGTACCCATTGATAGCACAATCGCCAAAGGGAACTGTGAGAATAGTACTTTTGAAATCATGTCTCTCATATTAGCTAAGACATAATTGTATCGATGACAAACCTCCTGAAAACTATTATGATAATGATGTTAAGATGTAAATGCAAATGTACCTGATAGGGCTACCAAAATATTAATTTTTCGTAGTTAATAGTAACTGCAACACAACAATGTTTACATTATATACATTGGATGATGGATGTTTCATTCTCTTAAACTATTAACAACTCTGTGGAATGAAAAAGTGTATTCAGTGTTGTATCAAATTACCGTGTAATATTTGTTTGCTAATAAAATTCAAATAATATTTTGAAGTTTACATTAATTATAGCCTTACAAGAGCAACATCTATAGATACGCTTTAACATATTAAATTTTCCTATAAATACTTAAACTACTTAACTTGAACGATAATAATTAGGTTCATATATTGTCTGTATGTAAACATCGTTCAAAATTATTGAAATTTATGTCTGTCATAACAGAGATAGTATTAGATTGTAAAAACTTGATAAAATCGTATTGTTCAATCGTGTTATTTACCCCTAGTCTGGTGAAGTACAGCTCATCGGATAATTTAATTCATTGTACATTGTACACTAGATAACATATTGTATTATATATCATTTTCCATATAATTTGGTAACCAATAACGTCTATACGCAAAGGGTAAAACAAATGAGGCCTAACCTCAAATATTATCAACAGTGTTATTTACCTAAGTATAAGGTTTATGAGGAGGGTTTATAACAACGTCTTTCTACCATGGAGCGAAATTATGTATGTAATTGTTACATGTATTGTTACATTGAGGAAAAAGACTCTATCTATACGCATTATAATACACTAAACTATTAAAATACTGTACTAATAAGGCTTGTAACCAGAAAAAAATTTAAGTGCGACCAAAGCAACTACGTCAAGCAAATTTTTAATGCGCATTTATTTTTACTTTATTTTAAACGTCAATTTCCCTTTAATCTTTTTTTTTTTGGCATAAATAACATTTATTAGTAACAAAATTAGTCGTCATGCCTATTGATCTACTATCCTATTAGTTGATGACAATAGGGTCGTGTAGGGTAGAGTAATGTTGTTACTTAGTTTAAGCAGCATATTACGTGACTACTTTTCATTGCCCTTAATCATTTGTATCAAATACTCGATATCATTTCATTTCAGCTACGATTGGAAAATGGAAACTCATATCCAATACTCAGTTGAAAGTAAATGGTTCAAAACTGTCTTATGGTCGATATCAAGTTCTATTATATTTTTAAGAAATTCATCGATTAACCGTCCAGTGTAAGTTTCATGTTTAACATCGAAATTTAAGAAGTCCCCACCATTTCCGATGAGCCTGCTTTGCGTTTTTCAAGAATAATCTTCTGGAATTTCGATTTTCAAAACTTACTAACTTTTAACGGACCAAATTATTATTTTTATATGTAGATTGTTCTATGGGTCGTTAATCGTATCTTTCAAACGCGCTAAAAGAATTAAAGAGTTCGATTCTTACGGCTTGGGACATTAGCCATCCTGTATCGGAACTGGGCAACGACACCCCACTAGTCCTGGTGGAAGTGTCCCCTTGCGCGTCCCCACAGGATGAGTTACGAGCCCTTTCCAGCGTTGCGTTTCAGAGTGATATATGCGGTGTTGAATTTTAATGCAGCCATAAATATCTCGCGCGCTAACGGTCATTGGAAAACCATTAGGACTTCGATGAGATACTGTGACGTCGAACGTATCCTGCGGGATTTCAGGCTTCAAAACGATAAGGGAGGAAGCTGGAGTTTTTAGCCCGTTGCTCGGGCGAACGTCCGTTTATGTGGTAAAACCACTTGAACTAGGTGATAATCAAGGTTTTGAGTTAGGTGGTTATTGCATCTTTCTTTTTTAGTTTAGGAAAAAGGATACAAGTTCTGTTTTTTACAAAAATGGACTTATTCTTAGAAATATTCAACTATTTCTTATAGCCCTTCTCCATCTCTCAAATATGATACGAATGATATAAAAAAAATTGGATTGGGAGAAAATTGGAAAAAGGCATACAAAGATAAATAAAGGCTATAATATAACTTAATGTATAATATATACTATACCACATGTACAAATGTTATATTTGAGAAAGTATGTAAAATATAAAAAATATGAAGTCCTTAAATAGGCATTTTATTATTCCAGACAGACTGAGAATGGCGACATAAGATACAAGGAGCAAAAAAGGTTCGTGACTGGTTCAAAACAAACTCTCGCACTTCTACTAACTTTTAGATTTTCTGGCTACAACCCATACCTTGGCCTTGGCCTCCTTGATCTTCTAGTCCTGTCTATTTCCTGCCGTTCTCCTCCATACTCGGACTCCGAGAAGCTCCCGTCCCTGGACTTTTTCCGCGCATTTGACCGTCTAAAACTCTTTTTGGTAACCTCCTGCATTCCATTCTTATCATATGCTTTTCCTACTGTAGCCGTTGTAGTATTGGTTTATGATGTGTGTGGTCTGATGAATTCTGAGAGTGGGGGTTCTTTAAACAGATATATATATATATATATATATATATATATATATATATATATATATATATATATATATAATTCCTAATTAGATCTAGTTCTCCAGATGTTATTGTCCCTAATTGTCCTTCACTAAAAACCAGACGCGAATTGCTTTTGATTAAATATGCCAGCTCCTTGAGATTTAAATCAAGCCTGTCTCATTACAGATATTTCTTTCCATCAAGCATCGAACTTAACCCTTCTAGAGAGCAACACATGGGCTCTTGCTATAGATTCCATGCAGTTTGTAGTCTCTTATCGCTGGCTTTTCCACCGATATACACCTCCGAGGATAGATTGCCTCCATGGCGATTATCGCAGGTGACTGTCGATCTCTGCATGAAAAGTCTACCAAGGGATGGTTCTGACTCTGGAAATATCAGCATATAATTCAATTAATATAAAACTGAGAAATATCCTGAACACTTTTCCATATTCTCGGACGGTGCCAAGAGCGATGACTATATGAGAGCAGCATTTATATCGGTGATATCGGAAGGACACTTCAGTCTCCCCGTTTCATCGAGTGTATTGACGATTGAACTGTTTGCCATCTATAGGGCTCTGAACTCTATACATATAAGATGTGCAAGACAAACGATTAGTTATCTCCTCCGATTCAATGAGCTCCTTAAAGTGCTTCTAACCATATCTACCTCTACACCCGCTAGGAGTGCTTATCTTAACTAACCTCTAAATTGGAAAGGAGCGGCAAAACTGTCACCTTTATGTGATCTTCTCACTCTGGAATCATTGAAAATGAAAGACCGGATAAGTTAGCCAAGGAGCTTAAGAGGGAGGGACCACTTGCTGACAATTTCGATGCACCACTCTACTAGAGTCTTTGGACCAACTCAGACGTTATCTAACAGAAAACAATAAGCTTTGGGAGGTGAAAAAAAAGGTAGGGCCTTATCAGGGCCTCAACATCACTAACATCAACAGGCGCAACTTAAACTTATTCTAGCGTTTCAGATTTGGTCACTGCAAGCTGACCCGTACGTTTCTCATTAAAGAGGAAGTCCACTACTGTGAGTCGAATGCGGTTCCTCACTTTCAACCACACATATACTAATCAAATGACGAAAATACCACTCGCAAAGACGGTTGGCCAACCTCGGAAAGACGATGGACCAGTGCCTTAGGCTGGAGAACCTGGACAAGCTGATTAATTTTCTAACCGTAACAGCACTATTACTAGAAATATAATAGTGAGCATCTGTGTAATATTATACATGTTCGTTTGAATTTTTTTGTAGCTTGTATCCTTATCACTGTCATGGGTTATGCGACCATTATACTGTAGCATTAATATATCCATGTATCTATATGTTTTTACATGTTTTGCTTATCATCTTACAATATATTTGTAATAACATTATATACTTTGACTGATACTGTAAATGTGTTGTATATTGTACATCTGTAACAGACCCTAAATAGTCTCGAAGGCTGATGGGTCTATAATATATAAATAAATAAATAAAATAAAAGTTGAAACAATAAACGACCTACGTTGAAAAACCATGAAAAGTGTCACAAAGTTTAGAAGTTTTACGATACGCTGTGAGTACCATGAGCGATCTGAAGCATATAAAAATATTAACCCACCATCAGGTCAATTGTTTATCTCTAATCTGTAATCTTGTCGGAATGAAGCGTGAAAAAGCGGACTATCGTGGAGAAAAATTGGAGCCCCATTCACGATAAAAAAATTATCAGTCCGAGAACAAACGAGTGGAAATTAAGCCGCTGACAAATTGTAAGAGCTTCATTAAGCAGGAACTGCTGGGCGGGCGTGAAAGATCGCCGAGTAGTTTAGACGATTCGGAACAATAAAAGTGTGAACGAGGGGTAATAAGGAACAAAAATGGCGGCCATTAGTCTTCGCGACGGCACTGCGAAGGAAAATTTAATTGGAGAGGGGCCGGATATCGAGTGGTCTGGCCCTGCCAGTTCCGAATTGTTTGTCTCCGTCTATCCGGTCGACGTCTCGCCCATTCATCTTCCTTCTTTTAATTTAAAACGGGCGAAAAATCGATGACAGACAATGACGCGCCAAACGAATCGGAAACATCTCTCGAATGCCACGATTGTTGTTCTTTTCTAATTACAAATATATGTTGAATCCATACCATTGCTACATCACTGTTTACCAGATTTCCAATTCTTACTATAACACAAAACGTGTATCAAAATTACAAATGTACTTTCGTCCATCAGTCTTCAAGTTATAACTGACTCATTCGATAAGATTATTCTGGAAAGATCATATATATTCAATATGATATAATCAGACACACATTTTGCGCCACTTAACAGTGTAGGTGTTTAAACTTTCGAGATTTCCTACATACTTATAATGTATATTTTTCGTCATCAGTATTCATCACTTTGATACCATCTTTAGGATGTCAATTAGGATAATGTAGACCTGTTGAAGCTTTTATGTAGAGAAATGGTAAAACCAAAGAACATAACTGATAGGTTGAGTTGTTTGGCTCTGTTTACAGTACTATTTCGTATTTTCATCAATAAATATCATCAAAATCATCGCTGACCAAAATACATTAAAATTCCTAATAAATTATTAAATCCAATTGAAGGGCCAATGTTAGCATTGTCTAAGAGATCCTCTAACTTACCTCCATAGCTAACCAACAAATTTAGTAGGTCTTCAGGAAATAAAAATTAGAACAACAATGGAATAAGCGTATTAAGATCGATAAGATTGAATAACTTAGAAGAGATTTCCTTCATACTTATAATGTACATTTTTCATCATCAGAATTAATCGCTTCATCGCTTGATACATCACATCTTCATCTTCAACCATCATTAACAATGTTTTATTTCTTTACTTGTCGTTCTACCCATGTTTGTTACACTTCCAACTCTTTTGAGATATTTTATCTCTACTACTACTATCTTACTTTTCTCTCTTTGGCAATACCCATGTCTCGCAGCCTAATGTTTGGTCCATAAATGGCTTTGTAGTTCCCATTTTAGTAGTTTCTTCTTTTTACTAGTCTATTTTAGTCTTCTTTTTAATCCATTATTGTTTTATTTCATATTTCCCTTGTTATTAATTTATGATGATTATTAAAGAATTTAATAATTTAATTTAATACCTTGGAGTCCATATTGACGGTAGATTAAATTGGAAGCATCACGTTAGACAAAAAGCAAAACACATTAGAACCAAAATAAAACAACTATACTGGTTAGTCGGAAGATACTCTCAACTTGATTTAAAATCAAAGAGGTTGATCTATAATACAATTATAAAGCCAATTTGGACCTATGGGTTGCAAATATGGAGTTGCACTAAAAATTCAAATCAACTAATCATACAACGCTGTCAAAACAAGGTTCTTCGATTGATTACCAATGCCTATCGCTATGTAACTAATGAAGAACTGCACGATGACCTGGAAATCAAATAGATTTGCGAAGTTATCCAAGAGTTCGCCTTGAAACACGAAAGAATATTACTAAATCATACTAAAGTGGAAGCAATACAATTGCTGGACAGCGCGCAGGATGTCAGGAGATTGAAGCGAACAAAACCATACGAATTTATATAAGGTGTATACATTTAGTGTAAACTATAGCTATAAGTTAATAATTAATAAATAATTATAATTTTATAATTGAGGAATACATACTGATGTATTTTCTCGCACTCGTCTTGCTTGTTAATTAATACAAGTACATAGGAAAAGTAGTAATGAATTAATTATAAATTAAGATTGTACTAAGCGTATCTAATAAAGATGTTATAAAAAATAAATAAAAAATTTTCACTCTTTCAATGCTCGTCGTCGGCACCGATGGTCCAGAGAGAAATTACTTTTCTTGTTTTAATTAATTGGAGCCTTATAATCATTGGAAAATTATTTAGAGTAAATCTCCAAATATTCAGTAACAAATTATGTCTTTAGCAAAATGTCCAATCGGCACATAATCAGTTCCAATAATTGCAAGTTGTACGCGCTTAAGGTAACAATTATCAATAGGCATCTTATATCATCAACCTTAACATTATTTCTAATTAAAGAACTAGTAAATCATCCTCGGTAACGATTTGAGCGTGAAGATTTGCGGTTTTCTTCATCCCCCAGGATAACGAGAAACAATTATGTGTAGTCCCCGGTTTTTCGACGATTGTCGTCGAAAAACTATCCCGTTTACGGGCACTAAACACGTCGAGAATTAAGACCGAAACCCCGGCTCGAAAATTAAGCGCTCGTCCGGGCCCGTAAATTACCCGGGACTGAATTAGGCGGCCGCCGCGGAATCCGGTGACCGGGGTGACCGCAACCGCCCCGGAATTTCGCCCGGATTAATTGCCGCCACCTAGGGGCGGGCTGGGTTGCTCGGGCGGGAGGTCGTAGTAATGAAACAGGCCGCCGCTAGCGTCGATGTTAAGGATACATGCCCGTTTTCTCGTCCAAATCGCGGTGTTGGACTCATCTCCTCGGACTTTTGACTTTTCGATTTAGTATATTTTTATAACTTATTACATTGTTACTAGTCGTCGTCCACTGACCTACAATTTTTCTTTATATAATCTTGAATTTAAGAGTTGAACTGTTAAGAAGAGAAAACAATGTTGTAAATAAAATACAACTTATTTTCTCTAAATCGATACGTAATGGTGGAAAAATTATGAATAGGATGGAAATGACTTACTAAATCGTCTCCAATGATATATACACGAAATAACACATAAGAATTTTACTGTTCTTAATTCTTGAGTTCCATTCTTGGTACCTTTTCTTTCTTCTTAATTCTGTTTAAATCTTGACTTTCTTAACTGTTTCTTAATTCCTATTGTTTAACTAATTCTGTAATTCTTTTACTCTTTTAATTCTGATCTGTATTCTGTATTTGCTACATTCTTCAAATCTGATGATTCTATCAAATTCTGATATTCTGTTCTTAGTTTTTTAATTCTTCTTAATCATTTTGCAAATGTTTTAGTCAATTGCTTTTCTCGTTTACGATGCACCGTGTTTTATCGACTGTGAAGGTAGTTTCAAGAAACCCTTTTCTACATCCCTATAATAATAATCTTCCAGCTAGGCAATGCTCACGCCGATGAAGCACATGTGATAAGGACTCTTAAGGAATGCTCGAAAATTCCACGATCTCAGGCTTTGTTGAAGTTTATGGTTAAAGCCACCATAAGGGATCCTCTACCAGGTAACCTCGGTATCGGAACCTATATGATCCGGAACACTCGACAACGAACCGATGAAATATCCTTTTTGGTAGTCACGTGATTTCTGTTCGTTCCGTGCCTTTCTTATCTTCACCTGGCTTCACTAAACATTCGATACAATGCTATATTTTAGATTGTATGAAGTCACAACTCTTCTCCCATATCACAAATATTACAAAAACAGTTAAATGGTCTAATAAATTAGACCTTCAAACAACATAAAAGAAGAAATATTATAATATTCGTAAACTTAAAATTGAACAATTTTCTTAAATATAAACAAACGTAATTACGTCACAACGCTAGGTATATATCTAGGATGATCCATCGGCCCTATCTTAGTCTCTGGTGTAATAATGTTTATGTATTAAGAATACTGTTTTTCTATAAAATGCACCCCACCCCACTCCACTACACTAGATCGAAATGGTTGATTCTTTTGAGTCTGTCTCCTGTTCTGGTGTTATCCAAGAGGTGTATTACTTCGATATTGACATGAGAATGGAGTCTGTCCTCAAGTTTCCTTGCAGTTTTCTTGATTTCTTGAGTGACGGTCGGTATCTGTAAGTCTCGGTATAAGAAAATCAGTTCTGTAATATCTCAGTGTACTACAATACTTGGTAGTTTGACTTTGGTTTAGTAGTTTGACATATAGGTTTTATTACTTGCTTATATAATAGCAATTTATTATGTACTGATAATTGTAATTTTCTTCCAATTAACGAATACATTTTCCTATATTTCAATTCCAGTTCTTTCCTTTACTTATCCGCATGTTCATTCCAGAGGATTGCGAAGTCTTCCATCAAGGCTCATTCCGAAATACTTGCCTGTTATAATTTTCATATGACTTCGTATAATTTTCGGGTTCGTGTCACTGTTGTCTCCGACAGTGCTAATCGCGGTATTATCAGCAAATGTAGCCATCATGATATTTTCTAGTTGTCGCACACATGTGTAGAGTAGGTAAAATATTAGTTCGAATATGATTACTTGTGAGACCCAAGCTTTAGCTTCTTTGTTTAACTCATGAACCTTTTGGAACTTTGGAACTAATATGCGCTTATCTTATTTCATATAATCATGGTTTAAATAATATTTGCAATATTGGTAAGAAGTCTTACAAAAAAAGAACTTATTAGGCATTTTTATGATCATTCTTATAATAAACAGATGCATATTTGGCTCGAAAGCTAGAAACATTTTCATTATTGTGCAGTGTAAATAGAATCGAATTATATAAATAATAAATGATTTTCTCCAGAGCTATGTCACGAAAATATGATGAATAAACAATATCGCGCGCCTGTGTGCGTTATACGCATTATGCAATAATGTTTACTCAGTAAAACAATCAATTATTTACATTACTTCAACATTCAATTATGTGGGTTACAGTTTGTTTTGGAATAGTTTCGAATGAATAGTCGTTTTACGAATGGTACTATGTTATATTATTGAGGTACTACATTATGGTCGTTCCCAAGAACGCTTCCAAAGGGAAACATGAAGAGGAAACGAGAAAAGACGATTCGAAACAGTCATCTCCCAGTCCCGAACCTTTTCGGGAGCCAGAGGGCATGACGACGATCGATCTGAATAAAAGCGATGATGTCACAGCTGGTAAAGTTTTATTTGCTTCTATAGAACAACTTTTAAAAAATATATATATTTTTAGATAGTGACGACCAAAAAGAAAAACTAAAGAAAAAAGAAGAAATCAAGTATTTGGTGAAGCTGCTGCTATTTTTGGGTATTATTCTTTCGTTTATAGTGACATTACTTTTTATAGGATTCCTAAATAAAGGTAGGCTGTATAGTTTGTGTAACAATTGCTTGTTGTTTTCCTTGGTATATCAATCTAAATACATATAATTTGCACATAGTATAACCATGAAGGCTATAGGTTGCTATTTTATTATGTGGGCTTTCCAAAGTCATCTTCTTAGATTGCTTCAGATATACCTTCAGAAAGTAAACGAACAAGATCTGTGGCATTCTAACTTTTATATAATTGCATTTCTTCACTTCATATGTTACATTAAGTAGTGAAATCTTCACTTAATTTATGTCTTATTTCTTTGAAAGACGTTATGTTAAAAAGTTTCTCTACTATTCCTCCTCAACTTCATCATTTCAAATTTTATCGAAATATTCCACTCTTTATTTATTTCCATATTTTACTATCCATTTTCTTCCCTTACCTTTCAAACATGACTTACCTCTGGTGTGGTAAAAGGTCTTATTCTGCTAAAAGATTTTCTTTGTTTTTATAGTTTGGTTCCATTATTGGCAACTTTTTGTTTCTATAATATTTTCTCTCTTACCTATATACTCACTTTTCTGTTTTTCCTTTCAGTCATATCTCTTTTTGTTGTCCTCTAATGGACCAAACAAAAATTTGCATTTTTTTAATACTTTTTCCGGAACAAAATTAAATAACATAGTAAATAAAGATTTTTGAATACTCAAATAAACTTCCGACTTGTATCAATTGGTCCAGACATTTTGAGTTATTTTTTGCCACATTTTTTCAAGCTCTCTAATAGAACATTGTATATTATCTTGAGGTTCGAGGTGAAAATTATTCCATGTGCATCCCGAAATACAGACGCCATAACCTTGCCAGCCGACTGTTGCGTTTTCCCATGCTTTGGAGCGGGTTCATCGTATGCAGTTCACCCGGATGACTGTCAATGAATGAGTGAAATGATGGAGCCATTGTCATATATCGACGCAAAAACTAGGGTTTATTACGCTTGATTATCTTCAAACACTGCTCTGAATCATCAACTCGTCGTTGTTTTTGGTCGAAAGTGAGATCGCACGAGATTGTATCAATTGGTCCAGACATTTTGAGTTATTTTTTGCCACATTTTTTCAAGCTCTCTAATAGAACATTGTATATTATCTTGAGGTTTGACAAATCGTTCAATTGTATAGAATGTAGAAAAGTTTAAGTACTTTTTACAATTTATTTTGCTTCTTTTGCTTTATTGAGTAATCTTTAGCTATACTACTGCTATTCTATAACTTATTATCACTTCCTTATTCTCTATAAATATATATAGAACATTTGAATTCAGAGTATATAATATAAAATTTATTGAATGTGCAAATTATCCAAAACATCTCACTCAAGATCTTCAGAATAATCTTAATAAAAATCAATGATTTTTTGTAGAATTTCGTCTGTTCAGCATACCACCACCAAGCCCCAGCCATATGGTCGACTTTATTCCAACACCAACAACTATCAGTCCGCATGAACTCAAGAAAATATTCGAGTCAGGAAAATTCGACGATCAAATGGATGTTTGTCGACGAACACAAACCAGAGAAGACTGCTGTGTTATTTTACAAGATTATGACATCATTCAGGTCATAGAGTTTTGTGACGTCAACGAAATAATTGACAGCCTCAGCGAGTATGAGTTCCAAAACCGGAAAAAACGTCAAGCGGACATGTACGAAGAAAATTTCTATAATCCATATATGCAGCCATATCAGTTCGGATCAATGGGTGGTGATTTTAATATATTACGATCGTCTCCACAACAGTTTTACGCAAACAAAAATCCCCATAACCCTCAGATATCATCTGTTAACCGAGGAGAAGCAAATCGCGAAAAAGTCTTAGCACCACCTCACTCAAAAAAACCTCCACCACCAAAACCACGTTCTTTTCAAAAAAACGCTAGTCCCGAGACAGTATTCCGTTCGAATGCCGGCCAAGGCGAGTTCCGAGGCAAAAGTAAAATGGACGCTTTCCCTCCGGCTACCGAAGACGTCCAATCCAGCAACCAGGCTTTGATGAATCCTTGCTATTACCCGTACGTATCCCCGTATATGCCACCAGTGAGTGTTGGCAATCTACATGACCAAGGCTACCTAAAGATTATCTCCGTTAGTCAGCCCCGCGTTCAGAATCAGCCCATGTACGTCCTGAACCCCCCCACCCTGTACGGCGTACCACACTTCACCCAAACGGCTCAGCCCATGTACCAACCTCAGCCCTCTTTCGTCCAGGGTTTCATCCCGCCTAACGTCTACGGGGCAAGCATGAACAATCCCGTTCAGGTGGCGTCCCCTGGAGGTCAGTTTTATATTTGCAATCCGATTCCTACGCCCACCAACAATGTGGCTGGTGTTTCAGGCATTGAAGTAAGAAGGCAGGCGTCGAATCTACAAGGTCTCATGGAGAATATCAATATAGTGAAAAAGTAGTACTGTCCAATGATGTTTCGGATATATGATAAAGTTATTTTTGTGTCTTTTTTTCAGAAACAATAGTCGCGAAGCCTCTCTTCTGTGTCCTTTAGGCGAACAAGCTTGCTTAGACAACAGCAAATGTATCAAGAACAGGCATATTTGTGATAGTGAAGTGCAATGTGACGATTCTAGTGACGAGACTGCTTGTTCCTGCAAAGACAGAGTTGGGAAAATACGAGTCTGTGACGGGTACTGCGACTGTCCCAATTGTGAAGATGAACAAGGTTGTTTTGGTGAGTAAATATAGAAAAAAATTCTTATTTTTAGCGTTGAAAACTTATGCCCATAAAAGGATTTTTAGGAATCGAATTCATTCATACGTCCAACGTTCAACGTGACATCAAAATCTGCAAAAGAGACTTGAAAAAGTGTTTGTCTGCGAGAAAAGACGCAGTAAAATTTTTATTTTGAAGTAGAACAATGCCTATTGTATTGATTCAATAATCGTTTCTTAAAAATATATAAGTATGTTATAAAGTGACATTATAAGGCTGAATGCCTAAAAATTTGCGCAAACTTTAAATGATTTTTTCTCGAATTTGTTTATTCAAGATGGTAAACATAATATCTCAAGTTATTTTGAACCGATTTACTTAATATTTGATATGAGCCTGCTCTGTATATTACTCTATCATCCCTATCAAATATTATAACTCAGTTTCAATTTTTACTACATAAATAGAACGTGGGAATGTAAAAAACAGATAAGATTTACTTGTTTCAAACATTCGCAAACATACTAAATAAAAAACTATTTTTTTTTAATGTGGATGACTGGAAGAGAATTTTTAATAGTTTTTGTATATATAAAAAAATATATATAGACAAGAAACTTACATGTGTGAAAGAATAAACTGTAATAAAACGCTAACGCTCAATATTATTAACAACAAAAGTGCATTCATCAAAAGTTTAACAAAAACTCTACTAACATGTAGAAATATCTGATATGGCACATATTGTAAAGCATTTCATGCATTAAACCATCATTCAATAATTGGATCAAGTTTCATTTTTCCTTGACCAAATTTTCACGAGTCGTACCAAAACAAAATTCTTCAACAACTCGACCAATAAATGGACTAGTTTAATGGCTAATAGTAAAACAATATCATTAATTAAATTTTTGTTGGTGTGGTGCCCATTTGTAAAATCCTTTGATAAAGTTTGCTATGTTAATTTCTCAACATATTGAATAAGGATTAGCAAAAATATGTTTTCTAGCAAAACTAGGACACACCAAGAGATTATATAAAAACATACAATTAAATTATTTTCAAAAATAAACTAATTGAATAAAATATTATCTGTATCAATAAATATAAATTCGATAATAATTTTCTAATTTGATTTTTAATATTTGTCATATTTAAAAGTAAATTACTGAAAGCATTAACAGGTGAAAATAGTAAAGCAAAAAATATTACACAAATACCTTTGATGGGCAATGAACATTAGACCTCATTTACATTAACCCGAAAATACTAATATCACTCAAGGAAAATATATTTAATTTAAAGATATAAATTTGCTTTAACAAAATAATTATATTTATTTAAACGTGGATTACTTTCCATTTTGGTGCGTAATTTAAAAATGATTGCTTTCAGGCTGCGAGGAAAACGAATTCTCGTGCGATGATTGGTCCAGGTTTCGAAAATCGACCTGCATCCCTATCACTCAAAGATGCGACAACATCAAGCAATGCGAGGTCACCGGAAAAGATGAGATGGACTGTTCCATCCTGGCGGACCATATCGGACAGTTTCCATTAACGAAAATATCCAACTCCGTCGGGTTCCTACATCGGAATTACAAGGGCACATGGTATCCCACGTGCTTTGGGACCGAGTTGTGGGCGCTCCAAGTGTGTCAAGTTGAAGCCGGCCCTAGTAACATGTAAGATTTTTTCAGCACCATTTCGTCAAGCCATCATTAATGATTACAGAATCCCGAAATCACACATGACCCTAACTACAGACCCATACCAAGGTCTCTTTATCAACATCCTTCCTAACGATCAAGTAAGCTTAGTGAACACCTGCGTCCAAGACAGAGCAGCGTTCGTCGAGTGTCCTCCGCTATACTGCGGGCTTCGGTTCCTCGTTAATAATCCGTACAGGTCGCAGGAAATCGATACTAGCATTGAAGATATGCTTAGCGACCTCGAGAGAGCTTACCAGATGAAGAATGACGGCTTAGCGAGAGAGACCGACTCTAATTCTGAGAACAAAGATGATGATGAAGAAGCCCTCGGACGAAAAATAAGAGGAGTAATTGGCGGCGACCACTGGCAGAAACGACTGGATGAAACGATAGAAATTTTAGAAAAAACGTTCAGTCGGCGGGAAATTCCAGATAATGCTACCATCTTAAAGGAAAGCAGGGTAGTGGGAGGTCGTGCGAGTCAACCTGCTGCTTGGCCTTGGCTGGTATCCATATACAAAAATGGCATCTTCCATTGTGGCGGAGTTCTTATCAGTGAGTCGTGGATATTGACCGCTTCACATTGCGTGGACAGGTACAGTGTTATATATAACGTAAGCCATCTGTTTCTTAACAATGTTAATAACTATAGAAATTATATCGTTTGAAAGGATACTTTATTATATTAATTATAGGGAAAATCACATACATCAACGACAACATTTTAGTACACTACACAAGTCACTCATTACAAGTCTTAATAAGTATAAATTTGTAACTTTTAGATTCTACGATTGCAGATAGTTCGTTAAGAAATTCATGTAAACATTACAAAGAAACCGCTATTGCCGCGACAAACCTATAGCACAATATAGTGTACAATTATCTAATAATGATTAATAACAGATCAATTGAAAAGTCCCCGGCTTACCATAGTAAAACACATTTTTTTAGGAAAATTAGTTCTTTTAATTCAACATAATTCCCTTCAAGGGTGATAGACTGATTAAGCGACCATCCAACTTTTCGATACCATTTTTGTTGTACGATTTCTCCTTTGCTTCAAAATAGGCCTCAGTTTCGTCAATCACCTCTTCATTCGAGGAAAATTTCTTCCCAGTGAGCATTCTTTTGAGATCTGAGAACAAGATATAGTCGCTGGTGGCCCGATCTAAAAAATACGATGAAAGAGTTCGAAGCCCAATTCATGGATTTTTGACACGGTCCACTGTCTTGGTGAACCAGCACTTTCTTTTTCTTCAGATGCGGCCGTTTTTCGGCGATTTCGTCCTTCAAACGGTCCAATAACGCTGTGTAATAGTCGCTGTTGATCGTCCTTTTTTCAAGGTTGTCAATGAAAATTATTCCATGTGTATCCCAAAATACAGACGCCATAACCTTGCCAGCCGACTGTTGCATTTTCCCATGCTTTGGAGCGGGTTCATCGTATGCAGTTCACCCGGATGACTGTCAATTGGACTTCAGAGTGAAATAATGGAGCCATGTTTCATCCATTGTCATATATCGACGCAAAAACTAGGGTTTATTACGCTTGATTATCTTCAAACACTGCTCTGAATCATCAATTCGTCGTTGTTTTTGGTCGAAAGTGAGATCGCGCGCCCCCCACTTTGCGCAGAGCTTTCTCATACCTCATTTTAATATTCTTGAATGATATGATGTACACGTTCAGTTGATATCTTTAGAGTGTCTGCTATTTAATTCAATTTCAATTGACGGTCATTCAAAGTCGTTTTGTAAATTTTTTAATGTTTTCGTCGGTAACAACCTTTTGGGCGTCCACTGCGTTCACCGTGTTCGGTGCTCCTTTCACCACGTCTAAACTTAGAATATCAATCCTTGATAGTTGATTTTCCTGGGGCAGTGTCCGGAAACTCGGCATCAAGTCAAGTTTTTTCTTCAACTATATTTTTTCCCTTCAAAAAGCAATATTTTATCAACACGAAATCCCTTTTTATCCTTTTTTTTCACAATAACAAAAGTTGCTTCACTGAAAATGCTAATTTCACAAACCAATGATCCGACAGCTGTCAAATTTGTACAAGCATCTCTTGAGGATTAGTGCTAACTAAAAAACATATGGATTTAATTCTAGTATCGCCATCTATGTGTCAGGTCGGGGACTTTTCAATTAACCTGTTAAGTCTTTGAGATTTGAAAATGTCAGTGTTCGCTTGCGAGATATTATAACCAACCAGTTCAATAGTATGTTTTTCCTCTTTTGTTAAAAATACATTGTTAAAGTTACTCTTATGATAAATATTTTTGCAAATGCACCCAAAATTTATAACTCATTTGTTTCTTTGAATACCTGAGCTTCTTTGTATAGTGGGAAATCTAGTGTATGTTTATATTTCTCTTCTACCTACTGGAAAAGAATGAAAGTACCCGAATAAGATGGATAGGATTTAATTGTTTCTGTTTAGATGCTAAGAAATATCAAACCACAGAAAGGCAAAGTCTAGTCTAGCGACATTTCTTTCAACGTTTTTAATAGTTAAAGAAAATATTTTCAATACACTATTTTTCTACCTATTGACAAAGGAGTTTCTAATAATTTAATATCAAAGCTAAAATGATAAATAACTGCATACAGGTCAATTACTATACGATTATTCCTATATATGCTCTTGGTAAAATATAAATTTTCTACTTTTTTGTTGGATTATTGAAGATTGTCGAAATGCGATATTTGAAAACAGAGACATGAAAACAGTTCAAGAAGTCCTAGAAGGATGCATTGTCTTGACGAATAATTATTTTATCTCCTGTAAAAAAAACAGTTTCATAAATTTACTCATACTTACTTATTAAATACCTTTGAAGATATTATTTAAATATTAATTGTGATACAATTAAAAACGATCCCATGTATATTTTTCCAATATTAAAATAGGATTTATCGAAGAGATAATTTTGACATCGAAAATCAATATCTTTTAACTTTTTTCAATCGTAAAACAATGTTGAAATAACAATAAACCAAAAGATGGCCCAGATAATACATTGGACTTATGATTAATAATATGTTATTCTATTAGGTTTTGGAAGTACTATTACGAAATACAAGCCGGATGTCTTCGTCGCTTCTCCTACTCGCCCATGGATCAACGCAGATGGGCTAGCCAGGTCATATCACATGAGTTGTACAGCAAGTCCAACCTAAGAAACGATATAGGTACCAAACCAATGGATTCCCCAACTATACCTTGAATAACTAGACACCTGTTTATATTGTAGCCCTAATGAAGTTATCAGCTCCTGTCAGATACAACAGATTTGTACGACCACTATGTCTCCCTTCAGAAGCCACTGCCGGGAAGGATTATCTGAAAGGACCTCACGCTGGTACCATCTGTACCACCGTCGGTTGGGGAGCGACTATGGAACACGGCGCGGATCGTAAGAATAAACTTTATTTCACCAATCTGACAAAGTTATCTGACTCATGCTGAACGTATCTTTTAAGCTCCTGCTAAGGGAATAAGACAGCGTCTCTCGTTGTTGTTTGATGTCGGCTTCAACATTGATCAAAATATTGACGTCCTTCATGAGACAAGGATATTCCTTGTACATCAGCAGGTCTTCTTTGATCATTCTCGGAAAAGTTTTGACTATATTTAACGCTTTACTGGATGAGTCTTCAGCTGGAATTCCGGATGCTATACCAGAAAATTGAGCTTGTTCCGATTGACGAATCTTTGGTCGTATCTTGTCGATGGTAGCACCTCTTGTCCAGAGTTTTTTCAGTTTCCTCTCACCTGGATTGATAATCCTGGGCATGGGAATTGAAGGCTCTTCCGCTTCACACTGCTTTAAGACATCCAAATCAACATTTTTCATGAGTTTTTCCACAGTCTCGTCGATGGATTTTCTAGCTTGACGATCTTTGATCACGCCATCGCACACATAAGACCAGTACACGTTGATTTTCTTGAAACTCTGGAGTGTCTTGTTGTCGAAGTGTGCGAAGATTTTTTTAGTGATCCAAATGGGGAGAATAGAGATCCAGTCGGAAATATCGTCCTTGTCCGCATTTTTGCCTTTGTTCTTTCGCGCAGTTTCCTTTTTGTCCTGCTTCCTGCCTTTCGCATCCAGTGCTGTTTTGCTTGCAGCAAATATCTCTTCGCGATATTTTTGAATACCTTCATCCCATTTTTTTCTCAGTTTGGTTACTTCCAAAGACATGGCATGATCTTGCGGATATTTGTCGATATCATCAAATTCATTAGACTGTAACAACTCCTCTAAATCTACAGAAAAAATATAATATCATTTTATACTCAAGAAAAAGTATTTTGAATTTAATTTACTAGCTTCTGTGTTTAATTCACCGGTTCTTAATAGCTGCTGTTCTTGTACTCGCCTGTTATACAAGCTTAACAGTGGTATATAAAGCTTTCTCGTCAAACCGCGTCCACCGACAATAAGGAGCTGTAAAAGCATCTCCTGCTGCTTCTCCTTAGTCAAGCTGGCTATCCATTCTAAGTCTTGTTTTCCAGAATCTAGACATTGAAATATTTAAAACAGTTTAGTATTTCGCCCTCTGTCATAACATGCATTATAACATTTGTTCTTGACATTATTTGCTAAAATAGATTTCATTATTTTACAGTAAAGAAAAGATCTGATAAAAAGACAATTTGGAAAAAAATCGAAATTTTTGAAGATCTTGACGTAAAGACCAACAAAATGAAAATCCAGAATTAGGATTATAAAACACTCAATTTATGGAGGGTGAATGTTTAAATATGAATGATGGAAATACAGGTACCAGATGTGTGTGGGGAATTTCTATTTTTTAAAGGATTACATGCATTCATCTACATTAATTCCTTTCAAAGAAATCCTCATTAAATATTTTGAACTTATACTTGAGCTTCTTCCCAAAAACACTTCGGCAAGGTGTTCTTGCAACAGAAACTTACACAAATCACACAAGGTGATGAACATAGAGGCCTAGGCAAGATTGCAGTGTCATTTTTATCAAAATTTTACAAATAAATCATAAGCTGCAAGCGGATGTATTATCATAATATAAAACCCATGAATTATTTTCTACAAATAGCTTCATTCAAACCGCGTTTAACTTGACTGTTTGATCTTCTGGTAAGACATCATTATGAACGAATCAAATAGAAAAACATAGTGAGAATAACCTTATGGTTTGAGCAAATTTGTCGATCTTTGTTAGCCTTGGCAATCCAGAATCTCTCCCCGGGAAGATAATATCTTGGTTTCAACATAATAATTGTAAACCCATATTTCGTCTGTTATAATTGTTAGTGTTGAAGAAGGCTCTATGCGAACATCTTCATTGTTTATTTAAAAACGCCACTCATCAACTCTTCTTTTGCTCAGTTTTTTTTAATCAGTTTGTAAAGCTTTACTATAGTTCTTATAAAATATAATGCGTTTATAAAATGTTTTCTAACCTAGCATTCATAAAGAAAACCGACCACTTTATTCTTTGAAACAGTTAATATTGTTCAAGATCTATAAACACTTAGTAGGCATGAAAGCTTGATAAATTTAACAATTTTCTTGGACCTTCAATATCACTTTGATTCCACTTAGATAATGCAACAAATTTAATAGCATCAGAAAGGTGCGAAATATATCATAAATTACTGAAACTGTTGAAAATCTTAAAGAAAGCAATAGAGGAAGAAAACTAAAAAGACTGGACAAGAATTAAGAAAAATTAGCAACGTGTTATTTTTGTTGTTTAACTTACTAATTCGCCAAACACTTTACCTCCAGATAATGAATGTAACATTTATATATATTTAAAAACAAAAATTTATATCCTTATAATGAAAGACTAATAAATGTTGTAGTACCTCGAAGACAATTATTCTCTAGTGTACGATCGTGATCCATGAGAATCTGATCGAGCTCCAAGGTACAATGAGGCTTAACATCAGCGTATGCAGCCAATTTTTCATATGATATTGTTACATACGATAAAATTCTCACCAACATTGTCATGGAGCTGCATTGCGATATCACAGACAGAAAGAAGCCTCTCTTGTGACGCCATGAAAGTCTGAAATAGAAACAGGTATCAGCTTATGATTCAGTCTCAATGTCAATAAACGGAAATACCTCGAAAAATATCCCTTAATAACCTCAAACCTCATGGCGAACTCTTGCTCTCGATTGGCGCGTTCTTTCTCGAGTTCCACCTTCTTCTTCGCCACGGATTCAAGAAATTCTTGCTCCTCGGTGAAATCCACATGACTATCTAAGTTGATATCCATTTCTCGTCTGTCAAAATGATTTGACAAAAACAATGTGTAATGTCATTATTTCAGCTGACCACATGAGGGAGGTAGATGTTCCCATTCTCGGCCACTGCAAACATAGGGAGGATACCGATAAGGACGAAATATGTGCAGGTACTTGCTAACGTAATGTTTTATTATCAATAATATCTATCCTAGATTACTTAGAACATTTATATGGTTTAAAAAGGTTTGTCAAAATGTACATGTAAAGAAACTTGATATGTTAAAAACACGGATTACTTCTTCAAACCTTACTTTTCCACACTCTATACTTAGGAACAGTAGAAGGTGGTCGTGATGCATGCCAGGGAGATTCAGGGGGACCTTTGATGTGCAGAAATCCTAATAACCCCAACCAGTGGTACCTGGCGGGAATCGTGAGCCATGGTGAGGGTTGCGGGCGACCCAACGAACCCGGAGTTTACACCAAAGTCAGTCAATACCTAGGATGGATTGCTGAAAACACCAGTAAGAACTCAAAGCCTCTTTCGGTGATATTTTACCGTTTTCAGTTTCGCAGGAGAGAACAAATTTACTTACATGAACCCACTGCAGACATGTCCGGGTTATATATGCAGAGGTACGAGGCGATGCATTCCCAAGAAGAGGAAATGCGACAGAATAGTGGACTGTCTTCTAGGGGACGATGAAGTTGAGTGCGAAAATAGATTTAGGGATATATTTAAGAAGTCAAAGTAAGATGGTGTCAAAATTAGATAGGGTGGGTAATCTGCTGACTTTATATAATACTATTATATTACTTGTAAATAATTTTAAATAGTTTTTGGCTTGGAAGTCTTAATCGTGTAAAGTTGGACACAGAAAGTATTGTCAGCGATAGCCCATCCTATATTTTAACAATTTAACCCAATATTCCAATATTGTTACCAGATCTAATAACTTTGCACTGGACACCAAAGGGTTCCAAGACGACCTAGCGTTCTTCGAAGGTCTAACTCCATTAGACGAGTTACTACCTCTAGGTAGCACTTTACAAACTACAGAATCACCAAATGACCATACGACTGATTTCAATAGCGGTGAAGTTGCTGAATCAAGGAAAAGTAATAATGGTGTTTTGTTATTACAAACTCACTCGGACATTCATGACTATTTCAAGTGCTCTATTTTACTACAAATGGTACCAATTCATCAGAGATGTAATAAAGTCGAAGACTGTGAAGATGGAACAGACGAGGTAAATTGTACCTGTGCTGATTACATCAAGAATATTGACTCCTCGGCAATCTGTGATGGTATCACCGATTGTCCCGATTTAACTGATGAGATGGATTGCGTCCGATGCAATTCTACCCAACATACCTGCAAGTTAAGCCAAAAATGCATTGATTTATCGAAAAGGTGCGATGGCAAGCCCGATTGTCCACAGAATGAAGATGAGCTCCATTGTGGTAAGTTTGTTCTAAAGCTTTAAATAATAATATTGACACAAACACGAATTAGCGTCTCTGACCAACGGACATACCCTCAGCATGGACAAAGACGATTATCCCATGTTCAAGTCTCGTGGTATAGTCACGGTGAACCATATGGGTGAGTGGAGGCCATTTTGTCTCAATAGTACATCATCAATAAATACCGACGTGGCGTCAATGTCAACTGTTATATGCAACATGCTGGGCTTTGAGGAATATCACTCTTATAACAAGTACCCGATCCAAAACCAAACAACTAACGTCACTTACTCCATGCAGTATGGTAAAATATCACAAGAACGCAAGGAGAAATGTACGAAATGTTGCGAGGGTCTCTACATCAGGTTAGAAATAATCTCATTTATCTTTTGTATAGTTTTATTTAATAAGTTCAGCCCTTTTGAATCTCGGTAATAAGTAATAGTCATATGTAATACAAACAAGGGTCCATTCATTAGACTCTTGTTTTGAGTCAGAATTATTTCCATTTAGAAATCACATGTGGATATATTTTTGTTCAATATTAGTGGCACACATTTTGCCCATTTCTGTCTAGAACCCGTAGCTTCAAATCGAACTTATTAATCAACTTATCAAAAATAAATATTGTTCCAGTTGCTCAAATAATTCGGTGAGTTCGACTCTGAATCACAAGTCTTTGGAACAGGCCAACGAAGTATACTTCTCGCCTTGGACTGCTGTCATTTACTCGGATGGTACTTTTAAGTGCATGGGGACCTTGTTAAGTAACGTTTGGGTTGTCACTTCCATAGGATGTTTTGATGGTATCACCAAGTAAGCTATATTTTATACGCCATTTTGTCAAGAAGATATACGTAGTGTGATCAACAGATCAGAGTCTTAGTTTTGTTATTTAAAATTATATCGTTTTATTCTCCAATTCTCAAAAAAAAACTCTAAAAAATACAGGTTTTGGTCCTACCCGACCTAAAATGTGTACTGTCTAGGCTTACACCAAAATCCTGTTCCAAATATTTAAAGACACTAGCAGAAAAATATACAAAAAAAAAATTTTTTTTTTATATAATATGGTGTTTTTTAGATTGAAATCATATGTTACCATTGTTGTTGGCAAGGGTAAACTGAACATCCCGATCAAAGGACCTCACGAACAAATCATAAAAGTTATTGAAGCCATTCAAATAGATAGCACGGACATTATTATGCTTCGGTTGGACTATGAAATCAAATTCAACCGTTATGTACAAGCAAGCAACTTAAACGTTCGGTATGATCGATATTCCAGTCTTGCTTTAAACATAGTATAAACAATTTTTCTTATGTAATCATAGAAGAGATGGCGTACAAACCGAAAAATGTTACGCAGTTGGTCCGAACCACGATAATAAAGTTCGATTTCTATTGTTAACACCTATGAAGAACTGTATGGTCGGTTATAGGTGCTTCGAGAAGAAAATTGAAGCATCCTGCAAGGTATATTCACTGTCCATAATAATAATTATCATGTTTTTACTTGAAAAGACATCTATCAAGTATCTTTTTAAGTTAATAAAAATATTTTCATCATTTATTCTTTTCTTCAGTTCTCATTTTATTCATTTTATTATTCGTCTTGCCATTTTCACGCCTTTGCAGAATTTACCATTGAAAAACATGTGATAATCTTATACATTAAGCCTATAAATTAATTTTAAAGAATTTCTTTGAAGCTTTATTGAAAAAAATTGGTACAATGTATTTTATTCAAAGTATTGGCCCATCTTTCAGGCAATTTACGCCTTTCATCTCAAAAGAACGAGGCTATCTACTTAATTCGTGACTCATTTTCTGCGCCATCATAAGAAGCAAAGCATGACTCAGTTAGTTCCCGACTCATACGTTGGAACAAGTAGTGATCAGAAAGAGCAATGTGTGAAGAATACGGTGGGTCGGATAGCACTTGCTATTTTAATGTTTCGAAGTATGTTTTCACCGGTTTTGCCACATGTGGTCGAGCATTGTCACGCTGATAAACACATTGTTATGCGTGTGCTTGTATTCTGGTCATTTTTCACTCAGTGCTCGGCTCAAACCCATTAATTGTAGTCAATTTGCGACTGCAATTGTGGTGTCTTAATTACCACTTTTAAAACATCGAAATCAGTATTCACAGGTTGAAATCGATGGGGCATGGTTTCCATAAGCCTAACACTTCTTTTAATGACCTTCAGACGCCGTTTTGACTTATCCAAACTGGAATAAATGAGTAAAAGTTTCCGTAAATGCAATTTATTCGGCATAAATTCGGACATTTTCAAGACACTGAAAAAGTGTTTTGTTCACACTTCGACGAAATGACGCTTACTGAGGCTTCAATATGAAGTTTGTTACAAATATACCCGATGCGATTTATGCAAAGTAGCACAATTTATTATAAATCCGTTAAAATTAATTTATAGGCTTGATAGGATTACCAAATGGTAGTATATTTCAGAATAAACGTAAATGGAGTGGTACGATTATCTGCGACTCCCGAAACGGATGGTATCCTGCTGCGGTATTCACTGAGAAGAAAGGACCTTGTGGATTTTCGCACGCGAAAAGATACACCAGCTTGAAATATCATAAGACGAGAATATCCACCATCATGGGTAATGCGCCAAATAAATAAAAACACGGAATTGTACGTAAGAATTTCTCCTTGCAGCACAAGCATTAGAAACGGTTCCTCCAGGGAGCCTTTCCATGCCTTGTCAAGGATTTCGCTGCAGATTGGGTGATTGCATAACGAAGAACAAGGTGTGCGATGGTATTCCGCATTGTTCAGCTGGTGAAGACGAAAACAACGCGCACTGTTACGAAAAAGAGAAACAGTGCCATCTGACGGATTCCTGCGGTAATGATTAGTAGAGTAGTTCCTGTAATATAGATTTCCTACGGTAGTATACAAAGGTAAAAAGAGTTCATTCGCTCAAAGGTCGACGAAGAACGCATTTATAACGTTTTGGGTTATTTCAGCGTACACACAATAGATGGCGCACAGGGGTACTAGAAAATTATCAGCCATTAAAAATTTAAACATTTTTTAAATTGTATTTGATTTATTTTATTTTTACACATACCATTATTTTGGTACATTTATGATTATTATAATAATTATTATTTACTTTGCCAGTTTAACAATCCCTTAAAAACAAACAAAACCCCCAATTATTTAAGGAATGCATTTGAAAAGTTGATCCATCTAATTATTGAGTTCGACAATTTGAAAGTTGTATTAAAAACTTGAAACATAACTTTCTGTGACTGATTAATGTATAGAATCTTGGAAGACTTGTCATTAACACTTGGCTTATAACTACAACCAACGTGTTCTGAGTAATACTAGTTCAACGGCTTCAGAAATTGGATGAACTATGATGCATCACTTTTGGGTATATATTTGGGCAAAGATTAGTAGAGTAACTCCGGGTAATCGTCAAAATTTAAACATGATAGGATATTTTGATCTGGGTCCATAATGGTGACGTATTAAATGAGCCTAACATTATAAATAAAAATAGGGTAATGTATGGTATGCTATTTTGCTGAAGATAGAGTTCGCAGGAACAAATGTCAGTTTGCACCGACTCAACCTTCTTCGTGTGCCCATAATTTACATAATACAAGAGACACTCACAATCCAAACACTTCAGAAACATTAGTTTCATATGGATTTTCGTCAGATCTGTCAGTGAATAATGAACTTCCTACAAAAGTTTTTTTTCTTTGTCTTTTGCATTTATTAGAAGCCTTGTTAGACTTGATCATTTTGATCTGATTTTGATATGGATTGAAACTTGTTTGTACGATGATGAAGTAAACAATTTTTCCAGGTGGTCAGGAATCAATTTTCCTAGGTGCTATTTCTAGTACCGAAGATCACCGTTGAGTGTCAAAAGAAGTTCTAGCCTACTAACCTAAAATATGGAATACGTTTTAGTCAATCTTTGACGACGCAGACAATTATATATGCGTGATATTATCTTTCATTGTCGTTGATAGTTCACTTTCTCTTAACGCACATACATTTTTTTACCCAAATTCGAACTAGTCACTATATCGATTGCTAGCCCAGCAATTAAAAGCCTTAGAATTTGCCCATAATACTTTATAAAGCTTGGAAGCTTATAACTTTTAGTAAGCCCTGTTTATTATATTGCACATCTTCGTTTGCCTTTTTATCGAACCAACTTTGCCGTTTTTTTCACGAAGCTATTTCTTGTAAAGGAGAAAATTCCATGTGGAACGCAATACATAGTGAGTTTGTCAATCATATTTGATAAAAAATTAATGAGTCGGAAAATTATGTGCTTTAAAAATCTCACCACAATAAAGATTGAAAATGTTCCTTTCCTGAAATTATGCAAGAACAATTCAAGAAATTGGAATGAGTGAAAACAACCAAAAACTATTATCAAATTACGTAATTATCATTCGTTGCACTTGCTGGACTTACACCACTGACTCACCTCATCGTAGAAAGTAACTGAGTAGGTGAAATAAGAAAAATATCTAATAAATAACTTCATTCAAAATTATTTTCTTATAATATTATAAAGTTTGTACAACCTTTTATTACATCCACTATACCGTCCATACATGTCTCTATGCGTCTATAGGTTTGCCAAAAATCCAATGGGTTTTCTAAACGCCCAATAAATGAAATTTCCAAATACTGCTAAATCTGTAAAGTTGCTGCAGTACTTGGAGTAATTACTTCTTTCATTCTAGCCATTTTTTTTATCAAAATATCTCCAGATGTCAATACATCTTTGGTCAGTAGTTTTGTCTTGAATTACTTGTGGAGCTATATTTGTATTTTTTGAAATTAGAATGGAAGATACCTCTTTTGTGATTATTATTTATTTGGATATTATGATTATAGGATATTTGTACGTTTATTGTTTTGTTTAAACATTTGTGACTCCTTTTTAGGTCTACTGAATCTTTCTTAAAAACATAAACTAATATTTTTTTGTTTTTTTTTTCATAGTGTGTACATCAGTTGAATTGAAATGTCCCTCATCGAACAAATGCTTTTCGAAATCGTCTTTCTGCGATAGAGTAAACAACTGCGGGGACTACGAAGACGAACCCGATTTATGTTCTTGCAAAAACTATCTGAAACTCACCAGTCCTGAAAAGATCTGCGATGGGGTCGTCCACTGTATGGACCGATCAGACGAGGATCCCTCTCTGTGTACCTGCAAATCGACGGACTTTCGATGCGAAAGGTGCATTTATGGTTATAGTTTTACAATGCGGTATCTGAAACGGCTTGCAATTGAAATTTTCAGAAGCAGCAATAAATGCGTTTCTCACGATATGGTCTGTGACGGCATTAAAGATTGTCCAGATGGCGAGGACGAGGCTACCTGTATGTCACTAGAATCAACAAATCACATGTACGGTGAAGTTTTCTTTTATAATGTATTATTATTATATTATTCTGAACTTTTCTTGCAGAATTTCTTTTGTAATTTTTCTTGATCTATTAAAAATTTTTTTACAGCTTAATTGAAGCTAGTTAAACATTTACTACGATTTAATTTAGTTAATAATTGGTATCCATGTTCAGTATGTTGTATAAGAATTATTGTTCTACTGAAGTTCTCTCTCAGAAGAATCAAAACAGCAAAATATGACAAAAATTACCTTCTGAAAATAAAAGATTAACTCTAAATAACTAATTAACTTTTGATTAAGTAAGCAAAATTACAAATCTATATAATCTACAATATTATATAGATTGCCACCTTTGAAATGCGTCATAATATGCGTAGAATAAAGAGACATAGAAGGTGATTTTCCATATATAAGATCGTAACCAAGTTTGGGAACCACCAGAGGGTCACAACAAACAGGAATATTTATACCGAAAAATTGAAAACAATCGGATAAAATTCAATTTAACATTAGAATGCTAAATAAATTCAAAAGAAAACATAAACAATCCCATTAAATCATCTTAAATAAAGTAGAATTTTTTTCATTAGGCCAATAATATAATTTTAAAGGGGAATATTCCTAAAAATGTCTATTATTTAAGACATTTCGTATAGTATATGTAAATTATATTCTCTTCGTTCGGTATGAATGAAAACAAAGCCATTTCTACCAACATTTAATAGGAAGATACATGTAAAATTGAGCTTTGAAATTCTAATAGCTTTTCCCATCCCCCAAATCAAACAAGACTTAATTGATATTTCCACATATACACTTAATCGTTAGTACTTTTGGTGTTGTACTGTCTGTTTTCTGTTTGCTTGATGTGGAAAGCGCAGATTCATCTGTTTCAAAAGCAGCATTCAAACACATATATTAGCATATTAATTAGCATTGCATTAGCAACTATCGACTGAAAACAGTCGAAACAGTCGATAGTCGCAAAACAGTCGAAACAGTCGATGGTCAAAAAAATAGCGACTGATAATAGTAATTACCATTTTTATTCAAATGCATGATTTAAAAGCCAATTCTGGCCTGCAGTGCAGGATTCTTTCGAAAAGAATGCACGCATTTTAGTCTTCATATCACGGAACACAACATTTTAGTTTTGTTTTTACATTTAAACAAATATTTTACCCATAAATGTTTTGTTTAAATAATATATAGAAACAGAAACATTGTCTTCATATTTCTGACCCTTCTTTCTTATAGTATATATTTTTCCATGCTAGTATGACTTCAACTAATGTATATGACAGAGATTTGCGACTAAACCCATCAAATCTGCGTTTTCAGAACGAATGCGGGAGAGGTGATGACTCGGACAGCCGGTATTTGGCATCCGGGATGTTTTGAAGCCTCATATTCCATGTCGCAGCTGGAGGAAATGTGTAATCATCTCGGATTTACAGGTAAAAGCACCAGTAGCTCCCTCTACTCCAGACAAAATGCTCTACATTCTTACAGGTGGAAGTGCCAGTCAACTTCCAGTACCGAAAAATATATCCAGTCATGTCGCCTCCAGACCCGTCCTCGATGCTTTCTACGTGGTATGGATCCGCAAACAGCGCGGGAGCAAGCTGAAGCTCAGCCTGAGAACGGGCAACGAGCCCTACGTCAGCTTCGTACCTGACGACCAATGTTTTAGATTATTTATCGCCTGTATATAAAGCATTTTAGTAAACGTATGTGTTTTGTTTCAATAAGGCCGGGCTTGGTAAGGCGAAATCATAAATTCTAATCGCCGTAACTCCGATAACTGTTGATGACCAATTTGATTCGAGACCCATTTCGACGGCAGCGCGTATCGAATACGAAATAAACGTGGTCCGTAATTAAAAAAATAGGCGGCATATTTTCCTAACTCGATTCTCGGCCGCTTAATTATATTCCAATTGTTTCTGTGGTCATTACTGTAAAACGGATTTACGACGAAGAAGGCCGGTCACTGTTAAATTTAATTGGGACCGGTAGCGAATACGGCTAATTTAAAAATAATTTCATCTGGTATGTGGTAAAATAGTTGGAAATTACTGAGCTACCAGCTAGAATACACGATTTCAAATTCGGACCAGTTTTTAACTAATTTACCGACAACTAATTAGGAAACTATTGCTGTAATGTTTTAGTTAATAAATATTGGAAATTTCTCGAGATTCTGTAACATAGCTACCTATTCGAAGGGTAACCGGCGAAAGGAAATAATAAGTACCTTCGGAAATAGGACAAAGACACGCAAAACATAACAATTATAGCTTTTGTATAGATCAATGAGCAATTAATTTCTAACTTAAATTAATACGTGATACTTAAATTAAGATCTTTACTCCTTACTTACTTTTGTTCTTTTGCTTCTTTGATTTGTACTGACACTGTTTCACTAACTCATGAAGATTGTGTTGTCCATGAGCTGGATAGCCTCAATGTTGAACGGTTGAATACATTTTGATTATGGCTACTGGGAAATTTGGCGATAGTTTGATCACAGTATCCTTTTGAAAGTCCTGATGGATGTTCTTGTTTCGACAATATCAACAGTGTTTCTAATTACTTATTTCTGGATACACAATTTACTTATATAAAAGCAAAGGAAAGGTTGTATTCAGACAACTTGGAATTTCTTTCAAGTAGCTAATACATTTTCGTCATTTTGATCGTAATCTCTTCTTTGGAATCTGGATGTGGGTATTATTTATTCTAAAAGGTAAGTAATGTTCCTGTTTATTGGTAAAATTAACTTGTACAGGCTTCTTTTCGTATAAGTGGATGCACCAAGTTTTAGTCCAAGGGTTAATTATATCAATGGAGGTTTGGAGTTTTTCAGCAGGTTCTTTATGATCATTTACTATAGAAATAACTATGTTGCTATCAGCAAAAGTTGCGAGAGATTCATGTTGATGATTTAGGAAATCACTGGCATACCGTTGATAGATTACACTACCCTGTGTTACTCCTGTTAGTGTAGCATGTAGCCTTTGTGCCACAGTTTCCCAAAAACTTGAGCGACATCGATGAACAGTGGAGTAAACTTTTCTGTATTCTAGTGATTTTTCAATTAAGTTTGTAAAATTTCTTAATGCCGTTTAAAACATCGTCTTTAAAATATATGGATATATAATGACACATATTCAGTCTAATTCAGTTGAACTGTATCTAGTATACCAAACTGTCATATTCATGTTCGAATTTCAAGTATATTACTCGTATAATTTATGGCTTTCTCATATTTATCGCCGTGTCTTCTCCTTTATATATCTTTCCCTTTATTCTCTAGTAACAGTGCTCAACAATAAAAATAGTTCTGACTCAAAAGTCGTCTACTCCCTTAACACAGATTAGCTTTAGTTAGATTTGTTAAGATGCAAGTGACAAATATTTTCTATTTTTTCAATTTGTTGGAAAATTGTTTGTTGTTGCAATTGATGCAGAACCTTTATTGCGTTTTGAAATATATGATGAAGTATTGTTTTCCTATAGAAACGTTGGCCTTTTTAAATTGACAGTTTAATGGAAGACTTTTCTTCATGTAGTTCATCACTGTTATTCACTTTAGACATCATCAGAGATATTTAATGTTATTAACCACCATTACACATTTCAAAAATGATATATCAGTATCTAAGTCAAGGAGATTAGTTTCTTCAGTGCTCTTCAACAATTGTGGCGTGTTTAAATGTTAATTATAACTAATACTAAAGAAGAATTTCTCATCATTTATTTTACAAATTCTGCTATGTGACTCGCAAATCATTACAATTTGGTATAAGTAAGTTTGAAGTACGCAATTTAGTGGTCGATATGTAATGTTTGAGGCAAATTTTGCGTGTTTCTCGTCCAAAATCAAGTGTTAAAGGAAATATACGACGATCAGGCGGCAAAATCAAATGGATTAAGATTATAATATATAGAAGAATAATGTGCTTTGGTAAATAATGTTCGAAATGATGTGGTAATTATTGATAAATTAACTGTAATAACGATGGTAATGAAAGTTTGATCTAAACAATTTTTCATTAAGGCTCACGTCTAACAAAATAACGTAACGTCCGTTTCAACAGACATCTGAAAATTCTTGAGATTACACAGCTACCTGTCCGAAGGGCAGAATTTTCGATACGAAACGATTACCTTTCAAACCAGAACAGAAAAGAACACGAACATATATTTTTTTTATTTATCTGGTATATAAGTTAATACCCGAAACGTATTCTGCAAGTACGACCAGTTTCATAATGCTAAAAATATCACATGCTGACTCACGTAGTGATCGAAACATCAAAGTAATCGTATTTTGTCAACGTGATTCGAATTTTTCGTGAAAACAAAAGCATTTTCAAGTAAATTTTAACCAACAGTTCATTGAAATGTGTGACCAGTCTTCCTTATTCTTCTTTACAAAACTGGGGATTGTTTAATTTACTTAGTTTCTTCAAAACAAACAAAAATTTAGAATATTACAAGTATATACTAAATGTATGTAATATAATAACATTATGCAGTATATACAGTAATATTATATAGTACATATAGTAGATATAGAGGTAGTACTACGATTTTTGTGGTACAGAAATATTTATGCAAGTTATTTACATAGAGAAGTTAATGAAAAACATATTTAAATATGCAAGTGTCGAGTTTAATTAGTAACAAGTTATTAGAACCATATATCTTGTAAGATAAAAGGCCCATTAATTTGCTATTGTTGAAAGCCAAAAGTTAGAGGTTTATCGAAATATTTGGATTAGAACATTGCGTAGAAGAACTCAAGATACTATGAATAAAGCATTCCTTAATGCCCATACTAGAATGACAAAGAATATATGTGTATGTGTGTACTATACATTTTTGTATAACAATTACATATCTTAAACTTCTTAGTCTTAGTCTAGTTACATTTCATGTCTTTTTGTGAAATATGTAGAACTAAATTGATTACCAATAATTTATTCTTATTTCAAAAGGTTTTGAATATCCAGAAACAACACTTAAACCAACCTACCGTAATTTTTTACCAATATTCCTGCAAACTAGTCTACTTTTTCTACTAAAACGCCCTTTTTTTAGTAATTCTTTATATAATTTCTCAACTGTCCTTCCATTTTTTAAACTTTTTCTCGTATTTGAAACATTATTCTCTTATCTAGAGACCTCTTGCCTTGGGGGTTAGAGTACCAGTAAATGTGCCGAGATGACAAAGTTGCGGATTAGGGACATTTATAGAGCATTAATACACATAACTCTAGCTAAAACCCGTAAATAATTTAAAAATACCCGTTAAAATATAATAAGGAAAAGATTCAAAAACGTTTAAATAGGTAGAAAATATATAAAAAGAGGGAAAAATTTTACCATACGAGTTGGTTGAAAGTGATATAGTATAGTAAAGTTGATCGAAAGATAGAGAAAAGTTATAGTAAAAGAGAAATACTAATTTGTATTTATAAATAAATAACGAACGAATGAAAATAGAATGTCTTTTAATGTATCGAATAAAAATAATAATTTACAAGTGTAATTTTAATGCTAATCAAAAAGAAGTCTCAAATGTGATCAAATTGAATATACTAGGTTGTTTAGTATCATTAAAGAAATAAAATCAAAACAGATCTTTTGGGGAACCGAATTTCCGAATTCAGTACAGTTATTTTAATTATCTCTCGATATAATCTGCTTTTGACGAATACACGAAAAAAAACCTTTTAAATCGTGAGTGGTGCCTGAAGGGATCTAGACCTAAATCTCATGATTGTCATGAACAAAATTTCCTTTGTATTAAAAAACTGACATTGTACATTCTTACAAAATTTCTTCCTTTTCGCTTGAAATATAATCGACACCTCCTCAGGTGAGTTATGAACATCCTCCTATAGTCATTGGGACCTAGGAAATGGAATGGCTTTGATAGAAATAGTCAAAAAACAGACGTCAAAGGTTTCTTAGAAGATTTTTCATTTTGGAACTGAAGCCCTCAGTTCTTTTGTTTCAAGATTATAGCAGTAACCCCAAGTCTCATCTATATTAACAAAATGCTATCAAAATCAAATAATTTTAATCATTTTTAAATTAGATTTTAAATATGTATTAGTTTCTGTGTCAGCGAAAGAAGTATCCAATGTGCACATAGTGTTTTTTTTTATTTTTTCATTGATGAATAGATACAAACTTAATGAACAACTCAAGATCTATAAATTATACGAACAAATCATCAAACTAATATTAATAATATACTATTTAAATATTCTAGAGTACAATCCTATTGACCCAGCTCGTTAGCAGTTGAGACAATTGTAAGAAATACATTTATTTCTTGGTATATCAACTACATCAACAAGATACTCTTCGAGAGACTTTAAGAAACTATATGAACGAGACCTCTATGTAATTCATCAACAATGCCGTTCTGTGTTTATTACACAATAGTACAAACTTTTGAAAAAGGGGATCAGCTTCTACGTTGGTAAAAAAATGGAGAGAAAGCCGACCACCAGAAACTGGGTTTTTGGTTATTGTCAAATATAACACTGGGAACTACGATAATTATTTTTAACGACCAAACGCATTTAATAAAAGTGCGACAATTAGTGATGTGGATAATGAAAAAAATACGGCCGCGCGTGCAACTTTTCGCCGTCCATGTTGGGCGTTCAGTGACCCAGCTACGGGACGTTTGTCTGTGGCCAGGACCACGCAAGAATGTGACCCGCTTATTCGGCAAATAACCACGACACACATGTGACAAATATTGGTCAGTACGATCAGGCAACAGTTGCCTTACAGCGCCCTTGACCCTTGGACCGCCTTTCCCAATATACCAGGACGGTTCCGTCACTACAAGCAACAGAATCGTCTGGGAACCTCCTTGATCAGCATTATTTCGATCAATTTGCCATTTTTTAAAAATATACTAGATTTTAGAAAAGGAAATCAACGTTTAAAAAGTCAATTGTAAAGTCCCCGGCCTACCATAGTAAAACACATTTTTTTGTCAAAATTAGTTTTTTTTATTCAAAATAATTCCCTTCCAGGGTGATACACTGATTATAGCGACCCTCCAATTTTTCGATACCATTTTGGTAGTACGATTTGTCCTTTGCTTCAAAATAGGCCTCAGTTTCAGCGATCACTTCTTCATTCGACGAAAATTTCTTCCCAGTGAGCATTCTTTTGAGATCTGAGAACAGAAAATAGTCGCTGGGGGCCAGGCCTGGAGAATACGGTGGATGAAGAAGCAATCCAAAGCCCAATTCATGGATTTTTCTAACAACTTTTTTTGGGCGTCCACTGATTGATGGTTGATTTTCCTGGGGCAGTGTCCGGAAACTCGGCATCAAGCCAAGCTTTTATATACCCATCTTTTGAGGGTTAGGGCTAACTGAAAAAAATATGAATTTAATTCTAGTAACGTCATATATGTATCAGGCCTTTTCATCACTATGTTTTTTCAATTTACTTGTTAAATATGAAACTTAACGAAACTATTCATATTGCTGAGTGTTTTCATATTATTTAGCATAAACAAACTTTTATTCCTTACCAATCTACAAAATTGGTGTTACTAAATTATATCTATAATTCCTATTTTACACACGTATTATGTGCTGCTAATTTTCTTTCTTAATAAAAACTAATCTAGGATTAATGTAAACTACTGAAATCAACAAAAAAAAACACCTATCCACTATTGTCATAAAAAAACAGCACTGAGGAAGGAAAAAATGAATTTTGAGAAAGCGCTAGAGCACGGAATCGATGAAGATTATTATTTGCTGAAATATTGTTTACAAAATAACTTCGACATCATTGGATTCACACAAAAATTTTTATAGTTGAATGGGTTAATATTCACCGAAATATTCAACAAGGGTAATTTAAATAGGAATTACATGGACAAGCGTTTAGCTTACAATGTACGATATTAAGATGCTTTGTTTTAGTGATATAAGAAATTCATTTATGCAATTCCGTTTTCCGAAAACAAAGAAAGAAAAAAGCAACAAAGTATACGCCTTTTCTCATAACCTTTCTTTTTCCCGATTTTTTTCTGTAAAAATCAACTCGCATTATTCCGCATTCAAAGTTCTTGGATTAATTACCAATGCTTCTCGCTGTGCAACTATTGAAGAACTACACAGTGACCTCAAAATCAAATGTATTTATGAAGTTACTGAAGATTTTGAAGTAATGATGATATAAGGTTATATAACTATTGGACAATTTGCAATAATAGTTTAATCTTAAGTTTAACTTAAGGAGTTTAATTTAATTTAAGTTTTGGAAATTCATACTGATTTGTTTATCCCACTTGTATATTGATGCAAGTACACCACAGGACAATAGTAATAAATTAAGAATGTAAGCATATCTAATGTAAGATGTGATAATAAAAAATTATACCAAAAACAAAAACTATTTCAGACACCTATTCCCTGATGAAACAAAATCCGATTGTATAACAGGGATGGTACAGTCATGGTTTGCTAGAGAAGAAACGAGCTGCTTCCTCTAAACTATTAAGATAAAAGAAAGCAAATTAGTGAACCATTGAACTGTGCAATGCTTCGGATTTCTTTTTTCTTACCATAACAGTATACGTCTATTACAACAAAACAATTTCAGATAATTAATGATCGGCGAGGTGAATATCTGTTTTGTTGTTCCTAATTTTAGAGTAAGACGTTCTTCGCAGCTGACGTTTATTGTACACGAAATATTCTCGGGTTTAAACTCATTGAACAAGTGGAATTGAAGACACGTAGCCTCCATTATGCTTTAATGACCCTAGGTGGCAATAATTTATACCTCGACAATTACCACCCCAACACAGGTATGAAAGTATCAGCTATAAACCAGGTGATGTTATTAAAAATATATTTGAAACATACCGGGTGAACAAAAAAATCGTACGCATCTTGACGATTTTTAAAAAATGACTCACGGTCGGAATATTTTTTTCGACTCTACACGAAAACCAAAACGTTACATCATCAAACCAAACCAGACTCTCTTATCTCCGGAATTTTTTTGTTTGTATCCGAACAAATGGGGCCGACTTTGATTTATAATAAGACCTGGGATCGTTTGGGATCCTCCCCCATTGTAGACCTGACTTTCTGATCTGGCCCAACGTTAGAATGTACGTTACCAACTTGCCAATTCGTGGTTTGACGCACTGTCTGACTCAGGCTGGGCCCCACTGTGTGCCGGGTTGGAATGATAATAAGCCGAATATATAGAGGGAGCAAAATAATATATTTAAGAAATGATTTTTTGTACAAGCATATAAGGTTTTCGGGTCCAATACGTGCTAATTGTTTTGATGATTGTAAAATTTATTTGAAACTTGAAAATGCTATACATTCTCATTGTTCAAGTCTAAAAATACTTGATGAATATTATTTCTTCAAGGCCAAGCATTAGAGTTTTGTGAGATCCAATCGCTTGAAAGTCAACATTGAGACCTTCATTCTTAATGAGTTGATTGATTTCTTCATCATGTAAGTAATATCCATCTTAATATAGAATCTGTGCTTTGCAGATGACTGGGTTGATAGAAATTTTCAAATATACTGATCTCTTAGAGTTTCTGAAGATGAGACAGATAGAAACTCTTACGATGATGCTTCAGTCAATATATTTATAAAATTGATTGAATTCTCATGATGAATTTTATTTTGGTCAACAAAAGATGGCAATTGATACCTTTGGCGTTCTGATGGCAAAATAAGGTAATATCCCCCGGATAATTCTCGTCAAGCTTTTTCAGTAATCGGCATTAAAAAGCCTAATGCTTGAACAGTAAAATGAAATAATATACCTCATTATCAACAGAAGAAATAATTTATACAATATATAGAAAACAATATATTTTAATAATATGAATGAATGAATATTATATGCACTGAATTTTGAAAGAGGAATACAAATATTAACTCAGAACCTAACTTGAACTTTGTGTTGCAAATGGAAAAGAGAGCATGTCCTTTCAAAAGAGACTTGTATATAGGGGAGGATTTTCCTTAATTTGGTCAACCAGTAACGTCTTCAAATAAAGTTAAAATCACTAAAGTTGAAGAAGCAATGATTAAAAAAAATGAAAGTGAAAGAAATTTTTGATAAGAAAAAAATTCAAAGTTTTCTCTTTCTAAAACTCAAATTCAAACTTTTAGAACCCTTTTTGAACCCCTTTTCAGTTCATAGAAGACATAAAAGAAAATTCGCGGTGAAGTAAATTGGATTATTCGTATATTGTTTCAGTAGAGACCTACAACACGTATAATTTAACAAAAGGAGGTATTCTTGAATGAAAAGGTTTAAAAGTTATGGATTACTTTTTCACGGATCTGATGTTTATTAACATTATATCAATTTTTATGTTTTACAAAACTATAAATATATTCACATTTCATTAAAAAAAAGATAAGATAATATAGAATATCGACTGAGTGGGACATAAACAATTTGGGAGATATCAACCAGCGATTAGAGCACAAACTCGCTCTTCGAATCCACTTTGTACGTTACGGTTGACATTCCGTTTGTATTGTATGATTTATAGGAAAAGAAATAGGACAGGTCAATGTTCGGACACCATATGAGCCTAAGACCATAATTCGTTAAGAAAACTGCCATGATACGCGTGCCGAATTTTAATTCGGGCGAAAAATGTTTGGGCCACCGGGTGGTACCCGAGTACCTTTCTCCCACTTACTACCTGCGCCTAGTCGCTCTTTAAGAATTCACCTGAATGTCTTTCAGTTCGCGCTGGCAGTGTATAGGTGACGGTGGTAGCTGGTCTCCGTGCGCAAAAGGTGAATGGTACTACCTTGGTACCGTTAGAAACTAAATTGTGAGTGCAGGGTAACGAGGAAAAACTTCGGATGTGTTCGTTGTAACCAGTTCAGTTTGTTGTACCATTGACGATCAGCAGTAATAAGTTTTACGGTGTCGCGAACGAAGAAACAAGGTAAGCCAGTCATCAGTCATCGATACCGTCATCATCGTCGGGCACGAGAGGAACATGTAAAGGAGATAATATTGGGTGTGAGCGCATTCCGAAAAACCTGCGTGAAAGTCTCGAGATAACCTCAAACACGAATCCCGGACGGTGTTATTAGTAAATATCAAAAGGTCATCTAATAACGAGAATCGAGACGCAAACTGGTTTTGCATCATCAAAACATCGACGAGCGATGACGGGCACGAAACGACAATAATAATTTTCGCGGTACGTACGATCAGTACCGATCGCCTGTTCAAATATTTTCGTCCGAGCATTGCTGGAACAGTTATGCCTTGCCCATATAATCGTGATACCGTTTCACACACTTCAGATTGAATACTAAGCAGAAACACATTCCTCAAGCGTTAGATAACCAGTTCTGGTCCCAGTATCAGCAGCAGGAGTACTTCTCATTCTCGATAGATATCGAGTGAGGCCGGAAAGTTTGCGATATTTCTCGACGTATAACAATAGTCTTTAGGTATTCCAAACGCAGGCATTAACTGCAACTAAACATGTACATAAAACTGAAAAAACCCGTTACATTTATAACGGTATTTTTAAATAAACATAAAGCTCAACTAAGGTTTCACTTTGTTCTAGATAAAATCAAACAACACACAAGAAAAAACTGATTTATAACCGTAATAGGTTTACTTAACATTCGAAAACAATAACATCCGCTTACTAGATTAATTTTATTCAGAACCATCAACCATCTCTTAAGATTTTCGCCTATATACAGTCAGAAAATGTCTTGTACTTAATAATAGCTATAAATAAATAGATATATTCAAATGATGGTAAAGCAACTGAAAACATATACATGTCAATAAAAGTCAAAGTAGTTATAACAAAAATAAACTTCTTCTTTTGTACCTAGTTTTGGAAAGAGAGTACCAGACAGAGCCACATCATTTAAATACGGTTGTTGTTTGATGGTATTTGTTGAGTTTTTGACCAGAAATGTATTCACAATGTAACTTCGTGCTATCGTGAAGCAAAATCCAATAAGTTTCATTTCTTAAACCTAGTCTTTTTCGTCACTAATACCGACTAGAACAAGGAAAATCTTCCACCATGTTTCGACTACTTAGTGACCAAACGAATATTGACCAATTCCTCTACAGAGTTTTCACAAATAGCCAATCCACAGTACCGAGTATATGGTAAATATTCAGAGAGCAATCGACAACGAATATAAGTATTGATCAGCAACATTTAAAATGACAATGATAACATCCAATGTAAATAATCATTTTGATAATAAGTATCATGAACTATATATCTACTTCAAAGGCTTTTTAAGTTTTATACACTTTGTTATAAATATATAATAAAGTCATATTATGACAAAAACCCAAATATTGGCGTATAGAAAGAAGGTCGTACTTGGATACAGTGGTGCTTGGTGAATATCAGGATAATTATTCTAATTATTCAGCAACTCCTCTTGTTTATTTAGTGAATTCACCAACACCACTAAATACATTCGATCAAATATGATATTCTAACGCTTACTGATAAAAAGTATTAAAACTAGATGCTTAGCGCCATCTGTCAAATGATAGCTAACTATTACCATGATGGTTTCAGTCACCATTTGCTTTACTATTGTAATGTTAACTTTAGTTACTGGCTAGAATAAGAAAAATATTTCATTACATATCAACAGTTTCTGAATCCTGCATACATTTTCTTTAGTTTGAAATTAATTACAAGATGTGCAATGCAAAACTCAAAACAAACTTTTAGTTCTATGATTTCATTCATCGTAAAATAGTAAAACACGCTGGATGTATGGAGATGAACTGAAATAGTCGAATATTGTAAACACAAACTACTTAGTAAACGACATTTAGATTTATCGTCAGTGTGTTTAATCTGTGTCAACTCAGCAAAAGAACAAACAATTTTAAAACATCCTTTCAAATTGTAGCTAACCCTATTAAGCATTGTACTATCCAAGAAATTAATGAACAGAACAGAAACTGTTACAATAACGTTGTGAGAGTAACCCTGAGCTAACTGTTATAATTGCAAACATTTATTGCCATTCCGGTGATTCATATTCATCTATTAACAAGACATGTTCAACATACCAATTTCTATAGAAAATACTGTCAATACCTATTTTCTTTTTTCCTTTTAATTTTTTATGGCAACTATTTGTCGTGATATGCATTATTGAATTGTACTTCAGTATGTTAGAACACTTAATCTTATAAGGCATTGCCCAAACTATAACAGCTATTACTGGAAATGCATACAGGCTTCCGTTACACTTTAACCTTGCTATATTTTAAATCGACACAATATCCGTTAGCACATATAAAATAATACCACCTTGAATTATAATTCGTATGAGAACAATATTCGATTTGCTTGTTTTTAGTAGAGGCCAGCGTAACATATAATAATTACTTTGGACGGTTGTTGGTTGATTGCCGATCAAATGTCAAACGAATTAGCGGTGGGCTGAGATGTTTGGTACCAAGAGACAATACAATAAATGTCCTAGCATTACATTGACAGTACAATAATATATATATATATATATATATATATATATATATATATATATATATATATATATATATATATATTTAATAATTGCGAAATATCAAAAGGTTATTGAAATTTTAATTTTTATAAAAACTATTGGGTGGCTGTTTGTATTCTGATCATTTTTTATTTTAGTTGACATATTCAGTAATATTTTCATTTGGTTTTAGCAGCTTATACTCCTTACAGACCCCATCATATCATAACAAGTCTTTATGGCTATGAATATTTCAATTTGTTGTATCCAACTCTGGAGGAATTCTCATTATTAATATACTTTTAATCGCTAATAAAAGATATTTTCTCTCCTGTTGAATGATTCCCATTGTTTATAAATATATGAAAACAGTTCATTCATCAAGTCTGCTAAGCGATGTGAAATTGATTTGAGCGTTTGAGTTGGATTTTCGTCCAATAAGTCTTGCAATTTATTACATTCGACTATTCTTTGTAAAAGACACTGATAAATTAACAAAAATACTTCTTTTAAATATTTGACACCACAAGGGTGAATTGGGATAGAACAAAACAGCATCAGCATACATTTAAAAGTGTTACAATTGAAAAAAATACCAAAAATATCTAATCTGACAGTTAAATTAGGTTGTTTAACAGATGTTTACATGGACACCTCGCATTTTCACCATTAGATATCGCTGATGATCGATGTTTCTTATGACAGTGGAGCTGTAGAACAAAATAATATTCATAAAAAATTATGTATTACAAATATTTAGTTTCGAGTCGAATATTCGATTGTTTAAACCTCATTTTTATTGCTCAGAATAACCTAGTAATATCATTATTTATAACCACATTTTCCATATTGATTTAACAGTATTAATAATATTTAGAATCTAGTCAGTAATATATATACAAATCAAATATAATATCTTTACATATGTATATTTTTCAACACATGTCTTCTAATAATGTATGTATATTACTATTTATCTATATTGATTTAAATATTGAAATAATATAACACTTCAAAGTAATGCAATATATTTAACCCAATTCAAATCTATAAAAAAATGTTGTATCAATTTAACAAAAATATATAATATTAACATATATTTCTGTATATAAGAAGAAGTAAAAATAGTAAAATATAAGATAAAAATAGAACCCTTATTAACCTTATAACTATACCTACTTTTTACGAATATATGATATAACCCCCTTAGTTCCTCAAGCCACTGTGAATTAAAATTTGTTTATTACAAGATTGATTGACTGAGAAAAGACTCACAGATTACCTATCAAGAAAATTCAAATATTTAGCTCTCAACTTATGCCAACTCAATAAATTGTCAGTATACTAAAGGCTCTTGTTGAAGATTAAGGTTGACTCAAGAAGCGACCTTTTAAGCATTTGATCAGCCTATATATCTTTCGTCAAAAAGTACCAAGAGTTGCCCAAAGAATAATCCGATTGTCAAGCATTTTTAAACACATTTCCGAAATCTATTTTATTTATCTCCACATGGATTATCTTTTATATATTCAGTCGATTTAAATCGACATATTAGATCAACTGATTGATAGTATTTGTTAATTTCTTGGCCAGAAACTCGTTCGCAATGAAAGGCTTATGAGATGGTGTATTACCATGCTGGGTTTCACACCATTTGCTTTACTATAGCAATGCTAACTTCAGTTACTGACTAGAATAAGAAAAATATTTCATTACATATCAACAGTTTCTGAATCCTGCATACATTTTCTTTGGTTTGCAATTAATTACAAGATGTGGAATGCAAAACTCAAAACAAATTTTAGTTCTATGATTTCATTCTTTGTAAAATAGTAAAACACGCTGGATGTATGGAGATGAACTGAAATAGTCGAATATTGTAAACACAAACTACTTAGCAAACGACATTTACATTTATCGTCAGTGTGTTTAATCTTTGTTAACTCAGCAAAAGAACAAACAATTTTAAACCATCCTTTCAAATTGATGAATGAATTCCCTGTACTTTTTTTGATGAAAGCCATAATTAATATTAAAGACTAATTTAATTGTAATGAAAAGTCAGTATATTAAGTAAAAAAAAATATAGCAGAAAAGAGGAAACCTAATGATATTTCCAAAATCATAGCTTGATTAAGGCAGTTTTGATAAATTATATATATATTTGGTTAATTGTTGATATTAGTGCCAGTTCTGAGGAATTAGCAATTAATTAATATCGATAAAAATCGAAATTACTCTCTTGTCAGCCTCGTAATAAAAATAGTACTATATATTTTTCAAAAATAAGTTGTTAATTTAATTACAATATTAACATTCAACTGTAACGAAACCACGTAATTTTTGTCCGGTCATTTATCATTACGCTAAACAGAAACAATATTTCGTTGTTTTTTCAATAAAACGAAACTCGGAGCGCGCACACTGACCGTTCCTTCCAAGAACGGCTCTAGTTGTTGTTTACCAGGGGGAATTTCGGCAACGTCGCCGCTTCAGAACAGGATCCGAATCCGAGAAGCCATCACATGACCTACTGACACCGGACGGCCACGAACTGGTCATCAGATTCTCCAAATTCTTCGCTTCGTTCGATTTGGGTTTGTGTGTACATATTTATTCATGTGCCAAACGGACGACCGATAACCGTTACTTTTCTTTGATATTGTTCGATGGAATTAATTCGTAATCGGCACCATTATCGGGTACTTGTTGGGTCGGTGTCAAAAACAACGATCCGTTAATTATTTTATGTATTTATGTAAAACTCGCCCGCAAAAAAGTATTGTTTACTAAGAATAGACGATTGATTGAAGAATCCAAACCGTTAATAGACAAAGTGCTCGTTTCATTGTAATAAAAATACAATTACTTAATCTATAGCTTGAGTAGTCTAATGTATCTATCAAAGGTATGAGATTTTTTGTTGTTGTATTTTTAAAAGAAACTAGAACTAGGATGAAATCCTTTCGATAGTCTTTGTTCAGCTTCATTACGAATCAGAAACTGTGATTAAAAAAACTCCATCAAATCCTATGTTTAAATTAAAAAGTCCATGTTACAGAAGAATACGTAACAATACGTGTACATATCATACGATTTGTAGATGTAGGTCCAGGGGTTGTTAATTTATTAATAAGATCTTGAGCCATCATTTATTTTAATATAACTGTAATTCTTGGTTGAATAGACTTAGTCACTCTCTCCTCTAAAAATCGCAATAACAGTTCAATTAACTTGAGGTTTGTCCATTACGCTGGCCAGTGGAAATGTTTGATGATATTTTGATGTTATTCAAACGAAAACTGACTTTTACTGGTTACGTGAACGAGTTCATTATCATATTGGAATATATACCAGTCATATTTTCCAAGATAAGCACTTATCATTGAAAACCTTGAGATTCATTCACGATTATCGAGTCAGTGATATGCATGAAAATATCAAGTTATATCTTCGCGAAACAGAATAATTGTATGGATAATATCACGATATTGCCGCCTAAATCTAATAGAATCTCTCTCACGCTTGACCGTAGGAAGCAAGCACTTCGGATTCTAAGCTTCTGCTGGGGTTCTCCACACATAAACTGCACTTATATTACTCTCCACTCCATATTAAAATTAAGGTGTAGAATTTTTGAGATCAAAATCAAAATAGCTATTAACTAAATGCTTTAATATAATTTCAGGCAGTTTCTTCAGTAATTATTCGATATGGAAAAATCGAAATGGAAAAGCAGGACACGAATATTAATAGCTAAATTAAAACAGAAATGGCTCTTCACGCAAAGGAAGGCTCTAGAGAAGCATATCTTGAGGTGGTCAACGATAACAATTGAAGAAGTATATCTGCAACTAGTGTAGGTCAGAGAGTGAATTATAATTTCACTGGAACTCAAGATTGAAGACAGTTTATTGTTTTCGTCATCTCATTATCTCACACAATCAAATATCGCAATTATATCTAAAAAAATATATATTATAAATTGGATTTCCATACGGAGATTATAAAAAATGGTTGAATAAGACAATGAACACACTTTGCAAATTTGTATTGTTGCTTGTTTAACGAGAGTTAATAGAGTTTTCTTATAGTTCTTTATGTCACTATGTCTAATTTGTGAAGACGCTGAACGAAGAGTATCGAAGGGATGTCATCCTAGTTGACAAACTGAAAAAAGATTGAACGAATGGTGAAAGCTCCATTATTATGAATCTAGTACCATTGCCCTGAATAATATTGTTTGTGATCCTTCCGCGGGTGTTGAATCCCTTCTGCATAAGCTAAGTTGATCAGTTCATAGAACATCATCATGAAACATATCAGCTCATGAAGATAAATAAAAAGAATGCGGAATGGATAAAATATAGAACGAAAAATGACGAAGTAACACCATAACAGAAAGAAGCAAAGCAAAGTCTAGTTTAACATACCTGGAGTTATATCGAAATGAGTAAGTCATACAGAAGGGCATGAAATTTGTGCTCTAGATGAAGGCAAACTAAACTAGTTAGAGTAAATTAATATGATAACGTCTACAAGAACAACAAACATCCAATAAGTGTACAAAACTGGACTGGTAAAACTTTTGTTGTGTGACAGTTTGTTGTAAAAATATGCGAGACAATCCAAAATAAGTAAAACGACAGCCTCACTCAAATTCAAACAAGACAACAGGCAACAACAACAACATCCATATTATTCACCAGATTTAGCTCCCTCTGACTTCTAGCTCTTCTCAAACTTGGAGATAATGGCGGTTATAATAATGTTGAGCAATATAATGTGTTTGTAATACATTTTAAGTGAGGAATCTAAAATATAGCATCACTGGACTGACTATTGGCTAAACAAAAAAAAATGTTACCGGTTTCTTCCAAATTCCAGTTACAAGTGTAATAAACTTTACCTAAAGATATAAAAAACACAACGCCCCTCGTTTCTTTTTACTTCCTTGATAAGGTCGACAGTTGGACGTTCCGAAAGGGGGAATTTCTTGTCGTCCGTTGCGCTGCGGTCGTGTCCAAGGCCGTGTCGATTTCAAAAGGTCTGTTGAGCGCGTGGGCCGTCGTCCACGGCTTTTATGAAACCGCGACGGTAAAAAGCCTCCGCCACTCCGCTATCAATCATTGTTTCGGTTCAAGTCGTAACAATGTAAACCGGTGCAATAGAGGCTAGCGATTTAAGACCGACTGATACGAGTGCGACCGAAGCGAAGAGAACTGATAAGTTTCTTAATAATCGCAGTTCTTGTGCGGTTTTGCGACCATTAAAATGAAAAAAATTTACATCAAGCGCCAATAGAAATTGTTCCCACGACTAAGCGTTACATAAAGTTTTCGCTATTGTCTGTTTCGTATATAAAAGTGAAAAATAATAGATGTGTGAAAAGGTAATCCGTGTTTTTAGCGGTTTATAAGTAGAAAACAACAAGAGTTGCTTCAAAATAACTTTTTTAACGAAGCAACTTTGTTCATAGAAGTGACAATCACATACTAATCTTAACGTCTCCCATTTTTTGAATATTTTCTTTTATAAGTGGTAATCTTAGGAAAAAAGGGGCCTGGAGCATGATTTTAAATATATATTCGTGATTGCTTGTAGTTGTGATTGTGCATAAAGAAGAGTTTAAAATCTGACAAGGAAAATAATACCAATCACGCCAGTAACCAGGTTGGGTAAGACCGGATGTCTTCTAGGATGACCCAAGTCGGTTACTCGCCCACTTTAGTCAATAGATCCAGTCCAGATAAAAACCAAAAAATAAGATATAACAAAAAAGTATATTTAATAACAAAAATATTAGTACATGTCTGTTATTATCAATATTATCTCTAACTTTATTTAAGAATGCTAATTTCTTTTCAATTTATTAGTTTAATAGAGATATTGTTACTTGAGAATACTAATTCAAACGATTACACTTCTTATGAAATTGAAAATATTTTAAAATGTCTATTAATTTTAGGTATTTTTTGACAATGTTCTTGGAATTAAGTGGTGCTTAGAATGTTATGATTTCCCATTCATCATTTTCGATCAATTTCAATTCTAATCTTTTCTTCATTTAAATTTGATCGAAAGTTTTCTTAAAAGGAATGTGGTTCCTATATTATCCCTTAAATTAAAAAAACTAGTTTAAACAAGGAACATATAATTTTCAAGACTATATACACGCTCATACCGTTCAAAAAACTACAACGAATATCAATGAATTGAAGCAGGAACTATTGCATTCGCCATACTCGCCAAATTTAGCTTCCTCTATTTTATTTTCTATATCTCAATAGCATCTGAACCACTTCCGAAAATGAATCTATAAATTAATATCTATAGATAAAGGGAGTATTGTTGTCTAGAAATATAAACTTCTTGTATTTTTTAAGTGAAATAACAAAACCAAACAATATATTTTTACTAGATACTTATTAATGTTAATCTAGAAAAGTATTGCTATCCTATAAAGCACAAGAAAACGAGTCAAATATTTTGTGATGATTTCAGAATATTTTAAACGATAGAAGAATGAACAGAGAAGGCTTACACCAAATTTCAAAGAAATCGATCCAATAAAACTTGAAATATCCTGTCAACCATCACCAAAGAAGTAGTTTTGAGAAAAAATAAGTAGTTATCTGGTTGTTACGTTTAGATGGCAACACATAGGCTTTTGGACCAATTATTATCCCCATAAGAGATATCATTATTATTTTTAATAGATAAGTATATTAAATTTTAAGATTAATGAAAATAAAGAATAACAAATCCTAAAACTAATTCTACACACAACTATTTCGCCGATCTAAGAAACATGTCAACAGCAACTTGAAATGCCTTACACCTACAAGATTCTACGTGGTCTCCATACCAATCTTTATTCGCAGAAATATCGCAATATTTTCTTTCAATATTCGATTCTTAAGACCATATTCTTGAAGGGTTAAATTTTAGAAATATGAAACTAGGCTTTTTAAAATTTCTAGACTAGAATACCATCTTAAATTCAATTCAATACAATTTAACAAAGACACTGACTAAATTTTCACGCACTTAAAATGTTTCGATTCCTGATTAACACCCGATTTTACTAATTTTCTAATAGACACCATTATGCTAATTTACTCACTAGTAAATTCACATCTTATGTTGTACAACGAACGATTCGAAATCAAATAAAAATGGGTTTCGTAGAAATTCGCCTCGTCATTAGCTTACAAACCCGAAACCGTCCGAGATTCATAATAAGATGGATTCTTATGCAACTTCTGACCGACTTTTTAACAATCTCCATTCCGCCGGGTCCGATTTCGCGCAATCGTCGATATAAAAATTAATTAGATCTAATTTAGAAGTAAAACAAGTGATTATGTAGATCATACATACGGTTATAGTCATTAAAATAATTTTAGACGATATCTCTTTGTAAGTTTTGTATAAGGTAGACTATATTTTTCATAATTATATTGAACCTAGTGGTGTTTGGTTATTTAATATATCATATATCAATTATAGACACCACGATATTTGGAGTCAGATTAGCTATGATATAAGGTGAACCATAAAACATCTAACAACTAACAACAACTAACAACTATGTATTGTTGGTAACTAAAATCAAAATCACCAATTTTGTTCACCAAGATATTTCTACCAATAACTAGGCTCACCTTCAAGAAAACCCAGAGACTCTTCAATTACTATTTAGGTAATAATTCGTTAGCAGACTGAATGAATGACTGAATAAATATATTCACCTGATGATTCGAGCACAATCTTCTTTATGTTGTAGTTTGTGGCCGGTTGAAGGTCGACAAGAACGAGTCAAATCAACTAACAATTCGCAGTCTTCCTTGAACGCTTTATACCATTTATTTACCAGTATTTTTCACATACACGATTTGCCGTAGGTCTTCTGCAGCATCGCCAGAGACTCGACACTCGAAATTTCGTTTGAAACACGCACTTTAAAGCAAACTATTCATCATGTGCAAAAATCACATAGTATTTAAATGTTTTATATAATTAAAAAAGAAGCAGATGTGACCAATATTGATATAAACTGTCTTTTTGACTTCATATATTGACTAATCAATTCAAATAACTAAAATAATTTAATTCATTTAACTCATCATAACTGTATTCAATAGTATTAATGGTTATGTAACCAAATATTTAAACATCAAGATCTGGCATGATGCATTAGACATCACTGAAGGACGCTGAAAGTTATGCCACTATAAAAAATAACACTATATGTTTAATATAAATACTCTACCTTCATTTAATTACACGTAGCATGTTATGCAACCAAACATTCCATATCAGTTATCGATAATACTTGGAATGTAACATTATAAATAAATAAACGAATAACGTGAAAGTTAGGAACAACTTTTACATTAATCGACGAAAAAGAGGAACGCAGGAAGGTATAGGAGGCATGGTTAGGAACCGACGAGGAAGTGTCTTGCGGTAGATGGACGGAACATAGACGATCGAACGTCGAAAGAAAGGCGGATCAGAGTCGGTGGTGGAAATAAAACAAAAGAGAAGGCAAAAATGCACTTTTACACCAAGACCACCATTCCGTAAGGCAAACCTGTTCCAATAAAGCCATAGACGAGCGAAGTGTAAATGATAGCGCTTTCATTTTTCGAATTCCACATATCCGCTATCGAAACCAGAGGTCAGGCCGTCGCGTAGATGAGAGAGGGGATATTTTACATATATCGAACCGACCTAAATAGGGCACGTGTTGTTTATCTTATCTACAGCGAGAAGTGCCATCTGGTAAATTAGCTTATTTGCCAGCTATAATTTTAAGAAGTATTTAGAAACATTGAATTATTAATCGAATAATGACGTAAACCAATGGAAGAAATCCAACCAACTAAAACCCCTTAATTGCCGGCTTGGTGGCGCATCGGCGATAGGATGGTCCTCCTACTGTTGCGATAGCCGCGGGTTCGAATCCTGCTGGAGCATGGTCGTAAATTTATGTTTGTGATTGTTTAAAATTTGTGATTGTTCTAAGGAAAATAATACCAGTTAACGCCAGTAACCAGGCTGGGTAAGACTGGATGTCTTCTGGGATGCTTTCTAAAGTTGGTCACTAGCCAGTCGGTAGGCTTAATGCTGAGGACCGTGGTTCGGAGCCCACGTTAAACTTTAGGTCCAGTTCAGATAAACCCATATTTGGTAAAAGGAGACCTTAAAATATATTTTTTACAGCAATATCTCTTTTTTCCTAGGGCATTCTTGCATAGTCAATAAAGAGTCCATACATATTATCAACAAGATATAGGCTATACGATTTGATTGAAACAATTTGATCATCGTGTTCTACCAAGTTATGTTCGGGAAGATTTAATTGTCGTACGCAATACACAATAAAATAGACACACAAATAAATCTCCAGGAAAGAAAGTGATGTAATTTACCACAAAGAAACTTTATATTTACTTATATGTCATTAATAATTACTTTATGTTTTTCATACGTCCAATTTAACAAGATAATTGTCAAAACCTATTATAACCTTTGTATTTAATATCTTAACATTGTCTAACCAACAAAAGTAAGTAAAGAACCAACAAAAGTAAAGTAATAAATTCATGAATGCTATATCTAAAGAGATTAATTGATATTGATATTGTTATATATTAATTCTTGTTTATCCTATAATGTTAATAAAATATCTGTAGCTTTTATTTTGTAGCTTTTCGATTTTTTAGAACAGCATTTTTACAATATTCTGCTAATGTATTATTTTTTATATTTCAATTCAATTGTTATAAAGGAAACAGCGTTATTTCTTTATTAAAGAAATATTTTCTAATAATTATTTCATGATAGATATTATAATGGTATTTATACTAGATATTATCTACGGCAGATTGTTGAACCACTAGGAATAATAATACAAAATATAAAATGATTTTGTCAATGAAATTGTTAGTTAAAAAAAATTAAAAAATATACAATAGCATAATTCTAGAAACTAAATTTAATTAATATTTATTTTAACTAAAGATTTCTAAATACCCTTAGTGTTTCAGTCCAATTTTTCACTAACTATAGGACAACAAGAAGATAGAAGGAAAAAAAATCCATAAATATAAGAAAAAATAAAAACATGAATTGGACAGTTATAAAATAACAATAGTGTGTTAATAGTGGAAGGAATTCTGCAGATAAATAGAATAAGAACTAGGCAGATATTGGTCGGTTTCAAAAGATCTTGAAAACTTCTTTAGAAATGTCTCTGCTACTTCATGGGTTTATATCACTCATTTATTCATTCATGTTCAATATAGAGTAAATATTTCGTATGCACATCAAGTGAAATTTTTTAAATTTACAATTAATTTATCACTACTTTTCATTTGTACTTGGATTAATTCACAAGCAAAAAAAATGCGAGAAAATACATCAATATCTATTTCTCAATAATAAAATTATAATAACTTATAGCTATAGTTTAGAGTAAATGTATTCACTTTATATAAGTTCGTATGGTTTGATTTTCTTCAATCTCCTGATATCCTGCGCGCTGTCCTGCAGTTGTATTGCTTTCACGTCACTATGATTTAGTAATCTTCTCTCGTGTTTCAAGGCGAAATCTTGGATAACTTGGCAAATCCATTTGATTTCCAAGTTATCGTGCAATTCATCAAGTGAAAATACTGAATAAAATAAAAATACAACTAATTTTAATATAAATGCAAACGTAATAATGCAACTTTGTTATATTACACAAAAAGCAAGGCTTGCTTATTTTTCCAAATCCATATTTTATCGCTTTTATTATACCCACTCTTGCATATAATGTATTTATAGCTGATTTTAAAGTAGTTGTTAAACTCGAATGATTTTGAGGAATTATGAATTGATTTTTTGATGAAAACCAACCAAACAAGTAAATTCACCAACAACCAGTTAAAAGGTTGGCAACGCCGGTCGATTGGTACCATGCGGTTTCAGACTCTAAGAGATCATCACGACGACGTCTCACTCTCTTTTCTTTTCTTCACCCTCTTGTGTAACAGTACCACTTCCATAGCGCTACCGTATTTCCTGTACCTTAACATAATATCCTGTCCATTCTCCCGTCGACCACATGTATCAATTATAAACGAAATAAACAAGTATTTCTTCGACCACTGTTTTTAGTTCTCGTGCAAATTCCTTCCAAAAATAGTAGTGAGTGTGAGTGTGCGGACAACTAATCTCATCGACAGCCACACATTTCGACCGACCGACCGACTGGACGAACATTCCTACAAAACTATTGCTGATTTTACTAAAATATAAATAAAGCTATTTTTTAGTTGTCACGCCTGTTTATGAATAGCCTTTACCCAAGTTTGTGAGATTGTGAATTTCTATTAATTGAAGTAAAAACATTCTAGGTATTCAAATTTCTAACATCCATAATCAGCAATACTGCAAAATTAAGTGTGAAAAATCGGAGATATAAAGAACATCAATGACCTTTAATGTTTTCTGTCCAAATCTGGGCTGTAACCCACAAACTCTCGACCGAATCAGCCGGGCCTAATTATCGACCACATACTAATCACGAGGAAGCCCCCCTGTTCGCGAACGAAGAATGCACTCGCTTACAAACAGCAAAACCGTCGTGAGTGCACCAGCCTTGACTTTCTAAATAAGTTTCTTCGTTTGGAATGCGACGCGTATAAATGGAAAATGAAAAAACGATTCTTCGATGATGCGCACGGTTCGGTTCCGATTTGTTTTCATCCAACATTAACGAAATCCTGTATTCGACGCCTCGCTCGAGAAAACGCAGTTATCGGGCGTATTTGGGTCTGTAGTTACTTTCTTTTGTCGCGCATGTTTATTCCAACCAATTTTTGGTCAAATTAACCACTAACATCCAACAGATCGATGGTTGTATCAACATGTTACACGCCAGAAGCATTTCTTAACAACTGAATGAATAGAATAGCTGGAAATTACTGAATTTATCAAGCTACTCGGTTAGAAACCGCAATCTGAATTAAATGAAGTAAACTTCGGTTAAAACTTGCACAATCCGTAGAAAGATCTAGCATCCGATAATTATTTTGTTATAGAACAAAGCCTACCAGGATAAAAATAGATCTTACGTGTGCAAAATAGCTACAAACGAACAGTTTGCAGTGTCCAATTAATTTAAAATTAATAACGCCAATATTTATAACATATATCTAAGTAATGTTTACATTACCAAGGTTATTAACAAATGGATCATTAAAAAACAACTGAAATAATTGCCTGCTTTATTTCTGCCAACCTTATTAGAGTTTAATTTATTATTTTATTAATGGGAAAAATCAAGAGATGTAAAGGGTATAGAATAAGGGTATGGAATAATTTTGGCGCATCGGAGTCACCAAAAAGCTGGACATATTTTGGAAAATATATTTTAATTTAAAAAATATATTTATAAAAATATATACATAATAATAACAATATAAATGCTATTTAATATTTGGATGCTAAATTTATTCAAAAAATTCATTAGGCTAATAACATGTTCGGTTTTCACATTTCTCAGTTAACTTCAATTAATATAACATTTCTACTTACTTCTAATTATTATTGAAGATTCTAATGTAAGCTGAATTATTTCTGCTTGTTAATATTGTACTTACATGGTTATATTTTTCTCCTCGATAGGTCCCAAATCAATTATATACATCAAGTATAATGAAAGACTTATCATTAAAATTCCAATTAGGAATAACATATTAAGCAATACTTTTCCACATTTAAATCTACAATTCTTCTGATCTGCAAAGAACAAATCTTCCTGTACCGTGTAAGAACTGATGAGAGATTTCTCTAGGTTTATTATTTTTTACTTTTCATTTCCAAATCCAAATCCATTTCTGGGCTGAAGCGAAATCTTTTGGAAAAAAATGCTTCGTTAAAATTAAATTTCCTTAAATTAACAGTAATCTATATGTATAATTTTTTATTGTTAAGTGTTATTTCTCTATTAAAGAAATATTTTCTAATAATTATTTCATAATAGATATTATAATGGTATTTATAGTAGATGTTATCTACAGTAGATTGTTGAACCACTAGGAATAATAATACAAAATATATAATGATTTTGCCAGTGAAATGTCAGTAAAACACATAAAAAAAAACAATAGTATAATTCTAGAAACTAAATTTAATTTATTTTTATTTTAACTAAAGGTGTCTAAGTACCATTAGTGTTTCAGTCCAATTTTTCACTAAATATAGAACTATATAAATCTCTTGGAAAAGAATGCTTTTCGTTAAAATTAAATTTCGTTGAATTAACAAATAAGAAAAATAAAAACACGTAAGAATAAGAAAAAAAATTAACCAAAGTTATCCTATATAATTTCAAACCAAAAGCAATAAATCTGTAAGTTCTTTCTTGATTTTATATCACCGACGCTCTGGCAGTTCCAAAGCACAGCTGGACATGGTCACGATGCCTCCTATTTAACTTCCTTTTCTAGGCCTTATTTTTCTACGGTAATAGATTTGGAAAAAATAATTTCGATTTATTCTCATGTTTCGAAATAGAGTGCATATCAACCACAATTCAATTAGTGACCCTCTGAGCATTCTGATCGAAAATCTGAACCAAATGCTTTTCACAAACCGCTTTTGAAACCAGCTCTATATTAGTAAGTGTGTCGCAGAGACTAGAAGAAATTGTAGTCAGTGTATTGTCGTGTTGGCCTAGTTCTAAACGTTTTAACAGTTTATTTCAATAAGATTGGTTGTTGGCAGCAGGAAACCGAATTAATGGTTTAACCAGGACCAGATCATCGAGCAGCTCATCGTCTGTCTAGGCAACAATGCGGGGATTCCAACCCTCCATAAAGCTTCTCCGGGCTTCTACCATGATCACTTTTGCACATCATTATCATACGTGACATATTTTCATCGCCTCATTTTATCGTGTTGATTCGAAAATAAAATATTCAGAGTTATGTAAATGGTTTAAAACTATTCTATAGTCGATGATAACTTCCAAAGCAATTTTGCGAGATAAAATATGTCGCTCTACTTCAATATGTTGAAGAATCTAATCTATTTCCTCAACAATTATCCAGCCAAAGCGAGGTTTATCATTAACGCCCAGAAAACTTCGGAACAAAAGCGAGCAAACCAATTCTGACACTGTCATTTCCAGCTCTTCTCGGTTTGTCTCCTCGTAGTCTCTTTAAAAGCTCATTTATGTAATTTTCATAATTAATTTTCCAACAATTGATAAGAGACTTCCCCGTTACTTTTTGTAATCATTTTTTCAATATCGTTTTTTAAAAACAAGCTAGTATATAACAGTTTATAGAAAAACAAAGTCAACTAAAAATAGAAATATTTCCTGTTGTTTACTTAAACGAAAGCCTCTATGGATGAGTAAGATGGAGGGGGGGGGGCATAGACACAGTTAACATCGGTTTGTTATTATGCCGAGTTAGATCATCATCAAGAGTGTATTGGAATGACACCAATGAAAAGGAATTCCATAAAGGAAAACGTGATTCGAGCGGCCGTAGCAAAACGAATGGGCGGCCCCGTAAGTGTGACACGGTACAGTTAGCGTTGCCACGCCGTAATGTGAATAAGTAACGAAGATGTCCATCGCGGCGGACCGGAAAGAACGTTTCGGATGCGCGACGGAAGACGGATATCGGGTAGGATGTGACCACTTGGCGCTGAATAAGAAATGAACCGATCTACTATTGCATTCCGAATATTTAGCGGAATGGGGGCGATATGGTTCGTCGTTCTGATATAGGCAATGAATTAGTAACGCTTCCTTATTTATATTACGTGTACAAATATGATTCCGTTGTTTTCTTTGGGAATTCAACGACATGAGCATGTATTTTTATGATGGAACTTTAGTAGCGTTAAATGTCCTCTAACAGCATCATAATTGTCATCAATCCCTAGCAGGGAGCCGCTACTTCTCAACCAATACGTTGCTGTTGTTGCTCAGGACTTCTACTACTACTAATTCTACCGCTTTTGCCGACAGGACACAGCTGTTTTAATCTCGAACAATATCTAATACAGTTCAGATAGTTTTCTATGATCCGTGATCATGTTTTTTAAAATTAATCTCTAATAGAACTCCAGCAATCTGTCCGTGGTTTGTATTCGTGTTAATTTTCGTTGTATATGACTATACTGACATGTAGAAGATCTCATCAATAAGTGATCTTCTGTATAAACTTATAATCTAAATCTTATTCTAGAGACTATTTTGACGAACGAAGTCTAACCTAACTTATTCTAGGGATTATTATATCTCACTCTATGTGTCTATTAATCGGTTCGTATGGTAGTATGCGTTTAAGCCTACGCACGCCACTGTCATCTCGCACATTTAACTGTTTGGTGTGTGAATTGGGATCTACTAACAGTTTTTTGGAGTACTTTGCTCTAACACTTCGAATCGCATTCGTTATGGGTTCCAAGGGGCTATCGTGATGAATTTGTTGGAGATGTAATATGGGGCATCAGCGCATGGCTCGTAATTTTGTTAGATATGCTAGTAGTATTCCACAGTTTAAAACCATAGGTCCAAATGGTCTATGTTTACTTTAGAATCCTTCACAGTATCTTCTATCTAAGGTCGAATTCGCCACAGGAGCCTGCGAGCAATTCGTCCACTTTTTATTTAATACAGTTGTCCAAACCATTGGAATCAGGATCTTTGAGTTTGTTCCTCAACTTTGCATTTATTACCGCTTCTTAAATGAATGACTTAATTTCTAACATGATCTCGTAGAGAAACAAGTAGAGTTTGTCTTAAGCATCGAATTTGAAAGACCCCAAGCTTACAGATGTCAAACTGTAATAGTGTTAGAGTTTCAGAACGATACAAGCGGAAAGAAGCGGATGTTAGACGTAATTGTGATAATTCCTCTCGTCCAGATTCACCATCCTGTATTGGTGATCCCAAATATTTGAACTCCTTTATTTGCTCTAACTGGATTCCGTTGAGATTTACAACAGAGGCTTTGGTCTTTGCTTCGTTAATTCTCAAGCTGAAAATTGATTAGAGTTGTATTTTAACAGTTTTTTGATTACACTACTCAATAATGAAAATGTTTTATTCAACATTATCCATTTCTAGAAAATCAGTTTTTTTGATATTGACAAAATTATCAACTGACCAAAATATAAATACTTTATGTACTTCAAAATTATAAACGATGATATTAAGGTTTCCATGGTGAATTTCATAATATTTATACCAACGTTTTTGGAGAGTATCTTGTTTTGGAAAGACTCAACCATTAAAAATTGTTACATTAACATATTGAACACATCAAAGTGTACAAAAGAGATTTATTAATAACGAAAATGGTCGGAAATGATTTGTACAAAATGCTGTAGTTAAACTCCGCTTATAAAAAAATTATTAATTTAAAAATAGAATTAGTGAAATACTCGAATCTTCCATCTTTTATTCTACTTATTCCACATTACAAATTAGCTGGAAGTTTCCAATTTCCAAGTTGAAAGTTGATAATGAAGACAATGAAAAAGAACAAAAGCTCAACAAGCTTTAAGCAACCCATGGTCCAGGTTTTAAAGAAAAAAAATGACCAACCGCATAGATTGAGCCAATCAGAGTTGAGTGATCTCATTAGAGGTCTTGATTTGTTACATGAGTGGCCAGGACCGAAGTAAAAGTAATGGTATCTTTCAAAGAATGATCATCAATTGATTCTCTCTATATTCAAAGCTGATGTTATTAAGCTATCACTTTAATTATAACGAAAAATTTTCTTCTATTATATATCACAAATACCAAAGCCAATCATTTTTTCTTTGGCCTATTCGTTTTTAACCCAAAATTAAATCAATTGGCTAACGAAGCGAAAATGCATTTTTTTACAGTGTTAACTTTTTTTTTTTTTTTTTTTATTATTACTCTTCGTGAGTCCACAATCTGCCCTATTGGCAATAAGTATTTCTTCTGTTTATATTATATATACATGGCATGTAGAAAATCACTTCATTAAGCAATCTTCTGTATAAAATAATATCTTAATTAATTAGTCTTATTCTAATGCTTATTCTAAACTCTACATATGTCCAGTAATCAGATCAGATGGTGTTAAACGTTTTAGTCTACGCACTTCACTATCACGTCGCATATTTAGCTGATTAGCGAGTACATTGGGATGCACTGACACTCTTTCGAAGTACTTCACACAAACACGTTGGATTACACTCGTTATAGGTTCTAGAGGAATATCGCGTTGTATCACTTTATTTGAAATATAGTACGGAGCATCAACAATGGCACGCAACACCTTATTTTGGAACCGTTGAATGATGGATATATTGGATTTGCTAGCGGTACCCCATAGTTGAATTCCATATGTCCAAATGGGCTTGAGTATAGACTCATACAGCAATACCTTGTTATCTAATGATAACTTGGATTTGCGCCCAATGAGCCAATACATTTGATATAATTTTAGTCCTAGTTGTTTCCGTTTAGAGAGTATGTGCTTCTTCCAGGTTAGGCGTCGATCTAAATGCATACCAAGATATTTAACATGCTCTACTTGGGGGAGTTGGCGATGATTGATATTTACTGGTGGACATGTTCTTCTACGCAGGGTAAACGTTATATGCGTGGATTTTGATTCATTGGCTTTAATGCGCCATGTCTTCAACCATAATTGTATTTGCTCCAGGTGGGTTTGTAGGTTTATTGATGCTGTGACTGGATCTTCATGGGATGCTAAGATTGCTGTATCGTCTGCATATGTTGCCACAGTAGTTATTTTTGTGGTGGGCAGATCAGCCGTATACAGAAGATACAGTACTGGACCCAGTACACTACCTTGCGGAACTCCTGAATATATAGGATTTAATTCGGTATGTTCATCGCCTTGATTTACAATAAAATGTCTGTCAGTGAGATACGATTTTAGTAGCTGATAGTCCGGATGAGGGAGAAGTTTCTTTAGTTTAACCTGCAAGCCCGTATGCCATACTTTGTCAAAAGCCTGAGATATGTCTAGGAAAGCAGCCGAACAATATCTTTTGGCATTTAGGTCAGCGTTTATTTGGTTTACAAGTCTATGCACTTGTTCTATAGTCCCATGCTTATTGCGAAAGCCAAACTGATGTTCTGGAATAATTTTTCTTTTTTCTATTATATAGTTTAGTTTTTTTATGTATAACTTCTCGAAAACTTTCGAGATTATTGGTAATAAACTTATAGGTCGGTAGGAGGTCACATCTTCTGGTATTTTTCCTGGTTTAAGTATCATTAATATTTTAGCTACTTTCCAGATACTAGGGAAGTAATTAATTCGTAGCATAGCATTAAATATATATGTTAATAGTTTTATAGCCTTTTCTGATAGTTCTTTTAAAATTTTGCCAGTAATTAAGTCATAACCAGGAGCTTTTTTAATATTAATCTCTCTCATTATTGTATGTTTAACTTTTTTGACCGTTAATTTCTCGTGCGGTAAATCCATTTGAAATGGCGAATCTAGAAAGCTAGTAATTTTATTTTCGTCATCTTTATGTAGCTGAGACTGGAAAGGTTTAAAAACATTTTTTAAGTGTTTTGAGAAAATGTCGGCCTTCTCTTTATTGCTTCTCGCCCAATTATTTTCGCTTGTTTTAATAGGTGGGTTATGCTGCTGGGATCTCCTAAGCTTTTTTGTTGCTTTCCACAACGAATAGTCTGTAGCCTCAGTTGATGTCAAGTTTTCTAGGTATTCTTGAATGCCTTGGTTCTGTTCGATTTGGATTAGATCTCTCAGCTCTTTTATGGCCCTATTAAATTTTCTTTTATTCTCTTCAGTCCTTTGCTGTTGCCAATTTCGTCGTAACTTTCTTTTTTCTGCTATCTTTTTCTGTATTGTACATGATATATGTGTATTTTTTCTTGGAAATGTTTCAATGTTGGGAGTCGCGGAATATGCTGCCTCCTGTATATTTTTTGTAAGATTTATTGCTGCTATTCCTATATCCATTTCAGTTTGTAACGGTAAGTTTAGAGAGATATTTTGGTCTAAGTTTTCTCTAAATGAGGGCCAGTTAGTTCTATTATTGCACAGAGAAGGGGGTTTATCTTTGATGGTAATTTTTGAAGAAATTGTTACTATTATTGGTGAATGATCAGAAGACAGGTCGAAACATGATGCTGCTTGACACTTTTTTGGATCAATATTTTTTGTAATACAGAAATCTATTGTATCTGGTTTTTTATTTCTGTCTGAAGGCCAATATGTTGGTTCACCAGTAGAGATATGTTGTAAGTTATCTATCCTTATGGCTTTGAGCAGTTCTCTACCTTTTGAGGTTATTATTCTTGAACCCCACATTAAATGTTTTGCATTATAATCTCCTCCTGCTATAAATCTATTACCTAGCGTACTGAAGAATTCTTGAAATTGTTCTGCCTTGTTGTTATGTTTGGGTGGGCAATAAATCGCAGAAATTGTTAATGGTCCATGGGCTTCCTCTATGATTATACTGGTGGCTTGCAGGTAGTCTTTGCGGAATTTTTCTTTTTCGAAATGCTTTATATCATCTCGAATTATTATGGCTGTACCTCCATGTGCTTTATCATCAGGGTGATTTGTATGATAAAGCTTATATTTAGGAACTTTCAAATAATTTTTGTCCGTAAAGTGTGTTTCGGAAACCATCATAACGTCAATATTTTGTTCAATTACGAACATTTTTAGTTCCCTGGCATGTTGTTGGAGCCCATTGGCATTCCAGACGGCGATTTTGTAGCTATTGGTTTCAGGCATTAGGCAAGTTTGCTTACGACGGTTGTGAGTAGACCAAGCATCGTACTCATTTGATCCATTAGTTTGGCCATCATATTTTCTAATCTTGAGATGTTGCTAGTTTCAGTAGGTTGAGATATTGTCTCTCGTTTTTGTGCTGAACCATTTTCAACTATTTGGGCATAAGTTATGTCTGGTTGACTTGTTCTGGTGGGTAGTGGTAGATTGGTAGTAGTGGATTGTTTTTGTTGATGCCTTTTTTCCCTTAAGGCAGGATAGAGTTTCTGCTGTAGTTGCTTGTGAACTGCGCAACCCTTGTAGTTCGCTGGATGATTTCCGTTACAGTTGACACATTTCACTTTTTCATCGCGAACTTTACGAGTACAATCTCCTGTCTTATGTTCTCCTGCACATTTTACGCATCTATATGATTTGCGACAGTAAGTCTTTGTGTGCCCGTGCGCTTGACACCTTGTGCATTGTGGTATAATTCTTTTTATATGTGGTGGTTCGCATTTAATAATATTATTTTCCAATTTGGTGATTTCATACACCGCCTTATTGTTTCCATTAGGTTTTATGTCTATATAAAATATAGGCAGAGGTTTTTTTGTCGTGTGATGTCGTATATTGTGAATATTTACGACCTCGTGGCCTTTTTCAGCTAGTGCTACCTTGATGGTGTTAAAGTCCGTCCCGTGATGTAATCCTTTTAATACGAATTTAAATGTTCTCTCGGATTTTGGCCTGAATGTATGGTATTGGGTGTTTCTTTCATCTAATTCTTTTATAAGAACTTTAAAGTGATCCGCTTCGAACAATTGGATTTTAATTGTTTCATAGCTCACTGTTTTAATTGTGTAGTTCGTAGTAATGGTTTTTAATAAATCATGGATGTTTTTTATTATTCCTACCTTATAGACTGTTATTGGTGGTGGTTTGGGAACAACTTTTTCAGTGCTTGGTTGTATGTTCTCTTCAATTTCTTCCGACAGGTTGCTAAAACTGTTTTTTGTCTCTATCGGTTTCTGCAACCAATAGTCACTGATTCTTGTTTGTTTCCTCGCGATTTCTTCTTCTGGACTTCTCAATCGTTTTTTGTTAACGACTGTAGTCCATTCTGATGGTGGAGTTTGCGTTATTGCTTTTTGTTCTAATCTTATATCAAAGTGTGCAGGTGATTTGGTTGAATCGCTATTGTTTGCCATTTTTTAATTTTTAATATTTTATTTAATTTACTTCCAGAGGATAAAAAAAATAAAATAAATACATTGTTTATTTCACGCACTTCATTTTTCACTTACGTTATTTTAGCACTAGTTTTTTACTATAAATACTATAAATGAATTTCAAAAGGACTGTTGTAAAATAAGATGAAATTATTTTAAACACTAATAAAAATGAGATGCAGTCCTTTTGTCTGGTCACGTAAACACGTATTCACTACACTTTAGGTCCACTGAGAGACGGATAGCCGCATCTGTTATGCGTTTTTAACACTCAATTAAATAACCGTAATAAAATACTGGGTTTTTTTTTAAGAAAGGTATCTTTTTATAGCTTGGACCGTATTGAAAATACGTCTTCACCCTACGAAGGTTGGAACTGAACTGACAGTGTTAACTGAGTTAAATATAAATAATCAGAATCAATGGATTTATAATACGTAAATTTATTATTTCCAGTTTTTAAGGGTCAAATTTCAATTTTTGTTAAATAACAAACAACTTGTACAACGTAACAAGGTGTAATGTATATCAACGTAATATTCCTTGCAGAAGAACAAGTGCTCTGACATAAAAAAAAACTAAAGGACGTTAAATAAAACATTATTAATTAATATGCAAATTGTTGAACAGGTTTCGAAAATGACCACACAAACTGAACATTCGAACTTTCACCATTGCATTACCCAATTTAGATTCCTAGTAATTTTATCTAGATCCAACCGTTTAATCACTATTTCATCATTATAAAATCAACTATATTGTTATATACCATAGGCTAAATAATCTATACTAATAAATAAAAGAAAGCAGGTCTGCAGGAATAAAATCGCTTTTATTTATTATTAAATTTGACACTCTATATCTCTAATACTTAGTATTTTTTTGGTGGAACAGCTTTAGATTTGCATATTTTTTATGATTTTATGAAATACAGATCGTGAACAGTGTAATATGTGGTTTCCAATATTATTGGAAGTCTTAGCAAATCTTTTCTTTACATAATATTGGAGAAATAAGTGGACATATATTTTTCTATATATATTTTAAAGTCTCCTTTTTACCAACAAGGGTTTATCTGGACTGAACCTACTGTTTAACGTGGGCTCTGGCATTATCCTACCAACTGGCGGGTGACCAATATCTTATAAATCATCCCAGAAGACATCCGATCTTACACAGTTTGGTTACTGGCGTGACTGGGATCATTTTCCTTGCCGGATTTTGCACTCTTGCATAGGACAATCACAAACATAAATTTACGAATATGCCCCAGCAGGATTCGAACCCGCGACTATCGCAACAGTAGGTAGACCATCCTGTCGCCTTTACCACTGCCGGCAGTGGACATATTTGAATTGAACAAATATCTTGTATACTTTGGAGAAATGCGACAAGTACAATAAGAGTTTTAAGTTTCTTAATCTTAATATGCTTCTTCATAGTTGATTTTTTTCTTTTAATTTGTATGTAAAATCGTGTTATTTCGTTGATGAAGAAGTGCTAAACCTTCTTCTAAAACTATTGCGTCTGTGGACTCTATTTGAAAAATAATTTCCTGAGGATCTTTTCAAGATTTGGTTTAAATTTTGAAAAACTCTTTTAGTAATATTTATCACTTAACACTAGAAGATGAAAACAAACGGCTCAAAAGAACATTTCCATTCTATTTCAATAAGATGTAAACACGCTACGGCCAAGATTCAGTTCGTTCAATCTTTAAATCAATATTACGGGGAAAAAACCTCAAAGATTTTTCGTTGAAGCTCTCGCTCGTCGCCTAACTGTTCTTCGGTTTGACCTAGTAATCGAAACGCGTGTGGTTCGGAGACAATACAAGTTTTATCGCTTTTTATTACTACACGCAAATGGCGGGGTGCCTCGCTCATATTGCGGCCGCAATCAGATTTGCCACTTAAAAATAAGGCGTTTTCTCGCCATCGGACATTTTTACAACTCTACACGGAACGGTGTGTCTAACGGGTTCCGCATATCACTCGCAATAGCACCAGGAAAGTGTTAATTTGATGTCGGTTTCTTCGTGTACTCGACGCGGACTTGTTTACACTAAAAAGCAAAATGCATACTGGGTTATTTCGAGGCAAATATTTACATTCTGTTCCATTTTAAATAACAGTTTGAAAATACTGTTACTGTTAGATACGATAGTATTTTGTATAATCAATTGAAAGAGAAAAAAACGAACCCGCTGAATGCTCTAAAATTAATCATTGTTAATGAATTAATACAAGTGACCGGGGAAGGATAAGTACTAAAATACAACTAGTTTCAGTCACTTCTGTTTCATATAACAAGCCTTTATCGTCATCAAAAATCCTATTTTCTTCAGCCTGTTGCTCTTTTGGTATCAGAATTACTGTGCTTTCAGTGAAGTACACGTTAAGAATAATGTAAAAGACACTGGTAGCAATTTTGTAGCAAACAAAGTCCCCCCTCCTAATTAAATTATTAATTAGTTAGTAATCTATTAAAATCTGTTCTGTTTCTGCCTTTACAACTATTTAAGAGGAAGATCTAGATACACCTCGGTCATTACTAATATCTTTTGTTTTCGGGTTTTGTCCTGTTGTCTTGTGTCCTGTCTCGACTGTTATCGGTCACAAAGCTTCAGGAACTCTTTAACAGGAGATAATACTGGTCGACTTCTTACATTTTCTATAGAGATCGACTATCTTCAGAATCTAGAACCTACACTAGCTCAATCTAATAGCAATCTGAAGTTTTTTGTTAGCTCAAGTTGTTCATTTTGTTAGCTTAAATTTACTTCCATTTTCAATCATTTATATACACTTGTTATTCTTTTACTCCCCTCTATTTGTCTTAAAAAATTGAGTTAAATTATTTTCTGGGCTAATATATGAATTTCAAAAAGCTACAAATAGAGGCCCCTCCAATAAAACAGACGAATACACGTCATAGATGAAATCAAATATATTGGCGATTGCCAAACCAAAGGCAGATTTTTCGTCGTTATTTTACCCTTCTTAAAAAGAAATACAATGTTGTTTGATGTGTCAAATCATGTAAAAAAGTTTAGGCGGCAATATTGCATCGTACTGAGGTTATACATTTTAAAGACATGCATTGGCTGTTTTACTTTATATGTGTGTCTTTATCATATTCAGTAATCCTTTCTTACAATTTGGTCGAGAAATACGATTTGTTTAAGTTGACCATTAACTTAATAGACTTACAATATGCCTGCCAACAAAGGTGTTTCTACTAAAGCTACTGTGATTTTTTTACTGAAGATTGTCATGAAATTTTTACAGATGTGAACCCAGGGCTTATTAAGTTGTTAAACGTGCCTAATTATTTTTCTGTTTTCCAAAAATTCTTCAGATATTATAAATAATAATTTCCACGAAATTCAATTCCCTTGCGATGATAATAAGTTTTCATGTGTATTTTTTTAAACTAAAGAATTGTATCATGTCGAGAATCTTTATCTAATGAGTCTTGTTTTATTTTCTTTGTACATATAGTAAAGTGTATTTTGATTTAATCATTAACTATATTATAGTTTCGCAATTTAATGCAACTATGTTGCTTCAAACAAATCATATTGTCGTAATAACATATAACAAACTCACCAAAACTATATCAAAAAAAATTATAGTTAATGCGCGGGAAAGTTCTAATTTTATTACCATTATTTATCCATTTCGAGTGAATCGAACGTTTCTCGAATTCTTGGAGCGTGAATCCATCAAATTTACTATTAATTTAACTATTTCGAGCGCCTTCGTTAGGTACGGAAAGGCTAGCATATGCCCAAGAACAAGAACAGATCTGGGTCATCTGACCTCAAGCAGCAAGAGTAACAAAACTTGCGGAATAATTAGATGACGGTTCGGAGTGTTACCATTCCTCTGGTAAGTAGTGCGATACATGAACACATGGCGCTACATTCTAATTAAGTTATTATGAACGTTGTAGTTATCTTGCGAGTGCTACGAGCCTATTCATATCGGTCGAAAGAGGATGCGGTGGCTATCTGGAGCAAGACAGATCGCTGGGAAAGAAATCACACGGAATTGCGTTGTTATTAAGTCGACATAATTATATTTGCGCCATTACTTTTGATATTGCGTGTTACCGACAGTTCTGTGTTCGAGATATACAGTTTATATTGTTGTAAAACTAACAGTAAATGTATTTGCATTTAAATCGCCTTTATGTCGTCGATGAAGAACCAAGGTTAACACCAGGACAACATTCTTAGAACTGGTCCTAAAATAATTAAGTTTTAATGATAAAATTGCCAGTAAATCTACCTGATAATATAACACTAGCTATTTTATAACGTATATATTACCAATTGGAATTCTCACGGAGAATCAACCAACAAAAATCGGCAAGCATTCCTTCTGAAAATTTCTAACTGTAGCGCTTCTCGTGAAATATGATTTGTTGAAACCTTCAACCATGTTCATCTGATACAGCATCAACATCCACTAATTTAAATGCGAATCTAAAATAGCGAATATTGAAGGACATGTTATGATTTCGTAATAGTTAACAGTTTAATTGTTTTCCAAAAAAAAATATTGCTCACTTCTCTAAAATCAATGCATGTTCTCTCTTTTTCCTTATTCAACTTTGTATTACATTATTCATAACAGGATTCAGAACATTTTCGGACCCTGCTTTATATGGAGGGGTGAAAAAGATATACTTCCAGGAGTCCAAGAATTTGTAATTATTTTTTATTTACGCAGTGTTTTTCTCTTAAACTTGCACAAAAGTTAACAAAACATGCTTGCCACATTGTTACAATTTATAGTTCAACACAATGATTTCATACAAATTGGGAGTATTTAACTTTTTCGAATAATATTTTTATATTTTTATAATGTTTTTCATATATGTTACATACGTGAAAAGCATAATCAAAAGAGAACTTTCCAAGGCTGTTTCTACAATATTTCCAATAGTGAAATAATCCACATCCCAAAAATAAACCCTCAGATGAACCCATATCTTTACTTGCTATATATACCCATATCTTTATACCACTTTTTACTTGTCGTTAATTATTTTATCTAAAAGTACGAATAAAATATAGAAAGAACAAAGTTGAATGGCTCAAAAACAGGATTCAGAGACAAGTTAATTTAATTCTATTTAATTCTAAAGAACCCAAACATACTAAACTTGACCTTTTCTGAAATGAATCATAAATGATAATGAAAATTGAGTCATATATCACTGATTAATCAGCATAAGTTAGATTAAAACATGATTTCAATCAAAATCGAAATCATATTGAAATTTTGATGATGATTGAACATCGAACTAAACCATATTCATCTGTGACAAATGATTGAAGTCATTTTATTAAACAAAACAAAAGGAGTTTATTATCAGAATATGAATTTCAGTTAATATATGATAAATTTTGAATATTCTTAGTAATTTTGAAGCTTTATTCAATTAAAAGGGTAATATATTTTAGGTATTATATTTTTGCAACAAAACAGTGATAAATATTTATATATAATAATAGACTTTTACAGTTTCACTAAGCCTTGAAAACTAAATATCAATAATCTTCTGATGCCATCATCAACATAGCATCGTAACATCATAAAAAATCGATTTAGTAGAATCATTCAATTAATTTTTTGGTATACCTGTATAAAAAGTTAGTCCTAAAAACACCAAGTCCTTTTTATCGACACCATATAAGTAACACAACCCATATATCAAACATATATCCTAATAAATCCCGCCAACATAATTATATTTTATTCATTATCTACACCGCCGACATAACCTTGAAATCGACTACCTTAACGATAATAAATGCACCATTCGAACAACCCTGGCGCTTATATAACAACACGTTTGTTCGATGATAAATTCCACAGCGCAGTTTCATTTTAATGTTTGTTTTGTTACAGGTTCATGTTGATTAGGATAGAGGCGGCCATATTGGTCGCCGTATTGGCCGTTTATACGGCCGACTCCGCTCAGAGCTCAGGACAATTATTCACATGCCCCAACGGTAAGTACCGTACCATTTAAAAATGGTTAAAACCAACCACACATCATTAATAACAATAAGGTGTATATTATGAGATAACCACAATGGTGTTTTAATGAAATTCATAATAAGCCAAAGACAAGAAGAGAAGGTATTTCATTATTACTCATCGGCGGTGGACGGCATTGCAAAATATCATATTAATACACAATTATCGAAGGAGGCATGGGTTGGGCTTGACTGGTTCTTTTATAGGAAGGACACCGTTACGTTACGCAATTTTTCTATTGTTCCAAACGTCGATCAACGCCAGGTTGCCCGTCTATCTATTATGGATACGAAAAACACACCCTGATCAGCTGAAAATGAATTAAAAAAACGTAAAAATATTTGGTACGCACATAGTTTAAAGTGGGATAATAAAACCCAGAACCTAAAACGAGTTTTATGGTAAATATTCTAGCCGTACGCAAGAAACAGCATTCCGATGGATACATTACGCAACCGTCTCAAGTTGCGCACTTCAGATTTCATTCTGTGTCTGAAAATTATTTACACTTGATCAAAATAAACACAAAAATTAGAAAGCTTCGCGACTCAAAAAGCAAATATCGTCCGGGCGAGCTAAATAGAAAGCAAAAAATCACCAATCTAGTTTAAATATATGTCCGTTAATATGTGTCAAATCGTACAATCAGCTGATCTCAAGCTGGTAACATCACATCTGTTAGGTGGACAAGTAACTGTAGCTTCTCACGAGCATTAATGACTCTGGTCTAGTAATAAACCATAAACTAATACCATAACGACTAAAATTTGTAATATCAACCGGTTAGAAAACATTTTTAAAAAACATCTCAAGAATTAGCTGTTTCTGCAAGAATGAAGAGAAATAGATTTGCATACAATAAGGTGCACCAGTTTACGGCACGCTATGAGGCCTTGATGAAAATAATCAAACTGTATAGATGATGTTATTGCTGACCTAATAATGAATAGAACATTAATTGAAGAAGATCTTTCATTTTCAATTCATAGTAATATAGGAGGGATGTGTCTTTTTCTCCAATTAATTATTGGAGAACTGCAATGAATACTGTTTTCCCCGCTTCGAAATTAAAAGTATCTATTCTCGCACCTTTGTTTCGTTTTCTGGGTCTCTTTTTCGTGAGATGTTTATTGATATTTCATAATATTCCATAAAAAATTACTTTTTCTATGCAAAAACACCTACTAAAAACATTCAAAATTCGATTTTTATTTCTTATTTTTTTTTACTAATGCCTAATACCTTCATATTCAAAATTTCTAACTTAGAACTACTAAATCAGCTAAAGAGTCTACGTGTCCAACACCTAATTTACAGTCATCAAAGATCCATTAGATTAATTGAAACATTTCACACATCAAATACCTTTCACACGCCTTCATTATTTGAAAATAACTTTAAGCTTATATTTTCTACTAATAGCCACAGAAATAATTAAAGATATAATGATTATTATTAATTTTTATTAGAATATTTCTCAATACTGAAGATTAAAACAATCGATTTTCACGCTGGATATATCTATGGTGTTAACCATCCACATATGTTGCAGTCACGGTAATTTATTACTACATTTCATTTGTACTTGGATTAATTTACAAGCAAGACGAGTGCGAGTTAAATACATCAATATGTATTTCTCATTTATAAAATTACTAGCGACCCACCCCGGCTTCGCACGGGTGCAATGCTGATACTAAATTAAATACACTACAGAAAAAATATGAACGTTGTATATAAAAACATAGCGGCCCGCTCCGACTTTGCACGGGCATAAAATATATATGCCTATGTCACTCAATGAAAACATGATTAAAATCGATCCAGTATTTTTGGTTCATTCATTACTGCCCTTGGCCTGCACGCATTAAATTTGGAGTAAAACAATTCCTCTTCCCCTATACTTACTATGAAGATTTCCTGCAAAGATAAACATATACCATCGCGGACTTTTTTGTAGACCTTTTTATTGTGTACAATACTGTAGTACATTAATTTGATCTAACTCGTAGGGTTAGGCAGCGTTTTTGCTAATTGCTAAATAAGCCTAAAAATAGGTTAATTTACGACATCACGTTAGAAACCTCTAAAATTAGCAATGTTGTCTTAGTATATTATGCATGTATTATACATATAAACCTATATAAACCTTCCTCTTGAATCACTCTATCTATTGAAAAAAACCGCATCAAAATCCGTTGCGTAGTTTTAAAGATTTAAGCGCACATAGGGATATAGGGAGAGAAAAGGCGACTTTGTTTTATACTATGTAGTGATAATAAAATAAGCTATAGTTTACACTGAAGGTATACACTTGTTTTGACATCGTTGGATGACTAGTTGATTTGAATTTTTAGTGCACCCCATATTTGCACCCCATAGGTCCAAATTTGCTTTATGATTGAGAGTATCTTCCGACTAACCAGTATAGTTGTTTCATTTTGGTTCTAATGTGTTTTGCTTTTGTCCTACATGATGTTTCCGATTTAATATACCGTCAAGATATTTAGCTGATTCTGCTTGAGAAATCGGGCATCCATTGAGTGATATCATTAAGTTTTTATTATTTGGCCGCAATTCAAAATTAACGTGGGCAGATTTGGAGCTATTAAGTTGAATTTTCCAATCTTTCGTCCATTTGTAGATTTTGTTGACTGCTCGAGAACACCATTTCGTGGGATACTCTAAATTTTCTTCCGAAAAGCTACTGACAACAATTGACAATAGTTACGCGGTAACAATTTGCTAATTTTACAGATTAATCCCAAATGCCAAACGCGATCAAAAGCTTGTAAGACATCCAGGAATATTGCAGGGCAGTATTTCTTTTCCTCAAACACTTAGTCAATAGCCGCAGTTACTTTATGCATTTGATCAATTGTTCATCATCAATATCTTCTATCAATCTATTGAAAGATCTGCGAATATTATGAAACCCTATTTTTGCAGTACTAATTTGTTAATTTACTTATTGGTCACGAAGAATTCAGTTAAAAGATCTTCGTAAATTAGACACAAGACATATCTGTATGAAAACGATTGTCGAAGATTATGTTAGGAGTGTATTTCTATTTTGTCTCATTATCTCTTTGTTCTTTCATCTTCCATCAATGATATTCCACTTCATTTATCGCAAGTCACCTAACCAAGTTAAAATACATTAATGTAGGTAAAAATTGACGATTGATTTTATTTTATAGCAGCTAAATTACTGACAGACTTTTTTTATTAATAAAACACGACAATGTTGATATTGATAAAAACAATGTCAAGAAGAAACGAATGTGATAAGATGGTAAATCTTCAAATTTTTTTTAAAAATTATCAAGAAATCTTCGTTAAAGAAAATGATGTTCTATATACTACTAATACATTAAAATCATGCTAATGTTGCTAATTATAACCAAACGAACCAAACACAATTACCAAATTCAACTTACATAACTATTCTTCCAAATTCAAAATACTGCATATGTTCTTTATTATTTATCAAAGGTCCTGGTATATTGGCAAGCAATTATTCCGGGTATTTCAAATGTTGCGACGGCCATGTTGTACGAAGTGTTTCTGTAGGTCAAAGAAATTTATATCTCGCCGATTCACATTATTCGTAATATACATAATTTTATCGGTCATAAGAAGAGAACTGGGCTATGCATCTCTTAAATAATAATACAGATAACTGTAATTACTGCGCATTCGGTACGAAACTGACCGTTGTAATATACTGAGCTATAATTTTTGTATAAAATTGATCAAGGTTATTTCCTATATACATACTTTTTAAAATATTAGTTGCATAAAAATATAATATACTTTTTCCACATACCTACTTTACAACAGTTCAAAAAAATTTGAAGATTTGAAAGATAATTCTATTCCATAAACAAAAAGCCGAATATTCTTCTCCTATATTATTGATTGATTTCAAGTATCAACACTAAACAGAAAATATGAAAATGAAACTGCCATGCCTGAATCTTGAAGTTTAGATCTGTTTTGACAGAGAGATAGAGTAGATATATTAGATTTTTAGAAATTATGAACCAATTAAATACAATTATTAATTATAAATATAAGAAAAAACACAATAAAATATATGTTCCGCAGAAGACCATTTATTTCTTAATATATTCTTTGATATAAATTTATTATAAGTACATAATTGTATATTATCTAAATTCTAAATCCAACAAACAAAATTTTTATCATTAACTTCCTTAATTGTTAATTCCATCTTTTTGTATATTAAGTTTTGTAACAAATTTTGGTATCAAATGAAACTAAGATATTACTTCATTCACTAATAAATTAAAGTATGTTTAAATCTTCGTTAGGTCACATCTATCAGACTGGCACAATGGCATCTCAATGAAGTACTTATAATTTAAATTAAAAAAGTAGTAACTATATCTTTATTAAACAATTGTTTTCCACATTTTAAAATTCCACACACAGTCTAAAATACAAGTTTCAAGCCTAACTGGTCTTATTAAAGACTTTAACTTCTTCTGATATGTGTATCAGGATACCTATAATGCAGGATAAACACATAGCTATATAACCAAAATATTAAGAAATGCTAGTGAAAATATTTACACATTTTAGGAAATACTACAGACAATATCTAATTACCAACAATTTTCAAAACCCCCAATATTTCCTCAAGTGACTTAGGACTCATGACTTAAGATTCAAGTTGTTTTTTCTCTAGATTATCCAAGATTATCTCTATCGTTGTTAATTGAATTATCGTAAGCAGCTTCAACATTTCAAGGATAGTGATACAACTCGCACATACATCATACAGTTTTTTGTTGATTATTGAACATCAGTTAATAAATAATGATGATAATCAAGAAATAGGTAACAATCATTTCCTGTTGATGATTAATCAACAAGCAGGTTTACGATGGGAGCACGACGTTTTGATGGACAACATCATCACCATCAAGGTTATACTGGAATGACATAATTGGTCGGAAAGAAAGCAATATATTGAGCCGGCACGTTTAATAAACATAACGGATCCAAGACATTACGATCCCACTCAACATAGGAAATGCCGACATGAAGTTTAGTCACCTTGATGCGTTCAATTCATGGCGCGCGCAAAAGATATTTGCGCGTTGGCCGGTTCGAAAGAATGTATAAAAATGTCAAGGCTCTTTACGACTTATGCAAATGACACAGCAACATAGCTACAGCTCTAAGCAAAACGGTCTGCTCGAGGTTTAGTTAAGGCGGCGTAGACAAAAAACGTATTAATAACCACAAAAACAATAGAAGTGGCACGAAACGCGATACGGCAACACACAAGCAATTTAATTGCTTTGGTATTTTTTCTATCGTACCTTTTTCTGCTTGGAGATTATGGAAATGGTCAATAATTATTCAAAAACCAACACAAATCACGTTTACAACTCACAGGAACCCATATTTCATTTGTTAGATATGTGAGAACGTATTCAGTTTTGACCTTCTTATCTTCTCCAATAGTCAGTCTGAAGAACATAATCTGAGTTCTATGGAAGATGTGGTAAAAGTTCCTACATAATGCTGTTTTACTCAAATAGACTTATAATTTCTTAATCCGAGTAAATGTTAAAAAAATGTTTATGGAAATTCCATGTATTGTATATCAAAATGTAACTATTATTAATATTATAGATAAAAGTACAACTGCTGATCAGGATGGAATAAAAATTAGGTGGTAAGAAGTAAATTCTTCTTCTTTATTGTAGTCTTCTTTATTGCAGTTATTTCAATTTCTCATATTATTGAGATGCCATTCATTTTTATTAACAGCAAACAGAAATAACAAAATAATTTCAATAATACCATTTTAATTCACGCCACTATATTTCTTACCACCTGGACCATGGAAATGACTAAATTAAAAAGGGAACACAATAAATAATAAATTAGTACTCATAATACTTACGAAATTAATTAATACGAAGCTAACAAGTCGAAAAAAAATTATAATAAAAAATAAAGGAGTAAAATAGGAATATACAGTATACTTCTCAGCATATTAACGTATATACGTATTGACAATATAATAAAAACCAGAGTACAGATCGAGTAAGATCAAAAAATTACCATTTACCGATGACCTAGTAATCATTATGGCTAAAGTCTTGAAGTGCGAAATAGAGGAGGAGATAGAAGTAGATATAGTAAGAAATACGAAACAAAAGAGAACAATGTAAGATAATAAGGACAAGAAATTCAAAATAGAATAGCAGGATAGAATCAGTAAGTTAAAAGCATAACAAAAATCGAAATGAATGCATGAACTAAAATACAATTTATTAAAAAAAAAGGTGAAGACGAAATAAAGAAAAATATTAAGCACAGCTCCCGAAAGTCACTCCAAAATAATTTAAAAACTTTTTTAGAAATGGAGATAAGCAGTATCAGGTCAATTAAGTCATTAAGTCATTATCAATATCATGTCAATATCATTCCATATAGTAGCAACGTAGCAACGCTAAATATCTCAGAATGAATCTTGATGCAAAACTTCGCTGGAAAGCATATATAAAGAGGAAAAGAAAAGAATTGAATTCCTATATTGAAATATAGGAAAATGTACTGGCTAATTGGAAGAAAATCACAATTATCAGTACATAATAAATTGCTATTATATAAGCGAATTCAATTATGGGGATGTTCTGCAAAGTAACATAAACAAAATACAAATTTTTCAGAACAGAGTCCTGAGAAGTATTGTGGGCGCACCCAAATACTACAGGATTGACGATCTACATAAAAACCTTCAGATACCCACAGTCAATCAAGAAGTCAAGATAATATCAAGAGGGCATGAGGAAAGACTATATTCTCATGAGAATATTGAGGTATTGCAACTTTTGAATACCAATACTGTAGGACACAGACTCAAAAGAATCAAACCATCTAATCTTGTGTAGTATAGTGTAGTGAGGTGCATATAATAAAAAATACAGCAGTGACATGTATAAACATTATTTCATCAGAGACTGAGATAGGGCCGATGGGTCGAACTAGTTATATACTTAGATTTAAGTTCTCATAAAGACAAATTGTAAGTTAGTCGGATACGACTAGTTGTAATGTAATAATTAAATAATAAAAAAAAATATGGTCAAGTTGGGATCATTTTTTGAGCTTCCATATCTGTACCTTCCGACAAATTCTAAACTGTTAAAATCACTATCACCTAATCTACTACCACTCACCACTATCTACTAAGCATAACTTCGAAAAATCGAAACCTAAACAAAAAACATGGATTTCTTTCCATATACTCAGAACATTATTTAGGAAACACAGATGACAACGACACAATTTTTTTTTATTACTCTTCGTGAGTCCACAATCTGCCCTATTGGCAATAAGTATTTCTTCTGTTTATATTATATATACATGGCATGTAGAAAATCACTTCATTAAACAATCTTCTGTATAAAATATTATCTTAATTAATTAGTCTTATTCTAATGCTTATTCTAAACTCTACATATGTCCAGTAATCAGATCAGGTGGTGCTAAACGTTTTAGTCTACGCACTTCACTATCACGTCGCATATTTAGCTGATTAGCGGGTACATTGGGATGCACTGACACTCTTTCGAAGTACTTCACACAAACACGTTGAATTACACTCGTTATAGGTTCTAGAGGAATATCGCGTTGTATCACTTTATTTGAAATATAGTACAGAGCATCAACAATGGCACGCAACACCTTATTTTTGAACCGTTGAATGATGGATATATTAAATTTGCTAGCGGTACCCCATAGTTGAATTCCATATGTCCAAATGGGCTTGAGTATAGACTCATACAGCAATACCTTGTTATCTAATGATAACTTGGATTTGCGCCCAATGAGCCAATACATTTGATATAATTTTAGTCCCAGTTATTTCCGTTTAGAGAGTAGGTGCTTCTTCCAGGTTAGGCGTCGATCTAAATGCATACCAAGATATTTAACATGCTCTGCTTGGGGGAGTTGACGATGATTGATATGCACTGGTGGACATGTTCTTCTACGCAGGGTAAACGTTATATGCGTGGATTTTGATTCATTGGCTTTAATGCGCCATGTCTTCAACCATAATTGTATTTGCTCCAGGTGGGTTTGTAGGTTTATTGATGCTGTGACTGGATCTTCATGGGATGCTAAGATTGCTGTATCGTCTGCATATGTTGCCACAGTAGTTATTTTTGTGGTGGGCAGATCAGCCGTATACAGAAGATACAGTACTGGACCCAGTACACTACCTTGCGGAACTCCTGAATATATGGGATTTAATTCGGTATGTTCATCGCCTTGATTTACAAGAAAATGTCTGTCAGTGAGATACGATTTTAGTAGCTGATAGTCCGGATGAGGGAGAAGTTTCTTTAGTTTAACCTGCAAGCCCGTATGCCATACTTTGTCAGAACGACACAAATAAATAGATATTGAGAAATTTTGATATGGATATAGCTATTGATCACAAAATTGTTTTGAACCATTTATGCGAAGCTATCTATAAGAAGACGTACGATAAATGAATTCTTCATGAGTTAATAATATAGCAAATAATATTTGCGATGGGGTGTTAAAACACAATTAAATAGAGCTATATCTGAAATGTATTTTAACCACATACGATAAATGGAACAGATCGTAGAGAGATAGATATTTGGTTGGTTGAAAGATGTTGATGCACGATATAGTCCAGACATAACGCCCTTTGACTTATTCTGATCTCTTTAAAATTCTCTCAATGGAGATAACCTGCGTAACGGATGCCTGGAAAAGCAGAATAAACACCATGAAGTTTTTCACAGACCCAATTTTATAGAAACCAGTTGTTTTACAAGTATGATTCCCAGCGACAGTTACATTAGCAGCCATTTACAAGTCAATCGTAACCAAACGAAACGCATTATAAGTGTAAGGTAGTCGTGATCATTTTATAAACCAAGGACAGTTCCTTATACCGATAGGCGAACAAAAACCGAATTTTTAATAATATAGCGGAAAAAAATGTTTACCTTCAAACAATTCTCTTATGCAACCTACATTACCAATCAAGCCGAAAATTATCTCTCAAGATCGTTCGTTCGTTCGTTATTACACATGAGGGTTTTGTAAGAGCATTATTTGACGTTTTCTTCGACACTTTCACCGCTAATGGCCAATGAATCGTTCGAACTCGGCACGTGGAAATCATCTAAAAAATCGAAATATTATTTAAACAGGTGGAAATCGAGTGTCTCTTTGCTTTCTGGACTCGTCCGCCGCGCTTTTCCTATCGAGGGAGAAAGCGTCGTTAGTATTTTTACATGTATTATTATGCTGGTGATTTGATATTTACCTTTTCTACTTTTTTTCTAGGATGGGAACTGAAGGGACTGTCGTGCTACAAGTTCTTCAACATCAGGCATTCGTGGGAGAAAGCAGCCGAATTATGCAAAAGGTTGGTAACGTTAATTGTTGATTGAATAATTACTCAATGTCATTATCAATACACCAACTGTCAATAATGAAATGAAAAATAATGTAAACGATGTTTTTTATAGTGAGAGTACTTATTATTGTAATGAAACTCATATAAATACTTTTTTTATGTGAATAAAAAGTTTATAACTTATATTGTGAAAATAAGAATCGATGGTTCTTCTACTATATAAACAATAGTAAAATATATATATATATATATATATATATATATATATTACAGTATACAGGGATGGACAGAACTATAACAGGTCAATTGAAAATTCCCCGGCTTGACGCATAGATGGCGCTACTAGAATTACATTCATACTTATATTTCATATTTTTTTTATTTTCATTAGTTTGTGAATTATAGCATGTTGAGTGAAGCAACTTTTGTTATTGTGAAAAATATTGATAAAAAGAAATTTGGCGTGTTGATAAATTATTACTTTTTGAAGTGACAAAATACAGTTGAGGCAAAAACTTGGCTTGATGCCGAGTTTCTGGACGATGCTACAGGAAAATCAACCATCGAAGATTCGTATGCTAAGTTTAGACGTGGTGAAATGAGTACCGAAGACGGTAAACGCAGTGGACGCCCAAAAGAGATTGTTACCGATAGAACATTAAAAAAATCTACAAAATGATTTTTAATGACCGTAAATTGATATTGAATGAAATAGCAGACACTCTAAAGATATCAACCGAATGTGTACATCATATCATTCATGAATATTTGAGTATGAGAAAGCTCTGTGCAAATTGGGTGCCGCGCGAGCTTACTTTTGAACAAAAACAACTTGACGAGTTGATGATTCAGAGCGGTGTTTGAAGAGATTATTTCACTCCGAAATCCAATCGACAGTCATCCGAGTGGACTGCACACGATGGACCCACTCCAAAGCGTGAGAAAACGCAATAATCGATTGGCAGCGTCACGGTTATGGCGTCTGTATTTTCAATTTCATTGACTACCTAGGAAAAGGAAGAACCATCAACAGCGACTATTTCATAGAGTTATTGGACCGTTTGAAGGACGAAATGGCTGAAAACCGGCCGTATTTCAAGTAAAAAAAGTGCTGCTTCACCAAGACAATACACCGTGTCAAAAATCTATGAATTGTGCTTCAAATTGCTTCCTCATCTACCGAATTATTCAGATCTGGCCCCTAGCGACTATTTCCTGTTCACAGATCTCTAAAGAATGCTCGCTGGGAAAAAAAGAAAAGTTGGACTGTCGCTATAATCAGTGTGTCACCCTTGAAGGGAATTATTGTTGAATAAAAAAAACTAATTTGGCTAAAAAGAATATGTTTTACTATGTAGGTGGGCCGGGGACTTTTCAATTTACCTGTTATATACACCTGACATTCACAATAGTTATTTAATAATAAGGAGCGCTAACATATTTTCACTCTCGAACTGTTATCCCTGTATTAGCCGTTGGACAATCATATTATTAGAGATATAAACTATTAATATATAAAAATATTATTTTGAAAGCATTGGTGTTAGTTTATATAGAAAGAATCCATATCAAATTTTGTAGAGAGCTTGTGCTATATCTTAGAAAACCGCATATTATGTTTGTTTTTCTTTCAAAGAGCATTCGACGATGTTTTATATTCTATTAGTTGTGTCGATTGCCGAGAGTTTTTGTCAATTCTTGGTGTTATTTTATTGAGAAATAGTTTCAAAATACTATTTAAGAGAGAAATAGGTCTACAATTTGTCAATGCTTACTAAAAAGAAATATAAAGAAATAAGTTCTATGATCTATCGAATAACAGTTAATCAAAGAGATAAAGATAGAACACAAACATAAATAAATACCGAAAAGAATATATTTCGAAACAAAGCGAAATTATTACAGGCGGTGAAAAGTGGATCAATCAATGACAATAGTTTGTGACGCTTGCAAAAGCTTCACAAACGGTTGCAAAATCCGAAATATTGCCAAGGAAAGTTTGGTGAAATTAGAAAGGGATTGCCGCATCAGGAGCTGATTAAACCTGCCCAAACCAACAATTCAACGCTTTACTGTCAAGACAATTTAAAGAGACAGTCAGAATTTATCAATATCACCTCATTATAACAAAAAAGCGATAATAATATAACAAAAAAACATTTATATTTTAAAATATAGACATATAAATGTAAATGTAAACCATTGTAACCAAGGATCAACACACGCTTACAAAACGATGATGCAGTCGCTGTTATTGCTGTAAAGTATATGTTGCTGATTCTCTCCGCGGCGTTGCTAGCAAGAAAGCGCATCAAAACAAAAGAACTAGTCGCCCAGCGCCTTGCAATTATTATTAGAAATCGACCGGCTTATGTAAGTTTTTATTTTTACCCAAGCAGGCTCATACAAAAATCGCATTTATTATTTAATTATCCCACACCAATTAAAATACTTAATCCCGGCCGTTGCTCGATTGTTCCTTATATTCCGCTGCTACTGTCAACGGTTGGGTAATTCATCGTGGGCGCTTTTTAACAGTTTTGTTTTCATTTTTAGATCTGCATCGGGCAACCGGCCATTGTCTGGCCCACACGTTACGGCATTGAGAAATATTTTTCGTTTAATAAATCCGCAGCAAATAACGGTCGTTATTATTAAACCATAAAAATATTTATTAGCGATCATAAATGGTCTGTCTTCAGTCGAGTTTAAAATTGTGCACTTTTTAATTTAAAATTAAAATATTTGGTTATTTCCAAATCCGATGGTTTTTACAGGTTGGTAGAACCTTAACTATCTGTATCAGGTTTTCACATGATCGTCAGTTTTTAACAATATTCGAATATCACTACATAGTATAAAACAAAGTCGCCTTTTCTGTCCCTATATCTCTATATGCGCTTAAATCTTTAAAACTACGCAACGGATTTTGATGCGGTTTTTTTCAATAGATAGAGTGATTCAAGAGGAAGGTTTATATGTATAATACATGCATAATATACTAAGGCAACATTGCTAATTTTAGAGGTTTCTAACGTGATGTCGTAAATTAACCTTTTAAGCCGTAAATTTTTTAGGCTTATTTAGCAATTAGCAAAAACGCTGCCTAACCCTACGAGTTAGATCAAATTAATATTCTACAGTATTGTACACCATAAAAAGGTCTACAAAAAAGTCCGCGATGGTATATGTTTATCTTTTAGGGATAACCCACATTAACCATTTTTATTGTTTACTTTTTACGTGGGAAAATGGCTTATTTACGAAGCTATTTTAAGCAATACGGCATTAATCCTTATCGAATTAAGTACCTTAAATACAGTGTGCAATTATAGATCAATATGGTTCCTTACAGCATGTAAATTAAACAAATATTTTCGGAGATATTACAAATTTAAAATTTGCGTTTAAAAATATGTAATGTAATAAAAATTGTATGAATTTAGATATTCCAAAGATAGCAGGAAATCTTCATAGTAAGTATAGGGGAAGAGGAATTGTTTTACTCCAAATTTAATGCGTGCAGGCCAAGGGCGGTAATGAATGAACCAAAAATACTGGATCGATTTTAATCATGTTTTCATTGAGTGACATAGGCATATATATTTTATGCCCGTGCAAAGTCGGAGCGGGCCGCTATGTTTTTATATACAACGTTCATATTTTTTCTGTAGTGTATTTAATTTAGTATCAGCATTGCACCCGTGCGAAGCCGGGGCGGGTCGCTAGTATTTTTATATTTTTTTAGTGTAACAAAAGCATTTTTTTATATACTTTAAAGTTTCCTTTGACCTACGAGGTTTTATCTAGACTGGACCTACGGTTTAACATGGGCTCCGAACCACAGTTCTCGGCGTTAAGCCTACCGACTGGCCAGTGACCAACTTAGAAATCCTCCCAGTAGACATCAGGTTTTACCCAGCCTGGTTACTGGCGTGGCTGCGATAATTTTCCTTGTCGGATTTTGCACTCCTGCCTAAGAATATGTTCAATCACATATGTTAAACAATCACAAACATAAATTTACGACCATGCCCCAGCAGGATTCGAACCCGCGTCTATCGCAACAGTAGGAGGACCATTTGCGCCAACCAAGCCGGCTTACAAAAGCATTACATTTTGTTTTAAAAATATTATTTCGTCTTTTCAAATGTTCTGAATACTTTGTTACATCTTGAATATATAATGCTAGGTATAATATTAATATACAAATTAATTTGTTATTATTTCTCCGTTGTACTTGCATCAATAGACAAGCTATATGAGTGCGGGATAAATATATCAGAATATATTTGCCAAATTAAAATTATGTTAGACTACTTTAACTAATACTAAGAATAAACACTTATATACTACGCAAGTCCATGTAGTTTGGTTATAATTAATTATCTGGTTTCTTGCGCGTCCAATAGCTGTCTGTTCTTCATTACTTCTACATTGCTGTGATTTAACAAAATTCCTTGATGTGTTAAGAAAATGTCCTAAATTAATAAAAAAGGAAACAAACAACATGTGAAAAACAATGAAGTAATTCCAGTTGTCCTTCAATATTTACCGATGATTTGATATGAGTTTGATTGAGTTTGATGTGATTGATACTCGAAAAACGACAAGTTTTCTTCAAACAAATTATATTATTTATTTCTAAAATCATGTCATAAGAAAGATTGATGGCTACTAAATTTAGTGAATATACGCAATACCAAAAATCAAAATATATGCCCTTTAGCATATATTTACATCGTTTTCCTTTCGATATTCATAGATATATTTTCAAAGATTTCAGTTTCATTATGTTTCAGCCGCTTATAATGCATATGTGACATAACTGAATATAGTATAACTTTTGCAGTCGATGTTAATGGTTAACCTGCTTTCTTCCATGCATGTTCATGTTTTTATTTCAAAATTATTCAAAGACAAAAACTCAACACAGCAAAGTTATAGGTTTTAAAAGTTGAACTTATCACATTGATACTAGTATTAGTCTTGACAGCAAATCAATTCATCAATTTTCTATCAATAATAGGGAATTATGTTATTTTATCTGTCCAAAAAATTAATCTATTTTACTTAGATCTGGGAAAACATTGTCGATTTAACTTCTTACACATCACCAAATATCAATAATAATGCACTTTGACTTAGTTTTGGCTAAATGAAGTCTGCTGTAACTTGGTCAAGATCAAATTACTAAACCATATATTTCCTGTCAAATTAGAGAACCCACAAATCATGACTGTTTTGATTTATTTACTAAATCTGTCCCTACGATCTTAAATCTTGTTTATAAAAATCTTTATTGTCAATTTGAGATAGTCATTCATAATTTTCTTCATCTTTATGACTCTCACGATTGCTGTAAAATTTCTTGAACGGTCTTTAAACAAAACGTTCATCAGCGGTTCCTTGATAAAATGCATCATCAAATCGCTTAATAATGCAGACTAATTTAACATTCCAGTGTAACTGGAACAAGAGAATTAACGCAATTCACTTTTTGTTCGTATTCTATTCAAAATTTTAAATGAAATGGTGTGTGAAAATATATAATGAAATTTCAAAATTAAGTATAATACTAAAAAGTGTATAAACAATAAGCGAGCATTAAATTAAGCAACATAAAAAGCGACATTTGTTGGGAAAGACGTGGTTCATTTTAATTTTGGTATGTAGCTTTTAAATGATCATTAATGTTTTATAAATCAAGATCAGAAGCAATGTGGCTACACATCTGACAATACATCCATAATCTAAATTTGTTACTGTGGTTTTCGTTCTGATGTCATTGGCTATCTGGGATTAAGTTGTAATTATTTCCATTCTTCTGTTTCCTGATTATTTCTCCAACGTTTTCCACTATTTTCTCCTCCAACACTATTTTTACATGAAGCATTTGCGCTTAAATAATAATTTGAAACAGCTAGGTTTACGGAACGACTATTCTGGAGTTTGAAAAAACATTAACCATCACTGTACAATAATTTAAACCAAAGCAAAGCGGAAGCAATACCGCTACATAGATCTAACAGTACTTCCAAAACTAAACTTGTGATTGTGATTTTCGTTCTGATGCCATTGGTCATTAGGATTAACTGTTGACTATTTCCATTATTCTGTATTTCCTCCAACGTTTTCTTCTCAAAAATTTTAACTGCATTCGAACTGCAACTTCAAGATGATGGAAACCAAATTCAACAACTGCGATATAACGAAGCAGTGTCACTATACACTATCACATGTTTTCGGCATTGAATTTCTTGGAATCAAACAAGAAAATCCAAACATAAATTATTTTGTTTTTCATAAAAATGTATAAATTGAGTAATATAGATATAATTGTGAAAAAAGAAACCACATTAGAAATAATTTTAAAAAAATTTGCTCCAGATATCTCTCAATTATATTTTTAATCAAAATAAATGCGTTATACACATATTTGAATGTATTATTTTCAATTAGCCGTTGCCAACGTACAAATAGCTTCTGGTGAAACCGCAAATTCGCCTGAGAATATCTGTACGAACGAGATATGTTTAATGGAAATCAAAAAGTAGGTCTTGATTTTTTCCTTCGAGCCAGCCGCAACCTTATCCATTGTGGCCGTGGTGGAGTTTTCGCGCTAGGATGTAAAAGACGGCGATCAAATTACGCAACAACCACGGCGAACGACAAAAGAAGAGAAATAAAAATGAAGAAGAAACCAACGTAATTTCTAGCGGTGATTTAATTCTTCCAAAGGTCGTCGGTGAGCCATCGGAGATATTAACGAGCAAAATACGAAGAAGTAAAAAGAGCTATCGCTAGAGGTAACATTACGACGACGATACAAAGATGCTTCGCCTTTGTTTTCGTCATCGGTGCCCTGGGGCTGCGTTTAAGTTTCTTTTACTCTCGGATGATGATTCGTGCAATTTCAACAAATTCGAATATTAGGTTCTCGATTAATAATCGTCGTTTCTTTTTTTATACTGTTACAGCTTAAACCAGTTCTGACGAATGATACATACCTACTTAATAAATACCTAAGAAATTGCAAAGAGACACTCCCCAGTTGAAAGAAAAACATGTATGACATTGAAAACATTTTTATAGCAATATACATTCTGTATGAACAGTATAAGGATTTTACTGCTTGAAAATTTTTTCACAAATTGTTCTATATTTATTAAGGAACGAACTTACATGTTATGATATTGAATGAAATACTTACTATTTGTGTTATAATCAGGAATTGCATCTTGGTTAAGCAATGTTTTCCACATTTGAGTCCATACTCATCCAGTCCGGTAGTGAAATAGGAGCTCTTAAAAGATTCCCTTAAATTTATCACTGTTAACTTTTAAAAATAATTTCTGCGATAAGACAGAAACATTTGAAAAACAACGATAACAATAAGAAAGATGTAGTTCAACAAAATACCCTAAAATTATATACAAAAATTGAAAGAAAAAACAAATATAACTTAAGATGTCCAACAAAATTTGAAATTTATGCATGGAAAGAAAAGAAATCTGTCAATTCTTCATTCTATGCTTCTATGCTTTATAGCTGAATATTTTATCACTTTAGGAAAATCACACCTTAGACGTTCTCAATTAGTATAAATTAAAATATAATTTTCTGCAGATATGGCAGTGACTTAATGGCAGTTGAAACCTACACCGAAAACAACTTAACGGCCAGTATAGCCAACACATCGGTACCATCCGAACGGAGAGGCCTCGATCACTACTGGTTGGGTCTGGCATCGCTGGATGATCTTCGAACGAACACCTTGGAATCCGCCGCTGGTACCTTGGTTTCTCAATATTCCGGTAAGTACGATCCTAACGCCATGTTTCAATCTATCTACATCACAGCATTGCAGGGTTTTGGTCACTGAACCAGCCGGATTCCACGTCTGGCGAATGTGTCGATGTTAGCATCACCGAAGAGAATCAATCCTGGGAACTCACTACCTGCGAAAGTCTTCTTCCGTTCATGTGTAAGGCCAGAGCTTGTCCGGCCGGCTCGTTCCACTGCTCCAACGGTAACTGTATCAACGAAAAGTTCAAATGCGACAAACAAGGTAGGCCGAAAGCTTGTAACCGTTGTTAAATAGTATTTATACTCCACCCTCTTCATCTAGATGACTGTGGAGATAACAGCGATGAGTTGGATTGCGCACAAAACTGTAATTTCTATCTGGCTAGCAGTGGAGATGTTGTGGAATCCCCATACTACCCTCACAAATACGCCCCCTTAACAAACTGCAAATGGACCTTGGAAGGTCCCCAGGGCCACAACATTCTACTTCAATTCCAAGAGTTTGAGACCGAGAAAACCTTCGACACCGTCCAGATTCTTGTCGGAGGTCGAACCGAAGACACCTCAGTTAATTTGGCGACTCTATCCGGCAAGCAGGATCTAACCAACAGATCCTTTGTGTCTGCTTCGAATTTTATGATCATAAAATTTAGCACCGACGCTTCGGTCGAGAAAAAAGGTTTTAGAGCATCGTGGAAAACGGAACCTCAAATCTGTGGAGGTAATTATTTAGAATTTTCTCGATATTCCAAGATATTCTACTCCAATACTTCCAGGTACCTTACGTGCAACCCCTCAGGGACAAATCCTCAAAAGCCCCGGCTATCCCAACCAATATCCCGGAGGTTTGGAATGTTTGTACATACTCCAAGCCCAAAATGGCAGAATTATTACCCTGGAAGTCGACGATTTAGATCTGGATGAGGCCAGAGACTATATTTTCGTAAGAGATGGTGACTCGCCCAGAAGCAAACCCATCGCCAGGCTCACTGGACGATTGGAGGATAATCAGAGGATCATCATGTCTACTAACAGTCAGCTCTATGTTTATTTCAAGACCAGTCTAGGTGATTCCAAAAGAGGGTTCAGAATAAGGTTCGTTGCTAGTTTCTTCTTCTCTCGTTTACTTCTACTAGTTTCTTTCCAAAGATTTATTTAATAGTTTCCATATTTTCACTAAATCTCTTCAATTTGACAGACTAAATAATGTATTCAAATATGTAACCATTTTTATTATAATTTTAAAAATCCACAACAAGATATTCGAATAGAACTGAATTTCGATTATTAATTAGTATTAATTTGGGATCTTTGATATAGCAAATTATGTTATAACAAGAAATCCTTCATTCAATTGCTAGTTGTGGAAGAAATGCACAAAATTTCAACATAACCTCACATTAGTTTAAAAAAATATTTTCACAAAATACGTGATTTTTTCTTTATAATTTATCAAAATCAATTTCAAAAGGCTCTTGCACTAGTTATATGTAACTTTGAAAAAGATTTTAGACAAATTAAAGATTAAATTGTGCATTCTAATGTATTCTAATTCAAATGTTTTACAAAAGTTATATTTAATTTAATACCAGATAAACGAAAAATGCGATTTTTAAATGTACAAACCCATATAACTTCATAATAATAATTTCTCCATTAGGTACACCCAAGGATGTAAGGCAACTATCGTAGCAAGAAATGGAACAATCACCTCTCCTGCCTTCGGCTTAGAAAACTACCCGAGCAATCAAGAGTGTCTCTATAAAATCAGAAACCCAATCGGTGGCCCACTATCTTTGAATTTTAACGAGTTTGACGTCGATCAATCTGATTTCGTACAAGTTTTTGATGGTTCCACCCCAAGTGGATTACGGTAAAAGTTCGATAACTGAAAACTAAGACATGATTTTAAAATCGAAATATTTCTTATAGACTCCACTCTGGAAATGGTTTCACCTCAAGCACCAAGCCCAAAATCACACTAACTGCTTCTAGTGGAGAGATGTTGGTCAGATTCAACAGTGACGCACTGCATAGCAAGTCCGGTTGGAGAGCAACATTTTCAGCTGGTTTGATCCTTCCCATTATTTGATTTTATGTATTTTTAATCGCATTAATTGTTTCAGATTGTCCCCAGCTTCAACCAGGAATAGGAGCTCTGGCTTCAAGTAGAGACACAGCATTCGGAACCGTGATAACGTTCAGCTGTCCCACCGGTCAAGAATTCGCCACAGGAAAGAACAGGATCACCACCCAATGTCAACCTGGAGGTAACTGGTCCATCAGCTATATACCCAGATGTCAGGAAGTGTACTGCGGACCGGTGCCTCAAATTGACAACGGATTCTCCATTGGATCCTCCAACGTGACATACAGAGGACAGGCCATGTATCAGTGTTACGCTGGATTCGCTTTCCCCTCAGGAAAACCCATAGAAAGAATTTCCTGCTTGGCTGATGGACGATGGGAAAAGAAACCAACATGTTTGGGTAAGTAAATAGATCATCATCGTCATTTTCATGAATGCATAGATATGCATAGAGTGTATATTTTTTTAATCGAAAGTTCTTCATCGAATATCACCATTATTGACAATCGGTTGTTGAATAAGGTTCGCCTCGCCATTCATGTGGTTTTTGGGACCGTCCATGATGATTGATTCGCTTCACTATGTAATTATGTGAATACTTTTCATTCGGCAAACATTGTAATCTAGGTCTCCGGATTTTTTTTCTACTAAACACGCAGAATTTGACTTAAGCATTATATTTTAAGTAATTCAAGCCTACAAATACCAGACTGCAATAGTGTCCAGTTCAATAAGTCTTAGAATAATACCGAGAAATTGATACACTAAACTTCCTTCTCTTGCACAAATACCACTTTTTTTTAGAGAAAGCTCCTGTATCTTAGATCCAATTGGCCTTATTATTACAGTTGTGAATGCTACGCTAGTCTCTTATATTTTTACCCAATTGAAAGTTCATGTAACTTGGATCCAAATGGCCTTATTATTACAGTTGTGAATGCTACGCTAGTCTGTTGTATTTTTACCCAAATGAAAGCTCATGTAGCTTGGATCCAAATGGCCTTATTATTACAGTTGTGAATGCTACGCTAGTCTGTTGTATTTTTACCCAAATGAATTGGATCCAAATGGCCTTATTATTACAGTTGTGAATGCTACGCTAGTCTGTTGTATTTTTACCCAAATGAAAGCTCACGTAGCTTAGATCTAATTGGCTTGGCCTTATTATTACAGTCGTGAATGTCACGCTAGTTTCTTGTATTTTTACCCAAATGAAAGCTCATGTAGCTTGGATCCAATTGGCCTTATTATTACAGTTGTGAATGCTACGCTAGTCTCTTGTATTTTTACCCAAATGAAAGCTCATGTAGCTTGGATCCAATTGGCTTGGTCTTATTATTACAGTCGTGAATGTTACGCTAGTTTCTTGTATTTTTACCCAAATGAAAGCTCATGTAGCTTGGATCCAATTGGCTTGGTCTTAGTATTACAGTCGCGAATGTTACGCTAGTTTCTTGTATTTTTACCCAAATGAAAGCTCATGTAGCTTGGATCCAATTGACTTGGTCTTATTATTACAGTCGTGAATGTTACGCTAGTTTCTTGTATTTTTACACAAATGAAACCTCATGTAGCTTGGATCCAATTGGCCTTATTATTACAGTCGTGAATGCTACGGTACTCTCTTGTATTATTGGGTAAAAATACTTGTATATCTGCTGCAAGATCAAAGCTGATGTTTAAATTCATAATAGTAGATGATGCGTTAGTAGACAAGATATTTATTTTTTCTTTATTTTTTCTCAAGCCATATCTTGGCTTCGAATATAATTCTTGGTTGAAATACAATTCAAGGAATTTACATCTGTAACAAATTACACCTGAATGCATATGACCAGCTTATATGGCGGTAGCTCATTATTTGAAGTCAAATTTACATTCTGTTATAAGTTAATCGTGGCCTTACTTCAAGTACAGTTGATTAAACATTGGTTTAGTTTGTGAATATCCATAGGAAATTGTTGAAACAATAATCAAATCGTACTTCATGTACACTATTGTACATATGCACAGTCTTTTGTGGTATTCACAACTATTAACATCTGCATTAACAAACAAATTCTGTACTAAAATGATCATATTTTTACAGCATCCCAATGTGCTGCTTTACCAGAAGTACCCCATGCCAACGTCACAATCCTGAACGGTCTCGGTCGCTCGTATGGTACCATCATTCGTTACGAATGCGAACCGGGCTATATCCGTAGCGGACCCCCAGTGATCCTCTGCATGAGTAACGGCACCTGGAGCGGAGACGTCCCCGTCTGTTCCCGCGCCCGATGCCCTACTCTACCCAAAATCGACAACGGAATGATCACGGATACGTCCAGACAGTATTTCTTCAACGATGAAGCCAGAGTACAGTGTTTCAAAGGATTCAAACTGATCGGGAACAGTATCTTGAGGTGCGGAGAGAACCAGGAGTTCAACAACCCCCCCAGATGCGAGGACATCAACGAATGCATCAGCAGCCAGTGCGACGTCGCCTCCACCGAGTGCATGAACACTCCTGGCTCTTTCCAGTGTAAATGCCGTAAAGGTTTCAACCCTACGAACGAATGTCGACCTGTCGCTGATCTGGGATTGATCAATGGAGGGATTCCGGATGAGTCCATCACGGTATCTAGCACAGAATCTGGATATGATAAATCGGTATGTTCTCACTACTTTTAGCTTAGTTTTGGTCTCATAACAACATTTTTCACCAAACGACAACTGACTGCATGAATGAATTCACGTTTTTCCTTTTTGATATATTTTATCAGATTAAAATATAAGTTTCCTAGAAATGCTACAAATTTATTTCTATATAGTTTGTTCATAAGTCACTCACTATTATACAAGTGCCTATCAACATTTGGCCCGCTTCAGTCTACAATGTGCCCAAGAGTCTTCAAGTTTCGAGGACATTTATTGTTTTCGTTATTATCGTTAAATGCTAATGTCTATTCGTAGTTGCTTCTTAATTCTTATCCACTGCTAAAATTGCTTGTATGATCCGCAAATATCAAAACTACTATAATAAAGCAAATGAAAACTACCTGTTTCTTTTTTTATTAATCTAGAACGTCAACAATCTTCCACTGGACAATAAGTATCTTGAGGCATTAAGTATATAAGTATTATATGATTTCAGTTATATAATTTAATTCGTTAATAATTATATCCTGACACGTAGTAGATCACTTCAGTAAGTAATCTACTGGACAACTTATAATCTAAATCTTATTCTAGATACTAACTTATTTTAAAGTCTATCCTAACTTATTCTAAAAACTATTCTAGCTTATTCTAGAGATTATTAAATCTCACTCTATGTGTGTATTAATCCGTTCGTATAGCAGTTCGCGTTTTAGCCTACACACTTCACTGTCATCGCGCACATTTTACTGCTTCAGCGTACTTTCGCACTAACACTCCGAATCACACTTGTTATGGGTTCTATGGAGATATCGCGCTGAATCAGTTTGTTGAACACGTAATATGGAGCATCGACGATGACTCGCAATACTTTATTCTGGAACCTCTGGAGAATATATATGTTAGATTTGCCAGTAGTACCCCACAGTTCAATACCCTAGGCCCAAATGGACCTAAGTATCGACTCATACAGCAAAACCTTGTTATCTAAAGATAATTTAGATTTACGCCCAGCCAGTACGTTTAGTTTAGTTTAAGCCCAAGCTGTTTGCGTTTTGTAACTATATGTTTTTTCCATATCAAACGTCGATCGAAATGCATTCCCAAATATTTAGTGTTGTCTGCTTACAGAAGTTCATGATTATTCAATTTTACTGAGGGACATGTTCTTCTACAAAATGCTTCAATTTAAACTGTATGTAAAATGAGAGAAAACCTATCAATGTTGAAATTGAAGTAAAACTAAAACTAAAACATAAAATGGAAAACTATAATCAAATGGTTTTTAGATGGTTCGACTAAACAACGGTGTGGGATGGTGCGGCAACACAATCGACGGTGGCTCCAACTGGGTCATGCTGGACCTTCGAGCTCCCACCATCATCAGAGGATTCAGGACAACGGCCGTAACCAGACTTAACGGTGACGTGGCCTTCACATCGGCTGTAAGACTTCAATTCACCGACGATCTAACTGACGTCTTCAAGGACTACAGAAACCCAGATGGTTTAGCCGTCGAATTCACCATCGAAAAACCCACCTTGAGTATTCTAAACTTGCCGGTCCCTATCGAGGCCCAATATATCAAATTCAAAATCCAGGTAAGGTTTTTTTTTCTTTCAGGTAAATTGAACTATAATTCTCTATAATTTTCCATATTTAGGACTACGTGGGGGCACCTTGTCTAAAACTAGAAGTCATGGGATGCACCAGGTTGGAGTGTTCTGACATAAACGAGTGTTCGGAAAACAACGGCGGCTGTCAACAGAAATGTCTTAACACCGCTGGAGATTATTCCTGTGCGTGCAACGTCGGCTACGAGCTGTACCAGCAGAACGGTACTGCCGCGTTCTTCATCGAACCATCCGAAAACGGTAAACGCGACGGAGACGTGTACCAGGTGAACAAATCCTGTGTTCCCGTCATGTGCCCTTCATTGAACTCGCCCGAAAATGGTCTGATCCTCTCCACAAAAGAGAAATATCACTTTGGCGACTTAGTGAGATTCCAGTGCAACTTTGGATATGTGATGACAGGCAGCAGCTCATTGCTGTGCACTTCCACTGGAGTATGGAATGGAACAGTACCTGAATGCAAATGTAAGGGTAATCTTTAAATAAATCTGAACAAAAACTTCGCCAATTTCTTCAAAATTTAACACAATAAGTTACTAGCTTCTTTATTCATTAATTCGTCAAAGAATTAAACAAACAGAAATAAGAATCACAAGGAGAAATGTAATAACATAGATAAACTTTTATCAAACATATTTTTATAGATGCTCAGTGCGTATCACTACCAGACGACAAGAACGAAGGCCTGAAGGTTATTCGAAATGACGAAGACACTGTCTTGGTGCCGTTCAGAGAAAATGTAACACTGAACTGTGGCCTTACCGGAAGACAACTGAGAAGAACGTCAAGCTCGAGCTTCAGACAGTGCGTCTTTGATCCCAAACCAGGTTAAACTCCCTAAAAGCCTCCTGTAGGAACTATTTAAACGACAACTTATTACAGGTTTCCCGGATTACTGGTTGAGCGGAGCCATGCCTTCATGTCCTCGCGTAGATTGTGGTATACCTCCACCAACACCTGGAGCTGAATATGGACAATACATAGACACCAAGTATCAATCTTCCTTTTTCTTCGGTTGTCAGAATACTTTTAAATTGGCTGGGCAGAGTAGTAAACATGACAACATCGTTAGGTAATATCAAGCCACATCGTAAAGCGACAAAGTATCGTCAACAATATACTTTATAGGTGTCAAGCCAATGGAGTGTGGGACTTTGGTGATTTGAGATGCGAGGGACCAGTCTGTGAAGATCCAGGACGACCACATGACGGTTTCCAGATATCGCGAAGCTACGAGCAAGGCTCTGAGGTCAGCTTCGGTTGCAGTCGCGCCGGATACATCCTCATCAACCCCCGGCCCATCACCTGCGTGCGAGAGCCCGAATGCAAAGTGGTGAGGCCCCTGGGATTGGCTTCCGGCCGTATTCCCGACTCAGCCATCAACGCTACCAGCGAGCGACCAAACTACGAAGCGAAGAACGTGAGACTGAACTCCGTGACCGGTTGGTGTGGAAAACAAGAAGCTTTCACTTATGTCAGCGTAGATCTGGGGAAAGTCTACAGAGTCAAGGCCATTTTGGTGAAGGGTGTTGTCACCAATGACATCGTAGGTCGTCCCACGGAAATCAGATTCTTCTACAAGCAGGTAACTATCTCAAGATGTAGGGTTTTTAAATTTATTGGTTTAATTTATTTAATTAATATTATTGGATCAGAGTCTCCCCTACGCATTAGAATGTTTTTGACCTTGTCACACAGACCAAGAAATATTAGACAAACAAATAAATATTACAAATTAATTGTTTATAGATATAAATTATTTATAAATGAAACTATCTACAAGTTAAAGTTAGATAAAATAAGAGTAAATAAGAATTAAGTACAATTTCCTGGAGAAAATCAAATAATTTGGGCAGGTTTTGAGTCAAGCACATGTCCCTCAAGGAATCAGACAAGCCATGACTTCTTCTGACACTTAATTAATTTTCTAATTTTTCTGTTTCGGCATCGAGCAATATCATTCCAATATTTTTCAGATCGGTTTCTGTGATCTTGATCGATGATTTTGCCGCAGTCTGCAAACTTCTCAATCTACAGATATATAAAAACTATATTGTATTCTGCGTCTCTGGATTTATTCCTCATCTGTTTATTGTCAGTCGTATCTTAAACTAATGACTTCTAATACAGTCTCGGAGAGAAACATGTAGAATTTGCCTTAAGTATCACTTTTGAAATACATTAATCTTACAGATGTCACACTGCAACAGTATCCAAGTCTCAGAGTCACACAAAAGGATATGTAAGATAAAGTAAAATTCTTAAAAAATGGATTATATTATTTATTGTAAAATATCCTCTCTTTTACATGCACTATCTTAAAAAAGCAAAAGTTCTTAAAGCTTGGCACGCTGTATCATTGATCCCAAGTACTTAAGTACTCGGATACTTGCTCTAAAATCATTTGGTCTACACTTTAGACACAAAAGGAGTACAAAAATTACTAATTTCTTAAAACTTTACATCAATAGATCTAGCACAATTCTTGTATTTTGTTTCGTAATGAATGTTGAGCAAAAATCGTACTTAATTAAAAAATATGAACAAGTTTAGTTTCAAAAAAAAAGTTATATATTCCGTACAAATTTACAGACTATCAGAAACAATATTAATACTCGCAATTCTGCTCCATTGCTACTAAATACATAATGCAGCCGGCTTGGTGGCGCAGTCGTAAAGGCTATAGGACGGTCCTCCTACTGTTGCGATAGCCGCGGGTTCGAATCCTGCCGTGGCATGGTTGTAATTGTATGTTTGTGATTGTTTAAAATTTGTGATTGTCCTAGGCAATATGTGTAAAATCCGACAAGGAAAATGATCCCGGTCACGCCAGTAACCAGGCTGGGTAAGACCAGATGTCTTCTGGGATGATTTCTAAATTTGGTCACTCGCCAGTCGGTAGACTTAATGCTGAGGACCGTGGTTCGGAGCCCACGTTAAACTGTAGGTCCAGTCCAGATAAGCCCCTAGTTAAATTTATAGTAAATATATAGTACAAATAATTGCACTATTGCTAATTTATCATTGGACTATCATTGGTCAATTTAGATTAAAATTATTTAAAAAACCCATGAACTGATTATCGTTAATAATTAATTAATTTTATTTCTCTACTTTGCTAATTACTGTCATTATATCCAACAAGTTCATGTTCAGTTACAAGTTCTTTCACTACATCTAACACATTCTTACATCGACTCTGAAGATTGTCTTTAATTAGTTTAAAGGTATCTCACTTCATTTGCATAATTTCTAACATATTTTTCTGTGCTGTAAATAGTATAAAAGAACAAAATAAAGCATAAATGTATATACTTCTATTACAACAGTGGTATTTACTTGGCTAAATAATAGTTAAACTCTTTCTCATAATCATTTTTGCGTTTTTAAGAGGTATAGACTTCTTCATAAATTATTGTCGACTTTCGTGTTAGGTTTGTATTATATAATAACATCCAAAATAAACAGCAAGGTGTTTTAATACGAATTAAGGCGAATTAAATAGCTTAACGCATTATTTTTCTTATAATCTATTGAGCTTAATCTACGAGATATTATTGATAGTGTTTAAAAATGATTGAAAATTAAATTCCTTTTTGCTTCCAGGCTGATAATGAAAATTACGTGGTCTACTTCCCCAACTTTAACTTAACCATGCGTGATCCCGGAAACTATGGTGAGCTGGCAATGATCTCTCTACCCAAATACGTGCAAGCACGCTTCGTCATCCTGGGTATTGTCAGTTACATGGACAACGCTTGTCTGAAGTTCGAATTGATGGGTTGCGACGAACCTGAGGAGGAACCACTGTTGGGATATGATTATGGATATTCTCCTTGTGTCGGTAGGTTTTACCGTGACCCTTATTTCGATTTTTTGGTGTTTAATGTACATGTTTCTTCCAGACAACGAGACCCCAGTGTTCCAGAACTGTCCACAACAGCCCATAGTGGTGCAGAAAGACGGTAATGGTGGACTTTTACCGGTTAACTTCACCGAACCCACCGCGGTTGATAATTCCGGTAGCATCGCACGTCTGGAAGTGAAACCACCTAACTTTAAGACGCCAGTGTATGTTTTCGAGGATATGGTGGTCAAATACGTCGCTTTTGATTACGACGGTAATGTAGCGATCTGTGAGATCAACATCACCGTACCGGACAATACTCCACCTCAGCTCAGCTGTCCCCCAAGTTACGTCATCGAATTAGTAGATCGCGAGGACAGTTACTCCGTCAATTTCAACGAGACCCGCGTAAGGGTAAACGCCACTGATGCCTCTGGAGAAGTACACTTGACCTTCGTGCCCGAGAAAGCCACCATCGCCATCGGAGGCTTCGAAAACGTCACCGTTATCGCCGCTGATAAGTATGGCAACAAAGCCAGCTGTCACTATCAAGTATCGGTCCAGGCAACTCCTTGCGTTGACTGGGAGTTGAAACCTCCCGTTAACGGAGCCATTAACTGTCTCCCGTGGGACAAGGGACTTCAATGTATAGCCACCTGTAACCCTGGCTTCCGATTCACCGACGGAGATCCGGTCAAGACGTTCACATGCGATAAGAACATTCCTTGGAAACCAACTGCGGTAGTACCCGACTGTGTGTCAGAAAGTAAGTCCCGTTTACGTCCAATGGTTTCAACCTATCTTCAACTAAACCTACATTTCAGATACTCAACAGGCTGATTATCACTTCACCGCCAGTATGAACTATAGAGCCAACGGGGCAGTCGCATCAGCTTGTCTCAATCAGTACACGGACCTGCTGTCTCAGTTCTACTTAAACCTCAATAACGTTCTCTCCGAAAGATGTTCAGCCGTCAACGTTAAGATGAATGTATCGATAATCAACGCCATGGCCAGTTTAGTAGATGAGAATGTCGTTAAGGTATGTTATATTGAACATTAAACCAAAATAGTTATTTTGTAAAAAGAAGATTCACATTTCTTTTTAAATAATTTTTTGTAACTTCGCAACTACCATTGATAGCAACAATTAACACTCCAAAAGTACTATTACATGACATAAAAAATTTAACACTTAGAGGTTAATCCTCATCATGTATTGAGATCATTGACTAATCGTTGTAAATTCATTCATCATGTCCAAACCACTGCAATCGTGTTGGCCTTGTTTTTCAAATGTATATTGAAGAGAAACGCTCACAAATCATTATAATATATTGCTTCAAATTCTACATCACTACATAGTATAAAACAAAGTCGCCTTTTCTGTCCCTATATCCCTATGTGCGCTTAAATCTTTAAAACTACGCAACGGATTTTGATGCGGTTTTTTTCAATAGATAGAGTGATTCAAAAGGAAGGTTTGTATGTATAATACATGCATAATATACTAAGGCAACATTGCTAATTTTAGAGGTTTCTAACGTGATGTCGTAAATTAACCTATTTTTTTAGGCTTATTTAGCAATTAGCAAAAACGCTGCCTAACCCTACGAGTTAGATCAAATTAATGTACTACAGTATTGTACACCATAAAAAGGTCTACAAAAAAGTCCGCGATGGTATATGTTTATCTTTTAGGGATAACCCACATTAACCATTTTTATTGTTTACTTTTTACGTGAGAAAATGGCTTATTTACGAAGCTATTTTAAGCAATACGGCATTAATCCTTATCGAATTAAGTACCTTAAATACAGTGTGCAATTAATATAGATCAATATGGTTCCTTACAGCATGTAAATTAAACAAATATTTTCGGAGATATTACAAATTTAAAATTTGCGTTTAAAAATGTGTAATGTAATAAAAATTGTATGAATTTAGATATTCCAAAGATAGCAGGAAATCTTCATAGTAAGTATAGGGGAAGAGGAATTGTTTTACTCCAAATTTAATGCGTGCAGGCCAAGGGCAGTAATGAATGAACCAAAAATACTGGATCGATTTTAATCATGTTTTCATTGAGTGACATAGGCATATATATTTTATGCCCGTGCAAAGTCGGAGCGGGCCGCTATGTTTTTATATACAACGTTCATATTTTTTCTGTAGTGTATTTAATTTAGTATCGGCATTGCACCCGTGCGAAGCCGGGGCGGGTTGCTAGTAGTTAATAAAATCATATCCAGATACTTAAATTATTTTAATCATGTTGAATTAGAGGGTGTTTAGGTGTCAAAGCTGCCGACTATGAATGATTTCACACCTCAACTGATGGGAATGCGAAAATGTTATCTATGCATCCATATATTATGTAAAAATCGTGCTTATTCTTCTCGGTTTGCTTCATTGCATACTTTTTGCACTCTCGATTCTAATATTTCCATAAAAATTGTTAAAAGTATACTAATTTTGATATTCATCGATAATTTTTACAATCTCCGTCGTCCGCTTTCGATATTCCCATAGACTTTACCAACTTCTGCTGTCGCTTGTTCCACTCCAAAGTGATTATTGTAAAATCACTAAAGTATCATTGATATTTGTTATGGATATTTTAGTTCAGATGCAGTCTCTTAGTCTCTTCTTATAGATTGTTGTGGCATCCCAACATGTTTAGTTATCATACAGATATTTCTAGAGTTATCATAATAAATTATTTTTTATTTAACGATAAGGTAGTCGATTTTATCATCAACTAATAACACTAAAAATATCCCCATAAGAAGACCGATGTTCGAGTTAGCCCAATGTTATAAAACAGTTGATAAAATAGAATTCATTAATTAAGATAATTGAAAATATCATCTAGAGGGTTTTTTCAGATTTTAAAACTGTTCAAACTGTTCAAGTCCTAATTTTCTTATTATTGCAATATTATGGAGATTAGAGATGTGTTCTTATTTCCACATGACAATAAGCAAGTCAATTTTTTCAAGCATCTCTACAACTTTTCATAGAGACTTCAATAATCAAGTCGACATTATTTTTTAAACAATTTCATTTAGTTTAAAATGCTTGGATTACTTCACTCAAATATATTTTACATCATATCCAAAGAAAATCCTTAATAAAATGTTTCTGATTTCAGATCGACTACGTCGTCGATATTGTGCCTTTGGTCAGACAAATCCAACTGTACGATCTGTGCGGCAGTACCTTGAACCTAATGTTCGACTTGTCTGTACCTTACGCCAATGCCGTCATCGAGCCGCTCTTGAACGTTACCTCCATAGGCAACCAATGTCCTCCTTTGAAGGCACTCAAATCTGAAAATCAACGAGGTTTCACTTGCAATGTTGGTGAAGTACTCAATATGGACACAAATGACGTACCACGATGCTGTAAGTTCGCCTTTCAAACTGACATACAGAATAGTTTCTAACTGTCAGTTTTCAGTGCATTGTCCCGCTGGAACATTCGCTGGGTTGAAACAAAAAGAGTGTTCATACTGTCCAAGAGGATACTTCCAAGACCGCGACCGGCAAGGCGCGTGCACTAGATGTCCTCAAGGAACTTACACGAAAGAACAAGGATCAAAAAGCATCTTTGACTGCGTCCCGGTTTGTGGATATGGTACCTACTCTCCCACGGGAATGGTATGATTACAAATACAATTTTAATGAATTGGCACTAAGTTAAGTTTGTAGGTTCCATGCTTGGAGTGTCCCAGAAACAGTTTCACTGGTCAACCACCAACAGAAGGGTTCAAAGATTGTCAGTCTTGCCCAGCCAACACGTACACCTTTCAACCTGCTGCTCCTTCCAAGGATTTATGCAAACCCAAATGTAACGCTGGACAATATTCCCCTACTGGTTGGAGCTATTAAACTTTCGTTTATAAATTTCACCAAACAAATGCTTTTCTAGGATTGGCTCCATGCTCGCTCTGCCCCAAGGACTTTTATCAATCAATTCCTGGACAGACCTCTTGCAATGAGTGTCCCAGCAATATGAAAACGGAAGGTCCTGGTGCTAGTGGACGCGACGAATGCCGTACTGTAAGCGTATTAGAAAAGCTAATTTTTTCCTGTTACAATAAATCGGTGTTTTATAATCGTTGATTATAGGTTGAATGTACTGAAAACGCTTGTCAACACGGTGGAATCTGTATACCGATGGGACACGGCATCCAGTGCTTCTGTCCAGCCGGATTCTCCGGAAGACGATGCGAGATTGACATCGACGAATGCGCATCTCAGCCCTGCTACAATGGTGGAACTTGCATCGACCAACCTCAGGGATATAGGTAGGTTTTGTTCTTCCTTCTTTGAGAAATATCATTTTGCTAATTTATACACATTTTTTTGGCTTAATTTTCTTAGTTTTGTCCAATTTATTAGACTATTTAAACAATCCTTTTGCCACCTCTATTTTTTTATGACAATCTTAATCTATTACTATTGTTTTGTCTTACTTGCATTAGTAGTTCATGTTGTTTAGGTTGTTTCCTCTTCTGATTTCCTGCGCGTTGTCTAGCTATATAGCTTTCATGTTGTGATTTAGTAACATTATTTAATTTTTTAAGTCGAAATCTTGAATAACTTCGTAGATCCATTTAATGTTAAAATTATCGTACATTGTAGGCATTTTAAGATTTGATGTTTTAATGCAACCCAATATATGCACCCTTAACCTCAAATAAGCTTTATAATTGACTGATAAACCAACTATTTTTGTTCGTAGTTCGAGATGAGATTATCTCCCCACTAACCAGTGCAATTCTTTGATTTTAAGTCTAACCTCCACTGTCCTTTGTCTAAGATCATGTTAAACCTTTTTGGTGTATTTTATTTTCTGCTTAACTTTTTTTCTGTTTTTATTACGGTTTGCAATTGTAGTTCATTATGTTGCGCATCCTCCTCTGATTTGGTTTGGAATTCCAGATTTTAATTCCATCTTTCTTGAATTTTTCTTCTCTTATTGATTTTCTAATACTATTCAAAGTTATTTTTTACATACGTCATCTAAATTTGTGACTTCAAAATGTCGCAATGTTGTCGCACTAACTTTGAGTTTTAGTTCGGTTTGGCGATGACATACAACAAAGTTCTAATCTAAATAAAATAATTGAACAAAAAAGTTATCAAAGATAATTTATTTTAACATTACAGTACATCTAAAAACTATAGTTAATTATAGAGCTTTTAAGAGTTTTGCATACGTCTGACAACCGAACGACTTTGACAGGCTCATTCGTTTACGCGTTCGAACTAATCAGACAGCATTGTGTCTCTTTTTAACTAGAATGAAATGAGAAGGAAAATATTTCAGATTCTGAAACGAATTTACAAATTGCGGCAGGCAATACATTAAACATCTTGATGACATATGTACAAAAAACTTTTAATAGACTATAAAAACAATTTGTGTGTACAATGGCGGTCATTTAAGGCTTTGTCTTTGCTACGTTTTATAGCGACTAAATACTAAATACTTCTCTACTCACTGTGCAAAGAAAAAACCAACTGTTACTAATTACCTTTAATTCGAGATCGGAACAACAGAAAAACTTTATTTATGTCACTGCTCTTTTATATGTTTTGAACGGCCACTCGGGACAAAATATAATGTCCTCTACTAGTTATTCTTCTTCTTTTTTACATATTAGGAATGATCGATATAAAACTGTTATTTAACATCAAGAAGATATTTCAAAAAACAACTAACTGTGATTTTTAGATGCCAGTGTGCTCCAGGATATTCAGGTATCAATTGCCAGGAAGAACGATCGGATTGTTCCAATGACACATGTCCTGCTCGAGCCATGTGCAAAGACGAACCCGGATACAAGAACTATACTTGCCTGTGTCGATCGGGATATACTGGAGTCGACTGTGACGTTACCGTAAGTCACATTTTAATAACGCCTTCGTCGGCATCATCATAACAACATTCTGTCGTCTTCAGATCGATCCATGCTCTGCCAACGGCAACCCGTGCAACAACGGTGCCACCTGCATTGCCCTGGAACAGGGACGATTCATGTGCGAATGTCTGCCAGGCTGGGAAGGTCAAACTTGCGAAATCAACGTGGACGACTGTGCCGAGAAACCGTGTCTCCTAGGAGCCAACTGCACCGATCTGGTCGACGACTTCACTTGTTCCTGTCCGTCAGGATTCACCGGAAAACGATGCCAGGAAAAAATCGATTTGTGCAACCGAGGTCCCTGCAAAAATGGAATATGCGTCGACAGACTGTTTTACCACGAGTGCGTCTGCCACCCTGGATGGACCGGAGAAAGCTGCGACATCAACATCAACGACTGCCAACCGAATCAGTGCCAGAACGGCGGTCACTGTACCGATCTGGTGGATGATTTCACTTGCAGTTGCGAACCAGGCTTCACCGGTACTGATTATTAAACTGGCCCAGTATACACGACAGGAATTACATATATGTTTAAACAGGTAAACGTTGTCAACATACCATCGACTTCTGCTCTTCCAAACCATGTCAGAACGGGGCCACCTGCACCGATCTGGTGGACGGCTTCAGTTGCAAATGCAGACCCGGATACGTGGGGCTACAATGTGAGGCGGAGATCGACGAATGTCTCAGCGATCCTTGCAACTCCGTGGGTACCGATAAGTGCGTCGACCTGGACAACAAGTACTTCTGTATGTGCAAGGAGGGTTACAGCGGCAAAATGTGCGAAGAAAACATCGATGACTGTCAAAGCGATCCATGCCTGAACGGAGGTAAGACCCTAGATAAAAAAAATACCTGGAATTTGCATTGAAGTTGCTTTTTTTAATTTAAATCCTACATATCCCTTTCTTGTTAGGTTCCTGCAGAGACGAGGTCGGCGGTTACAAGTGCGTATGCCAGCCGGGATGGACTGGAGTCAACTGTGAGACCGACATAGGCAACTGTCAAGGAAAACCATGCCAAAACGACGCCAAATGTATTAACTTATTCCAGGACTATTTCTGCGTATGCCCATCAGGTAAGGAAGATCTTCATCACCAAACCAATGAAATTGTATTACTTGCTGCTTGTTTTTTTTATAGGTACCGATGGAAAACAATGTGAAACAGCCCCAGAACGATGCATAGGCAATCCCTGCATGCACGGAGGTAAATGCAAAGACTTTGGCTCTGGCTTGAACTGCTCTTGTTCTGAAGGATTCACTGGTAAGTCTGTCACTGCCTCGTGTTTTTGAGTACCTTTAATCAGTGCCGGTAACTTGCAGGAATCGGATGTCAGTACGAATACGACGCCTGCCAAGCTAAAGCGTGTAAAAACGGAGCTACCTGCGTCAACAACATATTTGGTTTTACTTGCGTGTGTCCGGCAGGATTCACCGGCAAATACTGCGAACAGGACATCGTGGACTGTAAAGACAATTCCTGTCCCCCGAGTGCTACCTGCATCGACTTGAGCGGAAAGTTCTACTGTCAGTGTCCGTTTAATTTAACCGGAGAGGATTGCAGAAAAAGTAACCCGAATGCTCCTCCTGCCTAACCATTTAACTAACGACGACTGCCTTTTGCAGCAATATCCGTGGACTACGATCTATACTTCAGCGACGCCTCCAGAAGTTCCGCCTCCCAAGTCATTCCGTTCTACACCACGTCCTCCTCAAGTCTCACCATCGCCATGTGGATTCAGTTCACCCAAAAGGACGAGAACGGAATCTTCTTCACCCTCTACAGTGTGACGTAAGTTGGGTTGTCTTCATAACAACGATTGACCCATTCTAGCTTGATGTTGATGCTTTCAGATCCAAACACGTGCCCACCGACAGAAGACCGATCATTCAGGCTCACTCCAATGGTGTTCAGGTATCTTTGTTTGAAGATTTGCAGGACGTGTACCTCAGCTACAGAGACTATACTGTTATTAATGACGCTCAATGGCATCACATCGCCATTGTGTGGGATGGAGAGAACGGCGGTGAACTTAAATTAATCACGGAAGGGTTGATAGCCAGCAAAGTGGAGGGGTACGGAAGTGGAAGAAAATTACCCGAATAGTAAGTAGTAGTAGTGTTTTTTTAGATGAATAGAAAGACCATCATTTAAAAGATAATTGGAGCTATCTTGTTTACATGAATAGTATAGAATAGGTGAACATTATATATTAGGATTCAAACTTAGTATATATTTTAAATTATTATTTATTATTGAAATCTAGTAAATTAACACTAATAAGCTGTTTGTTTTATTCTACCGTAGCAAATGGTTTTAAAATTATAAAGTTCTTATTCTAGGATAAACACTTTGGGCTTAACATCAGTGTCATTCTTTTTAATGTGCACTAAGGTTTACTGTGAAGTTAGTAAACCTTAGTGAACTAGATCAAATGATTTTACTCTCTTTAATCTTCTGACTAAGACATCATTATCTAGGAACTGTAGAACCTCAACAGTGATGTACTGACGGAGCTTTGTCCATGTCTTTAGGCATAGTTCTTGATAACGTTAACGACAGTTTCTACCTTCAGGTCTTTATGCAGGTTGTTACGAATGTGTCATGGATCATCAAAAATACCTTGCACTACCTTATTTTGGAATATTTGCATTATATTTATATTGCTTTGGATGGTACAACCCCAAAGTTGAAATCTATAAATCCACACTAGTTTCGAGACTTGTTAGTAAAGCTATATTATACACTGACTGGACTGAATATCTACTCAGTAACCAGTACATTTTCTTGTGCTTTAGCTTGAGTTCTCCACATTTTTTCTTAAGATGTGGAACATGCTAATATATTTGGCTGTATTTCCATACAACTATTTGCTAATTTATACTGGCTTGCGCTTGATTCTTTTGTTGTTGTTTTGTATTTTGATTCATTTTGTGCGCCATTTTTCTGCAAAGCACTGTATATCGGCAATAACTGCTTAATACTCGGTTCATTCAGTGTTGTTATCTTTGCAGTGTCATCTGCAAAAGCAGCAACAACATTTTCATTGAATGTAGGCAAGTCCTGAGTGTATAACAGATAAAGGACTGGCCCCAATACATCTCCCTGTAGCACACCTGCTTGTATTTTTCTAACGTCAGAATAGACATCTTGTTTGATTATGAAAACTTAGTATATATGAATTTTGTTTTGATATAAAAAATGATGATAAAAAAATGTTATATTTTTATAAAACTCGTATATTCTTCCAGTGCCTGGGCAACTTTAGGTAAGCCTCAATCCACCAGTCCCAAAGCCTACACCGAATCCGGATTCCAAGGACACCTGACTAAGGTGCAGGTATGGAGCAGAGCTCTGGATGTTACTAATGAGATCCAGAAACAAGTCAGGGATTGTAGGACCGAACCAGTCCTCTACAAGGGACTGGTACTAACTTGGGCGGGATATGAAAATACCGTTGGAGGTACGGTAACGCATACTATGTTCTAATCTTAACATAAATATTACTAATTATTACAGGTGTTGAAAGAGTCGTTCCATCACACTGCGGACAGAGAAACTGTCCTCCAGGCTACTCAGGACCTAAATGCCAATCTCTGGAGGTCGACAAGATACCACCCAAGGTCGAATACTGTCCAGGAGATCTCTGGATCATCACCAAGAACGGCTCGGCTTTGGTTGCGTGGGACGAACCACACTTCAGCGACAACGTAGGGGTGGTGGGCGTGCAAGAAAGAAACGGTCATCGTCCAGGACAGACTCTTCTATGGGGCATTTACCAGATCGCCTACGTCGCCAGCGACCAGGCCGGAAATACCGCCGCATGTACCTTCAAGGTCTCCGTCTTATCGGAGTTCTGCACGGAGCTCGCCGATCCTATTGGAGGATATCAGACCTGCAAGGATTGGGGCGCGGGTGGACAGTTCAAAGTGTGCGAGATCGGATGCGGTTCAGGCTTGAAGTTCTCGCAGGACATTCCTAAATTCTACACGTGTGGCGCCGAAGGATTCTGGAGGCCCAACATCAACCCCAACCTTCCTTTAGTTTATCCAGCTTGTTCTCGTAAGTTATTTTGAATACACATACACGTAATTTTAAAGAAGTGATCGCATCCAAAATATTATATATTACTATGCCACGTTGCCAGTTTAGGTAAATTATATATATCTATGACAACATTGATAGTTTTAATAGCCATACAGAAGATTAATAAATTAATCAATTGTTTCATAGTAAAAAAACAGTTATGAAGCGGACCTTTTAGTCTACAGGACTAAATTTTTGGCGTTTTTATTCTTATTTTTATCACCAATTTCTTACAAAATACTTATTACCGTTTCAAGAATACAAAAAAGTTCTCCGACTATTGTTCCATTTCTTCTGGTCTGCGAACTGGTTCAATTATAACGTCATCGGGGTTGCCAATGCCAATTTATAAAATTCCTCAATAATTTAAGTCAAATTCTCGAAATTGGGAGACAAATTCCTCTTCCCAATTCCAACATTATTTAAAGAAACAAAACAAATCTCAAGCGTTTAAATAATATATACTTTGTATCTTTCCATAGTATAGAATAACTATATAACGAATAACTATGTATAGTGTAACGTGAGAAGAGCTCACCACTCATCTCATTTTTATCCTGTCACAGATTTATAAAGCACTCGAAATTACTCTTCTGATGATAAAGGATCGCTTAAATCAAATCGCTTGGTATTGTCTGAAGTCAATATAATATAAAATTCTTAGCCTCAATCTGCAATAGCAGGACATTTTTTAATTTAATGTATATTCCGTCTAAACCTAAAAAATTTGTTAAAAGTTATTTCTTGAAATATTTGCACAAGAGTTGATATAATTCATTTTTATAAAGTTTTCAGGCAGCATTTTCAAAAGAATGAAACGAGGTGTTCAAATTCATTAGCAGTGAAATTAAGTAGCATTAAGTACTAAAAATATCACAGTGAATTGTAATCAGCATGTTTGGTAGTTGAAAAAAACTGTCAAGTAGGTTTTTAATAGAGTGTACTACTCTAACAAGCGCTTTTAATGAGAGCCATCGAATTTGACTCGGGCTATCGATATTATATTTTCGATGAAATGTCAAAATCGCTTCATTTTCCCAGTGTAATGCCAATCTCCAATAAATCCCCAATAGATGAAATTCCCCGCAGATGTGGGAGTGCCCCACAAGTTGGCAATGCCGCACGTCACAACAGTAGCTTTAAATCCAAAAATAATTCGAATTTTGACGAGTTCTCTTAAGGACATAATATTAAAGTCTAGATCAGAGAACGAGTTTTTCAAGCTACGTTTAAATCTGGCTATATCTGTCTGATATATTCAATAATTTAGTTTTTTAACGAAATAACAATAGTCAGTTTCAAAACAGTCAATTGAGCTTCAAATTCAGAAAGGTAAAGTGTGTTTGTAAGTGGTTACTTTTATTACTCGCACTAGAGCTATTTAAAATAGTCTGATAATATACTGATAATATTTCAAAATAAAATGAAGAATATACATCGAAATTATTTTGTTTATCACTTATTAGACTTTAGGAAAACGTTGAATTTACATGAGGCTTGCGTATAGCAGCAAAAAAATATTTAAATATCGTTGTTTAACATAAATTTATAGTCCTGTATTTTTAAGTTTTGATTCTTGGAAATGTTCATGGGATTCTCTTTCATCTGCAGCTTACAAACCGGCTCAGAGAGTGTTCAAGATCAACATGCTCTTCCCAAGCTCTGTTCTGTGCAACGAAGCTGGCCAGGGAGTATTGCGACAAAAAGTCCGTAACGCAGTCAACAGCCTGAACAGAGACTGGAACTTCTGCTCGTTCTCCGTCGAGGGTACCAGGGAATGTAAGGAACTCAACATCGACGTTAAGTGCGACCATCGTGCCGGCCGCCAGTCCAGACAGGTTACCGGCGAGGAAGACGACGAGAGCACTTACGTCATCAATGCCAGTGTTCCAGTTGACAAGTAAGTAACCAATCATCGAGGGACAAAAAAACGTGTATTCAAATAGTAGTAGATCGACTTGTTTTGGTTATATATCTTTCTGTTCTGTTATTTATTGGTTAGTCAGTAGATAGTAGAGTAGTTGAATGTGTAGAATAGCATGTCCTTTCTCTTTATAGACAAGGCAGACAAGGACGCCAGGCATCCAGTGACATGTACACGGTAGAAATAGCATTCCCAGCGTTGAAGTAAGCACCCCGTCACACTCACTATCATGCATGCTTTCGAACTGTTTTTACTGTTCTTCCAGATGATGATTCGCGATTTTCCAGCTACAGTTATAGTTAACAGTGACTGCAGGATCGCGAATTATCTCTAAAGTCTTGTGAAACATGGAACGAACCATCTGTTGGTTTATTTTTGATGTGAAAAAAACATAACAATAAGTTTACTTTTGTTGTAATATGTTGTCTTACTGCCAATATATTGTGTTGTTATTAATATTGAGCAAACTGGTAAACATATTATATATTAAATACGTATAGATGTTAATATATTCCTTATGTAGAGACGTATTAAGTTTTAAATTAACATTCAGCTTCTTCTTCACGTTTCTTGTAGTGGTTGAAATAATTAGATTAGACAGCCCTTCCTGCAGCCTGATTCATTGGGATTTCTAGACAAGTAAGGGACTGACTCAATTGTAATTTTCTTACTTTGATGGGGTACGTACCCTTGGAAAGTGGTTGCTCGGTTATTCAAGTGCAGCATATCCATCTATCGAGGTATTGTTACTTATGTTCACTATAGACGGTTTTCCGTCACATCAGAAGTGCAATATAACTCTGGCGCCTCCGTTTCCATTATCTTGAGTATTTATTAGATAACAAGCGGATGCTTACGTGCTTTTCGCCAGCCATGTGTTTTCTATTCTACTAAATAGATATATGGTCCTTTTCTTGAACACAATTGCCTGGTTTTAACAAAAAATTAATACATATTTCCAAAGGGGCCAAATGGTATGCTATAATTATATTCACATTATTAAAGTTTTCATTCATATTAGATAAGCTGACGTTTCAGTGGCTCGTGACAACAACTTTACAAACCATACTTGTTAAAGAATTTCATGGTCCAAATATTTATTGGTAAATAAAATCGAACATAATGACACTTCTCTGAAATAATCATTCAAATTTTCTAAATTTACGTTTAAATAATTTTATTTTAATAATTATTATGTATCTGTTCGACGCCTTTTCAGTATAAAATTCCAACTACGTCACAATAACCGTCTAAACACTAATTTAATTAAGCATTCGGTTTAAACCTTTCAAAAATAGGGCCAATATAAAAACTTCGGTCTTAAAGTCAAAAAAACATCAGGATTCGGAGATAAAATGAACCAATGATGATGCCATCTAATTGATTTGATTTTCAAAACATATAATGTCTAATCAACTTGCCATTGTAACAAATTGAACACCTCTGAATAGAGTTTTCTTTTTATGTGATCAAAAATAGTTTATTTGTTTATTTGTTTGATAACTTACAGACCTATCAAAAGACATAAAAATAACCTTGGTGTAAATTGTTTCTCGAATTTTGCCATTATTATTTATAAAACAATATTTAAATAAAAATATGCATAATTGATTGAACAATATGCTGTAGAATTTATTGTCATTTGTAAAGCAACTATAATATTGAATTCCAATTTAAATATCTAACAGGTCAATTGAAATGTCCCCGGCCTGGCACATAGACAGCGCTACTAGAATTAAATCCGTATGTTTTTAGTTAGCCCCAACCCTCAAAAGATGCGTGTACAAATTTGACAGCTGTCGGATCATTAGTTTGTGAATTATAGCATTTTGAGTGAAGTAACTTTTGTTATTCTGAAAAAAATTAAAAAGGAATTTCGCGTGTTGATAAAACATTGCTTTTTGAAGGGAAAAAATAAAGTTGAATCAAAAACTTGGCTTGATGCCGAGTTTCCGGACACTGCCCCATGAAAATCAACCATCACGGATTGGTAGGTTAAGTTTAGACGTAGCGGTATGAACACCAAAGACGGCGAACGCAGTGTACGCCCAAAAGAGATTGTTACCGACGAAAACTTTTAAAAAATCCACAAAATGATTTTGAATGACCGTAAATTGAAATTGAACGAAATAGCAGACACTCTAAAGATATCAACTGAACGTGTACATCATATCATTCACAAATATTTGGGTATGAGAAAGCTCTATGGTGGGTGGGTGCCGCGCGAGCTCACTTTGACCAAAAACAACGACGAGTTGATGATTCGGAGCAGTATTTGATGATGAACAAGCATAATAAACTCGAGTTTTTGCATCAATATGTGACAATGGATGAAATATGGCTCCATTATTTCACTCCGAAGTCCAATCGACAGTCATCCAAGTTGGACTGCACACGATGAAACCGCTCCAAAGAGTGGGAAAACGCAACAGTCGGTTGGCAAGGTTATGGCGTCTGTATTTTCGGATGCGCATGGAATAGTTTTCATTGACTACCTTGAAAAAGGAAGGACCATCAACAGCGACTATCACATAGCGTTATTGGACCATTTCAAGGACTAAATCGCCGAAAAACGCCCTATTTTGAAGAAAAAGAAAGTGCTGCTTCACCAAGACAATGTATCGTGTCACAAGTTAATGAAAACGATGGCAAAAATCCCTTAATTGGGCTTCGAATTGCTTCCTCATCCATCGTATTATCCAAATCTGGTATCGAAATGTTGGAGGGTCGCTATAATTAGTGTATCACCCTTGAAGGGAATTATATTGGATAAATGTGTTTTACTATGGTAGGCCGGGAACTTTTCAATTGTCCTGTTATTCTAAGTTATTAATAAGTCATTAAAAACCTTTACAATAACCTTATTATTTATAAGTGTAAGTTCAATAATATTATCAAAAGTAAACTATCAAATGGCCGACTCCATGCAACAGTACTTGTAGATCCAAGTAATTAATCGAGACCAAAGCGAGATTATATTTATACAACTAAAACCATACTGATTTTATTATTAAATAGTGATCCGGTGATCAATTCCAATAACAACGACCGATCTACCGTCAAAGAACTGTTGGAGAAACTTATTTTAGAAGAGGATCAATTTGATGTTCGCGATATCCTTCCTAACACCGTACCAGACCCATCATCGCTTGTTCTGCAATCGGATTACGCTTGCCCCGTTGGTCAGGTTGTGGTAGCTCCTGATTGCGGTAAGTTTTTACTGTCTTCATCCATTCTAACCTCATTTCTCTGACCGTGTATGATGTTTAGTCCCTTGTGCCATCGGTTCATACTACAACAAGGATACAAAGGCCTGCATACCTTGTCCTCAAGGTTCCTATCAAAGCGAAGCCGGCCAGACACAATGTATCGAATGTCCTGTTATCGCTGGAAGGCCTGGAGTTACCGTTGGATTGGGAGCTCGTAGTGCAGCCGACTGCAAAGGTGAGTAACTGTTGTAATAGTAATATTACCATTAAACCTATTGAAAAAAAAACTATTTCTTACCACTGTTTTATTTTATTTTCGAAAGAACTTAATATATCGTACTTTTTAGTATTCAGATGAAACTATAACTTACTAAGACTCTTCAAGTACTTTCTAGTATTTATTATCAGTTTTAAAAAAACATACTGCATCAACTGTAGTTCCACTATCAGTTACATAACCTTTGCTAAAGACATTTGTAATTGTGGGCTTCTTTCTTTAATAATGTTTAACTGTCAATGGTCAATGTCAGTAATCTGTTGTTATTTAATAGCCAGTAACTGAACAACAAAAATATGGAACCAGTATTGATCAGAATCAAACATTTTCTAGCTCTAGCCAAATGTTACAGTTATTTCCAGTTTAAAATAAGATCTTAGAAAACAATCAGCATTCCAAAACATTAGCAAGCAGATCCATGAATGTAAAATAAAAGTAAATCAAAAGGCAAGGGAAACTATTATAAAGAAAATTATACCAACAAAAATGTAGCAAAAACAAAAATGCTAAAGAAATAACGAAAGACAGATTAAAGAACAAAACAATGCCAATAAAAAATCATCCTAATTAATTGTAGAACTTTGTTTTTAATGCGTTGGATTACTAGATGGTTTGATGTTCTGGCGCAACCCCATAGGTCCAAACTGACTTTATGATTGACTGATAAACCAATCTCTTTAATGTTAATTCAAGAGTATGTTCTGACTAACCGGTACAGTTGCTTGAATTTGAGTCCAATTTGCTCGGCTTTTTGTGTAACATGATGTTTCCAATTTAACACCATCGAGAAGTATGCCGAGGTATTTAGCTGATTCTGCTTGAACAATCTGGCATCTGTCAAGTGATATAAATAAGTTTTTGTAAGAGTATGTTCTGACTAACCGGTAGAGTTGCTTGAATTTGAGTCCAATTTGCTCGGCTTTTTGTGTAACATGATGTTTCCAATTTAACACCATCGAGAAGTATGCCGAGGTATTTAGCTGATTCTGCTTGAACAATCTGGCATCTGTCAAGTGATATAAATAATTTTTTGTAAGAGTATGTTCTGACTAACCGGTAGAGTTGCTTGAATTTGAGTCCAATTTGCTCGGCTTTTTGTGTAACATGATGTTTCCAATTTAACACCATCGAGAAGTATGCCGAGGTATTTAGCTGATTCTGCTTGAACAATCTGGCATCTGTCAAGTGATATAAATAAGTTTTTGTAAGAGTATGTTCTGACTAACCGGTAGAGTTGCTTGAATTTGAGTCCAATTTGCTCGGCTTTTTGTGTAACATGATGTTTCCAATTTAACACCATCGAGAAGTATGCCGAGGTATTTAGCTGATTCTGCTTGAACAATCTGGCATCTGTCAAGTGATATAAATAAGTTTTTGTAAGAGTATGTTCTGACTAACCGGTAGAGTTGCTTGAATTTGAGTCCAATTTGCTCGGCTTTTTGTGTAACATGATGTTTCTAATTTAACACCATCGAGAAGTATGCCGAGGTATTTAGCTGATTCTGCTTGAACAATCTGGCATCTGTCAAGTGATATAAATAAGTTTTTGTAAGAGTATGTTCTGACTAACCGGTAGAGTTGCTTGAATTTGAGTCCAATTTGCTCGGCTTTTTGTGTAACATGATGTTTCCAATTTAACACCATCGAGAAGTATGCCGAGGTATTTAGCTGATTCTGCTTGAACAATCTGGCATCTGTCAAGTGATATAAATAAGTTTTTGTAAGAGTATGTTCTGACTAACCGGTAGAGTTGCTTGAATTTGAGTCCAATTTGCTCGGCTTTTTGTGTAACATGATGTTTCCAATTTAACACCATCGAGAAGTATGCCGAGGTATTTAGCTGATTCTGCTTGAACAATCTGGCATCTGTCAAGTGATATAAATAAGTTTTTGTAAGAGTATGTTCTGACTAACCGGTAGAGTTGCTTGAATTTGAGTCCAATTTGCTCGGCTTTTTGTGTAACATGATGTTTCCAATTTAACACCATCGAGAAGTATGCCGAGGTATTTAGCTGATTCTGCTTGAACAATCTGGCATCTGTCAAGTGATATAAATAAGTTTTTGTAAGAGTATGTTCTGACTAACCGGTAGAGTTGCTTGAATTTGAGTCCAATTTGCTCGGCTTTTTGTGTAACATGATGTTTCCAATTTAACACCATCGAGAAGTATGCCGAGGTATTTAGCTGATTCTGCTTGAACAATCTGGCATCTGTCAAGTGATATAAATAAGTTTTTGTAAGAGTATGTTCTGACTAACCGGTAGAGTTGCTTGAATTTGAGTCCAATTTGCTCGGCTTTTTGTGTAACATGATGTTTCCAATTTAACACCATCGAGAAGTATGCCGAGGTATTTAGCTGATTCTGCTTGAACAATCTAGCATCTGTCAAGTGATATAAATAAGTTTTTGTAAGAGTATGTTCTGACTAACCGGTAGAGTTGCTTGAATTTGAGTCCAATTTGCTCGGCTTTTTGTGTAACATGATGTTTCCAATTTAACACCATCGAGAAGTATGCCGAGGTATTTAGCTGATTCTGCTTGAACAATCTGGCATCTATCAAGTGATATAAATAAGTTTTTGTAAGAGTATGTTCTGACTAACCGGTAGAGTTGCTTGAATTTGAGTCCAATTTGCTCGGCTTTTTGTGTAACATGATGTTTCCAATTTAACACCATCGAGAAGTATGCCGAGGTATTTAGCTGATTCTGCTTGAACAATCTAGCATCTGTCAAGTGATATAAATAAGTTTTTGTAAGAGTATGTTCTGACTAACCGGTAGAGTTGCTTGAATTTGAGTCCAATTTGCTCGGCTTTTTGTGTAACATGATGTTTCCAATTTAACACCATCGAGAAGTATGCCGAGGTATTTAGCTGATTCTGCTTGAACAATCTGGCATCTGTCAAGTGATATAAATAAGTTTTTGTAAGAGTATGTTCTGACTAACCGGTAGAGTTGCTTGAATTTGAGTCCAATTTGCTCGGCTTTTTGTGTAACATGATGTTTCCAATTTAACACCATCGAGAAGTATGCCGAGGTATTTAGCTGATTCTGCTTGAACAATCTGGCATCTGTCAAGTGATATAAATAAGTTTTTGTAAGAGTATGTTCTGACTAACCGGTAGAGTTGCTTGAATTTGAGTCCAATTTGCTCGGCTTTTTGTGTAACATGATGTTTCCAATTTAACACCATCGAGAAGTATGCCGAGGTATTTAGCTGATTCTGCTTGAACAATCTAGCATCTGTCAAGTGATATAAATAAGTTTTTGTAAGAGTATGTTCTGACTAACCGGTAGAGTTGCTTGAATTTGAGTCCAATTTGCTCGGCTTTTTGTGTAACATGATGTTTCCAATTTAACACCATCGAGAAGTATGCCGAGGTATTTAGCTGATTCTGCTTGAACAATCTGGCATCTGTCAAGTGATATAAATAAGTTTTTGTAAGAGTATGTTCTGACTAACCGGTAGAGTTGCTTGAATTTGAGTCCAATTTGCTCGGCTTTTTGTGTAACATGATGTTTCCAATTTAACACCATCGAGAAGTATGCCGAGGTATTTAGCTGATTCTGCTTGAACAATCTGGCATCTGTCAAGTGATATAAATAAGTTTTTGTCATTTCGTTGCATAGCAAAATTAACATGGGCAGATTTGAAATTATTAAGCTATATTTTCCAGTCCATACTTTATAGTCCATTTGAACATCTAGTTGACTGTTACTTTTTCTACAGCCTTTGGCTGAGATATATCTTTTGTCATGACAACTGTGTCGTCAACAAATGTTCCAAGTAATGTTTCTTTTGTTGTTGGGATATCAACAGTATATAGCAGATACAGGAATGGTCTCAAGACACTACCCTATGGAACTCCAGACAAAATACGTTTAAGTTTTGAGAATGCTTCGTCATGCAAGACTTTAAATTTTCTTTCCAAAAGATATAATTCCAGCAGTCGACAGTATTTCCGCGGCAGCAATTTGCTCATTTTGTATTTTAATCCCAAATGCCATACCTGGTCAAATGTGGTGGCTACTTCAATAATATAAAAAAAAAAGATTCAAAGTTCTAGAATTCAAAAACTAGAATTATCCTAAGTTACCTTAGTCTCCTCTTATACCCCTACTGTTAGAACCATTCGGTGGAAAAAAAGTTATAGATATTTAATAAACATATATTTATTTTTATCCAGAACGTTGTCCTGCCGGAAAATTCTACGACCACGACGCAGGCCTATGCAGATCCTGCGGTCACGGTTTCTACCAACCAGAAGAAGGCTCCTTCTCCTGTCAAATCTGCGGCCTGGGCAAGACCACCCGAACCAGCGAAGCTGTGTCTGCGAAAGAATGTCGGGATGAATGCGGCGACGGTCAACAGCTAGCATTGGACGGGCGTTGCGAGCCTTGCCCTAGAGGAACCTACAGGACCCAAGGCATTCAAGCCGCGTGCATCAACTGTCCCGTCGGCCGAACGACGCCCAAATCTGGAGCTGTCACCGTGGAAGAATGCTCGTTGCCTGTTTGCGCCGCGGGAACCTTCTTGAACGGAACTCTGAATAGCTGCATTCCATGCAAGCGAGGATTCTATCAGCCAGAAACCCAGCAGACGACCTGTATTCCTTGTCCGCCCAATACTAGCACCAAGAGCACGGCTTCGGTAAGTATTTCGCCATTTTTTTCGGTCAATTTTGATAACGTGTCTTCACTCACAGAAATCCAAGTCGGAATGCTCCAATCCTTGCGAACTAAAGGGTCAAGAAATGCACTGCGACCCCAACGCTTTCTGCCTGCTTATCCCCGAAACCAGCGATTTCAAATGCGAATGTAAACCAGGTTTCAATGGAACAGGAAAAACTTGTACGGACGTCTGTGACGGATACTGTGAAAACGAAGGGGCTTGTGTTAAAGATGTAACCGGAGCTCCATCATGCAGGTAAGGCTGGACATTGTCAACGTAAAATACCCAAAATTTCTTAAAGAAGATCGGTATTGTAATTAGCTTCAATTAATTCTGCTAATTCTCCCTTGTTGCTGTAGTTTACAAGAGTCTAATTTTGGAGAATATCCGCATGCGTACAAGGATTTGAATTTGCAACGTTGCCAATTGTTGAAAATTAGACGTATATCTCAAAAATATAATATAAATAGTTATTATATTTATCTTAATATCTTGAATTCACAAGTTAACCTAATAGTTCTGTTGAGACACAAGTTAAAATGTTTCCATGTGTTCAAATGTTTCAAAAAATGTAACAACATCTAAGGTAACATATATAGTTCACTAATCGATGAGTTCTTTTAATATTCCATATTGTCCTTCATTCATTATGATTAACATAAAATCTTCTTTATTTAAAATATGATCGTAGATTTTTTTGGGGCTCTCTCTATCTCCTATAGATCTCATTGCATGGTGATCATATTAATTAGTCTATACCCTGTAGATGATATTTTGCACTTTTTATACGTAAAACAGGTAAATAGTTAGTCCCAATAAACTGTCCTTGTTGAATTTTGTTTGGTTGTGGTACACTTATTATTCAATAAGATTATTATACTTTAACTCAAAATATTCCGACCGAAATGTAAGATGATTTGATGTGATATTCAAAGAGACCTCAAAATCCCTCAAAAAATCAGCACTCTCGGCAGAAGCCGCAATACATGTGATCCGAAGGAGACATCAGGATCTGATGGACAATCTTCCAGCGCGATATATTAAAACTTAATTCTTAATCTTAGTTTTAGAGGATCAATTATTAGAGAAATAAACAATTTTAATCACTTTGTATCACTTATGTTTGCAATATATTCTACCACATTCTTAATACTTCTGCGGAAGATATTATGTAGGAAACTGAATATTTCAACTTATTATGCTAACAATAACACGAAAGCTACTGATATGCCACAAAATTAAAAATGCATACATTAACCAATCGTTCCTTTTAGGTGTATTGGAAGTTTCACTGGAAAACACTGCAGCGAAAAATCCGAATTCGCTTACATAGCCGGAGGAATAGCCGCCTCTGTCATACTGATAATCTTCATCGTTCTGTTGATTTGGATGATCTGCGCCCGAGCGAATCGCCGCAAGGAACCCAAGAAGCTCCTGACGCCAGCCACGGACCAGAACGGATCTCAGGTCAATTTCTATTACGGAGCCCCCACGCCCTACGCCGAATCCATCGCTCCTAGCCACCACTCCACCTACGCCCATTACTACGACGACGAGGAGGACGGCTGGGAAATGCCCAACTTCTACAACGAGACCTACATGAAGGAGAGTCTGCACAACGGTGTCAACGGCAAAATGAACAGTTTAGCACGGAGCAACGCCAGTTTATATGGGACCAAGGACGATCTGTACGACCGACTGAAAAGGCACGCTTATCCAGGAAAGAAAGGTGAGTTATTTCGTTGATGTAAGAGTAGTTATAATTCTTACCTTTCCTACCTAATAGGTCAATTGAAAAGCCCCGTCCTACCATAGTAAATCACTTTTTTTTTTTGCAAAATTAGTTTTTTTAGATAACGTAATTCCCTTCAAGGGTGATACACTGATTATAGCGACCCTCCAACTTTTCGATAACATTTTTGTAGTACTATTTGTCCTTTACTTCACAATACTCGGATGACTGTCGATTGGACTTCGGAGTGAAATGATGGAGCCATGATTCATCCATTGTCACATATCGACGAAAAAGCTCGGGTTTATTACACTTGATCATCTTCAAACACTGCTCCGAATCATCAACTCATCGTTGTTTTTGGTCAAAAGTGAGCTCGCGCGGCACCCACTTTGCATAGGACTTTCTCATACCCAAATATTCGTGAATGATATGATGTACATGTTCACTTGATACCTTAGAGTATTTGCTATTTCATTCAATTTCAACTTACGGTCATTAAAAATCATTTAGTGGATTTTTGCGTCCAAGGCGTTCACCGTCTTCGGTGCTCATCACCACCTCTAAACTTAGCATAGCAATCCTTGATGGTTGATTTTCCGGAAACTCAGCATCATGCCAAGTTTTTGCTTCAATTGTATTTTTTCCGTTCTAAAAGCAATATTTTATCAACACGCGAAATTCCTTTTTACCCATTTTTGCACAATAACAAAAGTTGCTTCACTCAAAATGCTATAATTCACAAACTAATGATCCGACAACTGTCAAATTTATACACGCATCTTTTGAGGGTTAGGGCTAACTATATGCTAGCTAACATATGGATTTGTAGGAATGTTCGTCGTGGGTCGGTCGATCGATCGAAATGTGTGGCTGCCGCTGCGATTATTTGTCAGAACACTCACTACTATTTTTGGAAGGAATTTGCACGGGAACTAAAAACACTGCTTGAAACAAAGTTGTTTATTTTAACTTACGATTGATACATGAGGTCGAAGGGATAATTGACAGGATATTAGGTTAGGTAGAGGAAGTACGGTAGCGCTGTGGAAGTGGTACTGTTACAAGGGGACGGTGAAAAGAAAAGAGAGCGAAACGTCATCGTGATGGTCTTTTATACCCTGGAACTGCAGGGTACCAATTCACCGGCGTTGCCAACCTTTGTAGTTGTTGATGGTGAATTAATGGTGGCCTAAAGCGTCGTGGCGGTCGACACATAACTCCCCTCCTAGTGGAACTGCCGTGGAACGTACCTATATGTGGTGCAAGTTCCGGAGTGCACCCGCAATCACGCAAACAAACGCCCAGGGACTGCTGATGAGATGGGGATCCCAACCTGAGCGAGGGGTTTTACGGGATCAGCTGCCATCGGAGTTGTAGCAGGACGTCGTTCGTCTTGGGGCGTTTAGCTTTGTTTGAGGGTACCTATAAGTGGGTTACGTGTCCCGTTTCGTGATGCCAGGGTGTTCATGTGTTGCTGGTATACATGATGGGCTTCTGTGGTTTTCGTCCATCAGGCTAGTCTTGTGGGATGTCGTCGACCACGTGATGTTGATGGGTTCCGTTCCTCGTGCTATCCTTCCATGTACGTGTCAAGCACCTGTCGAGTGGCTTATGTTGAGTTGATTTACCTGTTAGGCACTTTGATCACGTCGGGGTCACCAATTGTAGGAATGTTCGTCGTGCAAATTCCTTCCAAAAATAGTAGTGAGTGTTCTGATAAATAATCGTAGCGGCAGCCACACATTTCGACCGATCGACCGACCCACGACGAACATTCCTACAATTAGTGACACCGACGTGATGGTCTTTTATGCCCTGGAACTACAGGGTACCAATTCACCGGCGTTGCCAACCTTTGTAGTTGTTGATGGTGAATTAGTGGTGGCCTAAAGGGTCGTGGCGGTCGCCACAGATTTCATTCTAGTAGCACCATCTATGTGTCAGACCGGGAACGTTTCAATTGACCTGTTATTATTAAGCACTTGGACTTTTTAAATGCTTTTTCAAATGACGTTTTGAAATACTTAAAATGCATTTGACACGAGTTACAAAGAAATAGAAACTGGTAATATGATATATAGCGTGTATTCTTTTCGTTGCAAGCTCTATATCTTTGAAAAAGATGTTGCAAAACAAGAATGTATTCATTTCTTTGAATATAAATGTAACAATGCAATATAAAATATAAAAAAGAACTCTGTCGGAGATATTGCAGTAACTTTGCTGGGACCAAATTTCTATACAGTATGTACAGTGTACAGTGATGGGAAATCCATATGAATTCGTCAAGTCGCATTATGAAGTTTCTTCAGTGGCAAAATCCGTCTATTCTATAGCTGTTCTTCAGATTTTCGAAGTATTTGCTAAATGGAGACAAATTAATTGCAAAAACATATTTCTTACAAAATGTATAAAACTGTATTCAATGAAAAATCTTGGACAAAAGCATAAATATTTGCAAAAAAACTAATTATGAAATCAAAATGGAGAACTATCGTTCGATATTAATAAACATTTTTCATATTTGGTGCATTTCTAAATTTTGCCGAGATCGAAGCCAAACTACATATAGTTCGATTCTCGTTAATTCTTCTATTAGTCTTTTAGTCACTCTTGATAGCTCTTTCTACAATATTTCTTCTGCGATAACGATGGAAAATATTTTAAACGAGCTCAACTCGTATCACTTGTTGATACGAATATTTACAACGTAACTTTCTATTCATCTATTTTGTTTTAGATAAAAGCGACAGCGACAGCGAAGCTGGCCAGTGATCAGTGAACCGTCGCTTAAAAACTTGCTCAAGAGACAAACAACGAGACGCACCCCATCAAACGGGTGCCAACACGACTTTGGAAGTCGAGAAAAATTACCAATACACGTCATATCCGTCCCCCCAGCGACTCGGAAACTCGACCCCGGTCCTTTTTTTGGGTTGCTGTAATCCGTCCCTCGGAAGAAACCCGCCATGGATTCTCCCGCGGGACCCTAGCATAATTAAAGAGGAAACACACGCGAGAAGAAGCAAGTCATCGTTGACCCCCCGCCCCTTTCCCCTTCTATTTGTCTACGTCCAAAACGAACACACGAACTAGTCCAGAATAAAACGGGCCAGGGTCAAAACTGACTTACTTCCAACCCCCTTCTCGTATAAAAATGCCCCATGTAAAAATTCACTGATTTTTATTGAACCTTAGACCAAGTTAATGTTATGTTATATATGTATTAATAGTCTTTTTGTACCTTTTATAACGATTATATGATAATTATATTCTTATACCACACAACTGATATTTCCCGAAAGACTTGTTTTTATTCGTTCGTTTCGCAAATTATATGTTGTCGATGATGAATTCTTTAGATAGATATATTTAATTCTGTGTAATTATTATTATTTTATATAATTTTTTGTATTTAACAAAGTATATACGTGTAAGATAATCATTACGGAAGACAGAACCTGTGTGCTTGTTAAGATTTGCGTGATGCGTGCGAGACTGGAGAAATAACCCGAATAAAGTTACGAAATAAAAATGTTATGGTGTTGTTTTATTGGAAACCTCGTTATCAAGGTCAATAAATCACGACTGTTGCGAAACCTCGTTTGTTTGAAACAATTTACATTAAATTTTAAGACTCGAGATAAGCGGTGCCGAGAGTCGATAAGGCGGCGACCCACAGTATTAACTATCCAAAAAAATACAAGCAACCGTTTTTCTGTATCTCCAAAAACAAAACACTCCAACACCCAATAAATTACGAATTAAGCTTAAAACCGACTTAATTAGAACAGGTGTTGAGTAAAACTCGTATTAAATTATCTTAATTGATTAACGACGACACTCAGTGTGATACAAGGTTGGGCAAAAGTTAGTTTCCGTTTCAGAGATAACTTTAAAGGAACAGATCTATGATAATAGTAATTCAATGAAGCCAATTCAAACATTAAGATAGCGTCGCTCATTTACTAAATAAAGTCCTTACTAATTTACTAAAAAACTACTAGAACTAAAAATTAGAGCTTTGAAAATGCAGATTATGAAAAGTAGCTTTCGTTATCTGTTTCTATATTATTTCTAAAAATGCAATGCTCAAGTGTTTGTCAGAATTGGTTTTACTTGATTTCGTTGTTATTTTCATATTAAATTAATCCCTGAAAGTCACATCGAGAAATGTAAAATATAAATGAAAGATTCTGAATTACATTACTCATTCATTAATATTTCAAATTTATATGGATTCGTTTTGAAAAACACCGAAAAAACGAAGTTACATTTAATAATATATAAAATACGGCGCTTTACATACATATAACTAAAAATATGCTTCGGCCTTTGAATTGTAGTGTGAAAATACCTTGGCTTACTATTTAAATAACAATACATAATAAAAACTTTCATTTCGTTTCTCAAAATCTTTAAAAAATTCAGACTGTGAACCACCGGAAATAATACACATTTTGTTCTGCTGTTCGATATATATTTAGCAGTTCGTTTATATAAACATAAACGAATAAAGAGAACCACAAATATATTAATTACAATACCATAAATAAAATAAAACACGACGCCATGCAAAAAAATGACGGTGTTCGGAAATGCACTTATACAAATATAATTAGTTTTTAAAAACCTTAACAATTAACGGTGTCTTTGCGTCTTTTTTTTAGTCCCTAAACCTTAAATGCATGTCGTAGGAGAGTACATTAGCTGCAACATGGAGTATGTCCTTGGAGTATACCAAAAATACAGACAATACATGTGTAACTATCGATTAATCGGACCATGCAATTTACCTTAAGACATAAAGTACAAACGATAAATCAAGGTGGCTACCAGTCCCAATGCGATGGGGATAACCCAGGATTTTAGTGAACTGAAATAAGGAGATAAATATAAAAACATTCATTCATGATAATACAGCACTATCATTACCTATCAGAAGATTCTCCAGTTTCCTTCCAGTCTACAGCACTCTTTTTGGGTTGTTCTGGCTTCCTTTCTGAGGCTACTAAGGTACCTACTTGAAATGACTTCATCTTTTCCCTAGCATCACTGGAATGTCCCACATCTTCAAACGCTTCCGTAGCATCTTTTCCTGCTTGTTCCAGTAATACTTCCTCACCACCAGGGTGCTACAACATATAAATTAGTTTTAAAAGCAATTACAATATAATTACTTTGCATGTTGTCTAATAACCTTGGATCTAAATTAAAATTATACAGTTCCAAATAATTATATGCACTATAAAAGGTTTTTACTAATAACTAATAAAACATTAAAAGGTTCTAAAATGAAAAAGCATATTAATTGACCTCTTTCATAACCTTTTTCCAAATACAATATAAAATATAATTCATACCTCGTTTAAAAAGGATGTAACATCATAAACGTCGTTATTAATTAGCACCAAAACTTTATCTTGCTTATTTTGTTCTTTTACTTGTGCGACTGTATATTCTTGAACCATTTTGAACGCGAAATTAAGCAAAGAATAATCTAGATTTGTATTATCAATCTAATGAACTGGTTCAAAGTTCGAGGTACCACGCTGTTGCGTTTGTATTCGGTGCGTTCACGACAAGTACTGATCTTGATGGTGCGATAATAAACAGGTAATGTTTGGACGTGTTGCGCGGGGAGCAAGATGTAGTCGAATAATGTGCCACTTGTTTATGTACATAATCAAATCGTTACCAATACAAAATTAAGGAGAAACAAAATTGTACTATCATTTCGATGTCAAACGTTGAACATTTGAAAACATGCTGATTCACAGCCGATAAAAAAACGCAATGATATAATAGGTACGATTAATAAACATCAATTACATATGATACAGTGTAGGGCTTCAAAGTAATGATTTTTCCCTAAATAATCAGCGTTATTTTTCAACTTTTTTTGTTATAATTATACAATAATCAACTCACCTGGTCTAAAAATGGTGTAACATCGTACACATCATTATTAATTACGATCCAGGTACATTTTTTGTCGTTGTACTTTTTAATTTCCTCAAAAGAGAATTCCTTAGCCATATTTCGACTTTGACCTGTTGGCCGAAAATAACAAAATGTAGATCTGTTAGTATTAACTCTTTAATCGAGTTAAATTCTCTGGAAAAATACGTCCTTTTCCGGTTAATTCAAGGTTTTATGACGTATTACACTTCTGCGTCATAAAAGACAGCTACTTCTTTTCTACGTCTTTGAAATATAACTGGTAATAAGCCAACTAGTAATATTTAATATGATATTAAAGCAAAGAATATTTTTTAATAAAATAAAATATTTTCATAAAAACACTTGTAATTCTCCAGTTCTCTGGCTTTCAGTTATGCTATATAAAATATTCTCTATGCGCTTACGTAAGCATATTATATCTCATCATAGAATTTCTCATTAACAATCTCTACGTTATGTTATATAAAATCAGATTTATTTAATATACCTTGAATTAGGGATGTCAGCCAAAGAGAGTACTATCGATATTTCAAGCCTATATTTCATTAGGCGAAAACAAATATCGATACCAAACAATTCTTTAGATATTCTTGAAAGAATTCTTAACAAAAGTTCTATATTTGTATCTAACTTTTTCTAGTCAATTCTAACTTTTCCACGAACAATTGAAGTGGATAAAATTGAATGAAATGAGCCTATCAAAAAGTATTACTTATCTAAGTAAAGTCAAAGTTACTTTATTTTACAATGGTAGCGGTTCTTATAAATTATGTTCATTGCTAGAAAATTTTCAGTCTATCAGTCACTTTATTCACCACAGTTAGAATATGTTATTCGACTTGAAACTCTACAGAATACCTTGTATTTTTTAATTTAACAATTACACAAACTATTTCGGATTACTTTTTATTTATTTCGAAATACATTCCTATTATATTATATTAGCTACAATCGAAAGATTTCGATGATATTACTCATAATCGGCTTCATTTTCTGTTGCCGTCAAATGTCAATTACTGGGTGATGTCAATCGTTAGTTTAAATAATAGAATTAGTTATTATGCAAAGCTTTTATTATACAAAGTACAATGTTGTTTTATATATCATAATAGTTACATAGTTTTTTAATCGTTAACAACGACAACTTTATTTTGTTTATACATGTGACTTTTGAAAATGTTCTGAAAACGGGATTTGATTGAGCTGTTTGTTTCATTTTCAATTGAGCATATGAAATGTCGACTGAAATAATCTCGTTAAGCTCTTCAGATGAAGAGGATAATATAAAACCACCTCCGTTGAAGGTAAAACAAATGAAAACCTAATATTAATTTGAAAAAGGTTAACCACAAATACGTTTTTATAGAAACCAAAAACTCTAAATCTAACAGAATGTACATTATCGATAGTGCCCGTTAAAAAGAAAACAGAAGAAGAAATATCAGTAGTAATTGATTCTGATGAAGAAATTGAAGAGAAATCGCAAATTGAAGTGGCAAACTGTGATCCTCAAATAGTAAATAATAAGCATAGCAGCAATGAATTTAAGGAGGATGTAGATTTAATTACACTGACTGATGATGAAATTGATGAATATGTTGAAGATGTACGTAATAATGGGTCTGAAACTAATGGCACTTCTGAAGGTAAATGTAAAAAAACACTTAAAAACTATCAGGACACCGTATCAATAACAGATAGTGATTCAGACACAGAAACATCACTTAAAGACAATGTGATAACAAATAATTTCGTTGAGAAATGTGGCAACAGTATTATGATAAATGATTCTGATGAAGAACCGGAGAAGCAAAATGGAGAAAACAATAATAATCAAGGTAATGAACACCAAAAAGAAATTGTTTATAAGGAAGATGTTACAACTATAGAAGATGATAGTGCCGTTAATAATGTTGAAGTTAACAGGAATTCAGTGGAAAATGGGGAAGAGACAAGACAAGATGAAGTAAAACCATCCACTTCTCAAGGAAAAATATTAAGAGTTAATAACCTATTTAAAGAGTTTCTTCAACTGGTTCAAGATAAAGTGACAGGTTCTACCTTTGAGGAAATGTTACCAACAAAAATGCCAGTTATCCAAAAATATTTTAATAAATGTGAGGGTTATGTAAAGCAAGGAGAATTTTATCAATTGTTAAATAATTGCACAGATGACATAAAAAAATCTGTGAATTCCAATGCTGCTAACTGTGCTGTTATATCATTTCATAAGGTATGCAAAGAACTAAAAGCTCATATATATCAAACAACGGTGGAGATAGAGGAAGATGATGTCAGGAAAGTTAAGATGCTTGAAAAAACCATTCATTTATTGACCAAAAAAATTAAGCAACTTGAAGAGACTGAGGTGAATTTTGAGGCAGATAACAATTCTGCTTATATACAGTTGGACAGGTAATTATTAAGTGTCTTAAATAAATTTGTAAGTATTTTATTTAAATACTCTATAGATATCAAGTTAGACTAAGCAAAGTATATAAAAAATATTGTGAATATTTGAAACGAAATCCATACATCGGGAGGCCAATATATGATCGAATAACATTTGTCAGTTCCAATTGTAATATAATAAACCTAGCTCTCACGAAAAAGTATAATAACAGTGTACATTTTCCCAGTTATTATGAGCTGAGGAAATATATTAAGAAAGTAGTTGACAAGCACAAGCTGGATTTAACAGAAGATGACATTGATATAGAAAGTAAGCCATTTTCTAATAACAATGTTGTGAAACTGTAAAATTAAAATTACAGGTAAGAAGTGTTTCAAATCATTAGGGAGTATTCTCCAGAAAAAACGGAGGCAGGAACTGTACGATTCCCATTTGACTTTTATTGAAACCAGCGAGGATCCAGCCAAAAATGACGTTTCTTTGGATAATGCCCTGAGGAAGAGCCAAAAAGAAGGCGAAGAGAAAATTAAAGAAGTGTGCCAAAGGTATGTATGGTAATTTCTGTTAAATATAACTTCTTATATTTCTATATCTGCGTGTAGATTTGTTGACTTAGAGGATCGTGGAGAAGATCATATATCCACTGAGGGGGACAGTTCCGTCAGTGAATCTGAAGAAGTCGACGAACTGAATAACCGATCTCATAAAATTAAAGAGAAAGAAGAGAAGAACGAGCCAAATAAAGAAAAAGAAGTCCTTTTGGACAGTTAGTAATAATATTTTTAAAGCTGTGGTGTATCTGTTGATTGTTCCGTATAATTAATTAAACAGTTTTGTAAAATATTGATATGCTCATTTTGTAATTATATTGTAAATAAAAAATTAGTATTTAATTATCTACTCGTATCAAGGCTTCTCAATTTTATAGTTATTTTAACTTATTGTAGCTGACTCGCCGCTATAACTGTTTTTTGGGTAATAAAGATACTTAAAAAAAAAGCGAAGCAAAGCTACTTACCTGTCTAATCAATTTAGTTGTTTCAGATGGTTTCTTGATTTTTACAAGGGGATTTGTTTTGTGTTGAAGTAGTAATGTCAAAAGGGTAAGTAATGTAATATTTTTTTATAGTAAATTGTTTTGTAATCAAACTTATGAATATGTTTTTTTTTTAGAAAACTGGTAGTGAACTCAAAATAGCGATAAAATTATAACACGCCACCTGTAGGTGACATTATTATGAGTATTATTAATGAATAGCTTCTTTATTTTGATCTAGATTGGCGTTTCTATAAAAGAAGTGACGAATAAGGAGTTGTTTGGTGTCCACAATTAATTAAAACTAACATTGTACATAAATAATTGATAGTTATCTATTTATTATCATTAATATCTATTATTATATCACAATGTTCAGTTAAACAAAGAAACTAATTATTCTATCACCGAAGAACACGGCAAATATTGCCCAACTAGTGCTCATAATGCTAGTGTGATTCGAAATTCCTCTGTTGTAGTAAATGATCCTGTCGTGCAGTGCTTGTACCGGTCTGTAGTTATGGGTAAGATGGCCTCCTTTGTTGTATAACAGACGAAAGTTTCTTATCTGAAAATGTGTGTTTTTATTCATATTTCCCATGAACTAATAAAGTTATTTATTTTATTACGAGCGTGAAAAAGTAATCTACGTTTTTGAGGACCCAAATTATTTCTATCTGCTCTTTCTTACAACACACGTGTATCACAAGATGTATGTATTGGATAAAATCAGTTAAACGTTGTTAAATAATATGACAGTAACAGGTACTGTGGTCAGTTTAACCAGAAAATAGCAACCAAGTTCAAAAAGATATATGGGTCATCTGTTTATAACGATTGTCGTCAAAGAACCACGACCACAATGAAGCGTCTAGATTTCGAAGGAACATAGAATATCAAAATACAAGTGAGTGGGGATATCTTTTAATTTTAAATGTCTGAAAAAATTGTTCAAAATCTAAATAAACAAAACTTCCACAATATAGTCTAAAACTTTCTTTCATTTTTAGTAAATTTTGTTATATTTAATGACATATTTTCAGTGGCGGCTCCTGATAAGAATTTCAAAAATTAAATATGAGTTCCTTTGATGTGCCTCAAATTAAATTTCTATATTCGTACACAACATTAATAGTCCATATATTAAAGTTCCAACGGGTTGGAGCGCCGTGGGGATCCTTCTATTCACAATTTTGTTCCATCTATTCTGATCCTTGGAGTGAATTATTAAAAAAAGCCAGGAATATGTTTAGAATGCCAAATATGGGTAATTGTTGTGGAAGAAGCTTTAGACATAATCAAATTTAATTGGTGTGCATAACGGTCTACATAGTGAGCAAAGGAATATTTTTTTGGCATGTTGGCCGATCATCACCGCTGCTCCATCATAGCTTTGTGCGGTGAGTTTGTTGGGTGAATTTTGGATTACATGATCTATAAAGCTTAAAATTGTTTTACTAAATGTTTCTGTATCAGATTTTTCAGGAATTAAGTAGATCCAAAATGCTCAATTAGCTCATAATCACGAACATATCTAAAAATAATTACCATTGAGATTTATCTCAACATCAGTTGTTATTATCATATATTTATGATATTTCAGAATGGGATATTCCCAATGGTCACTCGTGGCAACATGAAAATAAAAATAGTGTTATGACAATAAAAGTTGATGGAAAAAGGTAAACGATGGAATAACAATTGATTGGGTCTTGTTAGTCATAACATTTACTAATAATTCATTGCAGGTATATTGTATTTCATGCTGGAAACAGGAATGGTTAATAATACCTTTGATTTGGATGAACTCGATCAGACACATTGAAGAAGATATTGACAAATGATAGAATTGTGAATAAGTATTAGATAGATTGGAAATTATCAGCTTAGTTATTCACTTGAATGAAACTTTCTGAATATGATATGATTTAATGCTGCTAACATCTCAGGTAGAGTGATGATAGTGGAAACAAGTAAAGGCGAATATATAATTAATATATGATAACTGTAGGAAATGTGATTGTAGAGTTTAAAACATTTATGTTCACAGGTATATGTATAATTGTTCATAATATACGAGATATATGAGCATTTGGTTAAAATGTGTTGGAGGACAAAGTATAGTTACTATTTTGTAGATATGGCAAATTCATTAAGGAGAATGTGGTGATTAAATCTAGTTTTACCAAGAAATATGTATACATGTATTAACAGAAAAAACGAAGAAGAAATACAGTGATATCGAAATGTCTTTACAAGGAAACACCGTACCAAAGGACACAAGAACAAAGCGTAAAAGGTAAATATGCTCTCTAATGAAAGTAAAATATATTACTTGGATATATAATTGTTAACTAGGTGGATTAGGCCTCCAGAGGATACAACTATAAACGCACCTAGAACTCTTAACTCACAGGTGGCATGCAAGAGAGTTCAATTTAAATATAATCAATCAGAACCCTAACCTACAAACTAATATAACTGTGTACTTAATTGTACTTTAAGTCCTTCAATAATATATGCGTTAGATTTACTATAATATTAAAATAAATTATATTTTATAACAGTATTTTTCTTTAATTATTTTATTTAGGTTAGAATTTTATTGTGTCAATGCCAAAATGAACTAAAATTCAGAGTTGATACGGAGACATCGCGACATTTTGACGTCACAAATTTAGGTGACGTATGTACAAAGTAACTTTGGATAGACCGTAGATTACTTTTTTGCACAGCTCACATTGTCACAGTTAATACCTGTTCTTTGGACACGGGGATCGTGTTCTTAAATTCGATCCACGTCACGACTTCCGAACACGGCGGAGTCGTCAGCGAGCCTTCATACGTAAAATATGCGCTACGATCAATTGCGACGAAATCCCCCAACGACACAAAGTCTCTGAACTTTTTGCTGGCGAGCAAATTGTGTACCGCGTCGAGGGCCTGCTCAAACTGATTGTACCTCGTGTTGTTTTCGTGCGAGACCTGTCGAGGAAAAATCATACTCGGTTTCATTGAATGCCATTGAATAGTTTTCGCATATTTACCGAGTAAAGAAACGACAACACCGTCAGGCCGTCTTTGAAATTCAAAGCCTGCTTGAAGGAGCTGTAAGCCATGTTGTACATCACGATATGTAGTTCCAGCGGGAAGCTGTGATGGTTGATTTTGTTCTCGGAGCCCAGGGTGTCGTTCGGGCCCCAGTGGAAGTGTAACTGGCTAAAACCGTATGTGCTGTTGAGAGGTCCACCGCTTATAGTAGGTATTTCGCCTTTGTCAATGGATAACATCACTGAAAATAACGTGTTTATCATAGAGTATTATATAGAGTTTTAACTGAAATAGGCGAAACAGAGAAGATGTTTTACGTGGTCCCATCAATGTAGGCACTGACACCCCTTTTTTGTCTGGTTCGATTGAATTGCCCTACAAAAGCATTTGATTGGCTCATTTCTATAACGTGATTGTTTCAGTTTGTTTAAGATACCATTTTTGTTTGATATAAAGTACGTTTAGCATTTTTGTAACTTAATTATAATCACTATTATTTGATTATAATGTATCTTCAGTCTTAAACGTGTTATGTATCCAGTGCATATACGGAAAAAAAATAAGACGTCGTTTTCTTGGAAGAAATAGCCCAAGTTTGCTAGATAAAACTTGTGCGTGTTTTTAGCTAGGACGTATACAATTATATATAGAGCATTTGTGTTCATATAACAGGTTAATTGAAAAGTCCCTGGCCTGACACATAGATGGCGCTACTAAAATTAAATCCATATATTTTTTTAGTTAGCCCTAACCCTAAAAAGATACGTGTATAAATTTGACAGCTGTCGGATCATCAGTGAATTATAGCATTTTGAGTGAAGCAACTTTTATTGTGAAAAAATGGATAAAAAGGAATTTCGCGTGTTGATAAAATATTGCTTTTTAAAGGCAAAAAATACAGTTTAAGCAAAAACTTGACTTGATGCCGAGTTTCCGGACCCTGCCCCAGAAAAATAAAGCATCAGGATTGGTATGCTAAGTTTAGACGTGGTGAAATTGGCACCGAAGAGGGTGAACGCTCAAAGGAGGTTGTTACCGACGAAAACCTTTACAAAATCCACAAAATGATTTTGAATGACCGTAAGTTGAAATTGAATGGAATATCAAATACTCTAAAGATATTAACTGAACGTGTACATCATATCATTCACGAATATTTGGTTATGAGAAAGCTCTGTGCAAAGTGGTTGCTTCACTTTTGACCAAAAACAATAACAAGTTGATGATTAGGAGCAGTGTTTGAAGATGATCAAGCGTAATAAACCCAAGTTTTTGCATCGATATGTGGCAATGTATGAAACGTGGCTCCATCATTTCACTCCGGCCGCATTTGCAGAAAAAGAAAGTGCTGCTTCACCAAGACAATGCACTGTGTCACAAGTCGGTGAAAACGATGGCAAAAATCCATAAATTGGGCTTCGAATTGCTTCCTCATCCACCGTATTCTCCAGATCTGTCTCCCAGCGACTATTTCCTGTTCTCATATTTCAAAAGAATGCTCGCTGGGAAGAACTTTTCGTCGAATGAAGAGATGATCGCCGAAACTCAGGCCTATTTTGAAGCAAAGGACAAATCATAATACAAAAATGGTATCGAAAAGTTGGAGGGTCGCTATAATCAGTGTATCATCCTTGAATAGAATTATGTTGAATAAAAAAACTAATTTTGCCAAAAAATGTGTTTTACTATGGTAGGCTGGCGACTTTTCAACTGACCTGTTTTATATATATATAGTATGTATATTGTTTTTTTTTACAGAAATATAACACAAGAAATCATAAAAATATTACCCACAGTTTAATCCCAAAATATGTCCAAATGGGACAATAGCAAAATTACATTGATTTGTGGATTTGTGATTATACTACATGAAAAGTTTTAGTGCAAAGTCATTTAATATATAGAGAGTCAAATTTTGTTGCTTAAAAGATGTTTGTAAAGTGCCATCAATAAAAAACTAATTTATTTTGAAGGGGTTTATTTATTAAATCAAATATATTTTGGTTAAGATATTTATAATTAATATTTTGCCTTAATGGTACTTAACCGAGATAGGTGAGATTTTTTTGTGTCTACACATGGAGTCAGAAAAATTAATTCTTCAACAAATATGTTCAACAAAAATACATTAATACAAAATAAAATAATACAATTGGTAGACCAACAAGTTCAGACTGATTTTATAGACAAGATAGTATCTCATGATTTTTTTATTATATTATTAATAGATCCTTAAGCACTAAATATAGCTCAATGATAGCACTAAAGAAATATGAAAAACAGAAAAGGCGCTATAGACAATTTTGATTATATTTGCAAGGAGATTTATTCTCAATTAGGTTGCAGCTTTTTTATATTTACATTTAGTTATTTTTTATTTATATATTTATATTTAATAATTTTTTATTTATATACGTTTAGAAGAAATTACATTTGGGTTTTATTGCAAATTTATTGCATGAAATCCTCAACTAATAAAATATTTTCTTTCTAGGTGCCTGTTATGCTGATTTAAACTAACCAATAAAATGTAGCGAAATGTCTCTGTTAAGACCACACAAACAATTCTGAAATTATATGTATTGAGTTAACACTCTGTATACTATTCTATGATGTTAATATTATGTATACAATGGTAAAATCAAATTCTAATTGTTATCGTTGCCATCTATTGCAGTCATTTTAAAATTATTAGGTTTTTGTGAAAAATAACGTCTAGAGTTCTCTTTAAGAAGAAAACAGGTGAGAATAAAAAAATACTTCTTAAAATACTCATAAAATTATAGACATAAAAAATAATTAATAACGAACAATTTAGTTTATGTTATCTTTGTTAGTTGACAGTGACATATATAACATATATTATGTATCTATAAAAGTAAAATATGAGAGGAAACCTTATTTATAATGTCAAATTTGATAGTAGGGATATTTGTTTGTCATAAATGACATTTTATATGTGATTATTAATCTTTTGTTTATTATATAGGAAAAGTTTTTTCAATATTAATTAGATTTCTTGAAGAAATTTATAGTAATGGATCTTAAATATTTCTTCCGCTTACGTATCACGTACAACAAACTCACCAGTATGGCCGTTATTGGTCACGGACACTTCCTCAAGGTGCTTATCGAAATTATCGTAGATCAGCGGTGGAAAGTCCTTGAAGCGTACATTTTTCGCATCGATATCGATAGGACTTTGATGTTTGCCTACGCATTTCTCGTACTTGTCCCCCCAATGGGTCGGTCCTGACAACAAAAGACAACAATAACTAACAAAAACTGACCGAAAGCCGAATTCCGTTCATGAATTATGTCCAGTTAATAGGCAATTTGCACAGAAAAAAGAAACGTTATGGTATGACGAACGGTGGCTTCAGCAAAAAAAAAACTTAATTTATTTTTGAGGTCTTTGAACACTGGTTTCAGTGTCTTGTTATGTGGAACATTTATTAAATCAACAGGTTGAAATACAGGGTGTTTCGATTTGAATTGATGCTTATTTCTCTATATAAATTATGTTGTTTTCATTGTTGTGGCATAAATACTAAAATTATTCCATTATGAATTATATAATATCGAAATATATCGATCATGACCTAATAATATTACATTAAACTATGGACTTGTGTGTTAAATTTGAAGAAATTATTAAAAAGTTATTTATTTTATATAAATTAAACATGGCGAAATAAATATAGAAGAAAAAGAAAATAAGTAACATTTGGCATCATGGCAACGTTTATTTGGTTACTTAAGTTAATTATTTAAATAACAAGAAGTGTTAGTATATCATAAATGATATATAATTAAATCTATTATTGAAAAATGACTCAAATTCAATTAGAGAAATTCAGATGTTTGAGTTCAAATTGATTACATCAAATGAAGTATGGGACAATAATGCCAGAAATTGTGGTTGTAAGATATAATACAATAAAAATATAGTCTGTTCAAAGTTATTTTGTACATACATCATGTAAATTTGTGACATCAGAACGTCGCAACGTTGCCGCATCAACTCTGAGTTTTAGTTCAGTTTTGTTTTGACATACAACAAAATTCCAATCTAAATAAAATAATTGAACAAAAATGTTATTAAATATAATTTATTTTAACATTATAGTACCTCTAAAAACTACAATTAATTATACAGCCACAAAAGTTTATAAGTTGGAGTTATAACCTCTTATCACTATTGCTTTCAAGAATTTTGCATACATCTGACAACCGGACCATTTTTACAGGCTTAGTTACGTGTTCGAACTAACTAGACAGCTTAGTGTTTCTTTTTAACTAGAATAAAATTTGAAGGAAAATATTGTCTGATTCTAAAACGAATTTACAAATTGCGATAGGCAATACATTAAACATCTTGATGATGTATGTCTAAAAAAATTTGAATAGACATATTATTTTCTACCACAGACGTTTTCATGTCGAAAAATATAGTCTGTTAACAAAAAATTACATTTGACATCATAGCAAATCCAATGCAAATGTATTTGACGATTTGTAAGACAATTGTTTTACTGACAATAGAAATACTAGTGTTCAGTATTCAAAATAATAAAATAAAATGCTATTAATTAGTATTATTAATAAAATTAATTATTATCTAGCATTGTAAATAAAATATGGTTAAGTTGGCTAAAAGTTACATTCGATTATTTAAGACAGTATTTCTAATCACAATGGAAATATTAATCTTTATTTTTCAATTAAAAACGTAAAAATTAAGTATAAAAATTAAACGAAAAATTTAATATTTAGTTACAAATATCGATATATTTAAACTGTAGAATAAAATATTACATGACAATATTCCCTGAAATTGTTATCTGCTATTGAAAATATAACATTCAAAACAAGTATGGATAAGAGAACAAAAAGGTATTTTTTACAAATTAAAACTAAATCTGATGATAGATATAGTTAAATTATCAGAAAGTTACATTTGGCATCACGGGAATGTTGAGATCTGACAGCTATCAATATATTAATTTGGATTATATTGTTCTGATATTTAGTAACGAAATTATTAATTTAATTTTTATGTAGAATAGTTTATATCACTTTATTTATCATGATTTTAAAACTGTATTAGATTTTGATATGTAATGTATTTGTATTAATACGAAATATTTAACATTGTAACTTATGCAACACTTTATACTAGAATATGAATGAAATGATTACGACAAACATCAATAAATATTAGCGTTGCTCGATTATTTATTATATAATTAGAAACATATGAAATATAGTAAGATACTTATCAATTATCGTAGCTAGAAAATTGAATGATGTGTATATAATAGAATATGTCAAAAACGTCAATTCTTCTTTTTGATTTTTTGGTCGTTGGACTAACATGATTAATCTAACGACAACCTAAATACAGTAATAAATAAACAACATAAATTGATAAAACAGAAAATGTTATATTACAATGAAGATATCGGTATTACCTTCAGATCCATCATAACCAAAGTCCTGAGCATAACCTGCAAAAAAATATCAATTAATTTTTTGACGTAACCTGCCGCGAAGTGACAGTAATAACAGCAATTAGTTTTTAAGAGAAACGAAATATGTTATTATTAATTTCAATTGTTTCCCATCTATGTTTAAGGGTACTAATTTTTTTACTTAAATTACTAAAATTAGTGCTAAGAAACAGAAACAAAAAATGCCGCGTTTATTAGTTTACGCTATAAGTGCGCTGTCCGGCGCTTATAAAATATTATTTAATTAAGAACACTTAAGGTCATTATCCAAAATTATCGGCGTAAATAATCGGAGGCCGTTAGAATTTAGCTGGAAAGAGAAGTGATCGTTTATGTGGGCACGGATGAGCGAAAAAAATTGAGAATTAGGATTGCGGAATGGCGGAAATTCCAATCTAACCTGTGCGAGGTTGGACTTGATGACTTTTACCGAGAACTGAGTTGGAAATTCGCAAGACCTACTTTTTGTGTGTTTTTTTTTCGGCTTTTACTGTTATCCGCTGGGTTGATTCTTTTTATATTGTTCCTGGTATACAGCGAAAAGAGATGTAATTTCTTGGAAGGCTAGGAGGCGGTTTGGGTGACCCACGGTCAAGGCCAGTGATGAAAGGAAAAAACTTTGTTGCCGAATATGATGAAACGTAGTGAATAGATCAATACCTGACTTATGTCTAAGAAATATTGTGCGATCAAATATTGTGTATGTGAAAAAGTAATCCGTGTTTTTTTACTAGTCAATGTTGATTATTTCATGCTGATTTTGTTGTAAGTTCCAACATATTAGGCGCTTGCATGTATCTTGATCATTTTTTTATTTCGAAAATATCTACTTTATTTTCTATAGCTTTTTTCATCTCTCTGGCAATATGGCGATACCGTGTTGAAAGGACGATGTTGGTTTGGCAGTGTGTGTTCCACAACTGTTGCAACGTGAAACCGAGAGTTGTCATACCTTTACATCTGTAAATCGCTATTGCCGATATCGATAGATACCTGCAGTAACAACTTTATTCGGTTTTTGCAGCTCATAATATACTACACTTTGCTGATTCCATCATATACACAGCATAACATTATAGCCATGAATCTTGACTAAACCATGACTTGTTGTGCTTTTAATTGTAGTAGATTCACTTTTCGTCACCATTTACAATGCGTTACAGCAAACTCTTCTTTCCTTGATGGAAAAGCAATGAAACCGTACCGTTCAGATGGTTCGAAATGGCTCATTCAATCAGTTCTCAACTGTCGGAAGGTTCTTTGAAAGTTTGAGCTGGTTTTTCGACCAATTGCTAGATCTTGAGTTGATCTTTATCATTGACGTTGAAAACGCCACTTTTAATTTGTTGAAACTAAAATAGACAATTAGCATATGACGTAGCATCATGACTATAAGTTTCTAAATGGCAGCATGGGATTACGCGGCAAATTCTTTTAAACAGAACAAGTATAATGAATATCGAAATTGCAATTTTGCGCGTTCCATGATTAGCATCTCTATATACCGAATAATTCAATATCAAATAATATCAAAACTATTGAATATCACAGTTAGGTTATGTTGTTTAACAGTTGGTTTTATCGACACTTCGCATTTTTACTAATAGATATCGCTGATCAAAACACATAAAAGTCTGTAATATATTAATACATTTATTAGAAGGGGTATTCTGGATTAAAAATCTGAAAAAATTGATTAATTTTTGGGATATTTTCAAAGTTTAGACCTTTGAACTATATGCTCGACATAGCCCCTTAATAACCAATATTTTTTTGTTTTTTTTGTTTAATACAAGAGGTACTTTTTCTACCCTCTCGCGTAAATATTATTTTCTTTGAGTTCTTTTTTTAAATATATTTTAAAGCTTCCTTTTACCAACCATGGGTTTATCTGGACTGGGCCCACAGTTTAACGTGGGGTCCGAACCACGGTCCTCAACATTAAGCCTACGGACTGGTGAGTGACCAACTTTAGAAATCATCTCAGAAGACATCCGGTCTTACCCAGCCTGGTTACTGGCGTGACTGGGATCATTTTCCTCGTCGGTTTTTACAGTCTTGTCTAGGACAAATTTACGACCATGCCCCGGCAGGATTCGAACCCGCGGCTATCGCAACAGTGGGAGCACCGTCTTATTGCCTTTACCACTGCGCCACCAAGCCGGCTCTTTGTGTTCTTGAAACGTTAATAAATATTATTTTCATAAAAACGTCTAAAATTTAGTTTAGATAAGAATATAAGGAATTATTTTTACATCTACTGAAACGGTCAGCTTGAAAATGCCACAGACAAATAATTCGGTCAAGTTTGCTTTTTGCGAGTTGAAAAACTGAAAGCAACGGAAACCGCACCTAAAATTGGCAAAGATATCGCGACTATTGATACAGTTAGATTTTGGTTCCATCAATTTAACAGCGGTCATGAAAACTTGCAAGATGAGCCACGTATTCCATGGTATTCTATGGATTGTTTTGATCTATTGTTGTATTAAACTGTAATTTGTAACTATACTAAATCGTTTATAAACCGCTAAGTTTGTAAAAGAAATTTAACAAAGGGGTACGTAATTAAAAGGGTTTTATGAAGTGATTTTGAAATGGTTAGCGTCAATTTTATAAAATATAAAACATATTTACTACAAAACAATAATAAAATAAAGTAGGAATTGTTTCAACCTCCGGTTTATTTGCCAGATTTAGCTCCTTGTTAGAAATAAGTATATGAAAGTTGAGAATTGTTTTCATTTTCGTTCTTTAGAGACTGTACAAATAATTTATGTTTTTCTTTTTGTCAATTTTTTTGGTGAATTATTTTAGATTTGATTTTAAATACTTTTGTCTTAGTTAAAAAAATTATATAAACGTTTTTAAGAAAACAGTTACTCCAACTTAGATTAATATCATTATGTCCACAAATAGTGATTCAGAGAATTTTTGAGCTCCTCGGAATACTGAAAATTCCTAATTATCATCGATAGATAGTCGTACAACTGTTGGTAAACAAACGAGTTCATCCCAATATATGTGTTTTGCGATAAAATATTGAGATGCTATTGACGGCGACGCTTTCACATATTCGTGGATCATGAATAATTCGGACAAACCGCAGGTCACCCAATATTACAAGAACTTAGATTTGGTTATTGCAAAATACAGTGAGAGGAAATGTTTCCTGGTAGAGATAAAATTTGTCGTTTTATCGGGAACCTCCAGTAGAATTCCTGGAAATAACAGAAGTGGAATTTCGATTTCCTTATAAGAAATTACCAGAAAAATTATGTACAGTGGGTCATCTGTAAAGTAGCACTGTACGTGATATTGACAGCATCAACAATAGTCTTGTGTAATCTTAAGTTATGCGAATGAATTTTTTTCATAAAATCAACAATTATAGAGTGATTATTTCCACACTAATCTGTTCATTTAGATTATATATATTACAATGAAACGTGATGATATTAGTGAATATAAAAATATAAAAATGTCTGCTCGACAAAATAAATAATTTATGATATTATGTTATCGTTTTTTTTATAGCAGCAATTAAAATATATAATGCAGGTTGGTAATAAAGAAAAAACGCAAAAAAATTAAAAATATACATATACGGTTTGAACAATTTTCAAATATTTTCGCATATATATTCAGTACAACTTTAGAATAATTATTTTATGATTTTATTTTGTTAAAGTGCGATATTCCTGTAGTAAAGTGTTTCGTTATTAGTATCAAAAATTAATTGATGATCTAGACCATGAATTTCGACAGTTTTATTTATTCTTTAAATACACTAACTGGTTAAAAGAAATCCCCATATAAAAGAAAAACGTTTAATAAATATTGTGAAGGTTTATGATGATACTGCTACATCATATTTCAATGGTTTATTTTAATAGTCTAAAAGTGCGAGAGTTCGACGAAAGGAATTGCTAGCATTATTGGATGTAACCCAAGGGTTAATAGCAAAAGTTCATGAATCAATAGTTATAAAAATTTTATACGGCTTAAAATGATCCAAATTGTTCCCAACATAAGTTTATTGAAGACGCTATTACAAATTAGGTCATCATCTTCGCCCGCCAGGTGAATAATGAAGAATTTTCTGTAGCATATTGTGTCAATGAAAAGTTAATTTACTATAACCAAGTAAAACGAAGAAGTGTTTAGTTAACATCTTAAGTAAACAGGAACTACGGTCAGGAAGCTTCTAAAAACTAAAGAACGTGAACAGTTTTAGTGTCAACATTGAGCAACAGATCTAAAGGCATCTTGTGGAAAAATATGTATGAGAGAATACAATTCAAGTGAAAAGGTCTCCCTCATTCAGCGTGCTCAGGAGTTGTGAGGTTTTCCGATTATGCCTTACTCAAATCAATGCGATATGGCTTGAAAAGTAAGAAAATGAATAGCTGGACACTCATATTGCCCAATAAATGCCAAATCAAGCGATAAAATGATACAATTCATTCCTCGATCTAATACAAATGTTATTTATTGAGTTACCGTTTATCAGTTATCGACATCTACCATTAGGAAATAAATTTTAAATCCCCATCTTTTCATGACAATCGGAAATTATATGGGAAAATCAATTGTCCCTTTAATAAATCATCGGCTTAGATCGACTGTTTTATGGGCCAATTTAACATCTATTACTTTTTTTATGAGGGCATTTTTCATCGAAAAAATATTTATTTAAATTAAAAATATATTTTAATTAATTTCAGCGCTTTCGCCATTTCGTGTTCGTAATATCTTAACGTATTAAAAAAAACTTACAAGTCAGGATTCCAAGAATGTAAAAGAGCAGGAAGCCGTTGGAGATGTTCTTCTTGGTCATTGTAGAGATTCTAGCCATCACCATCCAACCTGGTTGCAGACTCAGACTGAACTAAATGCTTATATCGGCTAGCGAGCCTACCTATACGCGCGATATTGTACACAAGCACACGCTGTCCATCGCTTTTCGATCGACAAATCCTCCAAATCAGCGTCGATATAAATAGTTTTTCAAGTCGTGTCGAACTTGAAAGCTGAAATTCTCATTGAAAGTTACGACAGATTAGGTATTCTCATCAGTAAAGGGCAAAAAGGTATAACAATCTTATTGGTATTATTTAATTTTTAGTTCAGTTTACGTGACGAGTTGCTTTTTAACGGTTCAGTAGACGTATTGTCTAACAGTACTACGAGCGGTACTACAAAAAATAGCAAATAGAAATTAGGGTTATAATTTCACTACATAATATAGAATTTATGTTAAACATAAAGAAGAGCCCGAATTATTGTTAACATTATTAAATGATTAAAAAATGAACTGATTACTCGAAAGATACTCTTAACTTGGCCTGAAATTAAAATTTGTCAGTCAATTATGGGGTTCAAAAGGAAGTTCTTCGATTAATTATATAATTATAGTGTATAAGAATTTCTCTTAACAAGTAGTCTAATTAAATGTAAATAAAAAATGTAATGTAATAAACAAATTGTATCAAAGAACAGTACTCAACATATCTAATGTAAGACTTAATTAAAATAAACTCTGATTCGACCATTTTAGATATCAGTACCAAAATATTTATAATTATTTTATTACTATAAAGAAATTCGTGAAAATTAAATATATGGAAGGTTCTGTCATTTTTTAGATTAGCATAAATTTGGATTAACCTTTTCTTTCTTTTAGTGCTCAGTATATTTATTGTGCTGAAAAGTCATTATTCTTAAACGATTTGGTACATAATTGTTATGTTATTTTATTCATAGAAACATTTCATTTTGCAGTTTTTGAGAAATTTTGTGTTTTGGGCAAAAGTGTAGATTACAGAAAACTCGATACTCATAACTGTAAATGATTTTATGCGACGTACCGTCATTTCGAGTGAGATTTGGATTCGTCATCATGATAACAGGTGAATTGAAAAGTTTCCGGCCTACCATAGTAAAACATATTTTTTATTTATTATATATTTATTACAAATTTATACACGCATGTTTTGAGGGTTTGGGCTTACTAAAAAACATATGGATTTAGTTCTAGTACCGCCATCTATGTGTTAGGCCAGGGACTTTTCAATTGGCCTGTTTGTTGTTATTTTATTTTATTCATAGAAACATTTCAGTTGGCAATTTTTGAGAAATTATGTGTTTTGGGTAAAGATGTCCGTTATAGAAAAGTTGGCACTGATGACTGTAAATGATTTGATGCGACGTACCGTCATTTCGAATGAGATTTGGATTCGTCATCATGATAACAGGTCAATTGAAATGTCCCCGGCTTACCATAGTAAAACATATTTATTATTTATTATATATTTATTACAAATTTATACACGCCTGTTTTGAGGGTTTGGGCTAACTAAAATACATATGGATTTAGTTCTAGTACCGCCATCTATGTGTCAGGCCAAGGACTTTTCAATTGGCTTGTTTGTTTTTGTTATTTTATTCATAGAAACATTTCAGTTGGCAGTTTTTGAGAAATTATGTGTTTTGGGTAAAGATGTCCATTATAGAAAAGTTGGCACTGATGACTGTAAATGATTTTATGCGACGTACCCTCATTCCGAATGGGATTTGGATTTGTCATCATGATAGGTATCATATATCATCGATATATTTTTGTAAGTCAATATTTTTCGATATTTTTTCAAGAAAAGTAAATGTATTTCTTAAACATGATAAAAAACCTTTAATTATTTTTAATAAACAGTGTATATTGGTACTTAATTTTAAACATTTAGTGTATTTTGGTACTTAATTTCAAATGTTTAGTATATTTCGGTGTTTAATTGTAAGTGTTTATTAAAAATATCAATATATAATACAAAAAATTATCGATATTTTATTTTCTCTGATATATCGATATTTAAGAAAAATATCATTGCGATATATTTATCAGTGGCCAACACTATTGCATCAGAACACTGGATTAGACTAAGTTTTTCTAGTTTCTTTATAGAAAAAATTGAATTTCCATGTGTTTTTGTCCACAAAACTCAAGAAGTACTCTACGGATTAAATTTTGTTAGACATTTATTTTCGAAGTTCAAACAGAGATGGAAAAGTATAGGTGTTGTAATTTGTCTTATAATTTGTTCTAATTATACTCTTGATTGAGAACGTTCAGGTTATAATGCTTGTAAAAAAAACTGAACTTTTTAAAGACAACCAGAAAAATTGATAGCAAAAATTAGCGAGGGGAAAGTCTTACGAAGAGAAGTGAGAAGAAGAGAGGCACATGCCTCTCATCAAGGTTAAAAAGAAATAATTACGCCAGAAATACAACCATTATTTTTTTAATATTTAATGTTTTCTATTGAAAGTTTTTGTGTTGTATCGATATTAGTTCAATATTATTATTGGATTTTCAAGCGGATTGTTGAATTAAAGGTCGCGATAGATGACTGACGCATTAACCACATGTGCTTCTAAGACGTTTCAATGACTTTGACGGCGAATATCTTGGAAAACCACAGATCTAAAGATAAATTCGTTGCACAAACTTATTATTGATGACGTATTCGTTTGGAAGGTCTACATGAGTGTTTCGCGTGCTCTGTTTGATCTCATTATTAATCCTATTAATCACAAAAAATAATGTTATATTATTGGGGCGTCCCCATAGAGGAACACTGAACTTTCAAACTGGTTTTAATATCCTTTTCTGTATAATTTGTTTTTAATACGTAGTTATCATTTTTTTTAAATCAGGCTATACAGCTTTACGAGCTTAAAATTTAATTCTTTATATTTTTTCTTTGTGCAAACAGTTGCAGCTTCAACAGCGAAGAATTTATAGTAGACGAATTCAAGAAAATAGAAAATTACCTAGAAATATATATTTTTTATTAATCTCTTAGAACTCCAACAATCTGCCCGTGGGTAATGAGTATTATAATATGATTTCCGTTATAGACTATAACTCTACTGACATGTAGAAGTATCAGTAAGTGATGTGCTGTACAAACTTATAATCTAAATCTTATTCTAGGTACTTATATTCTAAAGTCTATCTTAATTTATTTTAAAAACTATTCCAAATTATTCTGGAGATTTTTATATCTCACTCTACGTGTCTGTTAATCAGTTCGTACGGTGGTTTACGTTTGAGCCTACTCACTTCACTGTCATCGCACACATTTAACTGTTTGGCGAGTGCATTGGGATGCATGAACAGTCTTTCAGAGTACTTCGCACTACCACTTCAAACCACACTCGTTATGGGTTCTAAGAGGATATCGCGCTGAATGAATTTGTTGGGCACGTAATATGGGGCATCAACGATGACTCGCAAGCACTTTATTATGGAACCTCTGGAGGATATCTATGTTAGATTTGGTAGTAGTACCCCACAGTTCAATACCATACGTTTAAACGGACCCAAGTATTGACTTAAACAACAAAACCATGTTATCAGCCAATAAATTTGATTTAGTTAGCACAAGCTGTTTGTATTTTCTCACTATATGTTTTTTCCATGTTAAACGTCGATCAAAATGTATTCCCATATATTTAACGTTGTCTGCTTGCGGGAGTTTATAATTATTTATTTTTACTGAGGGACAAGTTCTTCCACAAAGGGTGAATGTCACATGGGTAGATTTTGTCTCATTTGTTCTGATACGCCATGTTTTCAACCCAAATTCCTTCAACCCATTTGTTTGGATGAAGTTGGAGGTTTCTTGTGGCTGATATTTGATCCTTGTGTGATGATAAAACCGTTGTATCGTCAGTATATGTTGCAACAGTAGTATTTTTTGAGGTCGTTAGGTCAGCTGTATACAATAGATATAACAGTGGACCAAGAACACTCGCCTGCGGAACATCGCCTGAATATATTGGATGGAGGTCAGTGTATTCGTTACCCTGTTTCACAATACAATGTTTGTCTGTGAGGTATGATTTGAGTAGTTGAATGTACATTTGGCAAGAGCTTTTTTAATTTAACATGCAGTCCACTGTGCCACACCTTATCGAAGGCAGATATATATTGAGAAATACAGGGGAGCAATATTTTTTATCATTTAGGCTCTTATTAATTTTGTTGACTAATCTATGTATTTGTTCTGTTCTTCCGTGTTTATTATGGATGCCAAATTGATGGTTTGGAATAATATTTCTCTCTTCTATGATTATTTTGAGTTTTTTAATGTATAATTTTTCAAAAATTTTAGAGATCATCTAGAAATATAATGGTTGTATGGATTTCTAGTAAACTCAAAGTATTGTCCATCACTATCGACAATTTTTGAGGATGTTTAAAACCTCTTTACCATCCAAATATTTTCATATAGGTTCTCGCAGATTTTACACATCTGTATAACGATTGTTTTTTTTTAAATATAGCTCAAATACATTAGTTTCAACAGATAATCATCAATTGAATTGACCAAACATTCAAGCATTGACATTGAAAGCAGCATCAAGCATTGAAACTGAAAAAAGATCTGATTTATAGAGCACGTTTCAATTAGACATCGAACATGTGAGGAATTAGCTTAAAAGACGTATGAAGAGGCCACCTTTGGCATAAATTCATTAAAGTCAAACCGTGCAACATATTAGCTTCCGAGATAAGATGTTCACTAACCGTTATTTTTAGGTATTTCTAATTTTTATATCTATATTTACCGCAACTTCCATCATACAAGAACTCCAGATGAGTTTTACAAGAAGAAACGTCACGAACTATTTATGGCAATTTTATGTGCTTTTGTATTTCATCTTTCGAAAGCTTTCATCATCTCCAACCACGTCATGGACCAGAGACACAGTAAAACGTTAGAATAATTCATTAAGCTTATTCAAGACGCTCTGATTTTCTATCCGGATAATACCAATCAATTTACAACAGATGTCTATCCTAAAAAATCAATCAATATGTCAACTAAAATGACCCAGCTAGTTTAAACAACAATAACATGTTCTTCATTTAAAATACGATATAAATATTTTTATCACACTCATTCATATCGTGTCGTTAATTAAAAAGATTGTCGTATAAATTTGGTTAATAATAATGTTATATCCTGTATAATTTTGAGTGTCAAATTTAATAACGTAGAAACTCTTAATTATCATCTTCATAGTGGCGAATCTTACAAGGTTCCAACAAAGCAGAACATGTAGGACATTTGATAATTATCGTAATTTAATGGTATGTAGCGATTATGTAAATTAAGGTAAGGTTTCAGAAAGTTTCGATCAAAAAAATGCTTTCAACGTTAAACGAAATATCGAGAAACTTGGAGAATTCAATAAAAGGGTTCGGAATTATTAATGTCGCTGGACAATGACTTCTGACAAGTTTCCCGAATTAGAATTAGGATATTTTCCACTTACCGGCTTCATGAATTAATTATATAATAAGAGTTTCCACCTTTACCTTCTTAAAAAAAAGTTCGGTAAAAGTTTCTTAAATAGATTCGTAGCCATTAGGTTTGGCAAACAAGTCATTTAGGTTTTCTATTGTGAAAGAGAACTAATTTTATCTTAAAAAAGAGATAGTTTAGTCGATTATATACTTTTCATGAAGCCTAGTGACCTTTTCCTGTCATTTACCAGGCAAAAAAATTAATAAAGATTATTACTTTATCATCTAAAATTTTTTCAAATGAAAATGTATAAATACCACAACAAAATTTATTATATGTAAAAAAGTATCTAAAGTATATCTTTTTTTTGTAAGCTCTGTTAATTATGCACAAGCTATTGTATAATTTTGAGTGCCCTGTCAGTTTTACAATACCAAGTTGCTTAAAAAGAACACCATGGTTTATAGTAAAATTGTATGATGTTTTATTACAAAATTTTTTTCAAGCTCTAAATATTTAATATAAAAATATGTTCATGTTTCCTTTGTTTTTGCTGTAAAGTCGATACTCAGGCCCATTTGACCTATGGTATTGAACTGTGGGGTACTACGGGCAAATCTAACATAGCTATCCTCCAGAGGTTCCAGAATAAAGTGTTGCGAGTCATCGTCGATGCCCCATATTACATGTCCAACAAATTGATTCAGCTCGATAGCCCCTCAGAACCCATAACGAGTGTGATTAGAAATTTTAGTGCGAAGTACTCTGAAAGACTATTAGTGCATTCCAATGCACTCGCCAAACAGTTAAATGTGCACGATGACAGTGAAGTGCGTAGACTCAAACGCAATCTGATACGAATATCTCAAGAATAAGCTAGAATAGTTTTTAGAATAAGTTAGGATAGACTTTAAAATAAGTTAGAATAATATTTGAATAATATTTAAATTATAAGTTGTACAGTAGATCACTTACTGAAGTGATCTACTACATTTCAGGATAGTTATATTATATAACTGAAATCATATAATAATACTTATTGCCCACGGGTATATTGCTGACGTTCTAAGAGATTAATTAAAAAATGTTTTCTTTGTAACTGAAGCAAGTTTCTTTCGCAAGAGCATTCATATTAGCAACGACGGTCGAAGAAAATAATGGTCCATATTTATAAGAATTTCGATTAACAAGATCAAGTTTGTTGTCCATTTTTCTATATGAAATACATTTGTTGAATAGTCTATTTTTAGACTGTCTGATTTATTATGAACTAATGGTTTGGAGTTAGATTTTATTCGCCTTCTCTATACAGTTTCGACTGTGGCCTTATTAGCAGATTTTTTCAATTTTTTGGATGGTATAGCTAATAGAGGTATTGGTCTGAAATGTTCTGAAGCTTTATCCAACCAATATTTCAATTTCTTGATAAGAAAAGAGCATGGTTACAATTAGCAGAAAATTAAGTTTTATTATTTTTGATGTACAACAGAAATAATATTAAATATATGCTTCCTTGAATTGAAATGGTACGTTTAAACATATTTTGATATCTCCATCGTATCCAGTTTTACTAGTTTTAAAAAGTTTTATTTCCGTTCAAAGTTCTATGAATTGAAAAAAGCATTCTTTGTATGGGGAAATATATGACATATAAACGCTAACACTAACAACTTTGTCGTTAACAACATCGGTAAATCTTTGGTAAATTACGGTGGTCTTCGAAACCAATTTAAGTCAAATGCTAATTAGGAAACCATGATTAATATTATAACAATAGCTTCTCGAAAAAATCATAAGTGAAAATACAGAAAGAACTTTATTACTAAGCAATATTAACGACAGTGGTAATTTGAAAGTCATTAAATAAAAATATCACAAAGAAATCACAAGGGAATCCGAAATACGCACGAATTGTCGTCAATGATCAACGATCACTAATTAAAAGAGACAGCAACGGTTTTGATTTGCACTTGTGTGAGTCGGTGCGTATTAGTTAAGACATTCTCTTGTCTGACGTGCACTATTTGTCTTCAGGAACAAGGCTGTGCGCGTGTATTTACATAAAATATTATCCACCACAATCGATATAAGTGGATCTAACGACACATTCAATAGTCATCACAATCGATAAGAAATGCCAATGTAAACTTAGACGAGAATAACGCGATTTTGTTGTATCAGATTGGCGTTTATTCGAAAAAAAAAACAATATTCCTTGAAATATACAAGATGGAGCAAAAATCCCGCTACTATTTTGATTGCCTATAACTTTGCCCAAAGAAAAGATAAGTAAGTTTGGTTTTAATAAAAAGTTTATTCGGTATTTACAATTTTTTTCGTTATTATTGAAAAATTATATCCACTGCGACTCGCTATGCAACTTTCGGCTCTTTTTGAGGCATTTTTCATGATATCTTTCAACATCCGAGGCTGAATTTCTTTAATTCCGTGACGAATATTGCATTTAAGATGTTGAATCCTTTGGTGCTTATTCAGATAAATTTTTGGTTTTACAAAACCCCATAAAAAAAGTCTGGTGCTGTTAAATCCGGAGATCTGGCTGGCCATGCTAAATCGCCTTTTTGCGAAACTAGTCTTCGTGGAAAAACGTCATTCAATAATCGAATTGTGCCCGAGCTGCTGTGATCTTGATGAAACCACATGTCCTCTAGTCATTGCTCTTCCATTTCGGGCACAGAAAATTTCGAATCATATATTGGTACCATTCAGCAGTAACAGTAACTGCAACACCTTGGTCATTTTCAAAAAAAAAATAAGGACCAATGATGTTTCCAGCATAAATACTACACTATACAATTGTTTTTAGTGGATGCAATGATATTTCATGAATTAATTGAGGATTCGGGGTTCCCCAAAACTGACAGTCCTGTTTAATGACGTGATCACTATCGCGCATCAGAACCACATTTACAGAGAGGCATCCGTTGTCTTCCAGAACGAGGCCCGTCTGCTGTCGTATCGTACTATTGTATATTGTCATTATTTCTGTTTGTTCTTGTAGCGTATATTAATTAATTAAATTTGGATGTCCACACAACGCAATGGTTAAAGCGAAACTGGGCTAAACGTTAAATAACCAAGATGGCGCACAATCAAAATTGTAGCGGGACTTTTGCCCCATCTGTTATATTAATTAACACATATGTCACATTTCATGAAATTTTAATAAAATCTTTGTTGTACTTTTAGCCTAGATGATGATAAATTAGGTACGTAAAAGGGCAAGTTACGTTCTTTAATATGTATATAAACAACTTTTGTACCACTAAATGGTGTAGGTGTTAGTATATCCAACTTAATCGTGAGTATACCATTCTCCATTTATTGCCTTTAACTGTTTTAAAATATCTCCTATCCTATCTTCATTTTGTATGTCTTTTAGGGTCACAATTTTGATCTTCTGCTTCTCTCCCTTCGTGTTATTTCTTATATTCCTTGTAATTCTCTGTGTTTATTAAACATGTCCTCGTATATACATTTCTTTCAATTTCAATTTAACTATCAGACCTATAAATTAATTTTAAAGGATTTACAATAGATGGTATTAAAACACACCGGGAACATTTGTAACCAATTTCATGTTGAAGCCTCACTGTATCATTTCGTCGAACTCTGAACTCATTCATTATTCTCATTTACACAGATTCTGTGATTACACACAATCTTTAGGGTCAGAATCACTTGTCATTAATGACTTAATTCATGAGTTATTATTTTTTATATTTAAACATTAATAATGTCGATTGCGTTTCAGACAATCCGATATTAACTTGGCGTTTATTTGGAAAAAAAGATGCAAACTCCTTGATACATATATAGCAAGACCTTTAACAAACCTTTGGGCGAGGTGAATAAAACAAAACCTTCCACATACCTATCCGCCAAGCGGCGCAGATTTATGCTGTAACTAAAATCCATTTTCTTACAATTATTTAAAAGAAAACAAGGTAACGAACAGTGCATTTTAAAAGGTCTTATTAGACAAGGTTAATTGAATATATATTGTTTGTTTGTAAAACTGGCTACTATACACAATAGCGTAATTGTAGTCAGCAGATTTTTAGACAAAACCCGTTAAAAATTGCCCAGCATTATCTTTATTGTTTCCCATCGCAAATCGAACGTTTCTTGTTCCTTTGATATCGTCATTAGCTTACCGGGGATGGGCTATAACTTATTACGGATAAAAATACTTTTTGTTATAAATATTTTTCTTCATGATACACTTTTGTTTCAAAAGTATATACGGTTTCTCTTACCGAGGCAAATCTTTATCAAAACAACTTATTTTAAAGGTTCGAAAGCAGAAAGATTTTATTAGATGCCAAACTACGACTGTAAGGCGGTAAACCCATTAATTATATTTTTTAATTTTCAAAAATTCGAGTTTCAACGTAAATGTGCCAGTTAGAAAGAAATGTTGAGTTGATGAAAGGTTCACTTGTTTAAAGATCATAGCAAAGGTAGGAATTCAAATTTTGTCTTATTATATGCTTAAAATAACTACTGTAAGATTGCTGTCAAATATCACTGCTGTAGCAATATATATTTTTTTATAACATCTTTATTAGATTCGCTTAGTACAATCTTAATTATACTTTAATTTATTACTACTTTACATTTGTACTTGGACTAATTTACAAGCAAGACGAGTGCGAGAAAATACATCAATATGTACTCGTCAATAATAAAATTATAATAACTTATAGCTATAGTTTACACAAGTTCGTATGGTTTGGTTCGCTTCAATCTCTTGACATCCTAACGCTTCCACGTCAGTATGATTTAGTAATCTTCTTTCATGTTTCAAGGCGAAATCTTGGATAACTTCGCAAATCCATTTGATTTCCAGGTCATCGTGCAGATGTTCGTTGGTTACGTAGCGATATATATTGGTAATTAATCGAAGAACCTTGTTTTGACATCGTTGTATGACTAGTTGATTTGAATTTTTAGTGCAACCCCATATTTGCACCCCATAGGTCCAAATTCGCTTTATATTTGTATTATAGATCAACCTTTTTAATAGCAAAATATGAAAGTTATTTTAATAATTGTAACAAAGACCTTTTTAGGGAAAAATCACCGAAGATATACGAAAGTTAATATATGATAGAAAAGTGTATATTTCTATCATATCTTTGTGGACGACAGCTATATTAACAATATATAAATTAAGCTGGATTTTAAGCTTTGACATGAAGGACTTGTTCATAAACTACAGAAAATGTTATCAAAACAACACACCAAACTATTAAAATCGTACATACAACCAGAATGTTTAGAGTCAAACAAGAAGATGCTTGCTCTACAATAAAAGTAGCTAAAGCAGGTTTACCATAAGGAAGTGTACTGGGACTAATGCTTTATCTACTCTACACTTGTAATATATCACAAATGAAGAATATTACGATGGCTATATTTGCTGATGATACTGGCATTATAGCTGTCGGAGACAATAGTGAAAAAGCTTCACGAAAATTACAACAAGCAAGTGACAATATAAATAATTGCACACAAGCTTGGAAAAAAAATTAACGAAAGTAAATCTGTGCATGTGCCTTCAATCAGACCGTACAAGGACCAATAACATTAAATAATACTATCATTCGGTATAGCAACAACGCTAAATATCTCGGAATGAATCTTGATGCAAAACCTCGCTGGAAGGAACATACAACGAAGAAAAGAAAAGAACTGGATTGAAATATAGGAAACTGTACTGGCTAATTGGGAGAAAATCACAATTATCAGTACATAATAAAATGTTATTATATAAGCAAATCCTGAAACCTATATGGACCTACGGACTACAGTTGTCCGGATGTTCTGCAAAGAATAATATAATTAAAATACAAATTTTTCAGAACAATGTTCTGAGAAGTATTGTGGGCTCACCCAAATACTATAGGACTGATTACCTACATCGGGACCTTCAGATACCCACAGTCAGTCAAAAAATTAAGAGAATTGCAAGGGGGCATGAGGAAAGACTCTATTCTCATGAGAATATTGAAATATTGCAGCTTTTGGATACCATCAGAACAGGACACAAACTTGTGTAGTATTATGTAGTGAGGTGCATATAATAAAAGATACAGTAGTGTCACCAGAGGCTGAGATAGGGCTGATGGGTCCTCCTAGTTATATAATTAGATTTAAGTTATCATAATGACAAATTGTAGTTTAATCGGACACGACTACTAACAATGTAATAATTAAATAATAAAAAAACAATCGATATTTAAATATCACAAGGCGATCTTGCACTCTCATTTTTGTATAGCATCAATGTTTTATTTGACTCAACTGATATTCACGACTTTTACTTTTGGATGAGTTATGGTCATGATTAAACCCAATATACAAACGTTACACAGTTTCAAAAGATGGAGTTTTATCACTAATAGAGAAAGCAACTTATAAAAGTCTAAACTACCACAATAAGTTTCATGAGATAATTACACTTTTTCACTGAAACACAATTTTAAACAACACAAATTGTAGAGAAAATGATAATATTTTCACCAGTTGTAAGAAAATTATGATAAAAATAACAAACTTTCCATTGGGATACTCTGATATCGTCTGACAATATTTAGTGTTTATGCTACATTTAGTGTAAAATGTCTATTACACAATAATTTCCAACTATTCCATTTTGATTTTCGAAATACGTCATAATTAACAGTAATTAGCACAGGCGCGTTTTATACTCTTCGTATCCTAACGCGAATTTTCATACATATACAACTGGAATATTAATTATTTATATTTTGTAGTTGATATTCGAACAGTATGGCTTAATAATGTTAGTATGTCAATGGGGTCATATATATAAGATAATATAATGCATGAATGTTTCGCTTAAGACCTCATCAAGAATTTTATTTGCTTGAGGAGAAGATTTCGAAGTTTCTTTCTTTATGAATCGATCTCTATTCATATTCTCATATCGTTAACTTGTTTTCTTATTTCATTTTCTGTTATTCCTGCTGATTTTATGTGATTCTGATGTGATTGTGGAAAATGTATCTACTACTACTTACTTATGCAATTCATAGTATATTTTTATTATACTTTTTCTGATACTCCTGTTAATATTGCCTTTTCTTCTAAACTTTTACATAGGATGCTCTAAGTATAATAATAAATGACCAATCTTCCATGACTTGCCAGTAGAGCTTTCAGATTCTTTTTCATATTTCAAATCGACTTCCTAGGGCAACGTTGCAATTTAATAAACCTAAATAGCTTCGTTACAGAAAACCAGCTTGATGATGATATTAAAGAAAATGACGTTCTGACGAAAATTCGTCTTAAAAACTAAAACTTGAGGTTCGAAACCTCAGAGGGTATTTCTCGGTGTGGTGAATAACCAATCTGATGTTCGCTAACGAACTATATATTCACCGATACAGATGGTAAAACCTTATCGAACCTTATAGAACCAACCACGTGGCTTAAGAATAAGTGAATAATATACCAAAATTAATTAATTATATACCTCCGCAACAGAACTCTAAAAATGGTTAGTCGAGGTATTACTGTTAACATTACTAATAGATAGCTTTTGTTTAATTATAGGTCGTGAAACTCGAACGACAAAACTATAGCACACGTCCAGCTTGCAGTTAGCTAACAAATTATCATACGTATTGTATTTGTTTTATGAATGCCATGCGTATTTCAAGATATTATATGTTATCAGTTTACTTTTGCATCATGCATCGCAGAAATAAAAAACTTAGGTGACTTTATTAATTATGATTAACATCAATGACGTAAAAATAAATGTACGAAATTTTCAGCGTCAAGAAAGAAAGTCTTACAGAAATCATTTTTAAGTGAATAGTTTTAAATGGCTACAATTTTCCTAAGAACATACTATATCAAGGAAAAAAAGAAGAGTCATAGAATATTTTTGAGAGCAAAATATTTCAATTTAAAAGTGGTTAGTGTGCCTCTCTATTTTTGAAAATTGTGGGGGTAAAAAGCACATGCTCCGTACTCATATGGTAAACAATTTAACAATGTTAAGCAACTAAAAATGCTATTCAAGATCAGCAGAAAAAGTTAGATCAGCATAATGTTAAAAGCTTATATGAAACGCTGCCAAAGAGACTGACTGTAGCGTTGAAAAATAGAGGAAGTTGTACTCTTTACTGAAATAAAAGTTAAAAACAAATTCTTAATTTGTTTTCTTAACAACTGTAAACTAATTCTATATGTTTCTATGCTATATTGTATCAAAATTTTATTAAAATTATTCAGATTTGCTCATAGATTTTGAAAAACATAACCATCATACCCAAACGACATATTAATTGAAATCATTGAAACCAATCTAAAGAACCGATGATCAAGACTAAGTGAGATCAGAACGAATGCGACCAATCATCAACATTGATGTGACTGACGACTTCTCAAGCTTTGGCTATGGATTGAATGATGATAATTTTTAATAAAAAAATGTTCCGAATAAGATTAATGTCAAAAGTGTCAAACTTTCTATCGAAAACGTCAGATGGCATCTGAAAATACTTAAATCGCCAAACGTAAACGCCCCAGCGACATTTAACACACCGTAAATGCCAAATATGCCGTTTTAATTTTCGAAACACGTCATAATTAACACAAGCTATTTTTGTTTCGTCCGCGAACCGACGCGAATTTTCATAAATAATTTCTAATTTGGTTCCGGCCAATTTTTGTTTTCTCTTATTTGTATCCGCAATTAACGCGAGGACTCGAGAAGCCGGTTAGCACTAATTGTGCTAATCTAGCGAAAGAACGATAAAACTAGTTCGGTAAATTTGTTGATTCTTTTAATAGTTTGGTGGTTTCCCACGTTAGAATAATTTAACTGTCAAATATAGACGTGTGCTTTGTAAATCTTCAAAGCACGCCGAATAATCATCGGTTACATCAAGAGATATTCCCCATCCCAAGTATTGTATTGTTGTCAGTATTCAAAAAATCCTGTTGAGTTCGCTAAAACCAAATATGACGCGAAAAAATATAATACCCGCACGGTTTGTGGTCATGAACAATATTTAAACATAGTCTCAGACATCAATAAAAGAAAATACGAGAAGAAAGTCTGCTATCCATAATTTTCAAGGGTTGGCATGAGGAACGTATCTATAAACGTGACAGTAACAAGTCGATTGAAAAGTCCCCGGCCTGATACATAGATGGCGCTAAAATTTAATCCACATGTTTGTTAGCCCTAATCCTCAATAGATGCGTGTATAAAGTTGACAGCTGCCGGATCATTAGTTTGTGAATTATAGCATTTTGAGTGAAGCAACTTTTGTTAATGTGAAAAAATGGATAAAAAGAAATTTCGCGTGTTAATAAAATATTGATTTTTGAAGGGAACAAATAACTTGGCTTGATGCCGAGTTTCTGGACACTGCCCCCAAGAAAATCAACCATCAAGGATTGGTATACTAAGTTTAGACGTGGTGAAATGAGCACTGAAGACGGTTAGCACAGCGGACGTCCAAAAAAAGTTGTTATTGGGGAAAACATTAAAAAATCAAAAAAATGATTTTGAATGACCAATGTAAATGAAATTGAATGAAATAGCAGACACTCTAGAGATATCAACTGAACGTGCACATCATATCATTCAAGAATATTTGGGTATGAGAAAGTTCTGTGCAAAGTGGGGGCCACGCGAGCTCACTTTTGACCAAAAACAACGATGGGTTGATGATTCGGAGCAGAGTTGGAAGATGATCAAATGTAATAAACCCGAGTTGATGAAACATGGCTCCATAATTTCACTCCGAAGTCCAATCGACAGTCATCCGAGAGGACTGCACACAATGAACCCGCTCCAAAGCGTGGGAAATCGCAACAGTCGGCTGGCAAGGTTATGGCGTCTGTATTTTGGGATGCGCATGGAATAATTTTCATTGACTACCTCGAAAAAAGAAAGACCATCAATAGCGACTATTACATAGCGTTATTAGATGAAATAGTGTTATAAGCGTCATAGCGTTATAAACGTCATAGCATTATAAAAGAAAATGCTGCTGCACCAAGACATTGCACCGTGTCACAAGTCGTGAGAACGATGGCAAAAATCCATGAATTGTCTTCAAATTGCTTCTCCATCCACCGTATTCTCTAGATCTGCCACCCCAGAGACTATTTCCTGTTCTCAGATCTCAAAAGAATGCTCGCTGAGAAGAAATTTTCGTCGAATGAAGAGGTGATCGCCGAAACTGAGGCCTATTTTGAAGCAAAGTAGAAATCGTACTACAAAGATGGTATCGAAAGTCTGATTTCTCCAATGGAAGTTGCCACTGAAATCGATAATAACCTCAAAGAAAAGGCTACTGGAATTTTTGACAAACATTTTCAGTACCTGTTTAAGGCTGAAGTATGTTTCGGAATATCCTAGGGACAAAAGACTTATATGAAAAACTGCTGTTAAAACGCATTAAATCGTTTATAAAAATACTAGATCTCCAGTTTGGATTTCAAAAGCAACAAGCGACGTGCACATAGCAACAGTAGTTATTGAAATGCATTCGAAGGAACGATATACTGCCCTGCAATATTCCTAGATGTCTCACAAAATTTACATTCATTTACAAACTGAGCAAACATTTACCGTAGAATTACTGTCAACTGCTGGAATCATATATTTTATATACCCAGGGCAGTGTCTTGGGCTTAATCCTGTGTCTGTTCTTTACTGCTGATATCCCAACAACAAAAGAAACACTACTTGGAACATTTGCTGAAACCACAGTTATCATGGCAAAATATATAAAACAAAGTTCTACGATGAATTACCAATGTTAACTCCACCTAACCAATGAAGAGCTGCACGAAGATCTCGAAATCAAACGGATTTAGGAAATGATCAAATGGATTTCGCCTTAAAACATGAAATAAAGTTGCTAAATCTCAGCAACGTGGAAGCAATACAACTACTGGACAACATGCATTAAGTATACTAATAACTATGAAAAATACTATCAGCTCATATTGTAATAACGCATTTTTGAATGAAGGGATCACTGACATTAAAAAAGAGAACTTGAACTAAGAATTTTTAAAAATATTAGTTAATTGCAGCAACATTATCGGAATAAACTATATTAGAATTGGAAACCAATGCTAATACAGTACAACTCTGGGATAACACTGAAGTAGGACATATACTCAAGAGAACAAAACCATTCAAGCTTGTGTACGAGGGTAGATCTTAGGAAATCCAACAAACAACCCTCTCATAGCAGAATGGCTTGCCTTTAATAACCATCATGGCTGGAAGTTTGCTGAACTTTTGAAAAAATGTACGAGTGTATATTTCTAAAGATTCAGAAGTTAAAATCATGGAATTAAAATTATGTTCATCAGACTTTGTTCCTAGTGACCTTTCTGTATCTAAACGGAATTAGTGGACAATGCTGAGTGATTATTTAAAATATTCGGAAAAACTTTTTGAAAAGTACATTAACTGAAAGACTACCGCGAGCTTTCCTAAATATCTGTCTAATATAACTATTGAATAATAGAAGCAAGTGGAACAAAGGAAAACTATTAAAAATGGAAACGAGGTAATTATATAACAGGAAAAAGAGTAGGTAATAACTTAAAATCATAATATACAACAGTAAAGTTAGCAAGCCGTATAAAAATAAAAATTAAAAGCGAAGGGAGAAGAAGAGTTTACAAAAAAATAACATAATTAAAAAAAGAAAATAAGAAAAAAAAAAGAGACAATAACACTTAATACAAATAGGAACAGATAAAATATAACTGAACTCTCAGCAGATAAAATAGGGCAATAAAATATAAGAAATGAAACAGTTGATTTAGAGACTAGAAGATATAATACAAGAACTAGAGAGACAAACTAACAAACACTGGAATATTTGAGGTAGGGAAAACAGAAATAACATTTTAAGGGAGAGGGGAAAATATTAACAACACAGGCCTTATATCAATAGCTATAAAAGAATCAGTAAATACAAATAAGAGGAAAAAATAAAAAATTCAAATAAAAATTAAAGAATATCTAGATAAAGACACAAGAAAGATAAGAAAATGGCTATCAACAACAATACCAAAGAGAATAAAGACAACAAAACTGAGCAATAATTGTGGATCAGAAATTGGTGGGTTGGAAAGGTAATAATTAAATCGTTCATCTAAATAATTTTTCTTCGAATATTTTTTAATTGTTTTTATATCTCTTTCAAGGGACATTTTGAGCAATCCTGGTAGTAAAATATAGCCGTCGAAAAAACAGAGAAAGGTGATAGTTTATACTTGAACACTTAAATTAATATTTTTTTTAGAATCATGTAATGAGTAATCGAACATCCTAGTTTAAGTCACTGTAAATACAAATTATATATTAGTCGTCAATGATTAGTAACAATATATCAATAATCTAAAAAAACTTTCGACACTTTGGTACGAAATTTCCAACAAGTCTGGTCGGTAATTAACGATTTTGACGATACACTGTGTGCTCACGTGAATATCAGCTTTATCTGAAACAGTCGTGAATAAAACATGCTTCTCACCTTGACTTTATATCGGCTTAGTAAAAAAATAATCGGGTAACCTAAAAGGTATAAATTATAATACATCCTCTCTAAGCAGACGTTCTTAATTCATTTTTTTGGTGATTCATATATTCGATGTATATAACAACAGACGATAGAATCTCTCTAAACAACCACAATATCATAAGTTGAGCGCGATGGATTAACCAGATAATTTATGCCTCGATAGATGCTGTTGCAAATTTGGGATTTCAAGTCATGATATTTATTCAGATTTTGATATTTAATAATGACAGTTAATGACAATAAATAATATGACATTTGTTTGACGTAACCTAAAATATTAAAGAATGACTTTGACAGAAATGGTTTTTTATACATATAAGAACATAAATATAAAGCAAGGTTGTAAACACAAATTACATAAATTGTTCTTTGTGATATGTAATTTCGAAATGTAGAGAAGGAATTTTTATTGTATCAATTTGTTACTAGGGGACCAAAATGATAAAAATTCCACGAATATCCTTTTGTGCTAATATAGTTTAATTTATAACATATTAATACCGAAAATTTGTAATTGATAATGAAAGGTAATATAAGCATCTAACCGTTTAATTGTGATAAACAAATAACTAAAAATGATTTGCAAGTATTTTTTGTAATATATGGTAACAATAAATAAACTGATTTTCTCTAGATAAAATCGAATTAAAAAATATAGTAATAACGAGTAAATTTTAGTTTCTGCACTTTTAGTTCCAAAATAATTAAGAGCTATAATATTTAAATTATATAGAGAACTACAAAATTGATATTGTCATGAGATGACAGCATCAAGATGTTTACTGATTTCATTACAAACAGAATCTATCCTAAATTACTCACATGTACATAGATGGCTCTGCCAAAATAGTTCTTCTCTGCATTGAGAGATGGCGGGTCCATCCTTTTACAAAAATGTGGCATTTCGTTTCTGTTTAAAAAAAGTGAATAAACAGTTGTATAATTTGTTACAGAATTTTTTTATTACATATTTACAGTATGTTTAATAGCGATATTTCTTGAGGTATACACTTTAATAAAGAAATAACAAATTTATAATCAAGTTATTGGTAGTAAAATATTTGATTGGCATATTTTGGAAATAGGTTAGAGACAAACAAAACAAGTGAAACATGTCTGAAAGTGATATCAATAAACTTTTGACTGATATTTCCAATCTTAGAGAACAATTGAAAGAAAAAGAGAATAATTTGGTTAAATTAATGTCAAATGGATGTGAAAATGTATGTACTATATGTTATATATTTGATAGGACGCAATTAATTAAATAATAATTAAATAATTTGTTAACTTAGGGCAGCAATAAATACTGTGCAAATTTAAATCCAGAAGACATAACCCGTTACAGTCGTCAGATGTTAGTTCCTGAAGTAGGTATTGATGGACAAGAGGCCATTAACAACGCTAAAGTCTTAGTTGTGGGAGCAGGTGGCCTTGGATGCCCAGCAAGTATGTACTTGGCTAGTGCAGGAATAGGGGAACTAGCTATAATTGATTATGATGAAGTGGAGCTGTCAAATTTACATAGGCAAATACTTCATAATGAAAATGATGTGAACAAAGCAAAAGTTGATTCTGCATTTGAAAAGTTGCAAAGGTATGTCATGTTACAATATTACAGTATTACAGCATACCATTCTAGTAATCATACATTTTGTTTAGCATAAATCGCAGAATCAAAATAGTACCATTAAAACTCCATGCTGACAGTACTACCATAAAAGAATTGTTTAAAAATAATACATATGATGTAGTTATAGATGGAAGTGACAATGTAGCTACGAGATATCTGCTAAATGATGTCTGTGTGATTAATAAAGTACCCTTAGTATCGGGAAGTGCATTACAACTGGAAGGCCAACTTACTGTTTATAATTATCAAGGTGGGCCTTGTTATAGATGTCTTTTTCCAGTTCCCCCTCCACCAGAGACTGTGACAAGTTGTGGTGATGGAGGTGTAGTGGGTCCAGGTAAGTAACATTAGGATATAGTGTAAAAAATTGTTTAAAATAATAAATATATAGTTCCTGGTGTTATTGGAGTTTTGGAAGCTCTGGAAGCTATAAAAATCATAATTAAATCACCAGGAGTATTGTCAGGGCGTTTATTGTTATTTGACGGGTCCATCACCAAATTTAGGGATGTTAAATTGAGAACGCGTAATTCAAAGTGTGCTGTATGCGGAGAAGAACCCACAATTACAGATCTTATAGATTATGAGCAGTTTTGTGGAGCAGCTGCACATGATAAAGTAATTTTTCTTTTGTTTTTTGATGTTTGATATGATTGATATGAGTTGTTTTTTCTTCAGGTAATCAATATTGACATATTAGACAGCACTGATCACATTAATGTAAAGGAATTATCCACAAAAATTGGTAAAAATAATTGTTTAGTGATAGATGTGCGGCCGAGTTTACAGTTTCAAATGTGTCGATTACCAAACACCCATAATATTCCTCTTACGGACCTCAAAAAACCAGAATCCCTCGACAAAATTCGTAATCTAATAAACGAACACAACCTTGGTGAGAATGGTGAAGGTGATAATTGTTTTTTATGTTTCTTAACAAATTTTAAATATTGATTGATTTTTAGTGTATCTTTTATGTAGGAGGGGAAACGATTCTCAGAGGGCTGTGACGGAAATTAAAAAAAATATGCCGGACGTGACAGTTAAATTTCTGAATGTGAAGGACGGGTTGCATGGATACGCGATGGAAATTGATAAAAGCTTTCCAGTTTTTTAAATACTTAAATACTTGTATAATAAATGTTGAGTACATACACTTCAAATAAACGTTTTTTAGTCATTTTTAATTTCCTTGTCAAATTTAACTAGGCTTATGGTTATATTTTTATAGTTAAATTATTTGTTCATATATAGACTTACATAGTTTGTCGGTCAAATCAAGTAATCCGCGTTCAGACTTGATCCGCGTCATTTTAAAGATTAATTTTGAGGTTTGTTTACGATCTATCCTGATTCATGTGACGTGGGATGACGTGCAAATTAACGTATTCTTCGGGGCGAAATTAGGTTTTATTCAAACAATTAAATATCATATATTTTCCATTTTTGTGTAGATTTCTACGATGTATTAGAGAAACTAAATGACGGTATTTCAAAATTTGTTTGTCTTCATTCTCTGGAATTATAAATCATCCATTCCTAGATTTTATTTTAATTTCATTGAATCCAATTTTTTGGTAATTATTTTTCAATATTTTGAGCAGTAATACAATAGAATCCCCATCGTTTTTTGCATTAATTATTTTAAAATATAAGGTTGGGAAAAAAGTAATGTGATGTCCTTTATTTTTAGCGAATAGGAAACATAAAAATCAAGTTACCTACGTTTGATGATTCACATTGGAAGTTATTTTATCATGAAAATGAACTTTGGATGATTTGAATCTGTTCATCATGATTCCACTAATGAATATTGTTTCTCTTTACATATTGATTCATCAAAATACTGGCTATTATACGAGGTACAAAGTTCGATTTTGTTGTTATCGTTTTAGATGAAATTAGCTACAAGACGAAAAAATGTTTATACGTGAATAAATCATGCGATCTGTCGCGTCTCTTGTTTATTCGGAAATTTACATACATGTAACAACGATCTAGTAGGCTGGGATATTGTTTTTTTAATATACTAGAGACTAATTGTGCTAGGTCATGGATTGTTGTGGCTGTGAGGGTGGTAAATGGAAAAGAAAGAAAAGAGAAAGTATACGTTTTAAAAGGCATTTATTTCATGATATTTGTAGGTATATTTTATTGCCTGGGTGAATATAATGATTGTCTGATTTGGCTATTTTGAATATTGAGCTTAATCGGTGTTGAAGGTGATTAAAATACTATGTAAACTAAGCTAAGGGAATTGCAATATTTGAAATTGAAATGTGGACGTTTTCAACATTGAAGGGCCGCGTTAAGATTATTAATTCTACAACGCTGCTCATTCTTCTTCTTTACAGCAAGCTCAGTGTATAGTTGCAGGGTTTTTTTCAGCTTATATTCCTTAGCAATACAATTAGTATGCAGACATGCATTTCAACGACATCACTGGTAGATCAAATGAATTCAAATATTTAGATGGGTATGTAAGAATGTCTCATACGCTGTATCCAAACAGTGTTAAGAGTTCATAAATGTCTATGTTCTTCGATCATTTAACTCATCGTGATTTTTAGTCAATAGACCAAGTGTCGATCGAAAGAATGTCGATCCATTGTGAGAGTGAATGTATTGATGACAGAGACACATTGGATGGAAAAACAAAATTGTTGTTTTAAGTATTTTCCCGCAATTATTAATGAACGGCAAATAATTTTTGTATATATATGTTTGTTTAAATAAAAGCCTTTATTCGACAAAAATACTGGTTTATTCGACCGACAGACAAGACCAGACAATGTGTCAATGTCAATCTATATCCAAGGGAGACTGTTCTGAAAGCATTCCGTGGTGTTGACATCGCTCATTTATGCTGACTTAGTATCTGATTGTTGCACAGGGATTGGATATTGGATTTAAATGCTAATACATATATAGAAGATTTAAAACGTCTTAACGTGTCTATTGAGGAATTACAGGAAACTTTAGCTTGACATTTACTGAAAATAATGTTAGTGCATCCTCAAATGGTTTGTTATTTATAAGTAAATTTTCTAATAATTGTTTAAGAGTCTTGAGTGATATTTTTTCAACACAGAATTCGTTTGTTATCTGAAAGATATGGAAAAGTCGTAGAAAATACATCATTGGTGAGTCTTTTGTTTATTCGGAAATATATAGTACATTTTTATGATAATCATTCCGATATCAATTATAGTTTATAGTTGGTAATGTAAAATCACCAGGATATTACACTGTAGTTAACAAATCGTCTTTGATGATTTGTTCACTAACGCTAATACGACTAAAATAGTAAATATATATATTTATAAAACAAAAAAAAACAAACAAAATATATATAAATAAATAACGAGACCTAACACTGATCAGCTTTGAGATGCACTGTTGTAATTGAGGTTGAAAGATGGGATGCTGCTGACTACGTTGTTGGTTTTCTTCTGCACGCTTCCGATCATCGTGTTCCCGTACTTGACGGTGGTGGACATGGCCCCGAACAGTCCGTTGATAAGCCTTTTCGAGGGGGAAGAGTCGGGGCGAGAATCGGGTACCTTGTCGACGAGATGCTTGATTAGGATTGCGTTGAAATTGGTCGGGTTCTCTTGATGTGGAAAATGACCGCAATCGTCCACTATCTCCAATCGGAACGATTCGCAAAATACCGTCGACTTCACGATATTTTCCAGACGCACGAAGGGATCCTTCCCACCGAGAATAAACAGCACGGGTACCTGGATTCGGGACAGGGGTTCCCCGATTTTCGACAGGGGCAGGTTACGGTAATAATTCAACGGACCCGTCCAGTCGTCCTGGCGAGAGAACGTGTATTTGTACGCGTCCACGTCCTTGGCGTCCAGATGCTTGAAGTACTGGTCGATGATCTTGACGTCCTCCTTCAAAGCGTCGATTTCGGGTAGGTACGGTAACTGGACGTAGTTCAACCACTGGCTTTTCGGACTTCCCCAGTAAATGTTGGGATGCGGACAGGACACGGTCACGAACTTCTTCACCACAGCGGGGGTCTGATGCACCAAGTACCAGCCGAGCAGTGCGCCGAGATCGTGGCCGATCACCGTGCAACTGGAGACGCCCAGGGAGTGGATGAACTGGGTTAGTTCCTTCAGGATGGTATCGATTTTGTAGCTGCTCCTCCAGGCCGGTTTGTCGGAATCGCCGAAACCCTTGAGGTCCAGGGCGATGACGCGAAAGTGGTGGGCCAGCGTCGGAATTTGGTATCTCCAGCTGAGCCAAAAATCGGGAAATCCATGAAGGAGCAAAATCACGGGGTTTGTTTTTATTCCAGCTTCGATGTAATGGAGTTTGACTCCCTGAAACAGAATGCAAATATTAGCCCAGTGAAGAAATAATCCACGTTTCAATAAAATTTATCAATGTAAGGAAAGAAATAAAACTTATATCCAATTATTAATTAATTATTAATATAAAAGCCTAGACGAAGGAAAAAAGTTCAAAGAGCTCGCGAAGAACATCCGGTTGGATGTATTTTATTACTCTTTGCAGAACATCTCATTAATTGAACTCCGTATGTCCATATAGGTTTAAGTATTTGCTTATGTAATAGCAATTTTCTGTGATTTTCTTCCAATTAGCCAGTACATTTTTCTATATTTCAATTCCAGTTCTTTTCTTTTCTTCTTTATATGTTCCTTCCAGCGAAGTTCTGCATCGAGATTCATTCCGAGATATTTTGCGTTGTTGCTATATGGAATGATAGTGTTATTTAATGTTATGGGTGCTTGTACGGTCTGTTTATAGGTGATCTGCACATGTACAGATTTACTTTCATTAATTCTTATTTCCCAAGCTTGTGTCCAATTATTTATATTGTCACTTGCCTGTTGTAATTTTTGTGAGGCTTCTTCACTATTGTCTCCGACAGCTATAATCGCAATATCATCAGCAGATATAGCCATCGTAATATTTTCCGTTTGTGGTATATCACAAGTGTAGAGTAGATAAAGTATTGGTCCCAGTACACTTCCTTGTGGTATACCTGCTTTAGCTTCTTTTATTGTAGAGTACGCTTCTTCTTGTTTGACTCTAAACATTCTGGTTGTAATGTATGATTTTAATAGTTCGGTGTGTTGTTTTTGTTGCATTTTCTGTAGTATATGAATAAGGCCTTCATGTCAAACCTTATCGAAAGCTTGTGCTACATCTAAAAATATAGCTGAGCATACTTTTTTACTTTCGTAGGCTTTTTCAATAACATAGTTATTCTGTGAACCTGGTTAATTGTTGAGTGCTTGTTAATAAACCCAAACTGATGTGTTGGTATTAGGCTTTTTCTCTATGATCGGTTTTATTCTTTTCAACAGGAGTTTTTCAAAAATCTTAGATATTACTGGCAGCAGTGATATAGGTCTATAGGCTTTTATTTTGTTTGCTGACTTCCCAGGTTTTGGGGTGTGTTGAAGTTAATTAAACAAAAGAAATTAAAAAATTTTTTTAAATTAAAGTATTATTTGTAGAATACTGAATTTTTATTTGAATGTATAGAGGGAGAACGTGTTACACATATAATAAACCGAATAATGAAATAAAAATATAATTATTTATAAAGAATTGTTTTTATAATTAATTGGTATAGCCCTCTAATATTAATAGATGAACTAATAAAGAGATGTCAAATATACAAGACAAGTCTATATATATATATAAGGTATAAAAATATAGTAAAGCAGAAATATTGGTAGGAGCTTTTGCAGATAATGTAATAACAACTGATATATCAAAACACCTACAAAAAATCTTTAACAGGTCGAATGTGATATTAAGAGAATATGGAATGATAATGAATAATAATAAAATTAAAATGAAAGTCATATTGATGGGAGAGTCAGAAGCAATAAATGTTTAAATTGAGGATATAAAATTAAAACAGGTAAATTTATTGTATCGGCGTATAAAAATAGAATGTAAGGGAACCCAAGAGATGGAAATGATAGCCAGATGTAAAGAGAAAATTCATTAGTAAAAGGAAAATATCAAGCAAAAATAAAATGAAAGTGTATATTCGGTTGGGAGACGTGGATATTGTTAAAGAAAGATAGAAGTGGGATATAAGCAACTGAAGAAAAATACCTCAGTCAGTGGGATCACCAAAGATACCTCAACATTGAATCAGTAAAAGAGTGCATAGAAAGGAGACAACTCAGTTGGTGGGGATATTTATAACACATGGAGGAGGCAACACAGGTGAAGAGAATATCAGAGAACGATCTGAACCGAAGTTAATTTACTATGAATATATCAGAGAAATGCTTCGGAAGAAAGGACGAAGGAAATACCGACTGAATCGAGAAGACTAAGCAGAGATAGAAAAACCAGAAGGAATTTACACGTGGAGCAACAGAGAATAGACAATGCACAAAAAGTGTGTTTGAGAAAATATTTTCATATTTAATACATGTGCTGAAAAGTCCAGGGCGTAACAAAAAATGCGTTTTTTTGTTCAAGATTGGCTTTATTCATCAACGCAATCTCCCATCAAAGGCCACACAATTGTTCCACCGCCGCTCTATATTTCAATACCACTTTTGTAGAACGATTTATTTTTTGACTCAAAATAGGTCTGTCATCAATTGCTGTCCACTTATATGACGATCGTATTGATTTCGAAGTGAAATGATGGATCCATGTTTCATCGATTGTCACATATCGATGCAAAATTCGGGTTTTTTACGTTTAAACATGGCCAAACACTGCTCATGCATATAAAACCAACACGTTCGTTTGATATCTTTGCTATATTAGCTAACTCACCCAACTTTACTTTTCGATCATTCAAAACGATTTTGTTGTTTTTTTTATGTTTTCTGGTGTAGTTGGTAACACTAGGAGTCCTTATAACATTTTTTAAGCCATTGAATGGTATTGTTTCCCATCAAGAAGCAGTGTATAATTAAAACACGAAATTGTTTTTGATCCATTGTTTTGAAAATAACAAAAGTATTGTCACTCTTAGCACAATAACTCAAAAACGTATGAGTAGAATATCATCTAATTATAACAGCTTTCTTTTGAAGGTTAATATTAGCTGAAATGTGTTAGGCCCGGGACTTTTCAGCCCAAGTTATATCATCTGTTTCTTCCTATTTTATGATGGATGAAACACCCGTCAATGTCTAACAACCGTTTGCTAAAGTTCTTTCCAATTCCCTACCAGTAGCAATTAGTAACCATTCCCACTTTGAATATTCTCTTCTTCTTTGCTGGATATTTCTGAAGTCAGCGTTGTTGGAAGGAGTGTAATCATGAAGCAAAAGGAAATGGTCACTACAACATAACGCACGTACTGCACTATGTATAATTCACATGAAACGGGTAAGGCCTCTGAACATTATTTGTTATTAAACCCTTTATTCATATTTTTCAATAAAGATAACTGAAAGAAGACTATGATTCTACGTGTGCAATGTGTTTTATCAATTCAAACAAATGAATCAATTTAATGTCAGTTCACTAAATAAAATATTTATAAAAAATATGATGATCCATCATTTAAAAAACTTCTGTTAATTTATAAGGTTTAAAGTTCCGGTTATCTAAGTCGCGTGTTATTTATCCAAAGAGGGAACGGAACAACATCTGGAGAGTATTATGAATTGAGTGGTACAATTACTAAAGCACTCTCAACTGTTATATAGGATTGTTACATTCAGTGTTCAGTTGTTTTCTTTATCTTTTACATAAAAATCACTATTCTTTACCAGCTTCACCATCTGCATTCGATGATTCTAAGCTGATTTCGTCACGTTATAGAATACTTTAAAAAAATAATCGGAAAAGTAACAATTTAAATGGTAAATCACTTTACTAACACAGCTAATATTAATATGGGGTTATGTTGATATATCTGTCACAGTTTGGCGCGAAATTTATAAAAAATATTATTCTATAAACAAAACAGGTGTATAATTAAAAGGAAACAATATAAGCTATTGAATGATATATATGCCGTTTCTAAAAAAATTGAATCTATGATAAAATATTTTAGATAAACTGTCGATGGCGAGTGAATAATAACCGTTAATATGGTGTTATGTGGTGTTAAAGATCAATAGATACGTTCTTGAATGTGTATAACTCATACGAGATTTATAACAATATGAAAATAACTTGGATTACTTTGTCAGGCACTCAATTACTGTTTTTGAATCAACGCGATTTCGTTATTTGACGAAATATAATCAATTATAGTACTACCTTGAGTTTGACGTATTTGTGTTGGCCCAAATTCGAATCCACCAGGCAGGGGGGTGGCGTGTCGCGGGGCGTCAACGAGGAGAAACCGTTGGGCCGCCACAGCCACCTCGCCAGACGCTTGGACAGGACCCAGAGGCCGAACAGGAACGACAGGACATGGATGCGGATCTGACCCCAAACGGAGATGGACTGGATGCACGCGGACTTCGCCATAGCGGTGCCGGACTGACTTTGACGATTTCGCTTATCGGTACGTAAAGGTCGCCGCGCGCTGGCAACATCGTGTATCGACTGTGAACGCTTCGAAGACGGCACTGATAACGTATCGAACGATATCGCACGTCTCGGTGACATGAGGTTTTATCTCGTTCTTGTTAGAAGCCGGACCCATACCTTCGTCTTTGTCCGGTAAACGTCCTCTCTGCTATCGTTCTCGCGGGCCCAATAAAAATATCAATAAAACATCGTCAGATTGTTTGTGCCTGCTATTTTTATCTTGTTAGTTGTTAATATGAGTGTGTTAGGTCAAGGGGTTCTTAAAATTTTAAGGTAACATGATACTTAACAAATCTCCTTCATTTTACGAAACTCTCATATACTCTCTACATATCAAATAGTTACAACATTGTTTTCTATATATACTAGCCAGGCCTTCGACAAGGTGGTACAATGGACTGCATGTTAAATTGAAACAGCTTTTGCCCCAGATGTACTTTCAACTGCTGAAATCGTACCTCACAGACAGACATTTTATTGTCAAACAGGGTGACGAATACCTTCACACAATATATTCGGGTATTGTATACAGCTGACCTACCGACCTAAAGAAACACTACTGTTGCAACATATGCTGACGATACAGCTTTTTTATCATCACATGAAAATCCAATATCAGCCACAAGAAACCTCCAACTTCATCTTAACAAAGTTGAATTGTGGTTGAAAACGTGGCGTATCAAAGCAAATGAGACAAAAGCTACCCATATGACATTCACCCTTTGTAGAAGAACATGTTCCTCAGTAAAATTGAATAATCATGAACTTCTGCAAGCAGACAACGTTAAATATCTGGGAATGCATTTCGATCGACGTTTGACATGGAAAAAAACATATAGTGACAAAATGCAAACAGATTGGGGTTAAACTAAACCAAATGTACTGACTGAATCTAAATTATCATTAGATAACAAGGTTTTACTCTATAAGTGAATACTTGGGTCCATTTGGACCTATGGTATTGAACTGTGGGATACTACTAGCAAATCTAACACGGATATCCTCCAGAGGTTCCATAATAAAGTGTTGCCTAATAAAATGTCGATGCTCCTGAAAGACTATTAGTGCATCCCAATGCACTCGCTAAACAGTTAAATGTGCGCGATGACAGTGAAGTGCGTAGGCTCAAACGCAAACTACCATACGAACTGATTAATACATAGAGTGAGATTTAATAATCTCTAGAATAAGCTAGAATACTTTTTAGAATAAGTTAGGATAGACTTTAACATAAGTTAGAATAATATCTAGAATAAGATTTAAATTATAAGTTGTACAGTAGATCACTTACTGAACACTGAAGTAATCTTCTACATGTCAGGATAACTATGTGATATAACAGGAATCATATAATAATACTTATTGCCCATGGGCAGATTGTTGACGTTATAGGAGATTAATAAAATATATTAATTAATAAAATAAAACTAATTATAAAGAGAAAAGGCCTAACACCTACATATCAGTTTAGTTTTGTTAACAAACATTCGACAATTGACCAGGTGTCTAGAATAACAGATGTAATGTTATCAGATGTTAGATATATGTAACTAGATTTATTGTAAAGACAAATTGTAGGTTAGTAAGCTCAGCAATATAAAACGTTCTTTACCAACCAACTAACAACTTATGAGTAATATATCATAATATTTTAACAGCTTTCGTTCGAAGTTTAGTACTAACTGAAAAAAAAAACGGTGAATTCATTAAAACTAGCGCCATCTATGTGTTAGGCCCGGGACCTTTCAGCTCATATGTTATGTTCATTCTGTCATATATCGTACTCTTTCTGGTATTATGATAATAACGTAGTTGTCGTTTTGCAATCTATTGGAAACGGTGTTGAGCAACTGGGCCAATTAGTTATGGTTTTACAAAAACGTTCCCAAAGTTGCCACAGTTTTTCTTCTGTCAATTTCGGTATATATGCTCCTGATGATTTCTGGATCCTGACTCGAAAGCGTAAATACGCTGAAAACTAAATATCAGTTATCCGGAATCTTGTTTTGATGATAGAATCTATAAATATAAAATAACTTCAAATTTGAGCAAAAACGTTTTCAAGTTCTTATAAATTACTTTTCGCACTTTCTTCTAAGCCAAATGCTAATTTAAATGACCTGAATGACCTAAAACTAGTTTTTGGTGATATTATATGTATATATATATATATATATATATATATATATATATATATATATATATTAATTTTTATTATTGTATTTATTACTACCTTTCAAATTTACATATAATAAATTATTAAATTATTGAGGTATTTAAATCTTATTTTATTTATTTTAAATATAGCTGAACAAAAAATGCATATACAAACTTTCCATATCATTTTTTAAAAATGTAACGTTAAAATGTAACTTAAAATACAGAGTTTGTATGTTACGTTGTATAGGTATATCTGATAAGAGAGAGAGAGAGAAAGAGAGAGAGAGAAAAAGAGAGAGAGAGAGAGATTCTCGTCTGTTAATTAATTAATACATCTAGACATCACCGTGATACCAAATGTATTTTCGGTCAAGTTATAATCAGGAAAAATAATAAATTTTATGTAGTATTTTCTATTTTTTATTATTTTCTAGTAACTTATTTTATATGTCTGCATTTTTATACAAAAAAAAATCTTTTCTATTATGACAATAATGTTTCATATATTATATTTTATTGGGATACATTTAGGCCCCCATCTTATAGGGTTAAAATAATGATTAAATGTTAAAATATAATATTGTATTAAGTAAAACAAAAAACTTTTTAACAATTTTTGTTATAAATAACATAACCAGCCGCCTTGGTGGCGCAGTTGTAAAGGCGATAGGACGGTCCTCCTACTATTGCGATAGCCGCAAAATTCGTAAATTTATGTTTGTGATTGTTTAAAATTTGTGATTGTTCTAAGCAATAGTGTAAAATCCGGCAAGGAAAATTATTCTAGTCACGCCCGCAACCAGGCTGGGTAAGAGCGGATGTCTTCTCGGATGCCCAGTCGGTAGACTTAATGCTGAGGCCCCTGGTTCGGAGCCCACGTTAAACTTTAGGTCCAGTCCAGATAAACCCACAGTTGTTAAAAGGAGACTTTAAAACATATATAAAAAATAACATAACCCTAATAATAAATATATAATATACCTCGTGATTTTCTAGAATGATAAAACTTTTACTAGAGATTTAACATGCCACTTGTTAAAGCCATGATTTTCACATTTTTATTCGGAATTTTCAGAATCATTTCAATGAAATTAATTTATTTAAATAATCATTATTGTTTTTTTTATTTTTAGTTAACTGGTTATATACAGCAGGTTTGTCGAATTTGGAGTGAAAATATTTCTGGTGGTGAAAAATCATCTAATTTTTGTAATGTGTATTGTGTGATGTGATTAACTTGTTGGATAAATAGCCTTATTTCTTTAAAATGAGGTTAATTGAATCCAGATTATTGTAGATCTAAACAACTAAATATTGTAATACGTTCTATCGGTCTAAAATAAGAACATCCTTTTATGAATATTACTTATTCTCATTTCTAGATAGAAACTGAATCGTGACAATCAGATAAGACACTATAGATGAAATAACACTGCCTAGCATAGTGTGATTTATAGGAAAAAATCGTTTCGCCGAGATCGTAGGTTGCCTGAATGACGATTGCAATGCCAAGTTCTTGAGTTCTTCTCGCACAGCTTCGACGGAATCTTGATTGGATCGACAGGGCAGGTTGTTCAGCAGCTTCAGACAAATATGAGTGGTTTTGTGTGCTTCGTAGCTTACTTTATCGCCTGTGTTAGCTATGGCTATAATTAACGTCTGAAATTACGTACAATAGTTTAGTGAAATGATACTTAAATAACTGTAATAATGTAAAGTAATCCACGTTTTCACAGGTTCGAAAAGTAGTGGTAAAAATTACGATCAAAGAAGGATCAAGAATATATTTGTAAATTGATGGTATGTCAGCATGGGAAATAATATACATATATTATTTTTATCACTGAGTGTAAAATGATTGAACAGCATGATTTAGTTGAGTTTGGAGCATGTTAGAAGATTATGCAATAAGTTGTTAGCGGATAATATATTCTTATGTAATAAAAGACATTCTCGCAGTCTCTGTCCAACGTATTTGTGTTGTATTTCAGTCGCTGAGGAGTCTTAAAACCAAAAGCGATCTATGACAGAACTATTTTTTTTATATTAACTTCAAAATCTGAATTCTAACACACAATTTATAATTGCGTTATTGTTAAAACAGTGTTTTTAGATTAATAATGTGAAACATATCTGTCTATTTGTCACGTTTTAATACAAAAAAACATTTATGGAAATTTTTTGACAGAATCGATGAATGATACATAAATTATTTCCAAAGAAATTAGTCTGATGATGAGAAATTTTTCTCCACAGAGCAAAATTACAAACGAAAAGTGGATTACCTTTTGCAAACGTACCACCACACTATACTTACAAAGGGCAATATGATGCCGGTGATGCACTGTGCCAGGACGTACTTCTTTTTCAGTCCCTCGAGTTCACTCTGAAATTCGAAAAACACCAACAGCATCAGGACGTAGTGCACTATCAGTCCCACCACCATCAGGGTTCCCACGAAACACACCGCTCCAAATACTTTATTGAACTGAATAATGATGTCGTAGATGGTGGTATGCATGTGCGACATGTCTTTGGCTTGTAAATGAAGAGTTTTGAGATCGACATCCGCAAGGCATCTCAAAGTCCTATTGAATTTCTTTACTCTTAAATAGGTGAACTTCAGAACTATCATGGGAAGTAGCAGGGCCAAGCACAACTGGCAAATATAGATGCTCTTCGGTAGATACAGCAGGTACCAGTCCCACCCCACAAAAGTAATCCATGTAAACGCATCATATACGACATAAACCACCATCAGCGCAATATAGAACAGCATCCCCAGGTAGAACTTCGCTTTGTACACGGAAATGTCAAATCCCAGTTTGTCGTCGATGTTTTGCATCAATCGAAATATTTTTTTCAATTTTAAACCTGAAATATCACGCGCATTCACCATTTCGTCATTAACATCTAAAAATTTGTTTTATTTACCTTTCGTTCGTCCGAGAACCAAACTGGTAATCATAGTCACACAGGTCGCCACCAAAGCACAGTGGACGAAATAATCGGACACATGCACGGAGTATGGGATGCTCTGGTTCAGTTTATCTTTGAGAAACAACAGTACGATCGCGAGTACAACCGAAATAACGCAATAAAAGAAACCATATATCTTATACAATCTGACTATGATAGTACTTGGACCGTTCTTTGGGTAAACCGACGGACATACGCAGAACAGCGTACATAACACCATCAATGGGTTGAGGGCATCGAAGGATTTACTAAAAAAGTGACCTACACTCATATTTACTGGGGTACCTTGTTGTGTATAACATCAAACGCGAAACTAGCGGTTATATTGCTATTAAATCAACCGGTGCTTCGTTATCGGTAAAGATAAGAAGGGAATTATTGACTTATTTATGTTTTTAAGGCATCTAGTATAAATTAGATCCGTGAACAAGCAATCAACGTTTTTAGTGTCCATATATAGTGTCATTAGTTGTTTTTTTTTACTAGGTTTTCAGCATTGATTATTTTCTTTTTGCAATATTCTATAAGCAGTTATATTGTGTAGGCAAACATGAATTTATGTAAGAAAGTGTTAAATCCATTGATTTCAAGTTTCACATTTTAGTTTTGTCTTTCGTACTCACTCTTTTTTAGTCAAGTTCTTGATACATAGAACATGATGGTTTTTATTTGAATGTTCTGTGGATCTGTAAAAAGGAATGGAATTTTTCTATGGAATTTAAAATACCCCACAAATGTTTTATTGTATTTTAATGTGTTAATTATTATTTTTAAATAATATACTATAACAAATTTAGACAATACAATAGAACTTAAACAAAACCTAAAAACTAAAGGTGTTGAATAACCATAAATACTAAATAAAAATTAAACTATACCTAATCATAGAAAAAACTAATCCGTTATATAATTAAAAATTATCTGAATGAAATGATATAAATGCATTATTTATTATTGAGCGGAAATATTTTTTAACAAAAATCGAGAGAGTAATCAAAATATTACCTATTATTGCCATAAAAACAGTCAATTTATCGTTCCCAATTTTAAACTTTTTACCCTATTACATTAACAATCTTGAAAAATATGGTACCAAAATGCGATAATATTAATGTACAATATATTATTATTTACAAGCAAATTACCAAAAAATTATGAAACTATATATATTCTATGTAAATCTATGTAAGCATAAATTGGGTACATTTTTGTCAAGGTCGCGGCTAGGACGACAGAGCCAGAACATTAAAAATCAGTGGAATGAAACAGGCAGAACCAAAAATAAGGACTGAAACAGTCGATAGTAAAAAGTAGTCAATTATTACAGTCGATTGTCAATTTTAGTCGATAGTTCCCAACCTTAGTTATTTTATATATATTATCCTCTTTTATTATAATTTGTCAATCTACTGAGTATATCTAGCTGTAGTTCGAGTATGTGTATATAGAATCAACTACAGATCCATATCCTCTAACTACAGTATTTTGAAACTTACAGGCATGCACATGTATATATGGGTGAATGTGCTAAAAAAATAATATCAAAAGGTTAATGAATCTTAAATAACTATGTATTTCTTTCTCTTTTTACTTTTATATATATATATATATATATATATATATATATGTATATATATATACATATATTCTTACTGTTAAGTTATTCTTAGACGCCCTAATCACTAAATAGTTGTGCCATTTATTTCATGTGATAGCCATTTTCTTATGCACCCCTCTCATCTCATTTAAACGTATGAAAACAGTTGACTTGACAAATGAACTTTAACAACTGCTAAGCTGTCTGAAAGGTCTTTGAAAGATAGTTTGGTTTGGGTTTTTGGTCCAATAAGTTTTGCAATTAATTGTCTTTTATGGTCCTCCAGTTTATTCTTTCATACTGATATCAAAATCACCACATTTAAATCGTTGAAAACAAAAATCGATAATTGGAATTTGACGGAACAGCATTATCATAAGTTTTTAAAAATGCTTGATGGGCTTTGGCACCAGATTTCTTCAGATGAAACAACAAAAGTAATGAATATGGAATGCAATTCTGAGCATGCGTGTCCATGGAATAACTGAAGAATACTTTAGTTCGGGTTGTTTCATCAGTTTTTCATGTTGATACTTTCTATGTTTGCATTTTCATCAATAGTTATTTAAATTACTAAAAATTAAATGTTTTTTTTTAATTTATGTATTACATTGTTGTTAGTCGTTGTCGACTATCCTACAATTTGTCTTTATATTAAATTACCCATCGGCCCTATCTTAGTCTCTGGTGTATTATTGTATTAACACTTCTGTTTTCTATTAAATGCACCTTACTAAACCACACTACACAAGATCAAATGGTTTGATTCTTTTGAGTCAGTGTCCTGTTCTGGTGTTATCTAAGAGTTGTATTATTTCAATGTTGACATGAGAATGGAGTCTGTCTTCATGTCTCCTTGCATTTCTTTTGATTTCCTAGGCGACAGGAGGTATCTGAAGGTCTCGATGTAAGAAATCAGTCCTGTAGTATCCCGGTGTACTTACAAGACTTCTCAGGACTTTGTTCTATTAGTTCTACGAGGGTCACTATTTCGGGAAAAGGAAAAAAAACAAATAGTGAAGCTGCGAATATATTTTTATTGTTTAAATTTGCATGCAAATTGCATACGCTTAAACCAATTTTCAAAGCATTTATTCCATTCAGAATGAGGTATCTTCAAAACATGATTTTTGAACGTTTCAAAAGCGTTTTCGGGCGATGAAAATCGTTGACTGTCGTCTATTCTTCACGGATGGGACCAAAAAGAAGTTATTGGGTGCCAAATCAGGGCTGTACGGCGGATGACCCATCAATTTGTGCCGATGTGTGAGAGTTCGCAGTGTCGTGATGAAGAGCAATCCAGCGTTTCTTTGTTTTCCTTATTTCACCGAAGACTTCTGACAAACAAATGGTTGTGTACCAATTAGAATTTACTGTTCTGCGATACTCTAGAGGCACTGTTGCAATATGAATAATATAATATTTTCCCGAAGAAACAGGCCACCATTTTCTTTCGTGCTTCGTGCGCGAACGACTTTTGTTGCATTTGGTTCATCTTGGAAAACCCATACAGTCGACTGCTGCTTACTTTGGGGCTCATACGAATATATCCATGATTCGTCACCTGTCATGATTTTACAAACGTCTTTCGAACCACCGCGATTGATTTTATTAAGCATTTCTTTACACCAATCGACACGAGCCTTTTTTTGGGCGATTGTCAAATTGTGTGGGATCCAACGCGAACATACCTTTCGCACAGCTAAGTGTTCATGTAAAATCGCATATATGCTGGTGGAATTAATGCTTAGGGATGGTTCAATCTCCCAATAAGTGACATGACCATCTTACTTAATCATGTCGGACACAGCATCGATGTTTTTTGGCACAACAGTCGATTTTCGACGACCTTCACGGAACTCGTCGGACAGCGAACGACGACCACGATTGAATTCACTAAACCAGCGATACACGGTGGTTTTTGATGGAGCTTCATCGCCAAAAGTCAAATTAAGTTGATTGATGCACTCTTGTTGTGATAATCCACGTCGAAAATCGTAAAAAATCATCGCACGAAAATGTTTACGATTCAGTTCCCTTTTTTGCCGAGACGAATCTTTCAACTAAATATAAAATAAACAACTAGCGTTCGTGCGACAAAATGTTCTCAGTACTTATACCGTCAAAAATGTCGAACTTTACGATGGAACCGTCAGGTGGACTGACATGACAACAGTGTTGCCAATACCCGAAATATAAATAGTGACCCTCGTATTGTATTCGTTTTTGCGGAACCTCCCCATAATTGTATTCCGTATCTCCATATAGGTTCCAATACTGGCTTATATAATAACAATTTATTTTATACTGAAAATTGTGATTCTCTTCCAATTAACCAATGCATTTTCTTATATTTTAATTCCAGTTCTTTCCTTTTCTTATTTACATGTTCCTTCCAGCGAAGTTTTGCATCAAGGTTCATTCCGAAGTCCTTAGATTTGATATTATTATTTATTGGTATTGATCGCTGAGCCGTCTGATTGTACGTGAACTGCACATGCACAGATTTACATTTAATAGAATTAATTTAATGAAGTTTCATTAATTCGTAGACGTTGTCGTGGCATCAGTATTTCTATGATAATTTGTCAAGATAATAAAGATGGTTTTGAAGTATTACTCAATAAAAAAATATTATTATTTCGGGTGCTAATATTTACTTAATAAAATCGATGTTGTATTTACGTTTGGTTAAGAAGCGACTTGCCCTGGTATCGAAACGCCAATCGGACCTAATGGCGACCGTACAAAGGCCCGGGGACGTATTTTATTTCCCTTCATCCATCCTCATTGGCTTGCACCCCCGAACAATGAGACAAAACAACCCCGGAGGGAAATTACTGACACTTGGAGGGATGGCGACCGAGGCGCACGAATTCAAGGGATGCCTTTTTATTATTTAAAATCTATATTGCGCCAAGCTGTACATGCGAATTCGAAATGCAAACATTGGCCGGTGTTAATTAAAAATGTTAAAAATCGAAATAAAAAAAATTGTTACTAAAACTAATAAATAAACAAAAACTGGATAAATGTTCTTTGGGGTGATACTTTCATTAATATTGAAATTATTTTCAAAGTTCTAGTGCATCACTGATAATCACGAAGTCTCCAAGATTGACTCAAATATAGTTTTACGTCTTTCTCGATTTAGTTATCCGCTGAAAGGAGATTTGGAGAATCTTAACCAGACCCAATTCTTTTAGCATCATCTTTAAACATAAAAAGCCAGTATGTGTCAGTATGTTTGTGTATGTTTATGGTCGCAAGTTCTATGCAGTAGTGTTTCTACAGCCAAAGTTATTATGTATATACGTCATCTAAATTTTTGACTTCAAAACGTTGCAATGTTGCCGTATTTGGTTCGGTTTGGCTTTGACATACAACAACATTCTAATTTAAATAAAATAATTAAAAAAAAATACTGTTATGAAATATAATTTATTTTTACAGTATAGTATATCTAATGCATATTATCAAAGAACTTAAAATTGTAATTAAGTAGACAGGTATAATAGTTTGTAGGTTAGGGGTGGGGTTGATTATATTTACATTGTACTCTTTTCGATACCAACTATGAGTTAGGGTTCTAAGCGCGTTTGTAATTATATCAGGTACATGTGTTTCCTTGTAAATACATTTTAATTCATTGTAAATCTCCTTCGTTTGTTCTTCAATACCTGTATACATGTTTCTTGACAAAATTAGATGTAATCACTGCTGTTAATGCATTTGCCATATTTGCAAGAGAGTTACTATTCTATCTTTCTTGACACATTTTAACCAAATTCCCATGTATATTCTGAATAATTACACATATATCTGTGCACATAAATCTTTTGCACTTTACAATAACATTTCCTACAATTATCATACATTAGTAATATATTCACCTTTACTTGTTTCCACTTTCATCACCCTATTTTTAGAAATTGTCAGCATCGATTCATATCATATTCAGAAGCCTTTAAATAACCATGTCTCATCTAAATACATAAATTGAAATAGTAATTCTTGTGGTATTCTTTTAAAAGCAATATCCAGAAGTTCCATTAAACCTCTTCGATACTTTTCAGGTTAACGGTTTCCTTTGAAATGATTGTATTAAATTATGTTTGTATTAAAAAATTACACACTGTTTTTATACTTTTCATAAATTTAATTTGTGATAGAGCTATCATCAAGCTGATCTCGATTATATTTCTCATTTTTTAGATATTTCAGTGACCGTGTTCATACTAATATTCAGTGCAAATGCAACCCGCTAAAATATTTTCAATAAAAATCGCAGCAAATTAACACTTAACAACTTACCTCTCTAACGAATTTTACTAGCAAGAGATGGTCTCCATTATCTCGTTCCTGTTTAAAGTAATTGATTAGAGAGGCAATCTATTCTGTCTAGCATTGACATTTTTAATCAGAGTAATGATAAGCACTGATTTGAAATTTATTAAAACAAGCAAAGCCTTAAAATAACGTTTTCCTGTTTATAACCTCTTATTAATATAACTTTGAAGAATTTTGTATACGTCTGTCAACCGAACGACTTTGACAAGCTCATTCGTTTACGCGTTCGAACTAATCACACATCATTGTGTCTCTTTTTAACTAGAATAAAATGAAAATGAAAATAGTGTCAGATTCTAAAACAAAGTTGCAAATTGCGACAGACAATACATTGAACATCTTGATGACGTATGTATAAAATAACTAGTTTTATTGAATTTCTAGGTTGCTAGGATACTTTTTTAATCACCTTAATCATTAAGAATTCCTAATATTGGTGATTTAATATCAGACAGTCAAATAAAGTAAAAACAAGAAGGAAAATATTTACAATTTTAATGAGGAACAAATAGTTCATACACTTTTACAGTTCATTCTGCGAGCTTTCTTGGTTCTTCAGGCCTTTATTGGTCGTTGATATCAAAATAGCCAATTTTAAATCGTTGAAGTTTCTAGAAGTGTTTAATGATGACTGAAAATTAAATTTTGAGGGAGATCTAATCTAGAACTTAAAAAAACATTTACTATTTGTATATTTTCGAAGACCCTTCAAGGACCTATCCTTAAAATATTTCAAAATTTAAATTATTTTCGAAGATGTTATAGTTACTTGGCATCTAAAAACGAAATTTTAAGAGTCCACTGAAGTTTTAAGTTCCACTGAAATTTACTTGAAATTTGGCGTGAGCTTTTTATATATATTTTTCAATCGTATAAGAGTAAAAAAAGGAAAAGATGAAAAAAAAACATTTTTTTACCAAATTTTTCTCTTCTAAAAAACCGCATATTTTTTTAACATTTCCGATTTTTTTTTAATAGCAAAAATACAAATTTATGTAGTGAAGAATGTATAGAGACGATTTACACCAAATTTAAAGTAAATTGGTTCAGAAAAACTTGAGGTATCTCATCCATTTCCAAAAAAGATTTCTAAACCAGAATACCTCATAAAACCCTCTAAATAATTATCTCTCGTCCTGTAGTTTGATTGGTTCAAAACGTATCAGTTATGCTATTAATTTTTTCTCAATAAACGTTTATTTAATCGAATTCCTGTTACTGATATAAAATGTATCGTGTGTATTCATTTCTATAATAAATATTGTATGTTGGTTATCTATAGTCCGTATCAGTTAATATTGGGTTTGTAAGTTTGTGACGATTTCTATTGTAGTAAACCTGGAAACATGAGTAACCTATTTTCTAACACTAACGTGTCTAAATTCATATTTTTGACGTGGCCGTATCGAATTACCGACGATCCAATTGCGATAAGAATTGCAGAAAAGTGTCAAGACATAATAGACAGGCGCTTTTAAATGAGGAAAGGTATTCGGAGTGGCCTTTTCGATATTGTCATTGTGGTCTTGTGGTCTATATGGTGCGAAATAGGTTTAAGTATGGCTCCTTTGTGTTTTGAGAGGATTTATCTGCCCACAACGGGACAGTCCGGTATAATAATTTTAAGGACTGTAGTGAAAATAATGAATATTTTACGATTACACGTAATTATATTGCCGAAGTTTATTATTTGTTTGTAAATAATAATTTTAATCTATCGTCAGTTGCAAACCAATGTTCTAAGAGTGTTTTTTTTGTATTCAACATTGTATTTAAACTTTAATTATTCTGTCATGCTTTTGTTGTTTTTTGATTTGGAATTAAACAGAAGAACATCTACGTATAGTCTATTCAAAGTTATTTTGTAGATACGTCATCTAAATTTATGACGTCAAAAGGTCGCAATGTTGCCGCATCAATTCTGAGTTTTAGTTCAGTTTGACTGGCTTTAACATACAAAAAAATTCTATTCTAAATAGAATAACAGGTCAATTGAAATATCCCCGACCTACCACAGTAAAACACATTTTTTTTGGCAAAATTAGTTTATTTTATTCAACATAATTCCCTTCAAGGGTGATACACTGATTATAACGACCCTCCAACTTTTCGATAGTATTATTGTAGTACGATTTGTCCTTTGATCATCTTCAAATACTGCTCCGAATCATTAACTCGTCGTTGTTTTTGGTCAAAAGTGAGCTCGCGCGGCACCTACTTTGCACAGAGCTTTCTCATATACATATATTCGTGAATGATATGATGTAAACGTTCAGTTGATATCTTTAGAGTATCTGCTATTTCATTAAGTTTCAATTTACGATCATTCAAAATCATTTTGTGGATTTTTTAAGTGTTTTCGTCAGTAACAACCTCTTTTGGGAGTCCGCTGCGTTCCCCGTATTCGGTGCTCATTTCACCACGTCTAAACTGGTTGATTTTCTTCCAGCAGTTTCCGGAAACTCGGCATCAAGCGAAGTTTTTGCTTCATTTATATTTTTTTCCTTCAAAAAACAATATTTTATCAACACGCGAAATTCCTTTTTATCCATTTTTTTCACAATAACAAAAGTTGCTTCAGTCAAAATGTTATAATTCACAAACTAATAATCCGATAGCTGTCAAATTATATATATTATATATATTATACACGCATCTTTTGAGGGTTAGGGCTAACTAAAAAATATTGTTGAGTTTTTAATTGATCTGTTATTACGATTTTAACTGAAATTAATGATCAAATACAAACAAGGCTTCAAGAGTATTATTATTTATTAAATCTGACAATATTACTACCTTAACGAACGACAGCCGGACTATTACAGGTCGCACGACTAGTAACTATCTCTAACTTGTTAACGTTCTAATCAAATGAATATCAAACGAGGGTGTATAAAGTTCCTTTCCCCTAACGGCCCGATATCTGTACAAGCGATCAATAAAACATCTTTTAAATACATGGGGAGATTGCACAACCAAAACGGGGGAGAACAGTGGTCCCCTGTCTCCCTTCGTCTTTTTAAATTAGTATCGGCCATTTTGTTCCGTGTAAATGCACGAGTAGGTTCCATATCATCAACACTCAGTCGTATCAGTTCTAGAATGTTGCATAGGAGAAACATTTACTACAACGACTGCAATTTAAAGTACGTGAATAGGAAATGACTGTGTATGCTTCTCAATACCATTTAGCTCTTCATGTATAACATACAATGCGTTGAGTTTGTTGACTATTTATTTGTAGTTAGGTTTTTGCTGAAGTTACTACTAACTGTGACAGGATATTATTGCATAAATTACATTGTATAATATTATATATATCTTTGTGATTTTTGATTGAAATTTATTGAAATCAATTAAGATCACTTGTATAATGTACAACATAATTTTAACAAAAAGAAAACATGAAAAATCCAGTTCGTTTCTTGTTGATCTTAACATAAACTCCTCTAAAAATCTAACCAATGAAGAATTGTCCGATGACCTAAATGGATTTACGAAGTTATCAAATCAAAGCCTTAAAATTTGGAGTTAATCAAAACGTACCAGTATACCATAGTGTATAAATGTTATATTTAATTTTAGTTTAAATAGTTTAACTAAATTTTAATTTAGGAAAAACAAGCTGATATAGGAAATATATACTGATTGCTTGTACATTGATGCAAGGACAACTTGCAGTATTATACTAAGTGTATTTAATGTAATACCTAACAAAAAATATGGTAATGTAAACATTCTTATACTAGCTTAAGTATTTTCGAGAGATTAATAAGTTATTGATTATATTGTTTCTTTGTTCTAGGTTCAGAATTATCATAATACTTATCTATCCAAGCCTTGTGAATTGTGTATTTTCCTATCAGGAAACAATAACAAAAGCAAAAGGAAATACTATTTTTAAAGCAAATTAAATATATAATCAGATGAAAAACTAAATAAGCTTTTGGATAGTTAGTTTTGTTGACAAGTTTCCAAACATTTTTTGGGATTTTTTAATTTTTTATATTAGAATGAGGATCGATAAAATTAAATAAAATAGGACTGTATCTTTTAAGACATTGAATTTATCTGAGCAGACAGATAATATCCAAGACAAGGTTGTACGTAGTCCCGTGTATTATTGCAAGTACAACAGAACAATAAGAATTAAGATTATACTAGGGATATTTAATATAAGATGTAATAAAAACTGATAATATAAAATTTATTGTGCGATCATTAATAAGTAGTTGATAATGTTATTTCTTTATTTCTCCCCTGGGGTTCTTATCCTATCAAAAGGCAATAAAAAGGCAATATAAATACACAGATCGATGGATAATAAAATAAGCTTTTGAATATGCTTCATTACTGGGCAAATTCCTAATCATATTGAGATGTATTAATCCTTTACATGGATTACTTTACACTAGAATGAAAATTGACAAAATAAAATAAACTACAGCTGTATCTTTTAAGGCATTGAGTTTATCTGAGCAGACAGATAATATCCAAGACAAGGGTGTACGTAGTCCCGTGTATTATTGCAAGTACAACAGAACAATAAGAATTAAGATTATACTAGGGATATTTAATATAAGATGTAATAAAAACTGATAATATAAAATTTATTGTGCGATCATTAATAAGTAGTTGATAATGTTATTTCTTTATTTCTCCCCTGGGGTTCTTATCCTATCAAAAGGCAATAAAAAGGCAATATAAATACTCAGATCGATGGATAATAAAATAAGCTTTTGAATATGCTTCATTACTGGGCAAATTCCTAATCATATTGAGATGTATTAATCCTTTACATGGATTACTTTACACTAGAATGAAAATTGACAAAATAAAATAAACTACAGCTGTATCTTTTAAGGCATTGAGTTTATCTGAGCAGACAGATAATATTCAAGACAAGGGTGTACGTAGCCCCTCGGAAAAAGCAGACGCGGCAACATAATCGAATTCCTCCGTTTCAGCGATAAATTTCCTTTATTTTCTCGCCAAGAAAACCCCAAGAAAAAACGGGGGGAGTTGTGGGGTTCGGAAAATATTCCGTTCCGGCAGCAGCGAATGCAAATCGGTCCGATGTAAAACAATTTTCGTTTCGTGTCGCGTTCCAACAGTTGAGTCACGTTTCGTGGCGTTGCCCGCCCCGTAGAGCGGGCGACTGTCGCCCTTGGCGCCCAGAACCGGAAGGACGCCATTGTGACACGGGCTACAGGGGAGGACGCCCGAGGTGTGCTAACGCGGCGCGGCGCTCGGATTCAATAGAGATGGGAGGAGGAGGAAGAGAAGAGGGGTCTCCCCCGTCCCTCTCCCCTCGTCCTTTTGCGACACAATTACGAGGACGACGACGGCGACGTTATCCCGGAACGAGCGGAATCAAGTTACTGGTCGCTTTTGTGCCACCGTCGGCCAGCTGGATACCTTAAATTAAATAACTGGATAAATAGTTTCGGGTAAAAAGGGGGGAGGCCCGCCGACAATGGGCCTTTGTCCGACGAGTCGAATTCAATTTGGATTTTTGCCGCCGCTGCCCCGGCTCTGTGTTTCCCGGCTTCCGGGTAACGGCGATCTATTTGTGATCGCATAGCATATTCCGTTACTTCTTAATAAATAATAATAGTAAGAATAAGGGGTTATATTACAACCAAGAGGTATAAGTAATAAAATGGCAAGAATCTTTAAAAACCTTCAAAGCCCAAGCAGGACTAAGACAAGGCGGAAGTTTAAGACCAACCCTGTTTATAACATTAATGGATGAGATAAAAATTAAATGCTAAATAGCTAAAACCGGAATACATACAGGGTATAAAAATATGCTTTTGCAAGAGCTGATATGATGAGCCAGAGAATCATGTACAGAGAGAATACGGAATAACAATGAATAAAAAGCAAAACAAAAGTCACGTTTTCGTGACTATTGCACGGAAACTATTGTATGTATCGACTATTTTAATTTTGCGGCTTAACAGTTTGAAAAATGTCATTTAACAGCTGAATCAGTTTTTGATAAACGTTTGGTTTTGCTTGTTTTGATACACTAAAACGTGGCATATATGGTTATGCAGAAACACTAAAGTAGCCAATGTTTTATTTGAATTTCGTTCTTCGAAATGTCACCAATTAGACGTAACAGGTTTTAAAAGTTCCCGGCCTGACACATAGATGGCGCCACTAGAATTAAATCGATAAATTTTTTGGTTAGCCTTAACCCTCAGAAGATGCGTGTATAAATTTGACAGCTGTCAGATCATTAGTTTGTGAATTATAGCATTTTGTGTGAAGCAACTTTTGTTATTGTGAAAAAACTGGATAAGAAGGAATTTCGCGTGTTGATACAATATTGCTTTTTGAAGGGAAAAAATACAGTTGAAGCAAAAACTTGGTTTGATGCCGAGTTTCCGGACACTGCCCCCAGAAAATCAACCATGACCGTAAATTGAAATTGAATGAAATGAAAAAGCAGACACCCTACAAATGTTTTATTGTATTTCAATATGTTAATTGCTATTTTGAAATAATATACTATAATAAACATAGACAATACAATAGAACTTAAACAAAACCTAAAAACTAAAGATGTTCAATAACCAATAATACTATATAAAAATTAAAAATATACCTAATCATAGAAAAAAAACATAATCCATGACATAATTAAACATGATCTGAATAAAATGATATAAATACTTTATTTATTATTGAACGGAAATATTTTTTAACAAAAATCGAGAAAGTAATGGAAATATGACCTATTATTGCCATAAAAACAGTCAAAATATTTTACTATTTATAATTCCCAATTTTAATCTTTTTACCCTATAGCTTTTATTACCCTATTACTTTCTTTTTACCCTAATAATCTTGAAAAATATCGTACCAAAATGCTATAATATTAATGAACAATATATTATTATTTACAAGCAAATTACCAAACAAATCATAAAACTACATATATTACAAATAGATCTATGTAAGCATAAATTGGGTACATTTTTGTCAAGTCAGAACGTTAAAAATCAGTTGAATGAAATTAGTTTAACCAAAAATAGTAATTAAAATTATGACTGAAACAGTCGATAATAAATAGTAACAAAGTCAGTCGGACCGAAAATAGCGACTGAAACACTCACTGGCAGAAAGTAGTAAAATCAATCGAGCTAAAAATAGTGACTGGAACAGTCGATAGTAAAAAATAATTTATTACTAAACAGTCGATAGTCAATTTCAGTCGATAGTTCCCATCACTAATATTAACACTCAAGAAGCATTTGTTTGGCTCGAAATTTTAACATAACGAAAGAAATAAGTGATTCTGTTACAAAAGTGCTAATAATTAAAGGTTATGTTGTTGAATGATGATGACGAATGACGATATTTGATTTAAAACCAGACAATTTTACAAGTTACTTAATTGGTGGCACCTTATTTAAATGGAATCATCTAACATCCATTCCGACCTATCTATTATTTGCTGGTGCCTACATCAACAATACCCGAACGGCAATCGCAAATAAATTAGAATCGCCCTTTTTAAGGCCCGCATATCTCTTGACGTCTGGCCGGAGGATTGCAATCTCGCAAACGCAAACTGATTATCGCCGAACGTCACTCGATCCCTCCGCTGTCAAATTTGCGACTCTCGAAAATACTTGACTGCAATGGAGGGCCCTCGAAACGTGCCCAAACTGCCTCCTGACAGCGCGAAGGGGGGACCGGGACGCAGGCGGAGGGACTACACGGCTTCTGTTTCTGATGAGGGGAGAAAGCAGACTCGGTGGATTTGTTGAGGATGTTTTTTTCTTCTGTAAATTATTTAAATTGACTCTATTAAAATCTCTAACTTTTTGAAAATATATTTTTTATGTTGTACAAGTTACATTTAATTGTTTGTTCTTTAAAACAGGACCTAGAAATGTACATCCGTTTTAGCAAGGCAAGCACTGGTAAACCAATGCTATCAAAACAAAGTTCATCGATTAATTACTAACGAATAAACGAATATTATATAATTAATCATAGCATAATTATCACGAAATCAACTTGGACTTCAACATGAAAGGAATATAACTATTGGGCAACGCGAAGGAAATCAGAAGACTGAAACGAACTAGTCTGCATGAATTTTGTCTAGTATGTAAGTGTTTATATAGTGGGGTATATCTACAGATATCTAGAAATGATGACCAAAATAGATGTATTAAGAATATCGAATGTAAGATGTACAAAAAAAATTAAGAGGCTTTTTTATCTCTAAGAAGTTATATAAATTTATTGCTCGTAGACTACTGAGTTGGGGTACCACATATGAAGCAAATTTTTCTGTTTGTTTTTGCTCAACTGCATCAATCGAAGCGATATCCTCTGGCCTTTAGATGTTTTTATTATATTTAGTGTAAGATTAGTATAATTCAGGGCGAAAAAGATATATTTGGGTTCTGTAGGAAGTTAAAATATAATAATTGATTTTTTCTAACAATGTTTCCCAGATCCGTGTAGTCTAGTATTGCAACCTTAACCAAATGCCATAAAAGCTTCATGGGCACTGAAACTCCTGTATTTACGCTTTGCATCAAGAAATAATTCACTGTTAAAGTAATACATTTTGTTTAAAGCTACAGGATAGATTTTTAAATATTTGTTCCCTGATATAGAGTGTGCAAAGAAGTTTTGAGGTTTTGTAACTTTGAAACATTATTCCGAACAAATGGTTTATATTCTGAAGTCGAAAGTAATAGATAAATGAAAACGTTAGAAAAATGTTAAAGCATTGATAAATATCAATATATTTATGATTAATATAATAAGATATGTGACAGTTTATTATTTGAACCTTGTATCAATTATTTTAGTTATTTACTTTATAGACCCAAATTTTTGAAAATTAATAGTTAATTTAATAATTGCAATAAAATAATTTACCTAATTGTGTTCGTTATTGTTTTAATATACATGCTAAAGCCAAATATTTGTTACAAAATTGTTTTATTCGTAACAGTTCAATCAAAAATTCCCAGCCTACCATAGTAAAATACATTTTTTTGGCAAAATTAGTTTTTTTAATCAACATAATTCCCTTCAAGGGTGATACACTGATTATAGCGACCCTTCAACTTTCCGATACCATTTTTGTATTACGATTTGTCATTTGCTACAAAATAGGCCTCAGTTTCGTCGATTAACTCTTCATTCGACGAAAATTTCTTCTCAGCGAGCATTCTTTTGAGATCTGAGAACAGGAAATAGTTACTGGGGGCCAGATCTGGAGAAGCCGGTGGATGAGGAAGCAATTCGAAGCCCAGTTCATAGATTTTTGCCATCGTTTTCACTGACTTGTGACACGGTACATTGTCTTGGTGAAGCAGCACTTCATTTTTCTTCAAATGTGCCCGTTTTTTCGGCAACTTCGTCCTTCAAATGGTCCAATAACGCTATGTGATAGTCGCTGTTGATGGTCTTTGCTTTTTCAAGGTAGTCAATGAAAATTATTCCATGCGCATTCCAAAATACAGACGCCATAACCTTGCCAGCTGACTGTTGCGTTTGCTCAGGCTTTGGAGCGGGTTCATCATGTGCAGTCCACTCGGATGACTGTGACTTCGGAGTGAAATGGTAGAGCCATGTTTCGTCCATTGTCACATATCGGTGCAAAAATTCGGATTTATTACGCTTGATCATCTTCAAGCACTGCTCCGAATTTGTTTTCTCATACCTAAATATTCGTGAATGATATGATGTACACGTTCAGTTGACATCTTTAGAGGGTCTGCTATTTCATTCGGTTTCAATTTACAGTCGTTCAAAATCATTTTGTGGATTTTTAAAATGTTTTCGTCGATAACAACCTCTTTTAGGGCGTCTACTGTGTTCACCGTCTTCGGTGGTCAATTCACCACTTCTAAACTTGGCATACCAATCCTTGATGGTTGATTTTCCTAGGGCAGTGCAATCATTTACAAACTAATGATCCGACAGCTGTCAAATTTATACAGGCATCTTTGGACGCTTAGGGCTAACTAAAAAACAGTCAGGCCGGGAACTTTTCAACTGGCCTGTAATATTCTCTTTTTTGATATACAAACATGTATTACTTCACATAATGTTTATAGCATAAATGTAAAGAAAGATCATGTAGACTTATACTTGATGCTCTGAAAACACTGTGAAAACAAGTTTTAGTAACTTTTTAACGTTTTAGTCTATTATGGGAGAAACAAGATTAATTTAAGTGTGGTCGGTCGTCTACCTGGTATTATTAGGGCTTGTTACCAATATTATTATTTAAACAATTAAAACGGTTTTTTTAATGAAACTAGTATTTTGAAAAATTTAAAATAATTTTTCTAAATCAATTTTTTGATAGAGCAATTTTCGGTCAGTTAATTTTTTTTTGAAATATTGTACGCGTTCCTCCTGCATCCCTTCTGTCGTCCGGGGCGTATTTCAGAACCCCTCCCCGTACCCGACACCCGACCCGCCAGGAAAACAAATTATCGAAAGCCATCACGTCATCTCCATCGCCACCATCGTCATCATCATTACATAATCGAGTCGAAAAATGGGCAAATTAACCGTTACGGGTAAGTCGAAACCCCCCGCCGGCGTTGACAATGCGCCCCCAGCCGCGGGGCTCGGGCGCGATTGGCCGGGGGTAAGGGGTGTCTCTCGTTAAGTACACATGGTGCGTTTTCACGATTTGCTCGACGCCATTGTCGGCCGAGAGCCTGAATAATATTGTTAACATTTCGAGGGGAATAACGAGAGCCGTGGAATAAATTACGATACGGGGGTTCGTCGGAACGATCCCGGGTTGTGATACGTTTGTTTTGTTCTGGTTGAAATTCACCGATTCGTTTGATTTAAACAATAGCTTTTATTTGTTATTATAATTAGTTTTTTTGTCTTTCTGGTTAAATATGCTGGACTGGTCTATTTTTTTTAATTGAAAAAGCACACATCTAGTTACTATAGCTATCTATAGCTCCTTCAACAAAACAGTCAACATACGTTATCAATGCCGAATATGTAACCGAATCTCGTCGACACCATTATCATATGTCGTATGCAAAATTATTCGAAACATGATGATAATCAGAGGCTATAAACCGGCAAACGTTCTTTTGGTGCTTGTTTTGGTAATTTTATCTTAAACTGTTGTTATGCGTTAGAAGACCGGAATTTATACTATTAAATATTGAGTTGATGTAGTTTTATTGGAAATAGTTTTTAGCTTGTTACAGGTGCATTTACTAGTAACATAAACATTGAGAGCGGGTAAATATAGAGCCGCACGAAATGAAGCAGGCGACGAATTAAGATCACCTTAATGTTTTAGCTTTATTTAAGGTTAATTATGAAATGTATAAAAGAGTGACTTCGTTCAATAGTATTTAAGCGGTGTAAATATAAGCCAGAAAAAGGTCTAACGGAATTTTAATATTGTTTTCAGAAGGATGTTATTTTTAAAAATATATAATAAAATTAAGGAAGATTTATTATTTTAATTTATTTATTTAGGCCACTCAAGACTAGGTCACTCTTAAAACGCTAATATTATAAAGTGAAATGTACAAAGGCAGTAACAAAAGAAATTTCGAGATATTAAAATGACTTTTAACAAGGAAGCATACGAATGAAGGAAACAAGAACTAAAGGTAAAAAGGGAAATACGTCTCTAATGAAAGTAAAATATATTATTTCGATATACAATTGTCATCAATCATCATTTCATTGTTATCAGGTAAGGAAGAAGATTTCAATGTAAATATAATTAAATAACTTTAACCTACGAACTGCTGTGTCTGTTTAATTAACTGTAGTTTAAGTCCTTCCGTAATATATGCATTAGATGTACTACAATGTTAAAATAAATTATATTTGATAACGTTATTTTTGTTTCATTGATTTATATATATATATATGATGATTACTGATTTATATTTTATAGGATACCGGACTGCAAGGAAAATGGCCAAAGGTGAGTAGTATCAAAAGAAATAAATCTTACAGAAAGCATAACAAATTTGGGACAGAGATTGTTTATTTCTCACCATAATCAATTCTGTGTACCGTCTGTAGTCAGAATTGTTGAATTATGCACTATGTAACTTTTTTCGGATTTATTTTACAACAAAAGCTTTATTTAAAGTTTGCAAATAGCCAATAATTGGAGAAAATTAAGAATAATTTCGTTTAGTCTGAGTAAAGTGAGTAGTGATGCACAAGTCTTAAAACTATTATGGCTTGGTTTTTACAGATGAGAAAGTTTATCGAGACATATACAGATTTTGGAAACAGCAATTTTTTACGCCCTTACTACAGTAAATCAAAAATAGTACTCAAATAAACTTCCAAGCCCAAGATACTTTGATATTTAAAAAGCACATAGCACACATATTATACAACGTGTTATTAGTTAACTAGTTATTACACAACTAGTTATTAATTATCGAGTAACTGTTTTCTTCAGGATATCTTTATAAGTCTAGATCTAAGATTTCACGCCTAAAATTAACTAGCATTTGCTAAATGTATTCTCACTGATATACTCCATAAAAGTTTACTACAGGGCACAGTTTTCACACATAATTTAACTATATTTTCGTATTTTCTCTGTTTTTCTGTCGTTTTCTGTTTCGTCTCTCTTACGCAATCTCTCTTGGTGTTTTTTCTCAAACCGTTTAATTTCTCTACTGCGCATTGGTATCTTTAAATCTCAATTGTTCTTGCCTTGGAACTGTCTTGTAGATAGTCTGTCATCATTTCTAACATACTAAGGGGCCCCAACAACGTGAGGTGCTTTGTTTTGGTAAGTTTAAACCATGTTGATATTAATAATCAGTTAGTAAAGTAGTAATAACAGTGATTATTTTTATTTCATGGTATTATAAATACATTTGTATAGAATATCCCTTAGCATTCTTAAATTTATTTCTAAACGCTTTATTTAAAGTTTGCAAATAGCCAATTATTGGTAAAAACTAAGTATAATTTCGTTTAGTCTGAGTAAAGAGTAGTGATGCACAAGTCTTAAAATATTATGGCTTGGTTTCTACTGATGAGAAAGTTCATCGAGACATATACAGATATTGGAAACAGCAATTTTTTACGCGCTTACTACAGTAAATCAAAAATAGTAATCAAATAAACTTCAAAGCCCAAGATACTTTGATATTTAAAAAGCACATAGCACACATATTATACAACGTGTTATTAGTTAACTAGTTATTATACAACTAGTTATTAATTATCGAGTAACTGTTTTCTTCAGGATATCTTTATAAGTCTAGATCTAAGATTTCACGCCTAAAGTTAACTAGCATTTGCTAAATGTATTCTCACTGATATATTCCATAAAAGTTTACTACAGGGTACAGTATTCACACATAATTTAACTATATTTTCGTATTTTCTCTGTTTTTCTGTCGTTTTCTGTTTCGTCTCTCTTACGCAATCTCTCTTGGTGTTTTTTCTCAGACCGTTTAATTTCTCTACTGCGCATTGGTACCTTTAAATCTCAATTGTTCTTGCCTTGGAACTGTCTTGTAGATAGTCTGTCCTCATTCTTAACATACTAAGGGGCCCCAACAACGTGAGGTACTTTGTTTTGGTAAGTTTAAACCATGTTGATATTAATAATCAGTTAGTAAAGTAGTAATAACAGTGATTATTTTTATTTCATGGTATTATAAATACATTTGTATAGAATATCCCTTAGCATTCTTAAATTTATTTCTAAAAGCTTTATTTAAAGTTTGCAAATAGCCCAATATTGGAAAAAACTAAGTATAATTTCGTTTAGTCTGAGTAAAGTGAGTAGTGATGCACAAGTCTTAAAATATTATGGCTTGGTTTTTATTGATGAGAAAGTTTTTCGATACATATGCAGATAATGGAAACAGCAATTTTTTACGCGCTTACTACAGTAAATCAAAAATAGTACTCAATTAAACTTCAAAGCCCAAAATACTTTGATATTTAAAAAGCACATAGCACACATATTATACAACGTGTTATTAGTTAACTAGTTATTACACAACTAGTTATTAATTATCGAGTAACTGTTTTCTTCAGGATATCTTTAAAGTCTAGATCTAAGATTTCACGCCTAAAATTAATTAGCATTTGCTAAATGTATTCCCACTGATATACTCCATAAAAGTTTACTACAGGGCACAGTTTTCACACATAATTTAACTATATTTTCGTATTTTCTCTGTTTTTCTGTCGTTTTCTGTTTCGTCTCTCTTACGCAATCTCTCTTGGTGTTTTTTCTCAAACCTTTTAATTTCTCCACTGCGCATTGGTACCTTTAAATCTCAATTGTTCTTGCCTTGGAACTGTCTTGTAGATAGTCTGTCCTCATTTCTAACATACTAAGGGGCCCCAACAACGTGAGGTGCTTTGTTTTGGTAAGTTTAAACCATGTTGATATTAATAATCAGTTAGTAAAGTAGTAATAACAGTCATTATTTTTATTTCATAGTATTATAAATACATTTTTATAGAATATCCCTTAGCATTCTTAAATTTATTTCTATTTTTCATTAAAAAATATCAGAAGGGTTCTATCTTGCATTGTAGGATTACAGCTATTTTGTTCCCAGAATATAAATGGTAATAAATCGGACTTGACAAATTTGTAAACATTTTCTGTCAATTCTGTGCCATGCGTTAATACTTCTACTCTACGTGTAGCTTGATGGACTAAAAAATAAAATTATGTATAAATTGAATGTACTGAACCGGGTTTATTGTTCACTGACGGTTTTGATTTCTTCCTTTTTCTTGTCGTCGTATTGGTCTATACCTGTCTGGAAAGCGGTCAATCGAGCTTTCCTCAGCTCCTGTCTGGTAACGTTCAGGTGCTCCTTGACTGATGTCGAGTATTTGGATATGGAGTAAGATAAAATGGCATTGCACACCAAAATAAAGTGCTAAAAGTTCAAATTCAATCATTAGAATGTTCAAATTTTCAAAAATTTGTCTACTACCTATGGTGTTTTACGGTTAGAAATATTTTAGAGATCATAATTAATTATGATCTTAAAATTAATTTTAAGAATTAATTAATTATACCGGAATTGTTATAATTTTTGCCATAAGGACGGTTAACATAAAAACTGTTACCATGGCAATGTGACTATGAAGAATTTCTAGTCAAACTAAAACGATTAAAATTGCCTGTTTTTGTTAAAGTTTGGAACAAAAAATATGTATTAGACATTCATGTGTTAAAATAAGTAGTTCGAGATTTCCGGATGTAAACATACGGAAGATTAATTTTTTTCCATAAAAAAATCCTTGCATATTCTGTAGAAATACGTATATGTTAGATAGTGGTTGTTTTGTTTGATAAAAAAAGTGTATTCTATTTAACTTTCTGGTAACAGGAATATGACGCGTCGAAAGAATAGTGTTGGTTTGTCAGCAATCCTTCTTCAACATCTTGAATCTATATGGCAATGCTGTAGAAATACGAAGGTTCTATATCTGGTAAGTATACGAGAGGAAACATTTTATCTTTCACAAATTAGGCATCATGCAAGAGGATGACTACTCTTTGCTGATCTTAATTTGCAATAATACACTTCTCAATTTGCTGCTCATTGGCATTGGTAGACATATGCTATAACAGTTTCATTCGGTTTTAGCAGCTCATTACGAACTACATCTTGCCGATCGTATCATATGCACATCAAGACGTTATGGCCATGAATATTCCGCTTCCGGACCGATATGGATGGTTCTTCTGGATTATCTCATGACTTTATGCATTAGTAGTTTCACTTTTCATCTCTAATTACAATACGCCACACTTTCGTCTCTAATAACAGGGAAGAAACTTAAACATTTACTCCCTGTGAGAAGTACACCGGCGCCCTCTGCCCCGAACGGCGGGAAGAAAGAATTTCTTATGCGTGTTTATACTCGTAACTAGGGACTATTTATTCTGTTGCTACAACAAATTATTCGACTTTCGGCTTTTGTGGTGTAATATACTATTCTATTATAGTTATGTATCAGTTCAAATAAATTTGAAACAACAAACTTTTGGTGTTTTTTGAATGATAGAGTTGAATGTTGAATGATACACCTGGTATAATGGAGTACCTCGAATATCATCACAGCAATGAAACGGAAAGTCAGCTCTGTCCAATACGTCCTGTTTAAGTCATACTGCTGCGGATGTCCGGTTGGATTGTAATGTCCTCGGAAGTAGCAATGATCACGACGCTCATGCAAATTAGCATATTTGGAATAATCCTTTGTTCCGTATCCTAAAATATCACCGGTTAATTTTTAATTACTTCAAAAACATGCGACATCACACTGACTCGTTAATGTACTTCGAACAAAGCCGTTTAAGCTGTTTCCGTGAGTATTAGCTTTATAGACTTCTCTGGGCACTATGTCGCTGGTAAAGGCAATGACAAACGCCTAAAATTGATTTAGTAAAATAATACTTCTTTAAAAATTAATTACTTAATTAATTATTAATTAATTAATCTTATACGAGTGTCACTATTTATATTTTGGGAATAGGGAAAAAAACAAATAGTTAAGCTGCGAATATATTTTTATTGTTTTTCAAAATACTCGCCACGATGATCGATACACTTTTGCATACGCTTAAACCAATTTTCAGAGCATTTATTCCATTTCTAATAAGGTATCTTCAAAACATGATTTTTGAACGCTTCAACAGCTTCTTCGGGCGATGAAAATCGTTGACCACGCAGTTTATTCTTCACGGATGAGAACAAAAAGAAGTCATTGGGTGTCAAATCAGGGCTGTACGGTGGATGACCCATCAATTCGATGGTTTGAGTGCTCAAATAGTTGTACTCTTGTTTGAGCCGATGTGTGAGAGCTCGCATTGTCATGATGAAGAATAATCCGGCGTCTCTTGTTTGTTTTCCTTATTTCACCGAAGACTTCTGGCAAACAAATCATTGTATACCAATCAGAATTTACTGTCCTATGATCCTCTAGAGGCACTGTTGCAATATGATTTGCAGTTTTTCCGAAGAAACAGGCCACTATTTTCTTTAAAGTGCTTCGTGCGCGAACTACTTTTGTTGGATTTGGTTCATCCTTGAACACCCATACAGTCTACTGCTGCTTATTGAATTTCTTAAGCATTTCTTTGCACCAGTCGACACAAGCCTTTTTTTAAGGAATTGTAAAATTGTGTGGGATCCAACGCGAACAACATTCGCACAGCTAAGTGTTCATGTAAAATAGCATATATGCTGGTGAGACTAATGCTTAGGGATGCCTCAATCTCACAATACGTGACATGACGATCTTGCTTAATCATTTCGCCCACAGCATCGATTTTTCTGGCACAACAGCCGATTTTGGACAACCTTCACAAAACTCCTCGGACAGCGAACTACGACTACGATTGAATTCACTAAACCAGTGATACACGGTGGTTTTTGATGGAGCTTCATCGCCAAAAGTCAAATTAAGTTGATTGATGCACTCTTGTTGTGATACTCCACGTCAAAAATCGTAAAAAATCATCCTACGAAAATGTTCACGATTCAGTTCCATTTCTTGCCGAGACGAAACTTTTAACTAAATAAAAAATAAACAAATAGCGGCCGTGCGACAAAAGGTTCTGAATATGTAGATTCAATCTTCTGATTTCCTGTGTGTAGTCCAATTGCTGTATTTATTCCACGTTGCTGTTATTTAGTAGCCTTATATCATTCTTTAAGCCGAAATCTTGGATCATTTCGTATATCAAATCTACTTCGAGGTCATCGTACAGTGGTTATGAAGCGATAAGAATTGGTAATTAACGAAGAGCTTTGTATTGGATGCGTTGGATTACCAGTTGGTTTGATGTTTTGGACAACCCCATATTTGCAACCCATTGGTCCAAATTGGCTTGATGACTGACTGATAGATCAACTTCTTTAATTTTAGGTCAAGTTAAGAGTATCTTCGGACTAACCAGTACAGTTTCTTAACTTTGATTCTAAACTCCGCTTTTTGTCTAATATAATATTTCCAATTTAACCTACCGTCGAGATATATTCCGAGGTATTTGGCTGATTCTGCTTGAGGAATCGGGCAATAGAATAATAATTAGTTAAAAATATTTAGGGCGGTCTAATTATTGGTTTATTTTTGCATGTTTTATAGATATTCTGGCATGTCAACCTTTGTTGAGAGGAACTGAGCATTGGTTCGTGAAGAACATATTACGAAATGTTCATAATTTGGTCACTAATCATGATCATCAAATACAAAATGATTGACACATATTGTTCATAATGTAAAACCATTTAAATAAAGTCATAATGATTTAAAATATTTACAGATCCACTATTAGTATTATTATCAAAAAAAAAATCAACACTTACGTTGGTGGCAGTACTTAAATACGTAACGCTGAGAATAACACCATTCCAGGCTCCTATGCCCGCTTGTCTCAACGGCAATGGTCGTCGATAAAGCGCCACCAGCTTATAGGCATCCGAACGGGCTTCCAAAACGTTATTGGCCAAGGCGCACAACGGAGTCAGCGGAAAAGCGGACACGAAGAACGTCACCAGACCATACTTGATGACTGTAATTGACGATTTAACCACAATGTTATCTATTTATTTCCATCATTTACTCATCTCGGTAAATTCGGTAGTTAATAGATATCTACTGCTCTCGAAAAGACCATATTCTTCTTCCCACTGAGGTATAACTTTGGCCACCTTCTCCTTGACTCTAAACAAGCGTTTTAAAAACTTCAAAATATACCTGGAAATTAAAAGAAATATTAAATATAATATCGTACTACGTAAATAACAAAGTAATCCATATTTTCATTGTTTGAATATAACATTTCTTCAAAGGAACCTTTATTCAATGAAGAAAGTAGAGGAAGAATTTTGAATAATTTCTTAGAAGATATTATATAATTTTTGAATTAAGCGTTGAGGTAAGAAAAAACGGTTAAATCAAAGTACGTCATCCACTTCATAAATTGTGATCAAATAACATTTCCGGTGCTTTTTACGACTATTGAAAATATTTATTAACCAGTATTATTTTGTTATAAAAATAAAGAACCAGTATAGGTCTTGGTTTGCTCAATTTATGTTATAACCATGTTATAAGACTTGTGATACTTATAAGTATCATTTGGTGGAAACCTTCAAAGTATAAAACATGAAATGAATAAAAGAAAATCTGTTAAATACTAGTTGTTCCGTTCAGGAATATATTTCAGGAATTGTACAGCAGAAGAACAAAGCAAATATTACAGGTTGGTTAGTTTTAAGGCAATACATTGCAAGCTACACTGACTGAGTTAAGCGTCAATATGAATTTATTCCAGACTAAAAGATTACTGAAGAATGAATCAAAACTTCTTGATTTTAGCCTACGAAAACAACATAACCAACCATGAGACCTTTAGGAGATAACCATTTCATGAAGTTGACAAATGGCACTTTTCAGTCTCCATGACCCTCAGATTTTTCCTTTTGTTGAGAATATTTCGAATGGAATGAAAAAATAATTTAAATTTTTTATAATTCTGTTATGTTATTCAGCAGAATTTGGCATTTGGTGCCACTTTTAAAAACTAAAAAAGTATAGATTATTTTTCCCATAGCAAATAAATTAAAATGTACCTACGGGTATATTAAGCTGCAAATATTCCCTACCAATGCTTTCAGGGTTAATAGAAAAGAGAGCTGTATGCACAGAGGTACGACACAGTTAGCTGGTGTGCAGACATCCCTATTCAAAAAATTCGAAGCATGAGGAACGGAGTACATTTTCCCCTAAAATAGCCGTAATCAAAATTGAGAAACAAATAGTACGGTTTCAACAACAAACTTTAACGAAAGCCAGATAAAAAAGTGGTATGTAGTTGTTGCAGAAACTGAACAGATAGCGCTTATACAACACTGATTTGTCGAAATCTTGTTGGGTTCTTGGATTCTCCATGTTTGTCAGCTTTATAGATAAAGGGGCGGAGATCTGAAACATGTTTAGTTCTCAGTCGGTTGACGTGTATATGTTTTGAAGACTTACTTTTGAAAATAGCTTAATGAAAATGACTTGAAGCGTGGACCCCATAACCATTGTCATCCATTTGGAATTCACCAGGAGATAATAGTTATTGGAGGAGTCACAATATCTTGCGAACATAATTTGGAGGATGACGATCGTCAACATGGCCAAACAAATGATGAACAGCTGCAAAATTATTTTTTATTTAAAACTCATGCCACGATAAATTTCACAATATTAATTAATAATAGTGCCATCTGTTGGCCGCAATTTTAATAGCATAATATCTAACGATCATAGTAACGACGATATAAGTGATGACGTATCAATAATGGGCAATATACAAGGTGCCTCAAATGCTCAAATGAAAGTTTATATTTAGTGGATTAATTTATAAAAAAAAATAATTTGTCTATTAAACAAATGTTTATTAATTGTTGAAGTACACAATTTCAAAATATTATGTTCAAATACAAATATGAAATATTTAGAGAGCTAAAAAAGGAAATATTAAAAACAATGGTACAATTTTTTTATGGTTACGAAATATTTAACTAAAACTCACACGCCCTGAATTTCCTGGCTACCGATTGATATCAGTCAATTATCAATAATTTCCATATTTAATTTCTCAATCATAAAACATTCAACTAACGCTTCAAACAAAGAACTATCTATTGTAAGTTCATTGATGATACTTCACCATGTCTTCAGACTCCACTTGATGAACTGAACTTATCCATATTTGATCAAAATGTATAGTTGAGTGTATTCAGAGTTGATACACAAGTTTAGTGACGATAGGAAAGTCAGAATTAAATGAAGTAGAATGACTATTAGGCGAAAGTTAATATCAGATGATCAGATATGAAATTCCTTTTTCCAATTAAACTAAAACAAAAAAAGCTGCTGCCCTGTTAGGAATAGAATCATGGACGCGTGTGAGCTCAACGTTCTAACCATTACACCATAGAAAGAGTTGCCTACAACGTTTCTACGACGTCTCATTGAAATTTGAGGTTTTACCCCGATTTCCCCCCTTCCCCCCATCAGATCATGGTTTGGTTCCAATGACACTACCTCGGAAGTGCACTCTTTCGAATAAAAAAAGAATTTTGAAAAACGGTCCATAATTGACGGAGAAATCGGCGAACATACATTAAAAAAGTATATATGCAGCCGAACAAAGAACCACCTCCTATTTTGAAGTCCAGAATATCGATCTAAGAATGGCTCTTGTTGTCTTATTTTGGTAAAACCACTTAGACTGCGAATGATGCAACCGATAATGAAAATAAATATAAGACTCATGGTCAGATTATTCCCTGGTCACTAACACCTGTCTGCACATCGAGTGCTTTTTGACCAAGCTGTTAGAGGAATATGGCATTCCTTTATATTTACTTTACTCTTTAAATAATGGTAATACGTTATCAATCAATTAATAACACCGATGCAATATGCTGAAGAATAACTAACAAACTTCTAATCCAATAACTTACCATGAAGGCACAAGCTATGATGGTGATGGAGTATCGACAAATACGGACCAATCTTGGGGTGTACGGTTCGATTTCTCCAGTTATTTTGTTCCGTTTGGTATGGACGGCACGATCCTCAAAAACAGGTCTGATCTCGGTGTCTAAATCCTCGATGTTGGTGGTCCAACGCAACTTCAGCTTGTTCTCCTTCCTCTTCCATAAGGTGCGAAATAATATTGCTAAAAAATGAACTGTTACAGTTTTTGGTATTGGGAATAATAGGACAGTGAATTAATTTTGAGGGATATACAATAAAAAATTGAAATATGTTGTATTTTATGATTATGTAATGATATTCGTTTTTTTTTACTTTATACTGTAACTTATATTATGACTCAAAATATGAGCTAATACTACCAAAAAAGCAGAATTTTATAGAAGATTACGATAAAAATTTCGGTGTTCGCGTCGTCTATTTATAAAAAAATTTAAAGGATTTCCGTTATTGTTTAAAAAAAAGAGCTTTAAATATTAAGTAATGGAATTATATATAATTAACCCCATTGATGGATGGTGCTTTTTATATTGAAGCAATAAACAGTAAAGTATTATGGTGTTTTTATGATACCTGATTTTTAAATGAGTTTTCAAATTGAACTTTTTTACTTTAACTTTGAATGTTTGTTATTACAGAATAAAGCTTATAATGTATAAAATTTACCTTAAAACTTGGTATTAAAATACTTTCATATAATTTGTGAATATTGACCAATATGAGTACGAATATTTGATGATGGTTCATTTGAATTGCTAATTTAATATTTATTTTTTATGACTCTTAAGAAGACTAATAGGTTTTGTTGATGTACATATGACAATTATTTTTGTAATCTTGTAAACTTAAGTTTTGATATACAGTAATTTTAATTTTTTTCCGTAAAATCATATTCTGTAATCAGAGTTTGTTATTTTTAATATTTAAAGGATATTTTTCAATATTTCAAGAATTATTATAAACATTCGAAGATAACTAGCTACAATTATTATTCAAAGATTATTTTACGTTATTCTATAACCAAATACTAAATAAGGTCAAATCATTACCAATTTGAATTTTAACTAGCTTCTTCAAACTTATGTAGAACTTAAAAACTAGATTGGTTTTTGGATTATGTTATAAAATTGCTACAGTGTTCTCATTACGGAACAGATAAGAACCCTTTAAATCATAAGTCGATAGCCTCAATAGTTCAATACATGGCAGAGTTTTCCATCATTAATTGAGTTTACAAACAATATCCTTTCAAAATTAAGTCACAGTCCTTATAATAACAACAAACCCCAAAAGGACATGAACACCGCGAAGGCCAGAGTGAAGTAGTTATCAAAGATAACGGTCCACGTACTCAAACTGCAATAACTCGATAATTTCTTGTACTTGCACTGAGCTTGCTCTTCACAGGTGGGACACAAAATGACATGATGGCTGTTACACATTTCTTGTCTGTCGGCAATACACAGGTAAGATTAAGGTCGGCTAATCAATCAACGCGTTGTTATAGTCTATCTAAAGAAGCAGTGTATTCACGTTAAGGAGAAACTCAGTGATATCAAGGGGACATCACTGTATTTTTCCTTAACTTCCAAGCCTCCAAGGGATAGCATAGGTGGTATAGAATATAGTATAAAGTAAATATAATAAAATAACTCTAACCTACAAACTATTGTGGCTGTTTAATTAACTGTAGTTTAAGTACTTCGATAATATAAGCTTTATATGTACTATAATGTTAAAATAAATAATATTTAATAACATTTTTCTTTCATTATTTTATTTATATTAGAATGATGACGTTAGTTCACTGCTACTTTGGATAGACTATACTTACATCTCGAAGTTTTCGACAAAAAACGCGTAAAAAATCGACACAAAGAAACAGAGCACTCCAAGAATGGACGGGGGGATCAGCATGAGATTGAAATACTCCAGCCATGCGAAGTAAAAGGCGATTTCGTGACCGAAGTACCGATAGATCGTGTCCAGGGGCTGTTCCTTGTGTATGTACCCGAAGTTAGCCCAGAACCGTAACAATAACTGCAATAATTTCATAATCAGTAGACATGAGTGATGATATAGAATTAATTATTGATGATGATATACCGATCTGGTGTTGACCATGTTATAGCTAGCCGGTCCATCGTGTAGAGGATATGCGCAATCTACAATATGTCTGTTGATCAGTTTAGTTAAGCCATATTCTTGATCTTTAGCGCCGTATTTAGTGGATTCCAACACCATATTCACGATGACTATTCTTTCAGCGTCGGTAATTTCCCTAAAATATGCACAATTTTGATTACAGAACTATATTACTCTATTATAGGTCTCAGACGTCATTGCTATAATCGTTTTAATTGAATTTGTTGACAATTGTTGAGGACTATTGCTCATATTTTCCATGGTTTTCTAGGATTCCAACTTTCCAACAACTTATTGATGTTGTCAATAATTTAATCAACAATTTATACTGGTCATATGCCAAAAGATGAATATAATTTCAGCAAGAATATTGGCAAATTAGATACTACAATGTTAGAGGATTGGATAGAGTAGGAAGATGAATGTGTCGTGTCGTAATTAGTGAGCTATTATATAAGTGATGGAGAATATCCAAAAGATAGGAAGGTGCTATATGCATTGAATGACAGGTAATTACAATCATGTTATCAGGATCAGACTGGTGTCGTATATTATGGCAAATTAATTTGAAATATCTATTGATTGAAAAACGTCTTCAATATATGGAAAGATCTAATTTTGCAGCATGATAACGCGCCGTATTATACAGCTGTAGGGTAAGATTTGTCGCACCCGCTCTACTCTCCACACCTAGCTTCATCTAACTACCACCATTTCGTAATGACGACCCGCTGGTTATGGTCAATGCACTTGTAAATCGTGGTCTACGAACTTATTTCATTGTATCATAACCTATTACAACCATAAGCTTCTACTTTTAGATATTTTGATAATGAATTTCTGTTAGAAATTAGTTCCTGATTTTTATATTTATATTATTTTAGATTACCTTATAAATTAAGTCATTATCCTATTATCGGGGGTTTGTGTAAAGTGTTTTTTAATGAATTTGAATTAAAGGCATCGTAATTGCCTGACGAAGACTTAAAAAACACGGAACTAGCAAATTTATCCCCAATAATCACTTGGTAATGAAACGAAATTGATTTATAAATAAATGTGAAATAAAGCGGATCGTTAATAAAAAGGATGTTTTGTGTTAGTTTGGAACATCAAGGAAATGGAATTCCGAGCGAATAATATTTGTTTTGTTAGAAATCCGGAATGATAATCTCCATCCGCTTTTTACATTGTTTTTTTTTTGTTGTTGAAATCAATTTTACTTTATATCTTAGAAATAAAAAGAAAAAATGTATGTTATATTATTCTTTCTAAATGTCTTTTCTTTATTTTTGACATTTTTTTTCTTAATATTTGGGGGAGATTCGATGAGCTCATCAACAGTTCCTTTCTAATCCTACTAAAGACTTAATGGTACCTTTCTTAAAGACTTAATAGTACCTTTCTTAGTACCAGTAACAGTGAAGGCTCTACTACAATTAATTCTGAGGATTTTCTCTGATCTATGATCTATAATGTTTTTCAACTTTTTATCGTTCATAATGATTCGTTTAAAAATGGCTCCATTTTATTTATCAACTATTCATAAATGAAAACTGTATTAGTGGATCATCCAGTGATTATTAACTACTTATTCAATGGAATCCATCATCATTTATACACTGGCGTTTACTTCATGGGTCCACATTGCATTTTCTCGTTAGAAGCGAAATAGGGCGACAACGACATTATGGTATTTTTCTCCATTACCTTCTAAAGCCTCTATTTTAAGAACTAATTGAATAAATATATGCGACTTTTGAAGCCATCCTTTAGGAAAAATCCGAATTACTTTTTCCAGAGCTGTATCTTTAAAAACCAACACACAAATGGATATCTGATTATTTGTGTTGATGATGAAATAGGGCATTTCCTGGATAATCTTCGTCGGAAATATTTTCCTATCATATGAGTTTTAAATAATTGAAAAAATGGTTTCAAAATATAACTTACTTCAAATGTATGTATGTATTGATCAAATTGACACATCATTGACAAGAACTTACTCTTTCCAGTAATGATCACTTTGTAGAATAAAAGTTAATTGGAAGAAGTTTATGATATTTTATATTTATACTTTAAAATCTTAGATTGCTTTCTCACATTTTTATTAAAAAACGTATTATACTGTTTCAGGTTATGTTATACTTTATTTATAAATATACCACGCCAACAATTAATGAAGATGAAGCATTTCTTCTTCATAGTCAGTTGCGTTTTTAGTCATAAAGAGCGTTTTTATAGGTAATATAGATTGGCAGATCGCTTGCAAGGTATTATATTTGATGTTTGATATGTATACATGCAAATTTCATGTTACATGTGAATAAGGGATTGAAGAATGAAGAAAGAAATTAGTCGTCCATCATAACATGTACAATAATTACATTCGTTAATAAATACTTAGGAAAATTGTTTAAATATTTGAGAACAGAAAACTTCAGCACCATGAGATACAAACTGATGTTAAAAACTGTTAAAGTTGAAACCATCACTGTTGATAAATCAGTTAAATGACTATGAATTATAACGGAAATGACAACCATGACGAATAATAGACTCACAGTTGCGTCGGCGCGCATTCAATCCAATTTACATGCAAAATTTTCTGAAGTGTGCAATGTTGAGCATTGCTTGACTTTGAAATATGTTGAAGAAGAGCAAAAAGTGATCGACTCCAAACCTTATGTGATTAAAAAGAGGCCAGAATACTATAGCAAATATTTGAATTCCAATGTTTCTCAACAAATGCTAAATAATAGGAAACATTATTACAATTAAGTATCGGTCGTAACATTTGCTAATTAAAATTATGATGTGTTAATACTTATTCGTTTTTGGCATTGTATCAGACAATGGTGTTTTAAACGGGTTGGTATATATCGGTTCCGTGTATATAGACATTCCCTCGTTGATTTCTTCATTTCCTACGTCATAGACTTCGGAGAAATGCTTGAGGGCACTATTCGAGATAATAATTTTTACAAAATTTACGGGTACAGTCTGCAATGATTACATTTTACGCTTTCGTGTCACTAAGAATACCCTGAATCCTTACTTCTCCTTGTACTACTTCAGTTTCCAGCCCTAGGGTGTTCAGATTCGATAGATATAACTGTATCTTCTCCAAGTTTTCGTCCCGGACAACAAGAACATAATCTATACGTTTGGTTTCGTCCATGGTGGCGGATTTTCGTTTCTTCGGCGGATTCATTAATGAAGAATGTGTCAAAAAAAATTATCTGGCATTTATTATGCTGATTTTTTGACATTACTGGTTGTCGTTTATGTTCTCGTATGTTAATAATCGTTGTTAGGCAACTCCATTTTTATTAAATATAATAAACAATATATTTTGTACAAAATTATTTTATAAAATGTGTAGCAATATTTTTTTTATTGCGAAGATATTTTCAAATAGTTATTGATTTTTGATACTATTAATCTAAAGTGTAGTTATTATTTTAAAATTTAAGTTTAATTTAAGCATAATTGACTTAGTTTTTATATACTAACCTATTTATGCTGGTCTCTATATAGTTTGTATATATATTTAGACTCTACTGATTAATGTTTTTTGTGCATAAACTCTGTTCTTTTATCTACAAAATTGTTTAAATCTTTGACTCTTAAATTTTATGTACTTTTGGGTACTTAACCTATATTTGATATCAGTTGTTCCATTACTCATTGTTCTCACAAAAAAAGTTCGTGAAAGTTTAACTATATTTAATTTTTTTAATTGAGCTAGTGGATTGGATACATTAAAGCATTTTTAACGCTGTTGTACATAACGTCCTATAAAAGAAAGTAAAATTAAGTAACGAGACAAAATCATAGGCGAAGTTGCAGGGTGTGGGGGGGTTGGAAAAAAAAAATGGAGTACTGAAGGCAACAATCTATAAAATTATGTTTTTGAAAACACATATTACCAAGAATTTACAAACATTTCGTGGCCTAGGAGACATAAATTCTTCAAAAATTGTAAAATTGCCTAAAATACAAAATATATATAAATGGGTTTAAAATAATGGGAGAAGCATGTCCTAATTAGCAGACAAATAGTTAAAGAAACGGCTAAACTAATAGATGAAAAACTGAAAGAGACTGAAAATTGCGTAGCTAGTAATTACTGGCTAGAATAATTTAATATATGGAACTCGACTGCAGTCTCTATCTGGTTGCTATCTATGCCTAATTAATGCAACCATTTAAAGAAATTGATGAAAATAGTTCACGAGGCAAAGAAGTAGCCAATGAAAAAGCTTTTTTTGGAAGTTGTTACCAGAAATAACATATACTACACTAACACTCTAGCTTGCACTAATGGCTAATGATAGATTCGTCAAAGGATACTAGGAACAGCAAAAAATCCGCGATTATTTAAAAGCTTTAATATCACTGTTGTTCCGAAAGTTTCTAGTTTCATTTGTCTTATCAAGGAATTCTGAAAACATCTCTGAGGCTTTCTGATTATCTGATTCTTTTAAAGCTCTTTTAAATTTGCAAATAGTTTCAAGAAACTGTTCAAAAATATTTAAACAATTTCTTGATGAAGACAATGGAATGCGGATATCCTTGGATGTAGTTAAACGTAATTGAAAATGGTGAATTGTTTAACATGAAACATAGTTTAAAATGAAGAAAACATAAAATATGACAGGCTCGTTACTGACTTGAAATTGATCAGATGGTAGTGGTTAAAATAATATTGTAAATAGATAAATAGGTTTAGGTAGATATTAAGCTAAATTGTGTGTATATAGTAGAATATAAAATACTATACGAGATAGGTTAAATAAGGTTTTTGTTTATTTTTATTTAATTATTACAGCTATTATTATGTAAATAAATTGTTTTAAAAGATTTTTTTTTCCTGTTAAAAATCTATGTTTGATTATTTTTTACTTTTTAGTGAGTTCCTTATTAATTTACTGTCCATTATAAGTCTGTTAATATTTTTGTTGAAAATTTTTTGTTTATTTTTTACTTTTTAGTGTTAGATATCTACTGAAGAAAGTAAGCAGTTGTTTTATTACGTACTACAACGGGTAGGCTAAGTTAAACTACAGCTCGTATGAGGAAAGATGGGAATAAATAACGATTGAAAATAAGGAATTCTTCAGGCCCCTGGGTCCGTGATTTGACAAATGTTCAAACCAAACTAGGACAACAAAAAGTAGCTGCCCAGGCCGGAAATTGAAACCACGACCTCCGCATGACAGCCGAACGCTCTACCCGCTACCCCATAGAAGCAGTTGCCTACAAAATTTCTACGGCTTCTCACATGATAGGGTTGGAGCTTAAAAAGCAAACTGATCGGCTTTTGCACTGATCGACTCCCGGTCTTCCATCACATTAGTTCAGTAATAATAATATAAACAAATATCTGATTGTTTTAGATAAAAAAATTATGTCAAAATTGTGTACGTACCTTTGAAATTTGCGGGTTTCCGTCGATTTCCCCCGCTTCCCCATAACTTGGCTCTAATGGAACCACCTCGGAACTGCAACCTTTTGAATAAAAAAAGAATTTTTAAAATCGGTCAATAATTTTTTTTTAATATGTTTTAAAGTCTCCTTTTACCAATTAAGGGTTTATCTGTACCCACAGTTTAGAGTGGGCTCCGAGTCACGGTCCTCGGCATTAAGCCTATCGACTGGCGAGTGGCCAACTTAGAAATCATCCCAGGAGGCATCCGGTCTTACCCAGCCTGGTTACTGGCGTGACTGGGATGAATTTCATTGTTGGATTTTACACTCCTAGGAAATTTTGGCATAGAAAAATCACAAATATTAAACAATCACAAACCTAAATTCACGATCATGCCCCAGCAGGATTAGAAGCCGTGACTATCGCAACAATAGTTGGATCGCCCTGTCGCCTTTACCACTGCGCCAACCAAGGTCAACATACATGAAAAAAAGTCGCTTAAAAATAATTATCACTGTTGAAGTATTGGGTTGGTTTGCTTTAAATCTAAAAAAACAAATACGTAATTACAACATAAATAATAAAAAGTAAATATATTTTTAATAAACTTATACCACGTTCGTTAATATAAACTACACTTGGTTTGCTGTAATTCAAAATGCTTTTCATCGTTGGCTTGTGTCATTAGTTCAATATAAACTTGCAAACATACGGTTCGTGCAACAACCAATTGAAAAGAACTCAAACGCATAGGGATCCTATTAAAATGCGATCTGTTCTGTGCGTCAGCGTCGAGTCGAGAGTGAAAAAAAACAAACCGAAAATGGTATCTCCTTTATTGGATAAAGATCTGGGCACAGAAGCCCGGACACGACCATCACCGAGCGACGGCACAATACGGACGGGCGCTCCTTTGTGTGTACACACAAACCACTCGACCTATCTTGACATCTCTCGCCCTAGAACCCGGCTCCTCGACAATCGCTCCATAATTAAATTCCGGTACACGAAAGACCCGATAATCAGCCACAGTGTATCGCAAAGAAAACAGATAATATCAGATTTCTCTGGGCGAACCGGGGCGAGGGGGGTGGAGATACGAAGAGAGGAGAAGCAGAAAAAAAAACAGGAAGCCCGAGGACCGACATTTTGCTTTCCGATAACAATAGGCCGTCTCGAGTGGATCTCGCAGAGCGTAGCGTCCGTCAGACAGTACCTGGACTAGAATCGGTTCTCTTAGCGGCGAATTATCATCGAGTCCAAAACAAACAAGAAGGCAGGTTTAATGATGGGGTATGCGAAGAACAAAAACAACGCTCTCATTACGTACGGTGACGAGGCAGACGGTGTGCAGGCGCCAGACTATATATCAACCATTGACGCAACTACGACTAATATGTCAAAACTTTATTGAAACTAATTCCCAGTCGGTCCAATAAGGATTTACAGAACTAACATTAAGTTATTTCGGTATTTCTCCGTTCGGTTTTATATAATGTATATTTAAAAGAATCTGGCATTGTTAATTTCAATATACACATATAGCCTATTCAAAGTTTATTTATATATGCGTCATCGAAATTTGTGTTGTGTGTCGCGTCAACTCTTAGTTCTAGTTCAGTTTGGCTTTGACATACAACAAAATTCTAATCTAAATAAAACAATTGAACAAAAATGTTATCAAATATAATTTATTTTAACATTATAGTACATCTAATGCATTTATTATCGGACTTAAAACTACAATTAAGGACACATGTATAATAGTTTGTAGGTTGGGGTTGTGTTTGATTATATTTACATTAAACTCTTTTCCACACCACCCATAAGGTAGAGTTTTAGGTGCGTTTTTTTATGTGGTGGTGTCACACTGGAGACCTGATCCGCCTAATTATAACAATTATATATCAAAGTAATGTGTTTTACTTTAATTTGAGGGCATATTTACCTTTTTACGTTTAGTTCTTGTATCCTTCGATGGTGTGTTTACTTGTCAAGTCATCTTGATAACACTGTATTTTTTATTTCTTTTGCTACTACCTGTGTATACCATTCTAGATAAAATTAATCACTAAATTCGGCCTTTTGCATTTACCATATCCCTAGTGCACATATTTCATTCTGAACAATAACAATTAAATCTGTGTACACAAATCTTTATTAATCTTTGTTATATTCTATTAATTATGTGCATACTTTTATTTTTTCCACTCTCATCTCAGGAATTTCCAGCATTATTACATGTCCAGAAAATTTCCTTTAGTCACTGTCACTTTCCGAGTCACTGTCCAATACAATCACTAAACTGTTATCTAAAACATGTTCACGATTCCACCATTTATCAGTTACTTCCTCTTTTGTATGTCTTATTGAGTTCATCCAAACCGAAGGTGTTATGGTCGACAATGCTTGCCTCCACATATCCAAACAGTTCTTGAAACAGTCTATTATAATAAGTCTTTGTTACCCCCTATATTAACCCGATTGGATTGAATATAGAGTGACAGGGAGGAAGTCATAGTACTATGTGGCTATATTGTTTAGCCATCTGATCTACTGTATATCATTTCCGGGCTTATTTCTAAAAAAAAATGAATTGTAAAGAACGCAATAAAACATTTCATTTATATTTACCTAGTAACAATTTGAAATAGTTCATTTTTTAATATAGTTTCTTCAAACTTATTTTATATTTTACTTTAAGCCATTCCTTGATTGCAGCTTTTGTTGATGCACTTGTTCTTCTCCACCAATGTATTAAGATATGATGAACTGTCATTAAGAATAACTGATGGCTCTACCAAGTTCTTTAAAAGTTGCAAAATCAAGTTATGGTACATTTCTCCATGGTAGTTACCTTGGACACTAATTCTGCACCAGGAATAAAAATATTTCACCTATATTCCTGTTTCCAGCATGAAGTAGTTCTTCATGACGTAGTTATGTCTGCAATGAATTATCAATAAATGATTTGACTAACAAAACTTAATCGATAGTTATTCCCACATTTACCTTTTTCCATCAACTTTTGTGGTCTTTACGCTTTATTTATTATCATCTTGCTATGAATGACCCAATGTATCATTCTGAAATATCCATGTCTCATCTAAATATACTAATTGATATAATAATTTTTCCTTGATTTTGTTGTACATTTTTAAAAATTGTATTCTTTTAAAAGCAACGTCTAGAAGTTCCATTAAACCCCTTCGTTGGTTATTTTTACATCACTGAAATCCTATATTACCCAACAGTGTAAGAAGGGATGTTCAACATCTGTCAAATAACTGCATTTCTTTAAATTTTTTATGAATACTTTCAAGGCTAATAATTGTATTAAATTATGTTTCCATTGAAAAAACTAAACACTTCCCAGCATTTTAACAAGATAAAAAAAAGCAACAGACAACGGACGGAGATAAAGTCTCTTTCTTAGCGCCAGCTCACAATTGAAACAAATAGTTGACGCCACCGGCTAAACAACCATCTGGTAAACCGAAAACGTTTACTTCGTCTCAGGAGACCCAACCGAAGACCCCGTCTTCCAACCGGCCCCCCCTTCTGTCTACGGTTTCGCCTCCAGCTCGAACGCGGCCACCTCCCACGGGATCAAATTAGAAGCATTACGTTAAACCAGAGGCTGCCAGATAATAAGATATCTCATATTATCTGTCTCGGTGTCTGACAGTTCGGCAGCCATTACACTCCCCCACTCCGGCGCCCGGTACGCCCCACCGGCGGGCTTCCGAGAGGCGGGCCTCGGATCGTGGCACCGCCCACGGGCTCTCGGTGATTGGAGGGGCGACGGAGAGATGGCGCTGGGTGTGTGTCATGGTGGAAATTGGGGGTCTCACCGCGCTAGTGGAGGAGTTATTTGTGCTGTTGGAATTGATTGAGATGGTTAGTGTTCCGGGACGTTTTACCTTATAAGGGTTCGTTATAAAGTAAAGAACGTATTAGACTATAGGGAAGTAAGAATATTGGAGTCGTTTTTTATAAACTAAGCTGTCATCAAGGAGTGTTATGCTTTGGTTGTGTGAATCCAGTCAATAAATTCATTCCCTTTAGACTATTTACTATGATTTGAACAGTTTAATCGGCCATTTTGGCGTCTTGCCGTTAATTTTAGCTCTAATACGTTAGGAGCTGCCCTAACTTGTATTACCTGAATTTTAATGTCTCTATACATCAATAACAGATTTATTATTTTTTGTGGAAACAAGTTCAAACATTTAAAAACTGTCGCTCTAAAAATATTGAATTAGTATAAACCGTTATGCATTTTTAAATGGTTGTTCTTTTTATAAAGCTATAGAGTATAATAAAAATAAATTATTTAAATGTATAATGGAGGTTTTGAGTTTACGTATTATTATAATACTTAATAAGTCCTAATTTAACTATTATTACTAATGAAACAACCATTTTTAAGCAAATTAGGATTTATTTGTCAATATACCCCCCGTCAAGAGTGAAGCATTCAGTTCAACATTTGATTCGATTTTTTTTCCGTCGAATTATTTGTCATTACTTCCAAATAGAGCTATTTTGGTGGGACTCTTTTCCTAGAGCATTCGTTTGAGGTTTGATGACACCCAGTCGTCGCTAAGGGCCAGATCTGGGCTATATGGTGGGCGGCAGAGCATTTCGAAGCGCTATTCTTCCTAATGGATCATCGTTTTCATCGACTTGTGTGAAAATCATTGTAACTTCTAAACTAAACTCCCTATTGTTATAAAATTACTGGAAAATTTCTATCGAATGAAATATTGCCACGAAAATGATGTGGAGAAAATAATATTTACATTAGTTTTTGAGATCGAAAAATATTATGTTTATTTTAAGAGTTTAAGAATAATTTGAAAGTAGTAGGAAATACATATAATATTTAAAGAGCTTGCTTGGATGGTACATTGGTTAAGATGACGGGATGGTGCTCCTGCTGTTGCGATAGTCGCGGGTTCGAATCCTGCTGGGACATAGTTGTAAATTTGTTTATGATTGTTTATAAGACAAAAAGAGCGCAAAACCCGAAAAGGAACGTCATCCAGTTATGCTAGTAACCAGGCTGGGTAAGATCGGACATTTATCTTGATTCAGCGCCTACGTTAAACAGTAGACTCAGTCAAGAAAGAACCCAGTTGGCAAAAGAAATATAGCGATGGAGGAATATGTGGTGACAGTGATTCAGTTATTCTTGAGATTTCAGTGAATAAATAAGACATAAAAACGTCTAGAACCTAAGAGTTAGTTGAAAATATCAGAAAACAGATACGCAGAAAAGGACGAGGAAGACCAAGTTAGAAATCATCAAACAACATAAAATATAATGCACTGAACTGAAAAGAAGGCCACAAGTCAGGAAGGCATAAGCAGTGCCAGTATGTAAAATAAAAACTGGACACATATTAATCCATTCCAAAGGTTTTAGAATGTTCCTAGAGAAATACTTCATTTCATTGGTTTAATTTTTAACAAACATTATGTAGGGAGAATTTTGTTCCATTCTTGGTACACTGAAATTGTGTTATGTTATTCTTCTTGAGGTCTGATGACACCCAGTAGTCGATAAGAGCCAGATCTGGGCTATATGGTGGGCGGCAGAGCATTTCGAAGCGCTGTTCTTCCTAATGGACCATCGTTTTCATCGACTTGTGTGAAAATCATTGTAACTTCTAAACTAAACTCCCTATTGTTATAAAATTACTGGAAAATTTCTATCGAATGAAATATTGCCACGAAAATGATGTGGAGAAAATAATATTTACATTAGTTTTTGAGATCGAAAAATATTATGTTTATTTTAAGAGTTTAAGAATAATTTGAAAGTAGTAGGAAATACATATAATATTTAAAGAGCTTGCTTGGATGGTACATTGGTTAAGATGACGGGATGGTGCTCCTGCTGTTGCGATAGTCGCGGGTTCGAATCCTGCTGTGACATGGTTGTAAATGTGTTTATGATTGTTTATAAGACAAGAAGAGCGCAAAACCCGAAAAGGAACGTCGTCCCGGTTATGCCAGTAACCAGGCTGGGTAAGACCGGACATTTTCCTTGATTCAGCGTCTACGTTAAACAGTAGACCCAGCCAAGAAAAAACCCAGTTGGCAAAAGAAATATAACGATGAAGGAATGTGCGATGACAGTGATTCAGTTATTCTTGAGTTTTCAATGAATAAATAAGACATAAAAACGTCTAGAACCTACGAATCAATTGAAAATATCAGAAAACAGATACGCAGAAAAGGACGAGGAAGACCAAGTTAGAAATCATCAAACAACATAAAATATAATGCATTGAACTGAAAAGAAGGCCGCAAGTCAGGAAGGAATAAGTAGTGCCAGTATGTAAAATAAAAACTGGACACATATTAATCCATTCCAAAGGTTTTAGAATGTTCCTAGAGAAATGCTTCGTTTCATTGGTTTAATTTTTAACAAACATTATGTAGCGAGAATTTTGTTCCATTCCTGGTACACTGAAATTGTGTTATGTTATTCTTCTTGAGGTCTGATGACACCCAGTAGTCGCTAAGAGCCAGATCTGGGCTATATGGTGGGCGGCAGAGCATTTCGAAGCGCTGCTCTGCCTAATGGACCATCGTTTTCATCGACTTGTGTGAAAATCATTGTAACTTTTAAACTAAACTCCGTATTGTTACAAAATTACTGGAAAATTGCTATTGAATGAAATATTGTCAGGAAAATGATGTGGAGAAAATAACTTTTACATTAGTTTTTGAGATCGAAAATACTATGTTTATTTTAAGAGTTTAAGAATAATTTGAAAGTAGTAGGAAATACATATAATATTTAAAGAGCTTGCTTGGATGGTACATTGGTTAAGATGACGGGATGGTCCTCCTGCTGTTGCGATAGTCCCGGGTTCAAATTCTGCTGTGACATGGTTGTAAATTGTTTATGATTGTTTATAAGACAAGAAGAGCGCAAAACCTGAAAAGGAACGTCATCCCGGTTATGCCAGTAACCAGGCTGGGTAAGACCGGACATTTTCCTTGATTCAGCGCCTACAACAGTAGACCCAGTCAAGAAAAAACCCAGTTGGCAAAAGGAATATGTGATGAAGGAATATGTGATGACAGTAATTCAGTTATTCTTGAGTTTTCAATGAATAAATAAGACATAAAAACGTCTAGAACCTAAGAATCAATTGAAAATATCAGAAAACAGATACGCAGAAAAGGACGAGGAAGACCAAGTTAGAAATCATCAAACAACATAAAATATAATGCACTGAACTGAAAAGAAGGCCACAAGTCAGGAAGGAATAAGCAGTGCCAGTATGTAAAATAAAAACTGGACACATATTAATCCATTCCAAAGGTTTTAGAATGTTCCTAGAGAAATGCTTCGTTTCATTGGTTTAATTTTTAACAAACATTATGTAGCGCGAATTTTGTTTCATTCCTGGTACACTGAAATTGTGTTATGTTATTCTTCTTCTGCTTATGTCTCTTTGGAAATAAAAAATCTTTTTTTTGTCGTATTCACCATATAGTAAAAACTAGAGTATTTAAAAGAAAATCAAAAATTGAGATATATGTTTTTTTTTGCTACTTCTACTAGTGATTGTTACTTCATCGAATACAATAGTTTTTCTGATAGAATCAAGAATTACCGAGACAAACGTGGGACGGTGTGTTGTTTTCGTATTTAACTAACAAAAAAAAAACGAAGGAATTTCGTTGCTGTTATCGAAATCCCGAGGAATTATAGCCCCCGTTGTTTCGTTGTCTGAGTGTGTTTGTGGGTGTGTGTTAGGGGGCGCGAAGGGTTGCGAGGGGTGTTTAGAGGGAGGGGGCGCGCGGGGTGAGGTGAAACGGGGCCGTTAATGGACTGTGGGATGTCAGGGCTAATGTTCACATTTCGATTATCGCTTACATAAATAAAATCAGGTTGCTACTAAGGCGCTTAAACTAATCTGTTGTTTGTAGTCGATGTGTTTCGACAGTAGCAGGAAGAGGAGGAGGAGGAGGTCGAGCTTTATTTGGGGGACGGTTAATTAAAACAAATATCAGATGGTTAATAAACGGCGAACGAATGAAAAATATATTAGTCAGCGGATTGTATATTCGGTTGTTTAATATAGTTCATGCTCTATTTCATAACTTTGTTAGCGTTTCCAGTGGTGATGATATTGAAAATTCAACGGTGAACATTCTTTTGTGATCTGAGAACAGGAAATAGTCGCTGTGCGCCAGATCTGGAGAATACGGTTAATGAGGAAGCAATTTGAAGCCTTGTGACACGGTGCATTGTCTTGATGACCCTTCAAACGGTCCAATAACGCTATGCAATAGTCGCTGTTGATGGTCCTTCCTTTTTCAAGGTAATCAATGAAAATTATTCCATGCACATCCTAAAATACAGAGGCCATTAGCTTGCCAGCCGACTGTTTCGTTTTCCCAAGCTTTGGAGCGTGTTTATCATGTGCACTCCACTCGGATGATTGTTGGTTGGACTTCGGAATGAAATGATGGAGCCATGTTTCATCCATTGTCACATATCGCCACTAAAACTGGGTTTATTACGCTTGATCATCTTCAAATACTACTCCGAATTATCAACTCGTAGTTGATTTTGGTCAAAAGTAAGCTCGCACGGTACCCACTTTGCACAGAGCTTTCTCATACCCAAATATTCGTGTATGATATGATGTACATATTCAGTTGATATCTTTAAAGTGTCTGCTATTTCACTGAATTTTCATTTACGGTCATTAAAAATCATTTTGCGGATTTTTTAAATGTTTTTGTCTGTAACAATCTCTGTTGGGCGTCCACTGCGTTCACCGTGTTCGGTGCTAATTTCACCACGTCTAAACTTGGCATACCAATCCTTGATGGTAGATTTTCCTGTGCAGTGTCTGGAAACCCGGCATTAAGCCAAGTTTTTGCTTGAATTGTTTTTTTTTTCCTTCAAAAAGCTGCATTTTATCAACACACGAAATTCCTTTTTATCCATTTTTTTCACAATAACAAAAGTTGTTCTACTCAAAATGCTATAATTCACAAACTAATGATCCGACAGCTGTTAAATTTGTACAAGCATCTTTTGAGGGTTAGGGTTAACTAAAAAAAAGTATGGATTTAATTCTAGTAGCGCCATCTATGTGTCAGACCGGGGACTTTTCAATTGACTTTTTATTTAGGTATAGGTTATTTGATTCTATACATCTTGCCCATCTTTCAGGCAACTTATCGATGGCATCCCAAAAAAACTGTTTATCCTTCGAGCCATTTTCGAACTTCTTTTCGAAATTGTCAAAGTGCTGCTCTACAAGCGCGTGTCCCACTGATGCGAAAAGTTGTTAGTCGGGCGGGCCAATGTTTGGAGAGTACGGGGGGTGCGATAATATGTCCTATTCAAGTGCTTTCAATGCTTTCCGGTTTTGCTTTATGACATGGCACGTTATCGTGCTACAGGATCATTTTACAGTGTCTTCGGGCCTGTTCTGGATGTTTGATGTTTTTCGATCAATGCATGGTTCAAATTGATCATTTGTTATCACTATTATCACATAGCTGTTTCTCTAGGTTTCCACACTTCCTAATACACCATAGTATTGCGATCAAAACGATCTGGCCTTGGAGCCAATCAATATAACCATCTTTGTTGAATTTAGAGTTTTCAAAGTATATCCGCTTTTCTCCACCTTTCACTATTCAATGCAGAAATAACTTTCGATCATACTTTTGAAGCAACATTGCACAGACAATTTTCAGATTTTTCTTTGTCATTCAATTGATGTGGCACCTGATCTTTTAACGCTTCTGCCAAATGTTTCTGAGTTTGGGTTAGATCTTCATCCAACAACTCTTGCAATTTCTCATCTTCAAACTTTTTCGGTCTAACACGATGTCTTTTATAAAGCACATCGAAATCACACTTTCGAATTTTCAAGCGGCTTTTTTCTTTTGATCAAATAAAAAAATGTAATGCATGCCGGAAATGCACATTTTCAGGTATGAAACTTGACATTTTCAACTTGATGTCAGTAGAATAAAATTATATATGCAACAAATCATAACAATGCATACTTAAGTTTACTGACATTTGTTAGAAAAACGTGTAATGACTTTCCAGTACACCTGGTATAGTCGTAGAAAGAATTTTATTTGTTAGAATAAGTTTTTCTACTTCATTATATTTATCCCAAGGATTCCCTTATTTCGTGAATATCATTGTTGAGGTTTTCTGGAGGTTAAAATAATATTCCCCCAGCAGGCAGCTATTACCATTTCCTTTTCCTTTGGTGAAACTGTTTCTATGACGGAGTTTTTTGAGGAGTAAGGGTCCGAGATCTTAATTTTTTTTCTTTGGCATATTTGCATGAGTAATAATGTTATATTCATTCACACCAGACAATATCTTTTTATAATTTAAATTTCTATTTTTATTTGCAAAACATAACCCAATACTAGAGATAACAACAATAATTAGAGATATTTATAAAGGAGAAAAGTTTAAATGATAAATTTAAAAGCAGTAAATTTATTACCAATAATAATCTACAAGCATACTTTGTGACCCTTTTTCATTATAGCATCTTTCTCTATACAATGTGATATGGTAAATTATCTCGCCATTTTCATCTGACGTCAACAAGATGTTCAATGAGGTAGTGCTACTAAAAAAATTGGGCGATATATTAAAAAATATCGATATTTCGTTTCCGATATTAAAAAAAAAATGTCGATATATTTTTGCAACAACTATCGATATCAATAATAAAAATATATCGATATTTTTAAGATCTACCAATTACTATCTACACCGTATTTAATATTTAATGGTTAATGACCTTTAACAATATTTTCTTGAAATTATTCAAAAATAATAATGAATGCCGAAAAAATAAAGCTTCAAAAAGACGAAACCATCAAATCGATAAAAACAAAACAAATTCTCGATCCCGTCACCTCACGAACTGCCACTGGCTCACCTATCAACTCCCCCTCACCCCCGAAGTGATATAATAAAACTCATAGTTAGCGGCCTCTAGCTCGTTCAAATCAAACACGATGGGAATCTGATTGAAACAATAAGGGAAACGTTGAGGGCTATAAGAAAATTGAATCGGGCGCTAGATGAATCACTCGATCAAGCCACCCTGACAAGATGACGGACCGGCTCGGGGGCGCAGTGGATGGGCTTTGATGGATATACCTGGACGATTGGGAAAGGAAGGCGCGAACACGTGATATCTCGTTCGGTTTTCTCTCGTTTTAGGATTCGCGTAGGATTCACGTCTTTTATGCTAGTCTTCTTGTGGAATAATATTGATTGAGTGGCAAGTTAACGATGGCATAAGGTTTGAATTCCTTTTGTAACGCAATTATTGTTATATAGTATTTTTCTGGTATTTATATATATTAACAATTAATTTTTATGCAAAGTCTTATGATGTTCAACCCATTGACCAGATTTAACTTCTTTTGAGGATTATTTTGATTATTCTCAAGTTGAACTCTCAAAAAAATCACTTGGAAATTATTTTAATGGATATTGTTAGTTACAGTAGACCAATACACAATACTTGGAACATTTACCGACAACATTATACTCATCAAGGCAAAATGTATATGTCTGCTTAGAGTTGTCGAAAAAACAAAACGAAACAAATAATTAACAAGATCCACTGGACTATGAAATGGAAAATACAGCTAATCGCTCGAAAATTGTAGATATAAATGTTACGTTACGTTGAAAAAATAAAAACTCAATTATGTCACTTAAGGAATGCCCAACCTTTCTCTCTTTCTTTCTCTCTCTCTCTCTCTCTCTCTATTAATAGTAATAATAGTAATGTTATTAATATTAGCAATATTTTTCGATAGTTCTGAATTTATTAGAATTAGAAATGAAAGAAAATGAAGACATTGTAGTAGAAGAGGGACAAGATTTCAGCATTCTTTGGTCGTAATTTCGAGATCTTGATTCGTTACAAGAAAAAAAATGGAATTTGTAGAGTTATTGTTACAGCAATACATTTTTCTGTTGAATGATATCAAAGCCTTTTACAGGAGAAAAGTCAGATGACAGCAATTTCTTGAGTCATTTGTTGATTCCTTGTGAGTTCAGTCAACCAGGTGTTATTTTCGGCAATTCAAAGTGTAAATATCTTATTCATGTAGTTCTTCATGCTGGAAACAGGAACGTTTTTATTTCTGGTGCAGAATTAGTACTTTCCTCTAAGTACAAGGGTAACTACAATGGCTTGAAAAGCAGCATTAAAAGAACTTGAAGAAACCATCAGTTATTTTTACGGACAATGCACCATATCATAGTACACTGGTGGAGAAGATCCCAACAAGTGCATCAACAATGGCTGCAATTAAAGAAAGGCTTAAAGTATATAAAATACGTTTTGAAGAAACCATGGTAGAAAGACTGAAATATTTCAACTTGTTACTCTGTAAATATAAATGAAATATTTAAAGGCATTTTATGTAATTTACTTTTTTCGATATAAGCCTGAGAAATGATACATGGTAGATTAGATTGCTCAATGTTATGGCCACAGTATTAGGTCTTCCTCATATTACTGCATATTTAATCCAATTGAGTTGAAATGGGTTATTGCAAAGAATAGACATTCAGGTCGAGAAGGATTCAAACCAGAACTGTCTGGATATATGGAAAGAAGTATTGTCAACAATAACACCTTTGGTTTGGATGAGCTCGATCGGAGAAACTGAAGAAGAAATTGACTAATGGTGAAATCGTGAGCAAATTTTTGATAAGTTTGAAATAAACAGCTTAGTTATTCATTTTAATAGTGATTCTGAAAGTGACAGTGATTGAATAAAACTTTATGAATATTGGTTTATGATTTAATGCTGACAATAACCAAAATGTGTAGAGGAAATGGGCCGAAGACGAAAATGAAGACATGTGTAAAGGATGAAAGAGGAAACAACTAAAGGTCAGTATAAAATTAATATACTTTAGCTGTTGGAAATTGTATTATAGAGTGTGAAAGCTTTATGTGCTTGTGTGTTATTGTTTACAATATACGTGAACGTTCGGTTAAAATGTATGAGGAGAGAAATAATAGTAACTGTTTTGCAGATATGGCAAATACATTAACGAGGATGCAGTGATTAAAACTAGTTTTATCAAGAAAAATGTATAGAGATAGTAACAACAAACTAAGGAGAAATAGGGTAATATCAAAATGACTTTACAAGGAAACAAGAACTAAGAGTAAGGTAGTAACAGGATAAACTAAAGAGAAATATAGTAATATAATGACATTGCAATGGTACATTACATCGAAAGAAACAAGAACTAAGTGTAAAAGGTAAGTATGCTCTCTATTGAAAGTAAAATACATTACTCAAGTGTAACAATTGTTAATTAGGTGGATTAGGCTTTCTTGAGATACCACTCCATAAAAAACTGCGCCTAGAACTCTATATATACTAACGTGGAAAAAAGTTTAATGTAAATATAATTAAATAACTCTAACCTATACATTATTGTGGCTGTTTAATTAATTTTAGTTTTAAGTTCTTCGACAATATATGCATTAGATGTACTATAATATTAATGTAAATTATATTTGATAACACTTTTGTTTCATTATTTTATTTAGAATAGAATTTTGTTATATGTGCAAGTCAAAATGTACTAAAACTCAGAGTTGATGCGGAAACATTGCGACGTTTCGACGTCATCAATTCAGATCACGTGGGTTTACTTCTGTTTTGAGTAGACCATAAATAGTATTTCTCTAAAAAAAAATTTTTCCTTCGTATTTATTAAGCAAACTTAGGCGAGAACAAAATAAGCGACCTCTCATAATTTGATTTAATATCATGCATACGAAATATATAAAACCTTTTTCCCCTCCGAACTATTAATTATATTTGACGACACGCGCTGATAAAATCTCGCCACTCTATTGTTTTTGGAGTTGAAAGGTGTGCGTTATTTTCAGTATCATCGTTACAGATATTAATATTGTTAATAGTCGGCCGGTAATAAAGGGAACAAACGAACCCATTCATCATTTTCGATTCGCGCTGGGACTCTAGTAATATGATTCGACTTTTTTTCCATTTCTAGAGTTTTTCTTTTTTGTCGGGTTTTGATGGAGTCCCCAGAGACAGCTGGACGGAAGGGTCAGCGTGACTTTTGGTAACTCGGGCAATTTCGGAAATAATTACATCAGTACGTGGAGAATGGTGTTGTGGATTTTGATTTTCGTTATGTTTTTGGAATTGATATTAACAAAACTGTAAGTATTTTGTTTGTAGGGGGATATTATTTACATATCGTCATATTTAATATCACACAGAGTAAAGTTATCAGTATATTACCATGTAAAATTATTTATCATATTATTTTTAAAAATTTAAATAAAGAAAATGTATTGGTTAATTGGAAGAAAATCATAACTATCAGCACATCATAAATTGCTAATATATCAATAAAGTATAAGTATTGAAACCTATATAGACAAACGAAATACCAATTATCGGTATGTGCCGCGGAAATATATATACGTACAATACCAGTTTTTCAGTACAAAGTCCTGAGAAGAGCTGTAGGTGCATCCAGATCACTGGTCAGTTTAAATTCAGGATCTAAAATTTGCAGAACATTTTTGTATCGTGCTTTTTCATTTGCTCTTCACTCTTTCATCTTTCACTAGTAACATCAACAAAAAATCAACAATGAATGCAATACACCGGTATGGCCTCTATTTGATTTCGAAATGACGTAACCTTAACTCTTACATTATCTGAATTTCCGCTGAACTGCATGGAAAAGGAATTTTGAACTTCGAAGATTAAGATATAAGGATTAAGGAGAATATACTTTGCAAAAAAACACTCCAGGGACAATTCTAATAGGATGCTATCTTGTAAAATATCAAGCAGCTAGTGCTATGCAGTGATACACTGTCGAAAAGAATAGACCATGTCGTAAAAGAGGAGACAATCTGGTAGGTCAGGAATTGAAGATGCCTGTACAAACAATTTCTAAGAAAATGATACATGTTAGAAATATGCGATTCTTTCTTGTCTGTTTTCTAATTTATTGAAATTGACTCAGAACAATGTGACCCGAGTACAACTAATTTATAAAAATATAAGCCCGGTTCTCATAATTGGCATATTCTAGAGTTGATATATTAATTCTACAACATTAAATGATTAATTTGATTGATCGGTTATTGATTGATTGAGGCGCGAAGAGTGAAATACCGATATTTTTTACGTGTTAGAACGTAAGCTGTAATTTATATTTTGTACATATAAAAATGACATAATAGGTCAGGAAGCACCGTTGCCAGATTTGCAGACATTTCAGTGAAACTGTTATTTTATGCCTTTGGTTCTATTAACATTATTGTAAGGATTATGGATATATGTATAATTTATAAAATTATTCATATACATTAAATCAATAATTAAATATATATGTCATGCTTTTATTGATAATCTTTTGCCAAAAGAAAGCATAATTTCGTCACTCTGAAACTTCTGAAATTTCTTAATAAACAGGTGGTCTAAGTGTTTTTCACAAGCCCCTTTTAAAGGCAGCTTTTTTTAAATGGTTGTAGCAATAATTTAATTTTTTTTGGTAAGAACGCTTTTCTTGTTTATCAATTCTGATGGGTTACAGACAATTATAAAAATTGTCTGTTTCTGTGTTCATACCTTCAAGAGCGGTGAATTTTTACCTTTTCGAATGTATAAAAGCTAAAAATGATGAAGATGACTTTCTGGGTTTCCGTTTTCAAAGGACGTACTGGCAAATATAATATAGACAGCACTCAGTGGCTTTAAAACAAGGTTTTGCGTGTTGTAGTCGATATCCCTCTAGCCCACAGCGAGTTTAATGTTAGAGTCTAGTACACTGAAAAATGCCCAATATTTTGAAGCCCAATATACTTGGTAATCATCTCAATGTAAGTGACAAAAGTAGCCTAAAACTCATCCAGTCTGATTTAGATCCGATATAGATATTACAGAAAGATTTAGAACAACATATTTCCGTTGGAGGCCATTTACTGAAGGGACTTTTAAATTTAAAAATAATATCTATCATAAAAATACTTACTGGCCACTAGGCAGATTGTTGAACCACTAAGGGTAATAAAACATATCTAGAAAGTTCTATTGAATGTTATTTCTTGCGCTTCCTATAGTATAGCGTCTTCGAATCACCATCACCAGAGATATACGACTTGGTTTTTGACAACAAATAATTACGTTTATTCGGCAATTTGTTATCAAAAAGTTGACTTATATCATTTTGCAATATCCCTATTTGCCTTATTTATCACCATGGGGTTTCTTTTTCTATTCCCGAAATGACATGAACTTCGAAAAAAATTGACTTGGCATTTTATTATCTAAGAAATTAGTAAGAGTAAGAAAATTGTTACTATACTATGCATATTCAGTGAGCTGTAGAAGAGAACCTTAGAAGATGTACTAACGGGGTTCTTCCATTTAACTCAGGGAGAGGTCTGTTTTTAGTACAATGTGTAATTTTCTCATTGAAGGGCAGTTTAACTAGAAACAATATCTTTAAAATTTTAACGCGTTTTATACCGTTTCGATAGCCATTCTGTTAGGACCGTTACGATCGATAGTGGAAAGTCGTTGAGGTGTCAGCGGCCGAAAAATGCAATTACCTCTCGGCAAACAGGGCTGCCGACGCACAGACAAAGAAACATGCGACCGATATTAAGTTTTCGCCCAGACCGACGGACCCCGAGAACAAACAAACCCGCAGATACAAGACACAATCTATTTATCACCAAGCGCACGCCATCCCCGCGGCTATTGTGCTCCACTTCGTTCCTTTTGTCGTCGGCTCCCATTCAGCTTCCTCCGCCCACGTCCAAATCATTCTTGTCTCTGATATTTACCAATTATACTTTCGTGCTGCTTACCATTTTATTATATTAATGATCCACAACCATCGAAGTTAATTGTTAGTATTTAAGTAGTCATTAATTTTTTATTTTTTTTGTTGTGCCTGTGAAAACTATTTTTTTTGTACATTTTATTCTATTTTATTAGCTGTCACATTTAAATGGAAAAAGATGGTTAAAAATCAAGTAGTCCAGATAAATATAAAATAACGACAATTATATTGGCTCATTTATATTTAAAATAAGGATACAATATGTCACCGCGCTGGCTTGGTTGGCGCAGTGGTAAAGACGACAGGAAGGCCCTGTTACTGTTGCGATAGTCGCGGGTTCGAATCCTGCAGGGACATGGTCGTAAATGTATGTTTGTGATTGTCCTTTAATAAGATTACAAAATCCGATAAGGAAAGTGATCCCAGTCACGCCAGTAACCAGGCTGGGACCGGATGTCTTCTGAGATATCTCTAAGTTGGCCGCTCGCCAGTCGATAGGTTTAATGTAGAGGACCGTGGTTCGGAGCCCACGTTAAATAGTATGTCCAGTCCAGATAAATCCTATTTGGTAAAATTGAGGCTCTAAAATATAACAAAAAAAATGTTATTGCATAAAACAGCTGTATGAGGGAGAGCTCATAGGGCTGTATCATAACAATTTTATAATATTTCAAAATAAGATACTACATCATGCTGTAGATGCACCTTGATATCTACGTTGTGCTGTCTGGAGACCTGGGTGGGCTGGTTTAGGTGGACAACACATGATCCTCAAACTGTACAAATGAAAAAGTTGTATAATTGATTGAATAGAACTACAGCTCATGGTCGGATTAACTAGAGTGAATTTAGTTAAGTTAGTTAATATTATGTATTGTACCATAAAAATATATTTAGAAAATATATTATTGCTGAGCTATTACGACATAACATATGACGAATAAAAGATCTAATTACCCCAATTTACGCTGATATATTTTCTACCTCTATAAAATCAATGTCAACTTAACGGTTTATAGAGTTAAATACAGGTCACAACAGAATGTAAACAAAATTGCATTTAATTTCGTTTTAAAAGCTTCACCAAATTTACTGAAATACGAATGAATGTACAATATAAATCTTTTATTTTTCGAATATTTCTCCCTTATTTAAAGCTCCCTCATCCTATTCAGGAATGAAAAAATGTGATAAAAAACGCTTTAAATGGTTTTACAATTGTGCTTATTAGAGGATATACATTCTTTAAGCAATCCGCTGTCTGATATTGACCAGAATCTATATGTTGATAAGAGGTAGGTCAGAAGCTTTAGCCTTAGAAAAACATAATATATGTTAATAATAAAAATAATATCAGTAATAATAGTTTTACACAATGAAGTGAAAACAATGTTGGGTCAGCGTTTATCATATAGTGAAGAAGGGCAACTCTAAGTTTTAACACATATACTTCATACTAGATCCAATTCAATTAATATAATTTGGGATATTTTACTTGATCAATCTATTTTTGAAATAGTGCCAGATTTTTCCAAGGAAAACGATGTCTGATGCTTTACACAATGAAGTGAAAACAATGTTGGGTCAGTGTTTATCATAGTAAAAGAGACTATTCTAAGTTTTAACACGCATACTTCATACTAGATCCAATTCAATTAATATAATTAGGGATCTTTTACTTGATCAATCTATTTTTGAAATAGTGCCAGATTTTTCCAAGGAAAACGATGTCTGATACTTCACCCAATGAAGTGAAACCAATGTTGGGTCAGTGTTTGTCATAGTAAAAAAGACTATTCTAAGTTTTAACACACATACTTCATACTAAATCCAATTCAATTAATATAATTTGGGATATTTTACTTGATCAATCTATTTTTGAAATAGTGCCAGATTTTTCCAAGGAAAACGATGTCTGATACTTCACCCAATGAAGTGAAAACAATGTTGGGTCAGTGTTTGTCATAGTAAAAAGACTATTCTAAGTTTTAACACACATACTTCACACTAAATCCAATTCAATTAATATAAATTGGGATATTTTACTTGATCAATCTATTTTTGAAATAGTGCCAGATTTTTCCAAGGAAAACGATGTCTGATGCTTTACACAATGAAGTGAAAATAATGTTGGGTCAGTGTTTATCATAGTAAAAAAGACTATTCTAAGTTTTAACACACATACTTCATACTAAATCCAATTCAATTAATATAATTTGGGATATTTTACTTGATCAATCTATTTTTGAAATAGTGCCAGATTTTTCCAAGGAAAACGATGTCTGATACTTCACCCAATGAAGTGAAACCAATGTTGGGTCAGTGTTTGTCATAGTAAAAAAGACTATTCTAAGTTTTAACACACATACTTCATACTAAATCCAATTCAATTAATATAATTTGGGATATTTTACTTGATCAATCTATTTTTGAAATAGTGCCAGATTTTTCCAAGGAAAACGATGTCTGATACTTCACACAATGAAGTGAAAACAATGTTGGGTCAGCGTTTATCATAGTAAAGAAGGGCAACTCTAAGTTTTAACACACAGACTTCATACTAGATCCAATTCAATTAATATAATTTGGGATATTTTACTTGATCAATCTATTTTTGAAATAGTGCCAGATTTTTTCAAGGAAAACGATGTCTGATACTTCACACAATGAAGTGAAAACAATGTTGGGTCAGCGTTTATCATAGTAAAGAAGGGCAACTCTAAGTTTTAACACACATACTTCATACTAGATCCAATTCAATTAATATAATTTGGGATATTTTACTTGATCAATCTATTTTTGAAATAGTGCCAGATTTTTCCAAGGAAAACGATGTCTGATACTTCACACAATGAAGTGAAAACAATGTTGGGTCAGCGTTTATCATAGTAAAGAAGGGCAACTCTAAGTTTTAACACACATACTTCATACTAGATCCAATTCAATTAATATAATTTGGGATATTTTACTTGATCAATCTATTTTTGAAATAGTGCCAGATTTTTCCAAGAAAAACGATGTCTGATACTTTACACAATGAAGTGAAGACAATGTTGGGTCAGTGTTTATCATAGTAAAAAAGACAATTCTAAGTTTTAACACACATACTTCATACTAGATCCAATTCAATTAATATAATTTGGGATATTTTACTTGATCAATCTATTTTTGAAATAGTGCCAGATTTTTCCAAGAAAAACGATGTCTGATACTTTACACAATGAAGTGAAGACAATGTTGGGTCAGTGTTTATCATAGTAAAAAAGACAATTCTAAGTTTTAACACACATACTTCATACTAGATCCAATTCAATTAATATAATTTGGGATATTTTACTTGATCAATCTATTTTTGAAATAGTGCCAGATTTTTCCAAGGAAAACGATGTCTGATACTTCACCCAATGAAGTGAAAACAATGTTGGGTCAGCGTTTATCATAGTAAAAAGACAATTATAAGTTTTAACACACATACTTCATACTAGATCCAATTCAATTAATATAATTTGGGATATTTTACTTGATCAATCTATTTTTGAAATAGTGCCAGATTTTTCCAAGGAAAACGATGTCTGATACTTCACCCAATGAAGTGAAAACAATGTTGGGTCAGCGTTTATCATAGTAAAAAGACAATTATAAGTTTTAACACACATACTTCATACTAGATCCAATTCAATTAATATAATTTGGGATATTTTACTTGATCAATCTATTTTTGAAATAGTGCCAGATTTTTCCAAGGAAAACGATGTTTGATACTTCACCCAATGAAGTGAAAACAATGTTGGGTCAGCGTTTATCATAGTAAAAAGACAATTATAAGTTTTAACACACATACTTCATACTAGATCCAATTCAATTAATATAATTTGGGATATTTTACTTGATCAATCTATTTTTGAAATAGTGCCAGATTTTTCCAAGAAAAACGATGTCTGATACTTTACACAATGAAGTGAAGACAATGTTGGGTCAGTGTTTATCATAGTAAAAAAGACAATTCTAAGTTTTAACACACATACTTCATACTAGATCCAATTCAATTAATATAATTTGGGATATTTTACTTGATCAATCTATTTTTGAAATAGTGCCAGATTTTTCCAAGGAAAACGATGTCTGATACTTCACCCAATGAAGTGAAAACAATGTTGGGTCAGCGTTTATCATAGTAAAAAGACAATTATAAGTTTTAACACACATACTTCATACTAGATCCAATTCAATTAATATAATTTGGGATATTTTACTTGATCAATCTATTTTTGAAATAGTGCCAGATTTTTCCAAGAAAAACGATGTCTGATACTTTACACAATGAAGTGAAGACAATGTTGGGTCAGTGTTTATCATAGTAAAAAAGACAATTCTAAGTTTTAACACACATACTTCATACTAGATCCAATTCAATTAATATAATTTGGGATATTTTACTTGATCAATCTATTTTTGAAATAGTGCCAGATTTTTCCAAGAAAAACGATGTCTGATACTTTACACAATGAAGTGAAGACAATGTTGGGTCAGTGTTTATCATAGTAAAAAAGACAATTCTAAGTTTTAACACACATACTTCATACTAGATCCAATTCAATTAATATAATTTGGGATATTTTACTTGATCAATCTATTTTTGAAATAGTGCCAGATTTTTCCAAGGAAAACGATGTCTGATACTTCACCCAATGAAGTGAAAACAATGTTGGGTCAGCGTTTATCATAGTAAAAAGACAATTATAAGTTTTAACACACATACTTCATACTAGATCCAATTCAATTAATATAATTTGGGATATTTTACTTGATCAATCTATTTTTGAAATAGTGCCAGATTTTTCCAAGAAAAACGATGTCTGATACTTTACACAATGAAGTGAAGACAATGTTGGGTCAGTGTTTATCATAGTAAAAAAGACAATTCTAAGTTTTAACACACATACTTCATACTAGATCCAATTCAATTAATATAATTTGGGATATTTTACTTGATCAATCTATTTTTGAAATAGTGCCAGATTTTTCCAAGGAAAACGATGTCTGATACTTCACCCAATGAAGTGAAAACAATGTTGGGTCAGCGTTTATCATAGTAAAAAGACAATTATAAGTTTTAACACACATACTTCATACTAGATCCAATTCAATTAATATAATTTGGGATATTTTACTTGATCAATCTATTTTTGAAATAGTGCCAGATTTTTCCAAGAAAAACGATGTCTGATACTTTACACAATGAAGTGAAGACAATGTTGGGTCAGTGTTTATCATAGTAAAAAAGACAATTCTAAGTTTTAACACACATACTTCATACTAGATCCAATTCAATTAATATAATTTGGGATATTTTACTTGATCAATCTATTTTTGAAATAGTGCCAGATTTTTCCAAGAAAAACGATGTCTGATACTTTACACAATGAAGTGAAGACAATGTTGGGTCAGTGTTTATCATAGTAAAAAAGACAATTCTAAGTTTTAACACACATACTTCATACTAGATCCAATTCAATTAATATAATTTGGGATATTTTACTTGATCAATCTATTTTTGAAATAGTGCCAGATTTTTCCAAGAAAAACGATGTCTGATACTTTACACAATGAAGTGAAGACAATGTTGGGTCAGTGTTTATCATAGTAAAAAAGACAATTCTAAGTTTTAACACACATACTTCATACTAGATCCAATTCAATTAATATAATTTGGGATATTTTACTTGATCAATCTATTTTTGAAATAGTGCCAGATTTTTCCAAGAAAAACGATGTCTGATACTTTACACAATGAAGTGAAGACAATGTTGGGTCAGTGTTTATCATAGTAAAAAAGACAATTCTAAGTTTTAACACACATACTTCATACTAGATCCAATTCAATTAATATAATTTGGGATATTTTACTTGATCAATCTATTTTTGAAATAGTGCCAGATTTTTCCAAGAAAAACGATGTCTGATACTTTACACAATGAAGTGAAGACAATGTTGGGTCAGTGTTTATCATAGTAAAAAAGACAATTCTAAGTTTTAACACACATACTTCATACTAGATCCAATTCAATTAATATAATTTGGGATATTTTACTTGATCAATCTATTTTTGAAATAGTGCCAGATTTTTCCAAGAAAAACGATGTCTGATACTTTACACAATGAAGTGAAGACAATGTTGGGTCAGTGTTTATCATAGTAAAAAAGACAATTCTAAGTTTTAACACACATACTTCATACTAGATCCAATTCAATTAATATAATTTGGGATATTTTACTTGATCAATCTATTTTTGAAATAGTGCCAGATTTTTCCAAGAAAAACGATGTCTGATACTTTACACAATGAAGTGAAGACAATGTTGGGTCAGTGTTTATCATAGTAAAAAAGACAATTCTAAGTTTTAACACACATACTTCATACTAGATCCAATTCAATTAATATAATTTGGGATATTTTACTTGATCAATCTATTTTTGAAATAGTGCCAGATTTTTCCAAGAAAAACGATGTCTGATACTTTACACAATGAAGTGAAGACAATGTTGGGTCAGTGTTTATCATAGTAAAAAAGACAATTCTAAGTTTTAACACACATACTTCATACTAGATCCAATTCAATTAATATAATTTGGGATATTTTACTTGATCAATCTATTTTTGAAATAGTGCCAGATTTTTCCAAGAAAAACGATGTCTGATACTTTACACAATGAAGTGAAGACAATGTTGGGTCAGTGTTTATCATAGTAAAAAAGACAATTCTAAGTTTTAACACACATACTTCATACTAGATCCAATTCAATTAATATAATTTGGGATATTTTACTTGATCAATCTATTTTTGAAATAGTGCCAGATTTTTCCAAGAAAAACGATGTCTGATACTTTACACAATGAAGTGAAGACAATGTTGGGTCAGTGTTTATCATAGTAAAAAAGACAATTCTAAGTTTTAACACACATACTTCATACTAGATCCAATTCAATTAATATAATTTGGGATATTTTACTTGATCAATCTATTTTTGAAATAGTGCCAGATTTTTCCAAGAAAAACGATGTCTGATACTTTACACAATGAAGTGAAGACAATGTTGGGTCAGTGTTTATCATAGTAAAAAAGACAATTCTAAGTTTTAACACACATACTTCATACTAGATCCAATTCAATTAATATAATTTGGGATATTTTACTTGATCAATCTATTTTTGAAATAGTGCCAGATTTTTCCAAGAAAAACGATGTCTGATACTTTACACAATGAAGTGAAGACAATGTTGGGTCAGTGTTTATCATAGTAAAAAAGACAATTCTAAGTTTTAACACACATACTTCATACTAGATCCAATTCAATTAATATAATTTGGGATATTTTACTTGATCAATCTATTTTTGAAATAGTGCCAGATTTTTCCAAGAAAAACGATGTCTGATACTTTACACAATGAAGTGAAGACAATGTTGGGTCAGTGTTTATCATAGTAAAAAAGACAATTCTAAGTTTTAACACACATACTTCATACTAGATCCAATTCAATTAATATAATTTGGGATATTTTACTTGATCAATCTATTTTTGAAATAGTGCCAGATTTTTCCAAGAAAAACGATGTCTGATACTTTACACAATGAAGTGAAGACAATGTTGGGTCAGTGTTTATCATAGTAAAAAAGACAATTCTAAGTTTTAACACACATACTTCATACTAGATCCAATTCAATTAATATAATTTGGGATATTTTACTTGATCAATCTATTTTTGAAATAGTGCCAGATTTTTCCAAGAAAAACGATGTCTGATACTTTACACAATGAAGTGAAGACAATGTTGGGTCAGTGTTTATCATAGTAAAAAAGACAATTCTAAGTTTTAACACACATACTTCATACTAGATCCAATTCAATTAATATAATTTGGGATATTTTACTTGATCAATCTATTTTTGAAATAGTGCCAGATTTTTCCAAGAAAAACGATGTCTGATACTTTACACAATGAAGTGAAGACAATGTTGGGTCAGTGTTTATCATAGTAAAAAAGACAATTCTAAGTTTTAACACACATACTTCATACTAGATCCAATTCAATTAATATAATTTGGGATATTTTACTTGATCAATCTATTTTTGAAATAGTGCCAGATTTTTCCAAGAAAAACGATGTCTGATACTTTACACAATGAAGTGAAGACAATGTTGGGTCAGTGTTTATCATAGTAAAAAAGACAATTCTAAGTTTTAACACACATACTTCATACTAGATCCAATTCAATTAATATAATTTGGGATATTTTACTTGATCAATCTATTTTTGAAATAGTGCCAGATTTTTCCAAGAAAAACGATGTCTGATACTTTACACAATGAAGTGAAGACAATGTTGGGTCAGTGTTTATCATAGTAAAAAAGACAATTCTAAGTTTTAACACACATACTTCATACTAGATCCAATTCAATTAATATAATTTGGGATATTTTACTTGATCAATCTATTTTTGAAATAGTGCCAGATTTTTCCAAGGAAAACGATGTCTGATACTTCACCCAATGAAGTGAAAACAATGTTGGGTCAGCGTTTATCATAGTAAAGAAGGGCAACTCTAAGTTTTAACACACATACTTCATACTAGATCCAATTCAATTAATATAATTTGGGATATTTTACTTGATCAATCTATTTTTGAAATAGTGCCAGATTTTTCCAAGAAAAACGATGTCTGATACTTTACACAATGAAGTGAAGACAATGTTGGGTCAGTGTTTATCATAGTAAAAAAGACAATTCTAAGTTTTAACACACATACTTCATACTAGATCCAATTCAATTAATATAATTTGGGATATTTTACTTGATCAATCTATTTTTGAAATAGTGCCAGATTTTTCCAAGAAAAACGATGTCTGATACTTTACACAATGAAGTGAAGACAATGTTGGGTCAGTGTTTATCATAGTAAAAAAGACAATTCTAAGTTTTAACACACATACTTCATACTAGATCCAATTCAATTAATATAATTTGGGATATTTTACTTGATCAATCTATTTTTGAAATAGTGCCAGATTTTTCCAAGAAAAACGATGTCTGATACTTTACACAATGAAGTGAAGACAATGTTGGGTCAGTGTTTATCATAGTAAAAAAGACAATTCTAAGTTTTAACACACATACTTCATACTAGATCCAATTCAATTAATATAATTTGGGATATTTTACTTGATCAATCTATTTTTGAAATAGTGCCAGATTTTTCCAAGAAAAACGATGTCTGATACTTTACACAATGAAGTGAAGACAATGTTGGGTCAGTGTTTATCATAGTAAAAAAGACAATTCTAAGTTTTAACACACATACTTCATACTAGATCCAATTCAATTAATATAATTTGGGATATTTTACTTGATCAATCTATTTTTGAAATAGTGCCAGATTTTTCCAAGAAAAACGATGTCTGATACTTTACACAATGAAGTGAAGACAATGTTGGGTCAGTGTTTATCATAGTAAAAAAGACAATTCTAAGTTTTAACACACATACTTCATACTAGATCCAATTCAATTAATATAATTTGGGATATTTTACTTGATCAATCTATTTTTGAAATAGTGCCAGATTTTTCCAAGAAAAACGATGTCTGATACTTTACACAATGAAGTGAAGACAATGTTGGGTCAGTGTTTATCATAGTAAAAAAGACAATTCTAAGTTTTAACACACATACTTCATACTAGATCCAATTCAATTAATATAATTTGGGATATTTTACTTGATCAATCTATTTTTGAAATAGTGCCAGATTTTTCCAAGAAAAACGATGTCTGATACTTTACACAATGAAGTGAAGACAATGTTGGGTCAGTGTTTATCATAGTAAAAAAGACAATTCTAAGTTTTAACACACATACTTCATACTAGATCCAATTCAATTAATATAATTTGGGATATTTTACTTGATCAATCTATTTTTGAAATAGTGCCAGATTTTTCCAAGAAAAACGATGTCTGATACTTTACACAATGAAGTGAAGACAATGTTGGGTCAGTGTTTATCATAGTAAAAAAGACAATTCTAAGTTTTAACACACATACTTCATACTAGATCCAATTCAATTAATATAATTTGGGATATTTTACTTGATCAATCTATTTTTGAAATAGTGCCAGATTTTTCCAAGGAAAACGATGTCTGATACTTCACCCAATGAAGTGAAAACAATGTTGGGTCAGCGTTTATCATAGTAAAAAGACAATTATAAGTTTTAACACACATACTTCATACTAGATCCAATTCAATTAATATAATTTGGGATATTTTACTTGATCAATCTATTTTTGAAATAGTGCCAGATTTTTCCAAGAAAAACGATGTCTGATACTTTACACAATGAAGTGAAGACAATGTTGGGTCAGTGTTTATCATAGTAAAAAAGACAATTCTAAGTTTTAACACACATACTTCATACTAGATCCAATTCAATTAATATAATTTGGGATATTTTACTTGATCAATCTATTTTTGAAATAGTGCCAGATTTTTCCAAGGAAAACGATGTCTGATACTTCACCCAATGAAGTGAAAACAATGTTGGGTCAGCGTTTATCATAGTAAAAAGACAATTATAAGTTTTAACACACATACTTCATACTAGATCCAATTCAATTAATATAATTTGGGATATTTTACTTGATCAATCTATTTTTGAAATAGTGCCAGATTTTTCCAAGAAAAACGATGTCTGATACTTTACACAATGAAGTGAAGACAATGTTGGGTCAGTGTTTATCATAGTAAAAAAGACAATTCTAAGTTTTAACACACATACTTCATACTAGATCCAATTCAATTAATATAATTTGGGATATTTTACTTGATCAATCTATTTTTGAAATAGTGCCAGATTTTTCCAAGAAAAACGATGTCTGATACTTTACACAATGAAGTGAAGACAATGTTGGGTCAGTGTTTATCATAGTAAAAAAGACAATTCTAAGTTTTAACACACATACTTCATACTAGATCCAATTCAATTAATATAATTTGGGATATTTTACTTGATCAATCTATTTTTGAAATAGTGCCAGATTTTTCCAAGAAAAACGATGTCTGATACTTTACACAATGAAGTGAAGACAATGTTGGGTCAGTGTTTATCATAGTAAAAAAGACAATTCTAAGTTTTAACACACATACTTCATACTAGATCCAATTCAATTAATATAATTTGGGATATTTTACTTGATCAATCTATTTTTGAAATAGTGCCAGATTTTTCCAAGAAAAACGATGTCTGATACTTTACACAATGAAGTGAAGACAATGTTGGGTCAGTGTTTATCATAGTAAAAAAGACAATTCTAAGTTTTAACACACATACTTCATACTAGATCCAATTCAATTAATATAATTTGGGATATTTTACTTGATCAATCTATTTTTGAAATAGTGCCAGATTTTTCCAAGGAAAACGATGTCTGATACTTCACCCAATGAAGTGAAAACAATGTTGGGTCAGCGTTTATCATAGTAAAGAAGGGCAACTCTAAGTTTTAACACACATACTTCATACTAGATCCAATTCAATTAATATAATTTGGGATATTTTACTTGATCAATCTATTTTTGAAATAGTGCCAGATTTTTCCAAGAAAAACGATGTCTGATACTTTACACAATGAAGTGAAGACAATGTTGGGTCAGTGTTTATCATAGTAAAAAAGACAATTCTAAGTTTTAACACACATACTTCATACTAGATCCAATTCAATTAATATAATTTGGGATATTTTACTTGATCAATCTATTTTTGAAATAGTGCCAGATTTTTCCAAGGAAAACGATGTCTGATACTTCACCCAATGAAGTGAAAACAATGTTGGGTCAGCGTTTATCATAGTAAAAAGACAATTATAAGTTTTAACACACATACTTCATACTAGATCCAATTCAATTAATATAATTTGGGATATTTTACTTGATCAATCTATTTTTGAAATAGTGCCAGATTTTTCCAAGAAAAACGATGTCTGATACTTTACACAATGAAGTGAAGACAATGTTGGGTCAGTGTTTATCATAGTAAAAAAGACAATTCTAAGTTTTAACACACATACTTCATACTAGATCCAATTCAATTAATATAATTTGGGATATTTTACTTGATCAATCTATTTTTGAAATAGTGCCAGATTTTTCCAAGGAAAACGATGTCTGATACTTCACCCAATGAAGTGAAAACAATGTTGGGTCAGCGTTTATCATAGTAAAAAGACAATTATAAGTTTTAACACACATACTTCATACTAGATCCAATTCAATTAATATAATTTGGGATATTTTACTTGATCAATCTATTTTTGAAATAGTGCCAGATTTTTCCAAGAAAAACGATGTCTGATACTTTACACAATGAAGTGAAGACAATGTTGGGTCAGTGTTTATCATAGTAAAAAAGACAATTCTAAGTTTTAACACACATACTTCATACTAGATCCAATTCAATTAATATAATTTGGGATATTTTACTTGATCAATCTATTTTTGAAATAGTGCCAGATTTTTCCAAGGAAAACGATGTCTGATACTTCACCCAATGAAGTGAAAACAATGTTGGGTCAGCGTTTATCATAGTAAAAAGACAATTATAAGTTTTAACACACATACTTCATACTAGATCCAATTCAATTAATATAATTTGGGATATTTTACTTGATCAATCTATTTTTGAAATAGTGCCAGATTTTTCCAAGAAAAACGATGTCTGATACTTTACACAATGAAGTGAAGACAATGTTGGGTCAGTGTTTATCATAGTAAAAAAGACAATTCTAAGTTTTAACACACATACTTCATACTAGATCCAATTCAATTAATATAATTTGGGATATTTTACTTGATCAATCTATTTTTGAAATAGTGCCAGATTTTTCCAAGAAAAACGATGTCTGATACTTTACACAATGAAGTGAAGACAATGTTGGGTCAGTGTTTATCATAGTAAAAAAGACAATTCTAAGTTTTAACACACATACTTCATACTAGATCCAATTCAATTAATATAATTTGGGATATTTTACTTGATCAATCTATTTTTGAAATAGTGCCAGATTTTTCCAAGAAAAACGATGTCTGATACTTTACACAATGAAGTGAAGACAATGTTGGGTCAGTGTTTATCATAGTAAAAAAGACAATTCTAAGTTTTAACACACATACTTCATACTAGATCCAATTCAATTAATATAATTTGGGATATTTTACTTGATCAATCTATTTTTGAAATAGTGCCAGATTTTTCCAAGAAAAACGATGTCTGATACTTTACACAATGAAGTGAAGACAATGTTGGGTCAGTGTTTATCATAGTAAAAAAGACAATTCTAAGTTTTAACACACATACTTCATACTAGATCCAATTCAATTAATATAATTTGGGATATTTTACTTGATCAATCTATTTTTGAAATAGTGCCAGATTTTTCCAAGGAAAACGATGTCTGATACTTCACCCAATGAAGTGAAAACAATGTTGGGTCAGCGTTTATCATAGTAAAGAAGGGCAACTCTAAGTTTTAACACACATACTTCATACTAGATCCAATTCAATTAATATAATTTGGGATATTTTACTTGATCAATCTATTTTTGAAATAGTGCCAGATTTTTCCAAGAAAAACGATGTCTGATACTTTACACAATGAAGTGAAGACAATGTTGGGTCAGTGTTTATCATAGTAAAAAAGACAATTCTAAGTTTTAACACACATACTTCATACTAGATCCAATTCAATTAATATAATTTGGGATATTTTACTTGATCAATCTATTTTTCAAATAGTGCCAGATTTTTCTAAGAAAAACGATGTCTGATACTTCACCCAATGAAGTGAAAACAATGTTGGGTCAGCGTTTATCATAGTAAAAAGACAATTATAAGTTTTAACACACATACTTCATACTAGATCCAATTCAATTAATATAATTTGGGATATTTTACTTGATCAATCTATTTTTGAAATAGTGCCAGATTTTTCCAAGAAAAACGATGTCTGATACTTTACACAATGAAGTGAAGACAATGTTGGGTCAGTGTTTATCATAGTAAAAAAGACAATTCTAAGTTTTAACACACATACTTCATACTAGATCCAATTCAATTAATATAATTTGGGATATTTTACTTGATCAATCTATTTTTGAAATAGTGCCAGATTTTTCCAAGAAAAACGATGTCTGATACTTTACACAATGAAGTGAAGACAATGTTGGGTCAGTGTTTATCATAGTAAAAAAGACAATTCTAAGTTTTAACACACATACTTCATACTAGATCCAATTCAATTAATATAATTTGGGATATTTTACTTGATCAATCTATTTTTGAAATAGTGCCAGATTTTTCCAAGAAAAACGATGTCTGATACTTTACACAATGAAGTGAAGACAATGTTGGGTCAGTGTTTATCATAGTAAAAAAGACAATTCTAAGTTTTAACACACATACTTCATACTAGATCCAATTCAATTAATATAATTTGGGATATTTTACTTGATCAATCTATTTTTGAAATAGTGCCAGATTTTTCCAAGAAAAACGATGTCTGATACTTCACCCAATGAAGTGAAAACAATGTTGGGTCAGTGTTTATCATAGTAAAAAAGACAATTCTAAGTTTTAACACACATACTTCATACTAGATCCAATTCAATTAATATAATTTGGGATATTTTACTTGATCAATCTATTTTTGAAATAGTGCCAGATTTTTCCAAGAAAAACGATGTCTGATACTTTACACAATGAAGTGAAGACAATGTTGGGTCAGTGTTTATCATAGTAAAAAAGACAATTCTAAGTTTTAACACACATACTTCATACTAGATCCAATTCAATTAATATAATTTGGGATATTTTACTTGATCAATCTATTTTTCAAATAGTGCCAGATTTTTCTAAGAAAAACGATGTCTGATACTTCACCCAATGAAGTGAAAACAATGTTGGGTCAGCGTTTATCATAGTAAAAAGACAATTATAAGTTTTAACACACATACTTCATACTAGATCCAATTCAATTAATATAATTTGGGATATTTTACTTGATCAATCTATTTTTGAAATAGTGCCAGATTTTTCCAAGAAAAACGATGTCTGATACTTTACACAATGAAGTGAAGACAATGTTGGGTCAGTGTTTATCATAGTAAAAAAGACAATTCTAAGTTTTAACACACATACTTCATACTAGATCCAATTCAATTAATATAATTTGGGATATTTTACTTGATCAATCTATTTTTGAAATAGTGCCAGATTTTTCCAAGAAAAACGATGTCTGATACTTTACACAATGAAGTGAAGACAATGTTGGGTCAGAATCTATATGTCTGATACTTTACACAATGAAGTGAAGACAATGTTGGGTCAGTGTTTATCATAGTAAAAAAGTAGATCCAATTCAATTAATATAATTTGGGATATTTTACTTGATCAATCTATTTTTGAAATAGTGCCAGATTTTTCCAAGAAAAACGATGTCTGATACTTTACACAATGAAGTGAAGACAATGTTGGGTCAGTGTTTATCATAGTAAAAAAGACAATTCTAAGTTTTAACACACATACTTCATACTAGATCCAATTCAATTAATAATAGTGCCAGATTTTTCCAAGGAAAACGATGTCTGATACTTCACCCAATGAAGTGAAAACAATGTTGGGTCAGCGTTTATCATAGTAAAAAGACAATTATAAGTTTTAACACACATACTTCATACTAGATCCAATTCAATTAATATAATTTGGGATATTTTACTTGATCAATCTATTTTTGAAATAGTGCCAGATTTTTCCAAGAAAAACGATGTCTGATACTTTACACAATGAAGTGAAGACAATGTTGGGTCAGTGTTTATCATAGTAAAAAAGACAATTCTAAGTTTTAACACACATACTTCATACTAGATCCAATTCAATTAATATAATTTGGGATATTTTACTTGATCAATCTATTTTTGAAATAGTGCCAGATTTTTCCAAGGAAAACGATGTCTGATACTTCACCCAATGAAGTGAAAACAATGTTGGGTCAGTGTTTATCATAGTAAAAAAGACAATTCTAAGTTTTAACACACATACTTCATACTAAATCCAATTCAATTAATATAATTTGGGATATTTTACTTGATCAATCTATTTTTGAAATAGTGCCAGATTTTTCCAAGGAAAACGATGTCTGATACTTCACCCAATGAAGTGAAACCAATGTTGGGTCAGTGTTTGTCATAGTAAAAAAGACTATTCTAAGTTTTAACACACATACTTCATACTAGATCCAATTCAATTAATATAATTTGGGATATTTTACTTGATCAATCTATTTTTGAAATAGTGCCAGATTTTTCCAAGGAAAACGATGTCTGATACTTCACCCAATGAAGTGAAGACAATGTTGGGTCAGTGTTTATCATAGTAAAAAAGACAATTCTAAGTTTTAACACACATACTTCATACTAGATCCAATTCAATTAATATAATTTGGGATATTTTACTTGATCAATCTATTTTTGAAATAGTGCCAGATTTTTCCAAGAAAAACGATGTCTGATACTTTACACAATGAAGTGAAGACAATGTTGGGTCAGTGTTTATCATAGTAAAAAAGACAATTCTAAGTTTTAACACACATACTTCATACTAGATCCAATTCAATTAATATAATTTGGGATATTTTACTTGATCAATCTATTTTTGAAATAGTGCCAGATTTTTCCAAGGAAAACGATGTCTGATACTTCACCCAATGAAGTGAAGACAATGTTGGGTCAGTGTTTATCATAGTAAAAAAGACAATTCTAAGTTTTAACACACATACTTCATACTAGATCCAATTCAATTAATATAATTTGGGATATTTTACTTGATCAATCTATTTTTGAAATAGTGCCAGATTTTTCCAAGGAAAACGATGTCTGATACTTCACCCAATGAAGTGAAAACAATGTTGGGTCAGCGTTTATCATAGTAAAAAGACAATTATAAGTTTTAACACACATACTTCATACTAGATCCAATTCAATTAATATAATTTGGGATATTTTACTTGATCAATCTATTTTTGAAATAGTGCCAGATTTTTCCAAGAAAAACGATGTCTGATACTTTACACAATGAAGTGAAGACAATGTTGGGTCAGTGTTTATCATAGTAAAAAAGACAATTCTAAGTTTTAACACACATACTTCATACTAGATCCAATTCAATTAATATAATTTGGGATATTTTACTTGATCAATCTATTTTTGAAATAGTGCCAGATTTTTCCAAGGAAAACGATGTCTGATGCTTTACACAATGAAGTGAAAACAATGTTGGGTCAGTGTTTATCATAGTAAAAAAGACTATTCTAAGTTTTAACACACATACTTCATACTAGATCCAATTCAATTAATATAATTAGGGATCTTTTACTTGATCAATCTATTTTTGAAATAGTGCCAGATTTTTCCAAGGAAAACGATGTCTTATTTCTTTGGTTTTTACACATGCGTGTTACACTACACTACCTAGATCGAGGATGCATTCTGATCAAAAGATTTCAATATATAAAAGAATTAACAAAATTTAAACAGATTTCTTAAAAATTATATCTCAAATTATTTTAGAATATCAATCTACAAATTATTTATAATTGTTCTGTTATACTTGTAACAGCATGTATGTGTATTCGCCAAAATTTAAATTATATTAGACCATTTCAAGTAAATTTAAAATGAACATTTCTTTACTATACAAGCCCTGTAGCTGAATTGCTTCTATCCTTCTGTGATTTAGTAATCTTATCTCATGTTTTAGTGCGAAATCTTGTATAACTTCGTAAATCAATTTGATTTCGAGGTCATTGTGCAGTTTTTCGTTGATAACGTAATGATAAGCTTTTAGGAAGAATTAACTGAAGACTAACTGATAAACTAATCTTGTTGATCTTTATTAACAGAAAAGTGGTATTCAAAACAGAAAACGTCCAATAATAAACGAACAGTAACTATTACAGTAACATATATTCAAATGAATTAATCACTGGATTTAGGAAATCAATTTTCGGTATACTATGTAAACAAATGAGTCTAAATAAAAAGAAAACATAAATATTTTGAAAGTTTTTAATGCACCTGCATCTTGGAATAATCAGATGTAACATCTGTACAAGACTGATTTTCTTCCTAGGCCTTCGGCTTCTTCATCCGGATAAACAAACAAATCATTTAAATATAGACGGTGTTTGCGAAAAGAAATGACGGTGGGGCAGCACTCTTTCCTCGCGCCGTAGAATACGAACGAGAAAAGAAAAAAAGAAGGAGGAGGAGGAGGAGGAAGGACAAAAAGAAATCGGTGAGCTCTCTGCCGTCGCGAAAACATATCAAATCATTGATTCCCCCGGATGCGTTGAATCGCAGACTGTGAAAAATTCACTCCGGCCCGCTCGACACCCGTCGTAATAAAGTTAATGCCGTCTTCGCTGCCGCCTCTTCTTCGTAATTGAATATCCCGCTGTACCGGTCGCCCGCTTTTTTTCCTTCGGCGGAATGCTAAGTAACTCAGTCAATTTCCGCAGAGAGACGGTTTTCAAATCTGACTACAAACAGATTCTTTTACTTCCATGTATGGTAGGTGAAAAATATACTTACTGACTTTCAATCGTATGTATTAAATTTGAATTAATTCATGCCGTTTTTTAAATAAAAATATATTATTAACACCATTCGGGTATTGTTCAGTTAGTATTTTTTCCCTGTAGTTTGGGTTAGAGACATTGTACTTTGTCGAAATAATTTTTGAATTTTGTCTGGAATTGAAAGAAAAACACACGAGAAAAATTTGTAACCCAATAATAAGTCGTGAGGAACTAATATTTGCGTCATAAATTACATCTGTTGTAAAAATTATTTAAACCAGTTTAAGAGATTGCGCATTCGTTCAGCAATATTGAGAGTGTGACTGAAGAAGAAAACATGAGCAATGACGTTTATTGTTGCTATCATTTTGGTGAGACAAAGCATAAAATGGAACATATCAATGACTAAAACGAAATTGTTTAATACTTGAACATCCCGTCTGTTATCTGCTGTATTGAATATGAGTATTTCATCCCATTTCTCTGGATAATCATGAGATTTTTCTTATTATATCTTAGATTAGATACACTTAGTACAATCTTAAAATATAAAATTAATTTATTACTATTGTTCTATTGTACTTGCATCAGTGTAAAAGTTACTTACAAAAATTATTTAATCTAAATTTTAGGGTAAACACTTATACACTACGCAAGTTCATATGGTTTGGCAATCTTCTGACATCCTGCGTGTTGTCCAGTGGCTGTATTGCTTACAAGTCGCTGTGATTTAGTCAATTTATTTCATGTTTTAAAGCGAAATCTTAGATAATTTCGTAAATCCATTTAAATTCGAGGTCATCGTGCAGTTCCTCGTTGCTTACGTAGATATAATAATGGTTTAGTGTAACGCCATATTAGAACAGCAAAATTCTAAATAGGCCAATTAGAGTTAACCTTAAATGAGCTATAATATAGGTCTGGATGGGATTGTATTCCGACTGACCAGCGAAGTTTATACCAAAATTTCATATTAGAAAAGCTCAACAAGTTTTCTGGATTAATTTATTTTAGTTATACTACCTCACCAAAGTGGAATTAAGGGGGAAACTGGAGTGATATGTATTTCGGAGCTATGATTATTTATTTGGCCTCGGCATTTTCAAACAGAGTAATCCCAAATATTAAATAATGAAATTTATCAAAACAATCAAAGCGCCACAACCAAACGACTTTTATAGACTGATTCGGATACACGCTCGAAATTATCAGACAGCATTGAATCAAATGAACACGAATTTACAAACTGCAATATTCATATTAATATAAAGAATTCTTTTAGAGTATGGCAACTAATCGATACATTTTTACCAGTGCAACTCACATACCTTGACTGTATACTCATAGTATCTTTTAAAAATTGAATGAAAAGTGTTTACTTATCCATCATATGCACTAACTTTTTGATTCAATCAATTGTTATCAATAAGCTTTCGGATTTTCAACATCAGCATAAGAAATATACTGGCGTTGGGAACTATCGACTGAAAACAGTCGAAACAGTCGATAGTCGCAAAACAGTCCAAACAGTTGGTAGTCTAAAATAGTCGAAACAGTCAATAGCTAAAAAAAACCTAGCGACTAAAAATACTAATATAGTACTGAAAATAGTAAAATAGTAATTACTATTCTCAGTTAAATGCACGGTTCGACTGTTTTTTCAATTCGTGATGCCAGACGAAGATGTATCCTTTCTTGCATATATATTGAGAGAGAGGAAGGGACAGAGATAATTGCTTGAGGCAGCATTTTATATGTGGTTATACTTTGCAGCGGTAGTATAAGCGAGACGGAGAGGTATACATTTCTTCACGAACTAACTTTAAAAAAGAAAAGGAAATCAATAATTACTGCATATAATTATAATAATAACACATAACATGCAATTTATAATTGAATTTTAATGGAAGTAGTATTACTTTTACATTTTAATGTTCTGTGGATCTGTAAAAAGGATTGGAAAATGTTTTAATTCATACTTTTAAATAAAATACTACAATAAATATAGACAATACAATAGAACATAAACAAAACCTAAAAACTAAAGATGTACAACAGTTATATATAATATATAAAACTATAGAAAAAAAATTCATGACATAATTAAAAATGATCAGAAAGAAATGATATAAATGCTTTATTTATTATTGAACGGAAATAGAAAGAGTAATCAAAATATTATCTGTTATAGCCATAAAAACAGTCAAAATATTTAACTAGTTATCATTGCAAATCTTTTTATCCTATTACATTAACAATCTTGAAAAATATCATACCAAAATGCTATAATATTAATATACAATATATTGTTATTTACAAGAAAACTATCAAAAAAATCATAAAACAATATATATTACATATAAATCTATGTAAGCATAAATTAGGTACATTTTTGTCAAGGTCGCGGTCAAGGACGACAGAACCAGAACGTTAAAAATTAGTCGAATGACACAAGTAGAACCAAAAATAGTAACTAAAAGTACACGACCGAAACAGTCGATAGTAAATAGTAACAAAATCAGTCGAACCAAAAATAGCGACTGAAACAGTCGATAGTAAAAAGTAGTCATTTCCTAAACAGTCGATAGTTCCCAACAGTAAACTAATTACTATTTCTCAGTAAGTTCATGCCCAAGGGAACAAATGATAATAACTAATTTTTAATCTGAATAATACCATTGAACACAAAAATAATGCAGGTATTTCGAGTTAATTAACTCGAAAAACGGGCGAGAATTAGTAGAGGTGTTTAGCGTGCGCCTCGTCCCGTTGCCTATCGTTAACATGTAGCGTAACGGCGTTCTGCGTTGAAAATTGATCGTGGAATTTGACTTTTAGATGATCAGATTAAGGTATCGGCTGATAAAGAACGGGGCTCCGATGACGGTAATTTCAATTACTGAACATCGTTCGGCAAATTAAAGGGTGTAGATGCGTCGGGGGCGGGGGCGTCGCGACGCTAGTTACGCGCGATCCGTCGATTACAGGGCACATCGGCGCCAGCTGACGCCGGAAAGCGAACCGCTTCCGCTCTTTGTGTGACCTTTTTCGCTACAAATTAGTCTGCGATGGAAATGCTATCGCCTTCCAATATCATTTCTTGATTGCTACATTGATTAAGACGCGCGCTTTCAATATGCCTTCAATCCGATAACATTTCTCCATTTAACTTAACATTTACTTTTTAAATACTCTGTATTATATATACTAATATATAATACAGATATATATATATATATATATATATATATATATATATATATACATATATATATATATATATATATATATATATATATATATATATATATATATATATATATATATATATACTTCTAAATCTTCCAACAGCTCAAGAATTTATTATATCAAGTCTAGAAAATAATACGAATAATGAAAGACTATTTGAGTATATTATATATATATATATATATATATATATATATATATATATATATATATATATATATATATATATACTCCAATAGTCTTTCATTATTCGTATTATTATCTAAACTTGATATAATAAATTCTTGAGCTGTTGGAAGATTTAGAAGTCAGAAGGAGCAACATCTCGCAAATAGCTGAATGTCAAAAGCAACTGTACGTTAATTAATTGATTTTAACAAAATTTACGTAGCCAATTGTTTTTAACCGACTTCGAAAAAGGAGGAGGAAATTTGAGGTTTTCTCTCGAATTCTTTCCTGATTTGGTTCCAACGGGACCACCTCGGAAGTACACTTACTTTTTAAGCACTAACTATAACATATATAGCATATATGTTCATAGAAATATTGTAGACAACTGCTTCTATGTTGTAATGGTTAAAGCGTTTAGCTTCCAAACGGAGATCGCGGGTTTTATTCTCGGCGGGGACAACTTTATGTTGTTTAGTTAGAACATTTGTCAAGTTACCTAGGCTAGGTAGCGGACTCCGGGGCCCGAACCGCTTCTTATCTTCTACCATTTTCTCTTTATTCCTATTATTTCTCACACGGCCTGCACCTTTACTTGACCTACTCATTGCAGCATTAAATAAAATAACTCCGTAATTTATTGAGTAAATACATAGTACTAAAAAAATAGAAATAAAATATTTTTAACAAAGAAATTGAACAGATTTCGAAAAATAAACAAGGAACTCACTAAAAATTAAATAATAATAAAACTTTTTAACACAAAAAAAACATTCTAAAATAAAATGTGTACGTAACAATCGTTGTAATAACTAAATAAAAATAATAAAAACCTTATATAACCTATGTAGTACACGTATTTTATATTCTACTATATACACACAATTTAGCTGAATACCTATCTAAACCTTTTTATCTATTTAAGATATTATTTTAACTACCACCAACTTTGATCAGTTTGAAGTCCGTGTCGAGCTCCAACAATACAAAAATAATAACATAATTTTGTGACAAATACAAAAAATTAAATTACCAACGAAACAAATCTAAATTAATTTAACTGTTAAATTAAAATTAATTTGACTGGGGTAGTTAAAATAATATTGAATAGCCGGCTTGGTGGCGCAGTGGTAAAGGCGATAGGACGGTCCTCCTACTGTTGCGATAGCCGCGGGTTCGAATCCTGCTGGGGCATGGTCGTAAACTTATGTTTGTGATTGTTTTAAATTTGTGAATGTTCTAGGCAAGAGTGTAAAATCCGACAAGGAAAATGATCCCAATCACGCCAGTAACCAGGCTGGATAAGACCGGATGTCTTCTGGGATGATTTATAAGGTTGGTCACTCGCCAGTCTCGCCAGGTGGGCTTAATGCTGAGGACCGTGGTTCGGAGCCAACGTTAAACTTTAGGCCCAGTCCAGATAAACCCACAGTTGGTAAAAGGACACTTTAAAATATATATAAAAAAATATTGTAAATAAATAAATAGGTTTAGGTAGGTATTAAGCTATTTTTATTTTGTTATTACGATTATTACGTACATATTTTGTTTTAAAATGTTTTTTTTTGTGTTAAAAATCTGAGTTTGATTATTTTTCAATTTCCGGTAAGTCGGTTCAATTTTTCTGTTAAAAATATTTTGTATTTTTTGCAAAATATTTTTTAATTCTGTAATCCGGGTCTTTTTTTACCAAATTTTCACTTAAATGATTTAAAATATTTTGTCGGTTTAAAGTTAACCCGCAAATTAATCCTTTAGAATAACAAAAAACTGGTGTTAACATTTTTTTTTCGATTTCTGGATTCTAATTCGTTGGAAGCTAAAATATAAGTTTCATTTGTATTTTATACTATTGTTCTGTTCTAACTATTGTATTTGCACAAGTACTATACACAATCAAGATCAATGTGGGATCCATATAGTTTATTGAAAGCAACAGCGAACTCTACTCCTCTCAATTTAAGACGTCAAAACGTCGCAATGTTGCCGCATTTAATTTTGACTTTAGCTTCATTTTAGCTTTCATATATTACAACATTCTAATGTAAATAAAATAATGAAACAAAAATATTATAAATTATCATTTATTTTAAAGTTATAGTTCACTATTCACTGCTACTTTGGAGAGACTATACACCAATAAGTCTTTGCCAATTAAAATTAAATTAGACTACTTAAGCTAAAGTTAAGGGTAATAACACACTATACAGATTCGTGTAGTTTGCTACGCTTCAATCTTATTTCTTGCAGGTTGTCATTAGTTCATTCGTGACTTAGTTCATGTTTTAAGGTGAATTCTTAGACAACTTCACAAATTAATTTGATTTTGAGGTCATCAATTAGTTATTATTTAATAACGTAATGATAAGTATTGGTAATTATTCGAAGAACTTTGCTTATGCAGTGTTATTATTAGTATTACTAATAGGTTTGATGTTATAGTGCAAATCTATATTTAAACCCCATTCTAATTCCAAATAGGCGTTATAATTGACTAATCTCTTTGATTTTAGTTCAAATTGCGATTATCCTCTAATTCCCCAGTACAGTTCTTAAACTTTGAAATTGATTTGATCTGCGTTTTTTCTAGTATTATCGTATATAATTTATTTTCAATAAATTCATTTCAGTTATAGTAAATTTGATTTGATTCTATTATATGACAAATTGCCATAAAAGGCTATTCTAAAATACAATTTCGTCATTTTTTCCCTTCTCTATTCTGCATCATGGCAATCTGTCAATCAGCACCAAAACAATTAGCCACTGTGGTTTCCAACTTCTTTTTCTTCCTTTTACGTGAATCTGTTGATGGGGCTGGGGATATCGGATTTCTTGAGCTTTGCATGTTGATGCTCTTGATGACTTGTTTCCTGATGTACTATTCTAATATTGAGATTTAGATAAATGTACCTGTTGCTCATGTTTTGAAGAATATTGAGCATGTTCCTTAACGAGTTTGCTTGGTTTTGCTCTGGAATCTTGTTAATATTTAAGCATTGATGTTGCTTGCTGTGTCACGTAGTTGAATGCCGTATTGGTTTATCCAGATTGGTTTGATGATGGCTTTTTAAGCTATCATTTTGATCTCATTATTTGAGTGAAAGTGGCGCCTTATTAACCAAGGCACACTATGTATTTTATACTATTTGGTTACTAATTACAGTTGATACTAGTTATTACTAGTTTTTTCTGCTTGGTCAAAATGGGCTTTTGTCAAGTTAACCTACGATCCAAGAAAAGACCCAAGTATTGTGCAAATTTTATCGACGGGCAAGTTTACCTTTTCAGTGTTCAAGTAACATGATTGAACTTGGTCTGGTTTGCCTTTATTCAGCACTTGTTAAACCATCTCTTTATTTTATTTAGATGGTATTGAAGTTTGAACGAAGCAGTTTTTGTGTCAGAACACACTAACAGAGCGGCAGTGTTGTCAGCGTTGGTGGCAATCATTGTATCCTCACTAGTTGGAAGGTCAACAATGTAAATTCGGTATAATGGCGGTCCCAGTACGCTTCCCAATGGGACATCCGAGTGGGTATTTCATACAAAGCAAAATATTCATCATTACATTTGATTATTAAGTTTCTTCGATTGAGGTAGACCTTTTAGAAAGAGCAGTATAATGAAATTTCCAAGCATCTACTGATGACACCTACAGAGCGCGGTGTACTTGTTCGATAATCTTCTCGGAATCCATTGAAATTGGTGATTGGGTATTATTTTGTTTAGATGATCTTTGAGTCTATTTATAAGGATATTTTCCATTAGCTTACCAATACTGGTAGGAGGCTGTAAATCTATAATTTAGCATTAAGGAAAACTTTTAAACAATGATAATATATCGAATAATACTTGATTGCTTAAGACGAAATTAATGATGATGTGAATCAATGTTTGTCCGTGTGGAATAATTGTGTATAGATTAACCAGTGCTGTGTGTACCTTTATATACAGAATGTTCTATGGAATATTATCTTTTAAATGTATTTTATCATGGCCTCATTGATATGCAAATTTAGAACCATTTATTACTAAAAAATTACATTCTATATTAATTTATTGTCAAATAAAACACACAAAAAAATTGAAGGAAAAATATGGGTTATTTTCAATCTTAAAAATATCTTGAAACCTTAGTCTTAAGTAATCTTAATTTTAAAGTAAATATGTAATTTGAGATAATTAATTAATTTATTTGTAATTTGGTATGTAATAGACAGTTTCAATTTTCATTTAAAACAGAAAAACTGAAAACATTAAGAAAAAAATCTGCATTTCTTGGAGGCAGATATTCACGATTCTCCCCGTTCTCCTCTTTTAACCGACCCCAGATAACGAATTCAAGTCACAGCTTCACCCAGTTCAAAACAACAGCAGCAACTGCCAGCCTAACCGGATTAAATCCTGCAGGACCGCCGACGAACACTGCGTAATATCGTTAGCGTCGTGAGACGGGCTTTCAGCTAAGTTCACACTTCACTTTGGCCCCGGCGTTGTCAAAAGCGCACTTGGAAAAGCGCTCGGCGTCAAGTGCGTTTTTACGACGCCCCCCCGCCCCCCGGTTCCGATGCCGGCAGTATCCCCCCTCAGAAAGCAAATATTGTCACTTTTAAGTGACAGGAACGAGAAACGTTTAGCCGGTCGAGGTAGGGGAGGTGATTTAGTTGAATAAACGATGTTAAATTTTGTATCTGGTAAGGAGGGTGCGGCTGAATCGGTAGCTAGTTGGAGAGAACTTACGGGAAATTAGACTATTGCTCCGTTTCTTGAACTCTAGATTATTCGAACCAGTATAAAAAGGGATAGAAGGTCAATTAGATACGCGTGAGATTGTTAAAAATTATTGAAGGTAATCTAAAACAAAGCATCAATATAATATTTTATTCTTCTAAAAATCTAAGAATAAACAAGTGGTTGGTTATATGTAGGGTGAGCTAATTCCACATTCTTTTTGATATTATTATAGAAGAACGATTCGTAAAGCTTTGGCGTTAAGGAAAACTCATCAAATCACCAAAATATCACATTAAAAAGCCGAAGACAATCCCACAAATCAAAGAACTGGCAACTTAAATAAGAACAATAGCTTTCCTTATGTTTAGGTGTTTTTAAGTATTTTGATAAGTAATATCTTTCGCTATAAATGGGAAGTATAAATGTAAATAATTAGTAAACAAACCAACATAATTGTTAAATTCGATGGTTCTGACATTTTCTCTATAAAATAACAATTTTCCATCTACTATTGTTGACTTAATCGGGGTATATATGTTATATAAAGGGTTTGGTAAGTTTTCGACTACATAAAAATCCTCAGTGTTGTTTTACATCGCCGTTAAATAAGCCACCTCTTTTTTCATTGAATAAATCAGTTTTTAAAGTAAATTAATAATTTTTTTATTCTAAATCCTTTCCCATTTTATAATTCATATATGCTAATAATGAAATGATCAGAAATGTATTTTGGAAATTTGCTACTTTTATTGTTTTATTTGAAAAAATCTGTTACCAAAGACTATAGAACCAAATCTATTACAACTTTTAGAAACTTACGATGATGCTGCAGGGTCATATTATAATTATGAGGTTTAATTTTAATGATTTACAAGTGGTGAAATGTGTTAAGTAAAGGAGAGATATCCACATCGATACCAAAGTCGAATATTCATCCATAAAGTCTTGTAGTGCATATGATGGGATCAACAACATGTAGTATATTAAGAGCTACTAAAACCTATAGCAGTTACTGCAGATTTACTGATGTCAATTTAACGAACCGAAGGACCTATTGTTGCAAAAAAGACCAGCGATATCGAGTAAGATACAAACCAGGATATTTTGCATGATAAAGCTTGGTCTCACGTTGCATGAGTTGTGAATGATATACTGTCAAATGCTGAAGAAATACAAAAATGACTCTATGATTTGATGGTTTGCCAAACCATAATTCCTTCATATATCTATTTGAATATGGCGCCATTTATTAGATTGTTCAACAGTTGTAATATTTGATAAGAATAGAATCAAATAAAAGTGAATTTAAACATAATTTACTATTTATTGGTAGCGAGCATTCGAAAATTATACTAGTCACACCAACAAAAATCACCAAATTTAATATCTAGAAAAGTGTTTAAAGAGATAAAATTTGTTACAGTAACATGCCACAGAAAGGTATTAATTCAAGCAATTTTTTTCTTACATCTATAGTGAAATAATGGTTTCTTCAATTATATTTAACAGCTCTTGTTTTTACTCTACTTAGTGGCATTATTTTGGATGAAGGTATTGGACTAGGGTAAATCCTGAGTAGATATGTTGAACTCATATTCTGTTATATCATGAGAAATGCCGAATGATAAATAAAAACAGAACTGTTAATGAAAAATACTAGAATCTTGTAATGTGCTGTTTGATTAATAAGCCTCAGACAGTTTATTAGTATTTTTATTATTATTATTAGTATTTATTCTCATCAAATATAAGCGTTGAAAGTATAAAATGAAGACAGGGTGGATGAAGAACAACACAATAAACCTTGAAAATCCCTTTTTCCAGGCTGAAATGACCTCATCCTGCAGTCATAACTTTTGCCCCCATACAACAGCATCCAGTCGTGTGATAACTCAAGTTCGCGAATCTATAATTAGTTTCACTATCTATTTTTTCGCCGGGTCCTCGTGTCCAATGACGACTTCCCGGTTAGCGGATGGCATATCACCAAATTTAATGAAATAGCGACCCACAGGGGTCAACTATCAGGCGGTTTCAGTTTAGTGTATTGGTAAGCCCAGAGGCAGTCCTATATAATCCGGTCCAACTTGTCACTCCAGGGCAAGTCTCCGTGATCAGGTATGCGTCCTTGTTTTAGGCCAGAACAAAGAAAAGTGATGAATATTACACATAATATATACAATTTTTAACGCCTTTAAGCCTTCAAGTTTGCAAGAAAATCTCTGAATTCTCCCACAGTCCTTGTAATATCCTCGTCATTGAGTTAATGCCAATTAATATGCGATCAGACCGAGTTGTATAGATCGAGTCGGATAAAAACGAGATAATCAAGTCAAACAATCGTCAAAAAAACATCACTGATCAATCTCTCTCTCTCTCTAATGATGGATAAACGGCCGAAACCAAGCCGAAAATTGGTCAGCACACGATCTAAGAACAAAAATGAAATAACTGTTTATATACGAGTTGACTATTTGTGATCGATCGGCGATGCGGATAGCGCTGGTTCGAGGTTTTGGTCTCGTGGATCGATCGCTGGTACATTACCTGCGGATGAAGCAATCGTGTCCCAGCGGATAATTTATATGATCGCAATATCAATCACAAAACGGACGCTTTATTATGAATCACCTTTCTAAAGAAAAGAGAAAACTTATTACGATTTCAGTGGCGTAGAAATCAACACAAAACAAAATGTTATTTAATTTTTTGATGATCTTCTCTTAATATACTATAGAATTATTCTTAATATTCACTAGAAGTTTCAATAATAAAAAATTAGTGCAATGCATTTTATTCAAAGAATTGTCCATCGATAGCTGCTACTTTTTTCATTCTGTTAGGAAATTTACCGTTTCTATCTCTTTTGAGGCAATCTAAGAATCGATACTAGACTCATATTTCGGAACAAGCAGGAATCGGAAGGGACAAAGTCTGGAGAATGTAGCTGGTGGGGTAGAACTTTCCATTTTAATGTTTCCAAGTATGTTTTCACCGGTTTTGTAATATGTGGTCGGACGTTATTATGTTGAACAATAATATTGTGGTGTCCTTGCTCGTATTTCGGCTGCTTTTCGCAAAGTGCACGGCTTGAATGTATCGTTTGTAGCTGATAGCGATCCCCATTGATGGCTTCATTAGGTTTTCGTAGGCCATGGTATTGTGTCAAAATCATCACTTTTTAAAAGTCGAAGCCAGTATTCACATGTTGAAATCGATGGAGCATGATTGCCATAAGCTTCACGTGACATTCTTTGACCTTCGGTAGTCTATTTCTTGAATCTGACGTAATAAATAAAACTGTCCATAAATGAGATTTATTTGATATTCGGTACAAATTCAAATATTTTCAATGCACTGAAAATATTATTTGTTCATACTTCAACGAAATGACGCATACTGAAAAATGAGGTTTAAGAATGAATTAATTTTTTGAAATTAATTTATTTGGCCATTACTTAAATAACATTACCTCTTAGGTTAATGGAAATCGTATTCTATTAAAAAGGGAGGAGTTTATGTAAGGGAGGAGCCAGACATAAGTATGATCTAAATCTGGTTAAGATGTTGGGTGTTAAATGTTTCCTTTTTAACAGTAAAACAATTAAAATTTTACAGCAGAGGTGTCAATATCAAGCGAAATATTATTGCGGATGTTGAAATAATCTAGATATCAAACATTAACTGAGAGTCTATGCTACATGGGTTTTTGCATGTTATACATATTTTTAATTTAACTCATCTGCTTTCATTCTATTAATGGTTTCAGTTTATTTAAAAATAGGATCATAGACGTATACTAATATATTTAAAGGATTTAAATTTTTGTTGTTTTTTTATATATATAAGTATGTTGAAAATTTATTATGTTTGTCCTACAGGCTGAATTATTTGTTATTCTGTTGGCTCTTGGCGAATTAGCTGTGAGGAAAAAAAAGAGTTTACGGTAGATATAAACGTTTTCATTTCCACCTTCTGCCTTCCATTACTTTTGATTTCTATATCCAGACAGTTAAATTCATAACACTCAAGAAATTAAAATATTAAATTGAAGCAAACCACCCGAAATTGTTTAGTGTATTAGTGTATTCTTAACTTTAGCTTAAGTAGTTTAGTTTTATTTTAATTATTTAATCTTATTTTAATAATATTTTTATTATAAGCATATCTAATGTAAGATTAATTAAAAAAACTTAAATTCATTTACGTGTAATGTTTTTACATACTCAATTTGGATATTTATTGCTTGGCACATTTACATTGGAAGAATTGGAACAATCGTATATATGATACAAGCAGCAGAAATGCAATACCTTAGAAGGGTAAGATCTGTAGCAAAGATGGATAGCATGGGAAGTAAATAAATAAGAAAAGACTTCAATATTGAATCAGTGAAAGAGACAATTCAACTAATGGGGAAACTTACAACGCTAGGCAGGTAAAGTCAATATAAGAATATGGGGAATATGGATGCATAGGAGAACGATCAGAGGGTGACCTATGTGAATCTGGAGTGAATATATCAGAGAACTATTTCAGAAGAGAGGAGAAAGTTTGGTAGAAGCAAGAAAACTGATCAGGACCTGAAAAAAATGGAAGGAATTCATATATGGAGCATCAGAGAATAGGCAATAAACTTAACACTCCTACACCACTACAACTATCGCAAAAAGTGGTTTTGAGCGAGGTTTTCCGAATTTATCATCTATTTCTTATTGTTTAATTTCATTGTAGACATATATCAATCATAAACAACTATTTGTTAAATTTCTTTCAAATTCACCTCCACTATTACTAGCCCTAGTAGCCATTCCCACATTTAATGATTTTTTTATGCTCATGAATAAATCCCTATTTTCTACATCCCTTTCCTACATCTGCTGCAGCCTAAGTTTATTTGTTCTTCCTTGGTTACATTTTTCTTATGAAATATCACTGAAGTCAAAGATATGTATGACTGTTCTAGATTATAAATGGAATCAATAGTCATTGAAAGTGTTGTAGATTGCTTACAGTGAATCAGCGTTATCAAAAATATGTACAAATAAGTTTTCACTTAATGTATTCACAAGCTGTTGAAATGGGATGGTAAACATCAACGTCTTCGACTGAAGTTAACATTATTATCGTTATGAATATTATTAAAATATTATGTCATTAAAGTCTAAATATAGAAAAGTAAATAATAAAACAACTTTTCCAAAGAATCGAAGAAATTCTATTAAAAAACCACACTGTTTATATGATATTGTTTTGACCGACTTCTTTCTCTTGTTAAAACTGAAATAATAACTTTTAGCACGTTTAATCATTTTGTTTTCAGTCAATGGAAGACGTAAAGCTGATTTTAATGCAAGAACTGAAATTAATTCCGTAAAATTGAATTATTTTCTGACATAAGTATACTATTTTGGAATGTATTACTTTAATAATATGTAATAAACATTTTGTGTTTTGTTAACCTATTTCAGGTACATTTTTAACAGAATATTTTTATGAAATATTTCGATTGTACTAGTTTTGTTAATAAAAGTATGTTTAAACGATACAATTTATTGTTTCTTAGAGTTCTATAATACTATTCGGAGTTTCAAGAAAAATCCACCTGGAGAAACTAAATCGTTTTCTGCGATTCATTTCTTTCCGCTAGTTAGTTCTTCTCGTAACAATTCGTCGTGGACGCCTCTGGGGCCACGAACAAATCAGTCAACGTCAACGCGAGGTCGCCATGACAGACACGAAGCCGTGATAATGGATCACCGGGGCTCGGCAGGGCGATGTTTCGATTCCCAGCCAGGTCTCGCCTTGTCCACAATCAATTCATAGCGCACTGATTTTCATCAGATTTTGTACGCGAGTCCACCACGCTGCCCGCCGACCTTGCGGGAACTAATGCGTTTCGTTCTTTCCGATGGAATATCACTACATAGTATAAAACAAAGTCGCCTTTTCTGTCCCTATATCCCTACGTGCGCTTAAATCTTTAAAACTACGCAACGGATTTTGATGCGGTTTTTTTCAATAGATAGAGTGATTCAAGAGGAAGGTTTGTATGTATAATACATGCATAACATACTAAGGCAACATTGTTAATTTTAGAGGTTTCTAACGTGATGTCGTAAATTAACCTATTTTTTTGGGCTTTTTTTTTTTGCTAGCAATTAGCAAAAACGCTGCCTAACCCTACGAGTTAGATCAAATTAATGTACTACAGTATTGTACACCATAAAAAGGTCTACAAAAAAGTCCGCGATGGTATATGTTTATCTTTTAGGGATAACCCACATTAACCATTTTTATTGTTTACTTTTTACGTGAGAAAATGGCTTATTTACGAAGCTATTTTAAGCAATACGGCATTAATCCTTATCGAATTAAGTACCTTAAATACAGTGTGCAATTAATATAGATCAATATGGTTCCTTACAGCATGTAAATTAAACAAATATTTTCGGAGATATTACAAATTTAAAATTTGCGTTTAAAAATGTGTAATGTAATAAAAATTGTATGAATTTAGATATTCCAAAGATAGCAGGAAATCTTCATAGTAAGTATAGGGGAAGAGGAATAGTTTTACTCCATATTTAATGCGTGCAGGCCAAGGGCAGTAATGAATGAACCAAAAATACTGGATCGATTTTAATCATGTTTTCATTGAGTGACATAGGCATATATATTTTATGCCCGTGCAAAGTCGGAGCGGCCCGCTATGTTTTTATATACAACGTTCATATTTTTTCTGTAGTGTATTTATTTTAGTATCAGCATTGCACCCGTGCGAAGCCGGGGCGGGTCGCTAGTTCGATATAAACCACCAAATTAAATTAATACGCACAGTTAACAAACGAATTAAATACACAACTATGGATGGAGAAACACGCTGTTTTTGATATCTTATTGTCATTAACAAATTATATTTAAATAAATAATGTGTGTAGGCATTAAGTGTCGGAATGAATTCGTAGCCTTTTACAATAGTTTGAATATGTAAAACAGAATTTCGGCATTTCTTCTCACTTATTCGCTAATCGGTCTTTAATATGAATCTAAGGAAAATTAAGTCGGATATTTGGATGCCACAAGAAATAACATTATTCACTGTTTAATGAATCGATTTTCATCTTGGGTATGGTTACTGAAGCGAAATGGAATTAGAAATAGAGTAATTATATGTGAAAAGCTTCACAAACAATTTATGCTGAGGTGGGACTGACCAGGAAATATTTATCATAAGCAGTTCCAAACCATTAGCAATCATCAAAGTCGCTGTATAGTTCGAATTTTGACCTGTTCGACTATCATTTGTTTTAAACTGTGCAAAAATCTCCTAATAGTATAAAGCTAACTCCAAAGGTCGTTAGTTTTTTTATCCAGAAAGCTCTACAATGATTTTATCAGATAATTCTGCAAAATGTCATCGATCAAAGCCCGGCCTGACACATAGATCGCGCTACTAGAATTAAGTACATATGTTTTTTAGTTAGACTGAACCTCAAAAGACGCGTTTATACATTTTACAGCTGTCGGATTATTAGTTTGTGAATTATGGTGTTTTGAGTGAAGCAAGTTTTGTTATTGTGAAAAAATATTGCCTACTGAAAGGAAAAAATACAGTTGAAGCAAAAACCTGGTTTGATGCCGAGCTTCCAGACACTGCCTCAGGAAAATGAACCATCAAGTATTGGTATACTAAGTTTAGACGTAGTGGACGCCCAAAAGATGATTTCGAATGGGTGCCACGTGAGCCCACTTTTGACCAATAACAACGACGAGTTGATGATTGGGAGCAGTATTTGAAGATGATCAAGCAATAAACCCGAGTTTTTGCATCGATATGTGGCAATGGATGAAACATGGCTCCATAATTTCACTCCGAAGCCCAATCGACAGTCATACGATGAACTCGCTCCAAAGCGTGGGAAACAGTCGGCTGTCAAGAATAACTTTCATTTATTACCATGGAAAAAAGGACGGAACATCAACAGCGACTATTACATAGCGTTATTGGATTGTTTGAAGGGCGAAATCGCCGAAAAACGGCCTCATTTGAAGAACCCGATACAATAACACAAGTTGCTTCACTCAAAATGCCTTAATTGACAAACTAATGGTACGACAGCTGTCAAATTTACACACGCATCTTTTGAGCGTTTGTGCTAACTGAAAAAAATATGGATTTAATTCTAGTAACATCATCTATGTGTCATGACGGGGACTTTTCAATTGACCTGTTTTGTATAAATCGTTTATTATCTAATTTTCTTTATTATTTAAACATTTTGATAACTTGAACTACACGTATTTCTTAGACAATTGTAACGAATAAAGTAGCTCTTGAATTTGTTGAAGCTTTTGGCGTAGTGGTGTGTTTCATGGCAGTAACTGTTAGACTTGGTACTGTAAGATAGTGTTTTATCAATATAGAGCCGGCATTACCTTAGGCCCGGTTCACACGCGATCCCAGCCTCCGTAACCGCGCACAGGTGGCGTTCCGGTCTCGGAAAGCCGGCAATTTCTCGTCCCCGTATCGGCGGCGGATCGGTACCGAGCCCCGGGATCGTTCCGGCTCGCAGGAAAAAGGCAGATCCGCGCATAATAATTACCTGCGACCGGCCGCCGTCCGTTATTTAGGCGGTATCGGCGTCGGATCGCGCGCCGAATGGGTGTGACTGAAACAATTATCCTAAAATATCCATGTATCACTGGGTTCGAGTCCCCCGGGGGCCGGCGGGAGCTCCGATCCCCGCAATTAGCGACTGTAAATTAAACGGCGATAAGGGAAGGTCGACAACTTGACGGTTTCGGCGGTCGAGTTGCTGCAGCCTCTGTCTCAGACCGGTCGGCGTTGCCTGTTCCCCCGGTGGTTGTAATGAAACGACAACGCCGTACGTATTAATCAACGCGGTATCTCCGATTTTACCACATCTCCAAACTGAATTGATGCCCGTCTTTGTTCTACCTCTATTGTTAATATTAATTCTGTTTGAAACGTATTCTGTTTTGATTCTTAGAAAAGAATACTCTCTTACAGTTTCTGTAACAAACTTATAGCGAACTTGATCTTTGATATTATTGAAAGGTAGTTTGTTTCATCCAGTCACTGACCATCGATCAGTCAGAGGTGCCCATAGAATAATAGAGAAATATAAGGCCATACAAGTGATTTAATTTTTAATATAAAACTCTGTTAAATGCACCTGTAATGAATACATTTTGCTGTGGTTGGCACGTGACAGCCCTAACGTCACGCTTAATTGATCAATAAATTTTTTTAAAAATTTATTGAAAAAAATTTAATTAATGAAATAAATATAATCTGTAACTAAATAAATATGTATAAACTAATATAATAAATTGTAAAACTGTAAATTATGTATAAAATATAAATATAGTATAAAAATAACTGAAACTGTTCTTTATTTGCAACAATTTGTGTATATAAACAAATGAAAATTATCTCTTCTGTTTAATAAGAGCTGTGATAAAAAAATTATAGTGCGCTAAAGTTTTGTCGCGGAGAAGTATTACCAATAATTCGTCAAGTTATCCTGTAAAGACTTTCTCAGGATATCAATCGTTGATGATTTTTGATGAACTATGTTTGTTTCAACAATATGGATTTGTTGTTTAATGGTAAGGACCTATCGTAAAGAGGAATTCGTTTTTTTTGTAAAAGATGGAAATTCTTTTTAGTAATAATGTTAGTTATTATAAGAGCAGGGCTTTTAATGGACTATCAGAGACGAGAGCTAAAAAAGTTAAAAATTATATGAAAGAAGACACTTCAAGTATGCTTTGTTATTATGAAACTACTATATATATATATATATATATATATATATATATATATATATATATAGTGATATATATATATATATATATATATATATATATATATATATATATATATATATAACTATACCTACAGTTTAACGTGGGCTCCGAACCACGGTCTTCAGCATTAAAGCTTACCGACTGGCGAGTGACCAACTTTAGAATCATCCCAGAAGACATCCGGTTTTACCCAGCCTGGTTACTGACGTGACTGGGATCATTTTCCTTGTCGGATTTTACACTCTTGGGATTGGAGGATCGGTAGATCGCAGGATTGGAACTCGCGGCTATCGCAACAGTATGAGGATTGTCCCATCGCCTTTACCGCTGCGCCACCAAGCCGGTTTATATATATTTTTAAATAATATTAATATGTTTTTCACTAGAAAGGCATATTAATATTAGAAATATATTACTCATACTATTTAAATACAATTATTTTATTATTCTACTTAATAATGGGATGCAAATAAATTTTCCAACACACTTAGCAATATATTCAAATAGTAATACTATTTACATTTTAAACATATAAGATTAGGTATGGATATTTTCTTAAGTATTTTCCAATCTTGTATACACAAAACATATTAACAAAACAAGCGAATTTATTGAATTTATAGTTCATAGGATACTGGCATTCAGTGGAAATAGTAGATTGCAAGTGAATTCAGCAATATATAAGAATAATAGCAAAGGGAATAAATCAGAATACAAAATTTAATAGAAAAAATAACAAATTTGAAATAAACATCCTTTATTTCTTAACATAATCATTTTTGTGTACTGTCTCTAGTGAGAACTGTTGAATTTCACCCAATATCAACTGATATTAGATCATTTTACGATAAAGCGATACATAAATAGAATGCTTGGAGAAGAAATTTGAATTTCAGGCTATTCTGTTCCATCGCAAGAAGGAGTTTCGCGCCTATCGCTTCCAAATTGATAAAGTCCCTATCCCTTGGCTCCAGAAAGTCTCATATCTCGGTCTCCAGTTCGATCGCAGATTTCAAGGGTCTGCCCAAATCCAGCACACCATTTGCAAAGGAAATGACGTGTACAGCTTATTATTTCCTCTACTCTGCAGAAAAATCAAACTCCCAATCCCACATAAAGCGACTCTGTATAAAATGCTAGTCCGTCCAATCTGCTTCAATGGAGCACAGGTGTGGTACAGGTATGTCTCGGAGAGGCAACTTGAACTGCTCCAAGTGTTTCAATCCAAAAAAGTCCGTGCGTTCCGTAACATATATGATGAATGAATATACAATAACTCTATATACATAAAATATTATGGTTGGTTTTTTTAATAATTATTTTTCTAAATATTCTAAAATTATTCTAAAATTTTTCAATGTTTTGATCTTCAATTATTCATTGGTATGAAGTAATGTAACCATTTCTTATATTGTCCACGACGTTGGTAATGTTTTTTGTACTTATCCACAAAATTATCATATCTGTTAATTTTTACACTATTAGTAGCTCTTTGTGGCTCGTTTTATCTGCTTCCTTGACTAGAATTTAGTTCGATTTTGATAAAAGTGATCCAACTGAAATATTTTAAGTGATCTTACATATTAGTTGATGATTATTTGTGATTATTATAAAAAAATCAAAGGGATTATTATGTGCACTTAACTATAAGGCAGTAGTATTTGATAGGTTATATATCTCATATTTTTGGGTAACTGCTGACAAATGTACTATAGAGGAGTGAATATTACGGTTTTCACAGCTCAATACTATGATGAGGCATCTTGAAGATGAAGAAGGTAAAAAAAGCCTTATTAATTGACAACGATAATTATTTGAAAATGTTTAATGTTACAGAAAACGCCCAGTCCTACTAGACTGGTTACTAGCGTAACTGGGACTTCGGATAATCACAGTTACAACAACATACATAAAAATAGATTCACGCCACAGCAGGATTCCAATCAGATCTCAATTGTAACAGGACTGTCCTGTCGCCTTGATCACTGCGCCAACCAAAGCAGCTTACTATACGTTTATAAGATTTCACTATAATAATATTAAACAAAGCATAGGCCACTTTTTGATACATTTGGTATTATATTATCAAATCAAATAAATTATTGTTTAGATAAATTATCGAGACTGACAGTTAGGTCTTTTTATTTTTCCACAATCGACCTCAAAGTCGAGCCGCACCCCTATGCTTGGTGTGTTTCTCACCCCTTTCGCTGTGTGTTTTTACAGGGGCTCGGTAATGATTCAATTAGGCCACTTCTGAGGGATGGCCGTTGTCCGAAACCGTGTGAAATGTCAATTGTAACGATACGGAGTTAGTTGGTTCGGTAGATTTGTTTGGATTAGCGTTAATAAGGTGAGAATTTCTGTAAAATATGGCGGATAGCTGGCGACAATTCAATTCTTCGTTTTGTCTCAAGTAGGACGAGAGCTGATGGGGTGAAAATGAACTGGTTTTGACTCTTGTATGAGCGTCTTTTTGCTTTTTTTACTTCATCGGTTATTCTTCAGTATAAAGGATTTACGAATTGCCAAAAGCTGATGTCCAGGGTTCCATCTTCATGATACAAGCACTAAAAGAACTATTATGGTTTCGGATAATCTACAGATTATTATATTCTTTATATATTATAGTTTATTATGTATTAAAATAAAACTGGATGGTATCGTTTTTGCCATTGAATCAACAAGTCTCTGTATCTCTTTTTTAAAATATTTTTAAAAGGTTTTGAACTAAATTAAAGGTGTGTGTTTATATCCCGCACCATATCATAAGTAAGATTTCGGAACATTATAAGGCTTCTTTAGAGTTAATTCAATTAATCGGAATCAACTTACTTATCAAGAAAATAAATAATTTATCAACAAAAGAGCATAGGTTGACGCTGGATTGACAGACGTGGGACACTGAACTAATAGCATTTATTAACATAATTTATTGAAATTCGAAAAAGAAATCGCATTTTAGCCTGCAAGATCATCAAAGCTTTATTCAAGGCGTTAAAAGAATCCTTATTTTAAACATTCAAATTTTGAAATGTCCTAGAATATCCAAGAATAGAAGTTGCTTCAAATTGGAGAACTATCAAAATTTAAGAAGTTGAAGAATTCTAAGTTGAGAAAATCCTTACTTAGTCCACATCTTAGCCCTTGGATGTTTAGTGTTAAACAATAAGAAGTGTATTCAATAATGAAAGCAGGTGTACCATAAGGCGTTTTGGCTCTTGTTCTTTTCCTACTTTATACATGTGACATACCACAAGTAGAAGATGTTACTGTGGCTACATTTGGCGATGACAGTGCGGTACTTCTTATTGACAATATCGAAGAAACAACCAGAAAACCGCATCACGCAAGTAAAGGCATGTAGAATAAAAGTGAGTGATTGTAAATCAGTTCATATTAAGTTCACTTACAACCAAACTGTTATATAAGAAGGTATGATGATAAAGATTTAAGATGAAATAATTTTCGGCTGAGTTATTGAATTGTCCTCTTTATGTACTCTTGAAATTTAAACAACATTTAAACTTGAATGAAATTGAAACATTTAAACTTGAATTGATCTTTGTGTTGTGCAAAAATGTGCCAACATTTTTATTATAGTTCTATATTATTTTTCTACAATATTAACAAGAATGTTTCCTTTTAACGGCGATTAATCACGATTATCACACGTTATTTTGAGGATACCTTTAATATACTAGAGTTTCCAACTTTATATCACCAATGTATATCTTAGCATATTTTCTTCGACAACTCCTTGTGTGCTTACAACTGCCGGTCAGGTCTGACGACGATATTGTGGCTGTGAGATGACATTTGATCCAAAGCTATTTTAAACATTTTAAAAAATCGATGAAAAACCACTTGTAGTTCTTGGACAATAATTCGCTTCACTGTCGGATTGTAAACATAACGCCAATCTTTTTCTGAATCAGAATTGACCATAAAATAATTTTGTAGGAACTGATGATCTGTATCTGATGGTGGTAACAGCGTTCGTAATGAGTGATAAATTTATTCTTGTAACTTTTATAGAAAATGGTTCGAAAGTGAACATGAAACGACATCATTTTGAAACAACTATGACATTTTTGAATAGCTTAATGAATGTAATATAATGGCTTACAACATTGACAAACTTTTGTTATTTCTCTAATTATATCGTATCTGTGGGTACCATCTGCTTGTTCTAGGATGACAGGAGCACTGCGTATTTTGAATCGCTCAATTAAATTGTGTTGTGCTCACTGTTGTATATTGTATGTTGTGTCGCCAAGGCACATGGTTTGAAGCCTACTTGAAGCAGTAAGCGCAGTATAGGTAAACCCTAGTTGCTAAGAAGACTCTCTAGTGAAAAAGTAAACTAAAATAACGTGCATTAGATTTCTGTTTATACAAACATACCTTTAGCATATAATTTAGAATATAATTATATATGTATATATGATATAAATATATATATATATATATATATATATATATATATATATATATCATTAATTTTCACTTTATTCATATAGTATGGAATTAAGGTAACTATCAAGGAATACCTACATTTAGTAGTTTTAGTTAGTGCAAGAAATTATCTGCAATATCTAATACATTATATGTTCTATTCACGGTTTGTTAATATGACCGATAGTTTTTATCAGTATTACATTTTAGCCACAAAACAGTAATTAGTCCACAATTTCTTACCATATGACCCTTTTTTGGACATTCATAAATATCTCAAAAACCAAGTTTAGCCAAATGGGTCTGGACGTTATCGAGTTTTAGAGAGACTAATGATAACATCAATTCATTTTTATATACACGTATAAGTTTAAAAAGGCGGCTTATTTTTTCATGAAATTGAAGTAAGTGCTATTACAGCAATCATAAAAAATATAATGCCACCGAGACAATAGCGTGACGCGACAATGGACCTTCAAAGTATCCGCTCGTAACAAAATGTAATTTTGTTGCGCACGTCGAAGACGATATAGTAAAATAAATCTTTTACTCCATTCCGCCGGTCACATATCTCGGGGTGACGCGAGTTGACAACCAGACGGGACGAATTAACTAGAACAATACCGTCGACGACAAGCCGCGTCAAAGCGCCAGTATTTTCGCCATTTTACAACCGCGAAGAATGGCACCGGCGTCAATCCGCAGAACAATCTTCATTCCGCGCGCGGTCGTAAAAGACGACGGCGACGACGACAATGTTGGCCGGGGCTCCCTCGCGGTTCAAGGACCCGGAGAGCGCTGCGACTCCCGGAGGAGGACCCATCGGCTACCGTGCAAGTAGCCGCGCGACGCTCTTCGTGCCTTTCGAGGGACCATTTGCCGTGATGACCTGGCGATTTCGTTAATGACGACCCGCGCTCACGGCTCGAAGTCATCGCATTTAATGTGTGTCTAAGAACGACGTAAACAAGACGTCCACGCGGGAGTTGGAGGCGTTTTCGGTTGCTTCCACTTTGTCTGAGAACTGCTAATGATTATGGCGAATACGTCCCTACCGAGGATGTTCATAAATAAATTGTTTACACGATGCAGAAGAAATAATCTGGGAAAAGTTGAGGTACTGCTGAAATATAAGTTCAAAGATGCCAATTTTGACACATTACTTATGTGAAGTAACGGAAAACACTTTTTATCACTAAGCCAAAGTTTGGAATGAAAAAATGCAATTTTCGAGGTATGTTACGAGCTATGTGTGACTCCAACTATGGGTGTCCGCCAAGCAAATGTTGTCTCCCCTTTGCTTTTCAATCAAAACTCCTTGTCTGATCAGATACTCCATAACTGATTTCGCTGATGATAGCGTTATATTCGCTGATAAATGTTGAGGCTTCCTTCTATGTATTTTTCGTGATATAGTTCGCATTATAGAGCCATATGGCTTAAGGATTAACGAAGAAAATAACAAATTATTGACAATTGACGGATCGCACGCTATTGTTGCAAGTTTGTTGGTAGGTTTAGGAGTTCAGGTACTGCTGAAATAATAAGCCAAATCATACAAACTATAGCAACTTTTATTATATATTATGACTATTTATTACTATTTATGTTTTATTACTATTTATATTAATATTTAGATTTATCTATTATGACACTTACAATCTCTTATTTGTAAGCTTCAGCTCTTTCAGAGTCAGTTCCTTTCTAAGATAATATTTGAAATGAAATAATTTGTTTCAAATAAATAACAGTTTCAGGATCAAATTCAGAGATATGTCTCTCGAATGAAAGGTGAATCCCTTACAGACTTTTGTGACTAAATCGATCTTACGGTAGGAAGACGCGGCGAATAGTTTTGAAATAGACATCAAGATCATGGAGACTGATCTGAAAAATAGGAACCTAAATTTATTGATAATTGTCAATGGCCAGAGCAGTTGCGTTTGATCGCCAACTGTGGCGTGATTTAGTGAAGAAGTCCTGCGACATTAACACCAGTGTTTTGTTTAAGATAATAGGCACTCTACCCTAGTTGCGGCTATAGATTAATGATGAAAAAACCAATAGCGCTTTACAAATGATTTGTTGATAAAGTTATTTAGTTTTAAGCGGGTTTATTTAAGAGTTTGTGTAACTATTAAAGAGCTATGGTAAGTTTGGATAAAAAATAGTTAACAATAGTGTTTACTAATTAATGTGTCCGCTTTGTCAAAAGTTATATACAACTGTGAAAGAAAAATCCGACATATGCAAAAGCTTCATCCTAACATAGATTAACAAAATTCGAGAATAACAAGAATTATCTGTCCTCTTTATTTGGAAAGTATTTATATTTTCGCAAATGGGTTTTTGTTCTAATTATATGTCTGGTGAATACAGAAGGGCTAAGGAAAATTGTTCTCTCTTAAGAACCGATAGTAAATGATATCGTTCTGGAGACATAATATATCATTATACTAGAGGTAATTCTAGAGAATATTAAGATTTTTTTGGTGGTATTAACATTTAATTCATTTCAAGTTTCATTAGTAAGTCGTTAATTTATGTATCAAAAGTAAAAACGCATATTGGAAAGAATAATAACATTTATAAAATAGCTTCATAGGATTTTAATTCATTACTAAGTAAGTTGTTAGTTTCCACGTAGGACATAAGACAAATTATACGCAGTGGTGATGATAAAAAAAAAGAATTGAAGAAATAAGTGAAGAAAGATGCAAATATAGGTAAAAATGCTATTCTTTTATCAAATTAGCCTGAGTTTTTATTCAATGTACTATTTTTTAACATATATTATAGACGAAAAAGATGTATAAAGAAAAAATAGTTCATTTAATGATTATAAATACTTTACTTTAATATAATTTATATGTTGTAAAAAATAAAGTGCCTAATTTTGTTCGTTATTGTTTAATACTAATGTTGTTTCATTTAAATTTCCATGTTTATAGTTTTACAAATATTTTAAAGTTCTTGCAGTTCGGAAAATAATCTTACTCATGATGTTTGTGTTATAAGTTTCAGGGATGTAGTAACATAGACTTATTGATGCTTCTTTGATTATTAAAACTTCGTGGAAATTAGATTTCTTTAAATGCCGTTTAAAAAAGGTTACCAAGTTTTAGTTGAGAATGCATATATTTTAATATACAGACATTTCTTACTGTAATTAATGTTATATATCAAATATATTCCTGATCGTATATTGAAAATATCGTTAAAACAAATTTTAGTAATATTAAGATATCATTTTAAAATTATTTTCTTTGCTCTATAATATAATTATTAAAATTGTGAACGAATTTCGACCACAGGACATCACTAGATTTATTTAAACCATCTATCTCAAAGATAATGATATTGATAAAAAATGAACAACTATTTTATGTAATGAGTCCCATTTAATATTGTTATATAAAGTATCGTTGACCTACTACAGGAAATCGAAAAACAAACCCTCCAAATCTTATTTGCACTCCCCAAACTGTCGTGAAGACGCACCGCGGATCGGATTTCCAGGAAACCGTCCAAACGACATCGAATTATTTTCTATTGGCTAAACAAAGGGCCATCGCTATTAGAATTGATTAAATCACCAGGGCCCTTATGTCATCATTAACCGAGATGCGTATAATTCTGTCGGGTGTAGGGTTTCATTGGACTGTGGTGATGGCCCGCATGCCGGTACCGGAGAGAAAAAAACGTTCTTTTTATGTGAAGGAATAGAGATGTGATACAAACAGGCTTGATAGGTTTGATTAACCAAATCGTGTGTGTTATTAGTACGAATAATCGATTATACAAGCCCGTAATGGGTTTATTACGATTCGTTTTAAAGTATGTTTCGAATCGATATTTATTTGACAGTTCGACAAATGATCTCTTAACGGTATTGATTCAGGTTCCATTGGGGACAGATTGAAGCAATTTTATTTCAATATCCTCCATAATAATTTATCATTTAATTTTCATAAAAGGCATATTAGCTTGACAAGAAAGTAATATCGGTTTTGTAACGGGAAACAAAATTAATTTGTGTTAATCATATAGGGTGGGACATAATTTGTTTCTTAGTGGAAGTTATTGGGTATTATTTTGACTTCACCATGCTTAAAATGCTTACCATTAACCTGTGTTCAAAGCAAATTCCATTAGTATAGAGATATTTTAAATTATTTTTAATTTTTAATTATTTTTCTTGCCTCATAGCCTTCCACAAAAGTGTCTACATTTCAAACTGGTGACAGATATGAAAAACTATATGGAAACGAATGGTATAAGCGAATTCGATAAATAGTAATATCCTCGGGATATGAAAAAAGAGTATTATTAGGGCTTTAACACCACTAATATCCTCTAATAAAAGTAATCGCTAATTGAAATGTATAATTTATTGTTATTCAAATAATGAATACAAAGAATCTGCTCATTCCTTTACTTTTTATAAAAATATATTTATGGTTATGGTCATGTTTATGTTTTTACATTTTGTCTTACACTTGATATGTTTGGTCTTCGATTAGATTACACCTAGGTAATGAGGAATCTATCAAGGGATTATTCTGATTCTAGCAATATCAGCACCCAATTCAATCAACAAAAAACTGAGAAATATTCTGAACACCTTTTTATATTATCGGATGGCTCGAAGAGTAATGACTATGTAGTGGCAGATATTACATCGGTGATGTCGGAAAGACACTTCAGGCTCCCTGTTTCATCGAGTGAATTGACGACTGAACTGTTTGCCATGTATTGCCCTAATCTCAGTACAAGATGTGCAAGACAAACGATTAGTTATTGCCTTCGATTCAATGAGCAAGACCAACTCAGATGAGATCTGACAGAAAACAACAAACTTTGGGAGATGAAAAAAGAGTATTATTAGGGCTTTAACACCACTAACATCAGCAGACGCAATTTAAGCTTATTCTCGCATCTTAGAATTGGTCATTGCAAACCCATGAGTTTGTCATTAAAGGAAGAAGTCCACCACTGTGCGTCGAATATGGTTCTTTACTGTCTATCACTAACCGAATGCCGAAGATATAACTAGCAAAGACCGTTGGTCCACGTGGGATAGACGATGGACCAGTGTCTTAGGCTGGAGAACCTGGACAAGCTGATTAGATTAGAAATACAATCGGTTATTAGAATACATCTTTTATCGGCCGATAGAAAATTACACCACAAGGTTTCTTCTGATTCTCGAATTTGGAGGAACACGAACCTATAAAGAAAATATTTTTTAGGAATGCATTTCATTGATTGTTTAACACAAAAATATATTTAATAAAATAAGCAAGTTCCGGAAATTAAAAAGACAGCTTAAGGATCTATTAACAATATATTAAAACAATCCTGAGATTCTGTCTTGTCTATAAAATCAGGCTCATCTTATTGTTCTACAAATTGTATTATTTAATTTTGTATTAATGTATTTTTTAACATCCTTGTTGTAGTGATATGAAACACCACTTTATTAGGATCTTTGGATATCTGGACCAACTCAGATAAGATCTGACAGGAAACAACAAACTTTGGGAGATGAAAAAAGAGTATTATTAGGGCTTTAACACCACTAACATCAGCAGACGCAATTTAAGCTTATTCTCGCATCTTAGAATTGGTCATTGCAAACCCATGAGTTTGTCATTAAAGGAAGAAGTCCACCACTGTGCGTCGAATATGGTTCTTTACTGTCTATCACTAACCGAATGCCGAAGATATAACTAGCAAAGACCGTTGGTCCACGTGGGATAGACGATGGACCAGTGTCTTAGGCTGGAGAACCTGGACAAGCTGATTAGATTAGAAATACAATCGGTTATTAGAATACATCTTTTATCGGCCGATAGAAAATTACACCACAAGGTTTCTTCTGATTCTCGAATTTGGAGGAACACGAACCTATAAAGAAAATATTTTTTAGGAATGCATTTCATTGATTGTTTAACACAAAAATATATTTAATAAAATAAGCAAGTTCCGGAAATTAAAAAGACAGCTTAAGGATCTATTAACAATATATTAAAACAATCCTGAGATTCTGTCTTGTCTATAAAATCAGGCTCATCTTATTGTTCTACAAATTGTATTATTTAATTTTGTATTAATGTATTTTTTAACATCCTTGTTGTAGTGATATGAAACACCACTTTATTAGGATCTTTGGATATCTGGACCAACTCAGATAAGATCTGACAGGAAACAACAAACTTTGGGAGATGAAAAAACAGTATTATCAGGGCTTTAGCACCACTAATATCAGTAGACGCAACTTAAGCTTATTCTCGCATCTTAGAATTGGTCATTGCAAACCCATGAGTTTGTCATTAATGGAAGAAGTCCACCACTGTGCGTCGAATGTGGTTCTTCACTGTCTATCACTAACTGAATGCTGAAGATATAACTAGCAGAGACGGTTGGTCCACCTGGGAGAGACGATGGACCAGTGTCTGAGACTGGAGAACCTGGACAAGCTGATTAGATTTCTAACCGTAACAGGACTATTACTATGCATCTATATGCTTTTACATATTTTACTTGTCATCTTGCAAAATGTATTCTTTATCCTATGCATTTAACTCTAGACTTTATATTCCGACCATGTAGTTGTAATAACATTGTATGCTTTGGCTGATGTAAATGTGTTGTATATTGTATTTCTGTAAACAGACCCTAAATAGTCCAGGAGGCTGATGGGTCTATAATAAATAATTAAATAAATAAATACACCCAGATAACTTGCTTAACTCGATTTAATCTTCTTAAAGTTTTATAGTATATAATATATATTGATATTTCGTAATTTTTTTCAATGATAATGTAAAAAAGTTTAAAAAGTTGAAAATACATAGGATTTTTAAAAATTTAGTTTAAGTTTTTTCTTCCACTACCTACCTTCTTAAATTGCTACCTAACAATAGAATAATATAAATTATGCAACAAAATTCATATTAATTTTTCAGTAAAATGAGGAATCGCTCTATAATCGCTATACACTTGGCGTGTATTACCAATAATTGATGGTCGTTTTTTTTACAATTCGTTTAACAATATGCTGTTCGCTAACCCATCAATTTCTTAAACTTAATTACATCTTAAATTAGATATACTTAGTACAATCTTAATCTATAAATTTATAAATAAACTAGCGACCCGCCCCGGCTTCGCACGGGTGCAATGCTGATACTAAATTAAATACACTACAGAAAAAATATGAACGTTGTATATAAAAACATAGCGGCCCGCTCCGACTTTGCACGGGCATAAAATATATGTGCCTATGTCACTCAATGAAAACATGATTAAAATCGATCCAGTATTTTTGGTTCATTCATTACTGCCCTTGGCCTGCACGCATTAAATTTGGAGTAAAACAATTCCTCTTCCCCTATACTTACTATGAAGATTTCCTGCTATCTTTGGAATATCTAAATTCATACAATTTTTATTACATTACACATTTTTAAACGCAAATTTTAAATTTGTAATATCTCCGAAAATATTTGTTTAATTTACATGCTGTAAGGAACCATATTGATCTATATTAATTGCACACTGTATTTAAGGTACTTAATTCGATAAGGATTAATGCCGTATTGCTTAAAATAGCTTCGTAAATAAGCCATTTTCTCACGTAAAAAGTAAACAATAAAAATGGTTAATGTGGGTTATCCCTAAAAGATAAACATATACCATCGCGGACTTTTTTGTAGACCTTTTTATGGTGTACAATACTGTAGTACATTAATTTGATCTAACTCGTAGGGTTAGGCAGCGTTTTTGCTAATTGCTAAATAAGCCTAAAAAATAGGTTAATTTACGACATCACGTTAGAAACCTCTAAAATTAGCAATGTTGCCTTAGTATATTATGCATATATTATACATATAAACCTTCCTCTTGAATCACTCTATCTATTGAAAAAAACCGCATCAAAATCCGTTGCGTAGTTTTAAAGATTTAAGCGCACATAGGGATATAGGGACAGAAAAGGCGACTTTGTTTTATACTATGTAGTGATACACAAGCAAGACAGCAAACTAAAAGTAAATTAAACTACTTAATCTAAAGTTAAGAGAAGCGCTTATACATTATACAAGTCCATGCGATTTGTTTCGCCTTAATCTTCTGATTTCCTGCGTGTTTTCCAGTAGCTGTATTGCTTCTACCCTTCTTCAGCTTAGTAAAATTATTTCATACTTTTAGGCGAAATCATGAATAACTTTGTTAGTTCAATTTCGATATCACAATTTAATAGTTATATATATATAATTCATAATATATTCATAATTTCGAGCTCATCGTGCAGTCATGTATCGATAAGAATTGGTAATTAATTGTAGGACGAGGTGTTTTGGTAGCTTATTGGTTTGATGTTTGCGACGAATTTTGACGTAGAATGACGTGATTCCTCAAGTAGAATTAGCTAAATACCTCGGAATACATTTCGATGGTAGGAAAAATTGGAAACATCATGTTAGACAGAAATCAGAGCAGATAAGATTCAAAGTCAATGAACTGTACTGGTTAGCAGGCGGATACTCTCAACTTTACTTAATATCACAGAAATTAGTCAAGATCAGTCAGCCTGGACCTATGAGGGTTGCAAATATGAGGTTGCACTAAAAAATCAAACCAACTAGTAATCCAACGCACCCAAAACAAAGTTTTACGATTAATCATCAATGCTTTTCGCTACGTAACTAACGAAGAGCTGCACGATGACCTCAGAATCAAATGGATACACGAAGCGATCCAAGATTTCGCCTTAAAACATGAAATAAAGTTGCTAAATCACAGCGATGTGGAAGCAATACATCTACTGAACAACACTTGCTGTACAACAGAACAGTAGTAATAAATTAATTTGTAATACAAGATTAATAAAAGAATTGTTTCTAGTTCTTGATTGCAGTCACTATTATTAATTCTTTACAACAATTTCGGAAATAATATCGTACAGTAAAGCATCTCCCCGCCGTCGAGAACAAAGAGTTAAAACAGAAACGAAGAGAGAGACGCCCGAGCCGAATTAAGCCGTCAGGCAGGGCGAGCAGCCAGCCAGCCACCCACGCAAACCCCGACGCAACGTTGGCCGTTGTACGGCGTGTAACCGCAACTTGGGCCGCCACCGATCGTTTAATTCCGCCACCGAGGGACCGAGTCCCGCTGATTACTTATGTAAACATGATCTTCGGGGTGTAATTGGGCGTGCAATCATTGACGTTTACCGCGGTCGCAGCCGGCATGCTAAATAAACGGGGACCCAGGTTCGTTAGTGACGTCGGGGACGGGTTTTCGGGGGGAACAGGGTTGGTGTTGCGGGCGAGAGGATGGGGGGTGGGGCGTCGTGACGAGATGACGACGGTTTGGTCAATATACACGTTGATATCTGCAACGGGTCGAAATGGTTTTCATTGAAAAAGTTCACTAAATATTATGGAGAATATTCAAATTTATGATGATTGGCAGTTTCGCTAATTATATTTGTTTTTTTTTAATATATTTTAGAGTCTCCTTTTTACTGGACCTACTGTCTAATGAGAGCTCCGATCCTCGGTCCTTAGCATTAAGCCTGTCGACTGACGAGTGATCAACTTGTAGACCATCCCAGAAGACATCCGGTGTTACCAAGCCTGATTAATAGCGTGAGTGTACATAAAACAGTAGTAAACAATCATAAACACAAATTTACGACCATGCCCCAGCGGGATTCGAACCCGTGACTATCGCAACAGCAGTTGTTAGTTGTTGATTGTTTCGTCGATTGAAGAGGTGATCGCCGAAACTGAGGCCTATTTTGAAGCAACGGACAAATCGTACTACAAAAATGGTATCGAAAAGTTGTAGGGTCGCTATAATCACCCTTGAAGGGAATTATGTTGAATAAAAAAAAATTTGCTAAAGAAATTAATTTTCCTATGGTAGTCAACTCGACAGTCATCCGAGTGGACTTCACACGATAAACCCGCTCCAAAGCGTGGGAAAACAGTCGGCTGGCAAGGTTATGGGATGCGCATGGAATAATTTTCACTGACTATCTTGAAAAACCTCACCAAGACAATGCATCGTGTCACAAGTCAGTGAAGACGATGGCAAAAATGTTTTAAATTTATTATGGGCTTCGAATTGCTTCCTCAGCCACCATATTTCCAAGATCTGGCCTCCAACGACTATTTCCTGTTCTCAGATCTCAAAAGAATATTGTAGGGTCGCTATAATCAGACTATCGCCCTTGAAGGGGATTATGTTGAATAAAAAAAATATGTTTCATTATGGTAGGCCGGGGACTTTTCCATTGACCTGTTACAAGCAATTCTTGCAATTCAACTACTGTCCAACTTGGTGCCTGCCCAAGAGTCTTCTTTTAATGGAGAAAGTAACTTTAAAGACAGGTGAATAAACATCAACCAAACGGAGATATCTGGAATAATATTTTACGCACCTACTAAACCAACCACCCATCACCACCCGTTTCGCGAGGGTACAGAGACGAATTCTCAGCGTCGCGATTTAACATCGGGCACGTCTTACGCTTCGTCGCAGAATTGGGGGGCTCAATGCCGACTTTAAATATGGAAATCGTTCCATTTTCCTGCCGCACTGTTACTGCTATCGATTTTACGGCGTTCGGAGCGGTCCAGATTGCCGGGATCGTTTATTCGAAATAAAATTCCGACTGCGACGCGGATTATTTCCTCTCCCGCTCTCGTTACGCCTCGACCGTGTCATTTTCACCGCCCGATATCGGTTATTAGAATACATCTTTTATCGGCCGAGAGAAAATTACACCACCAGGTTTCTTCTGATTCTCGAATTTGGAGGAACAGGAACATATAAAGATAATATTTTCTTTGGAAGGCATTTCATTGATTGGGGATTTCACACGCATCACGTGACTAACCTCTAAATATAATTCTAGATAAATATAAATACAACACAACATATTTGCTGGAACATATAATCAAAATTATCTGTAGCACTTCTTCCAGTTTTCATATATCTTTAGTGTTATCAATTTAAATAAGATGTATTACAGTTTCAATATTTTTGTTCCCTTACACTGAAAGCAGAGCAGCACACTTGAAAGTTTGCCTCTTAATATTTTACTTACTTGTTTATCACAAAAATATATTTAATAAAATAAGCAAGTTTCGGAAGTTAAAAAGACAGCTTAAGGATCTATTAACAATATATTAAAACAATCATGAGATTCTATCTTGCCTATAAAATCAGGCTCATCTTATTGTTCTACAAATTGTATTATTTAATTTCGTATTAATGTATTTTTAACATCCTTGTTGTAGTGATTTGAAGCACCACTTTATTAGGATCTTTGGACATCTAGACCAACTCAGATGAGATCTGACAGAAAACAACAAACTTTGGGAGATGAAAAAAGAGTATTATCAGGGCTTTAGCACCACTAATATCAGCAGACGCAACTGAAGCTTATTCTCGCATCCTAGAATTGGTCATTGCAAACCCATGAGTTTGGCATTAAAGGAAGAAGTCCACCACTGTGCGTCGAATTTGATTCTTCACTGTCTATCACTAACTGAATGCCGAAGATATAACTAGCAGAGACGGTTGGTCCACCTGGGAGAGACGATGGACAAGCTAATTAGATTTCTAACCGTAACAGAACTATTACTAGAAATACAATAGTGTGTATCTAAGTAATCTTCGTCATATATTCATGCATCTCTATGCTTTTACATATTTTACTGGTCATCTTGCAAAATGTATTCTTTATTCTATGCATTTAACTCTAGACATTATATTCCGATCATGTAGTTATATTGTTCTTTGCATTCTATACTTGTAATAACATTGGATGCTTTAACTGATGTAAATCTGTTGTATATTGTATATCTGTAAACAGACCCTAAATAGTCCAGAAGGCTGATGGGTCTATAATAAATAATTTTCGTATATCTTTAGTGTTATCAATTTAAATAAGATGTATTACAGTTTCAATATTTTTGTTCCCTCATCCTGAAAGCAGAGCAGCACAGTTGAAAGTTTGCCTCTTAATATTTTACTTACTTGTTTAACACAAAAATATATTTAATAAAATAAGCGAGTTCCGGAAGTTAAAAATACAGCTTAAGGATCTATTAACAATATATTAAAACAATCGTGAGATTCTATCTTGTCTATAAAATCAGGCTCATCTTATTGTTCTAAATGAACCAATCAAATTCTTTGTAGGACAATTCAAATGAACCAATCAAAAAGTGGTCTCAGAACCAGCATTAGTTGGACCACACAAAACATTTCCTGGGTCTCGTCTATTCGAGTAAAACCTCTATATATATATTCTGTGGAAGGCGTCTAATTGACTTTTGACAGATAGTGGGAGCAATTTAACTAAATTGAGTCCAAATTGATAAATCACGATTTACTGTACAGACAATACCTGCTAGCTCTAATGTTAGAGATATATTATTTTAAAAAGGATTTTATTCAAAAACTGATACGGCATATGTTAACCAAAATACTTCCCAATGTTAGTTTCGATTCTATCAAACCATTTTCATACTTCTTCTAAGTCATTCTTGGAATCATGCGGCATTATTTCTGGTAAGTACGTTTGAAGCAACGGTCTATCCTTTCCAAATGTTGCAATGTTGGACTGAGCGTTGTCAGGAAAGAAGATGTGGACTTTTAAGCTCAGCTTGTCCTGTTCACTACGGTAGATATCTGCAGTAACAGTTTAATTCGGTTTGAGTAGATTCTAATACACTACACCTTGCTGATCCCATCATATACAGAGCAAGACTTTGTGGCCAAGAATATTTCACTTTCGTGTTGATTTGGATGGCGAGGCTTTTTGGGTTTCAAGATTTTTTGAACTTGGAATTTTCGTTATGTTTCTACTTTCAATTACCAGTCACAATACGTCGCAGAAAACTCTTCTTTTTGTTTGGCAACCAAAGAAACCGTGATGTTGAAACGGTTCGAAATAACATTTTCAGTCAAGTGGTGCAGTAACCATTATTCCTCCTTCTAAGAAAGAATAATATATTAGAAGTTGTTAGTATATGTAATTAACATTTTCTGTTTTTAGTTTTTTTTCTATTAATTACATCTTACAACCTATATGCTTAGTACAATATTAATTTACAAATTAATTTATTACTACTTCTTTGTTGTACTTGTATTAATATACAAGCAAGGCGAGTACGAGATTAAAATAATACATCAGTATGTATTTCCCAAACTAGAATAAAACAAATCAACTTAAGCTAAAGTTAGAAATACACTTATACACTAAACTAGTTCGTGTGGTTTGGTTCGCTTCAATCTTCTGATTTCCTGCATGTTGTCCAGTAGCTGTAGTGCTCTCATGTTGTTGTGATTTAGCAATCTCATTTCATGTTTTAGGAAATCTTGGATTACTTCGTTTATCCATTTCATTCCGAGGTCATGGTACAACTCTTCATTGGTTACGTAGCGATAAGCATTGGTGGGAAATTAGAACTTTGTTTTGGGTGCGTTGGAATTCTAGCTTTTTTAAAATTATTTAATTAATATATTGTTACTAGTCGTTTCCGTCTAACCTACAATTTGTCTTTATGATAACTTAAATCTAGGTATATAACTAGGAGGACCCATCGGCCCTGTCTCAGTCTCTGGTGAAATAATGTTTATACATGTCACTGCTGAATTTTTTAATATACGCACCTCACTACACAACACTACACAAGATCAGATGGTTTGATTCTTTTGAGTCCGTGTCCTGTTCTGGTGGTATCCAATAGTTGTAATATTTCAATATTTGTGTGAGAATGGAGTCTTTCCTCATACCCCCTTGCAATTCTCTTGATTCCTTGACTGACTGTGGGTATCTGAAAGTCTCGATGTAGATAATCAGTCCTATAGTATTTGGGTGCACCCACAATACCTCTACTATTTGCAGAACATCCCCATAATTGAACTCCGTATGTCCATATAGGTTTCAATATTTGCTTATATAATAGCATTTTATTATGTACCGATAATTGTGATTTTCTTCCAATTAGCCAGTACATTTTCCTATATGAAATTCTAGTTGGTTTAATGTTTTAGTGCAACCATATATTGGCACCACATCGGTCCAAATAGGTTTATGAATGACTGATAAACCAATATCTTTGATTTTAGGTCAAGTGTGTCAAAGTCAAGGTCTTTTAGTGCAATCTGCTATGATTTACAGAACCTTTACTTAATTTTTATTACTGGGAAAACTTTGAAAAAAATTTTAAACTTATATTGATTTCTTAAAAATATTTTAAAAAATGACATTACTTGAATGACCATATATGGAGGTCTCCAGTTGTGTCTTAGGAAGTTTTTATCTAATAGTTAATGGTTATTACGGTGATACAGATTTCGTCTTGTTACAATTTATATCTGTTTTGCGATATCACAGAAATATTTCTATTTATTATATTTTCTCCATTCAGTAAATTTGTGTAAAACTTATTAAGTTATAATTAATTAAACACACAGTAGTTTAATATATAAATAATTAACCACTGCAAATATTTTTAAAATTAGATACTCAATGAGTTTGTTTTGTTAATTTTTTTATAAATTATAACGTTTAACAACTTTTAGTGACATAAGTTACAACTAACGGTGCACATTTGTTTCTGTTCGAAAGTAAGAGTAAAGGAGTTCGAAAAACAGAAATTGGAACTTCTGTCTGACTAAAATTCATTTGTTTTAATTAAACAATGAAGGAATAGGAAATAACTAAGTGATTTTCAAACATGAAACCTTTGTTAACATGTAGAGTTCCTAAGAAAATACCATTAAATTACACCAACAAGACTTCAAAATATGTTGACAGTTGTTTTATTTTGTGATAATTAACACAGTTCTACTTGAATTGTTTCCTTCGGTAATAACTATTTATTTACAGACATCGCAGTATCATTTCCAGGAAGTCCTCGTATTTGATGTTGATACTTCCAGAGTAATTCACGTCCCTGTTTTTGAACTCGTCGGTGAAACGTTGAATCTGGATGCAGGTGATGATGTATTGGTCCAGCGACATTTTCTTGGCTTTGGGGTTGTTCTTAGTGATGAGGAATCGGATGAACTCTGGGGAGAAGTTGATATCCATCTGTTTCAACGCGTAATCTAGCTCGTTCTCGTCCAGGAATCCCGACTTGTCGCGATCGTATGTGTTGAACGCGCTCAACCACTGACGGATGTAGTAGTATAGAGACTCGAACTCTTTTAGATCTAGCCCTCCGTTTTTATCCAAATCGAATAACCTGGTGAAAATAAGTGCTTCTGTAACAGTATGCGAGGAATTTGAAGTTTTAGTTACCTGACGACAAACTTGCAGGAAGAATCCGAAAAGTGTTTACCTTGAAAAACCTCGAAGGCGTGCTGCAGTTCTCTTGAGGTGATCCGACCCTCATTCTTCGTCTCCATGGTTTGGAACCACTTTTCCACTGCGGGGTGGACGTGATTTACACCACCGTTCATCATATGAGCTTTACGGTCATTTGCTTCTGTAAAAATCATAGACTTTATCGATTCCTGAACACCGCTGATGCCGATAACGTACCGCGAAGGATCTCCGAAAGGAACATCTTCCGTTTCTCTTCCACCGGGACGTATTTATAGCTGCAGCACGACTTATCCGGAGTCCCGTCCGAAACGGGCATTGAATAGTCGCAAGATTGAACAGACGGAACGTGGTGGTTACTGATATCTTCGTCTCCCCTGTGTCTTTCTTGCGTCATGTTTATTTCGATTTTTGGTTTTCTTTTGATGGATATGACAGTGAATTTTGAATGACATCTGATGAAGGCGTATGTCAATTTGTGAAGCTGACTGATACTTACAAACATGAAAAATAGTTTAATTTTTTTCTTACAGGTATGGAGACGTAACAAAATAAATGGGGAATTAATTTTTTACACTATTTTCATATTGTTGGGATTCATTAATAATCGACAATTCCTAAAATTTCTGAGATTGAAAAAAAACGCTATCCCGGAATTTTTTTAAAATTAATCTGGTAGAACTTTAACAATCTACTCGTGGACAATAAGTATTATTATACTATTTCCGTTATACAATGACTATCCTGGCATGTCAATTGCTTCAGTTCGTGATCTGATGTACAAATTTATAATCTAAATGTTATTCTATATATTATTCTAACTTATTCTAAAATCTATTTTAACTTATTCTAAATAATATTGTATCTCACTCTATGTGTCCACTAATTAGTTCGTATAGTAGTATGCGTTTGAGTCTACGCCTACGCACTTCACTGTAATCGCGCACATTTAACTGTTTGGCGAGTGCATCGGGATGCACCAATAGTTTTTCAGAGTACTTTACACTAACACTTCGAATTACACTCGTTATGGGTTCTAAGGGGATATCGCGCAGAATTATTTTATTGGACACGTAATATGGGGCATCGATGATGCAAACACATTATTCTGGAACCTCTGGAGGATAGATTTGCTAGTAGTACACCACAATTCAATACCATAGGCCTAACTATTGAGGTATACAGCAAAACGTTGTTATCTAATGATAATTTAGATTTACACCCTATCAGCCAATACATTTGGTTTAGTTTAAGCTCTAGCTGTTTACGTCTTGTCACTATATATTTTTTCCTTGTTAAATATCGATCAAAATACATTCCCAGATATCTAATGTTGTCTGTATGTGGGAGTTCACAATTATTCATTTTTACTGAGGAACATGTTGTTCTACAAAGGGTGAATGTCACATGGGTAGGTTTTTTCTCATTTGATTTGATACTCATACCTTTTTAGCTGCAATACGACTTAATTAAGATGAAGTTGGAGTTTTCCTGTGGTTGATATTGGATCCTCGTGTGATGATTCCAGAACATTAGTTTGTATTTCTTAACAAGCAATTGTAGAAGAGGCCCAAAAGAATTATAAATGCTTCATAGAAGCTTTATAATTATAGGCATTCAGTTCCTGAAATATTACATCAAGTTTGTTGTAAAGTATGTGACGAATGCGGTAAATTTTATACAGTGCTACGGTGGTAATATATGTGGACTAACCAACATATTTTATATTATGCAAGAACCCAATATCAACCTCAGAAATATCTTAATACATTCTAAATATGTATATATGCGTGTTATGTAATATGGTCCAGACTATCCGGCCATCTATTTTTCTAATTACTTAATTGGTGAGCGAGTGAGAGGGGTTGGGTTGGTCTGTTTTACCCTCAGTGTCACTTTGTATTGCCGTTCAACCAATCGCCTGTTTTCTTGAGTAAATCGGTTTTTAAGTAAAATAATATTTTCATATTTAAGTGACGTTGAGGCAAATGTAACATAGCTGAAGCCGTAAGGTCACAAAAGTTGTGCGAAAGTTGTTTGAGAATGAAAATGGCGCGAATAATGGTTTCCATATAATGTCTGAAAGATGGATGAGATGTATAGAATAAAATGCCCAATATGTTGAGTAAATAAATTGTTCCATCTTCTTGAATATGAATGTTTTTTTTTCGAAAAACGTAATGTAATTTATCTAGATTTTTTCATCTGATAATTAGATCTACATCTGTTTTCTCCAACTTTTCTTCTTTTTATAAAATTTGGATTAGATATTCACAAATTTTGCAAGATATGATCAAACTCTCGAGAACTTACTAAAAGTACTTCGAAAGGTTGTCACTGTATGCTTGCCAAATAAATGTTACGTTTACCGGTATCCGTATTTATTAATGAACGGGTATAACGTTTAGAGAAACTTCTAGTTTTCCCATTAAATAGATTGTTGCCCAATGAAATGTGAAAACAGATTTTTTATTTCAATTTATAATGTTCTCTCATGATTTACTTTCGCATTTTCACATCAAGCTCGCTGCATCATGACCCTTTGATGCCACACTCGGTAATTTATTTTACCCAAGGAAGTATTACTAGCTTTTAAAATCATTTGATTAAAGTAAAATAAACGTCGCAAATCACACTTACTCGTCTCAATACTCAATAAAATATTGACGACTGTCCTATTGACGGATATGTAATCTTACGATATCACTTTTATATTAGATAATTTCATATATGATACAATACTAAAAAGAATAACAGCTCAAGCAAATGCTTATGAATTGAGTTTTTCGTTTTTCTTTCCTTAAAGTTCTCAAAGACGTCGGAAAACTGATAAAAAAAGGTATTTGATGGTTGACCTGTTGACAAATGTCCAATTTTGCGATGTCATTTTGACATCAGACAATTTTATATATTTTTCTTGCTTAACATACCAAAGATGTCGGAACCCTGAGAAGGTCACGTGTGACAGGGAAGCGATCCGACCCATCTACGATCCACGAAGCGGATGATTTATAAGGTACACGCCAGCTCGATTCCATTCGACTAGTCACGGAGCCCATAATGAAAACATCTCATGGACAGATCGCTAGTCATTTCACCGCCTACTTCGTGACTTTTGACGCTGGCTTCGGGCCCGATGATGGATAGACTTGCGCCGGTCCCATGCATATTTATGCTCGGCCTATATACCGTCTTTAATTAGCATTTTGTTTGATCATTCTGAATCAATTTCTTGTGAGTGATTTTTTTCTTCGGCGTCTGCTCTCGTCTCCGCGCCGTCCACGGACGGCTGCCGCCGGACATTAATAGCGCCGCCGCCGCGCGGGGAGAAAATGGTTTTTGTTTTAGCGATGGACGGAGCGAGGACGTTTTTTGTGGCTCGTCCCTACCGCGAAATTAATGGATGCGCCTCGGACAAATGAAGATCGCGCCCGATCAGCATTCCGACCCGAAGTTATTTACATACTTACCTATATTGATTACAACTTAGATATAATAGATTACTTGAACATTATTTTATAATATGCTAGGAGTAAAGGAAAGTAATTAGCGGTTTTTTTTTCGGAAAAAAACTACGCTCTCTAACCTTAAAGACATGTGAGGCGTGATTTTGAAAATTAAAAAAATCGAAAGATTTTCTCATTATAGTCTTTCCAAAATAGCAGTGAACTCACGTCATCAAAAGGTATAATGTATTGCCAATTTTTTAAATTAATTTCATCTTACATTCGATATGCTTAGTACAATCTAAATTTATAAATTAATTTAGTACTACTATTCCGTTGTACTTGTATTAATATACAAGGAAGGCAAGTACGAGATTAATACAGTATATAGTGATAGTTCCCAAATTAGAATAAAACTAATTAACTTAAGCTAAACTTAAAAATACACTTATAGTCTAAACTAGTTCGTATGGTTAGATTCGCTTCATTCTTCTCATTTTCTGCGTATTATCCAAAAGCTGTATTGCTTCCACGTTGTTGTGATTTAACAAACTTATTTCATGTTTTAGCGCGAAATCTTGGATCATTCCTTGTATCCATTTGATTTCGAGGTCACGGTGCAGCTCTTCGTTGGTTACGTAGCGATGTGCATTAGTGCAACCCCATATTCGCATCCCATAGGTTAAAATAGGTTTTATGATTGACTGATGAATTAGTCTATTTCATTTTAGTTGAAACCGAGAGTATCTTCCGACTAATCAGTACAGTTGCTTGACTTTGGGTCTAATCTGTTCTGCTTTTTGTCTGAGATGATTTAACCAGTTTAACATATCATTGAGATATATTCCGAGGTATTTAGCTGACTCTGCCCGAGTAATCGGGCAACCGTCAAGTGATATAATTAAGTTTTTGTTAATTCGCCGCAACGCAAAATTAACATTGACAAATTTAGAGCTATTAAGCTGTATTTTCCAGACTCTGGTACATTTGTAAATCTTGTTGACGGCTACTTGTACATTCTATATAGCGTTAGACAGAGATACATCTTTTGCCATTATAAGTGTGTCGTCAGCAAATGTTCTAAGTATTGTTTCTTTTGTCGTTGGGATATCAGCAGTATAGAGCAGATAAATAAATGGTCCCTAGACACTACCTTGTGGAACTGCAGACGAAATAGTTTTAAGTGTCGAGAAGTAGATTAATCTCAAATGCCATACCCGGTCAAAAGCTTGTGAGGCATCCAGGAATAGTGCAGGGCAGTATTTCTTTTCTTCAAATACCTTTTCAACAACCGCGGTTATTCTGTGCACTTCGTCGATTGTCGAATGGTGATTCCGATGCGTTTTAACAGCAGTTTCTCAAAACATTTTGATATCGCATGTAGCAGCCAAGTAGGCCTATAAGGTTCAACTTATTCTGCCGGTTTGTTAGGTTTTTTAAACATAATTCGAGTAACCTATGAGATTCGTGAATATGGTTCAGCCTGAATATATATGTCAACATGATTATTACTTTTCGTGGCAGCTCTTTTAATAACCCAGGTGAAATATCATCAATTCCTGGAGCCCTTTTAGGATTGAGGTTGTTGTGAAGTTCTGTATCAACTTCCATTGGAGAAATCAGATTTACAGCTTCATCGGACTGATAAACAGGATTTATGTCTGTTGTAGATTCTTTATCATTCGAAATCTAAATATTCTGTGAGTAATTCAGTCTTTCCATCGTTGCGCCGAACCCATTTATTTTGATTACTTTTAATAGGCGGTATTCTAACAATTGGTTTTTCGGTAAATCTCCGAGATGCTTTTCATAGCGAGTAATTTTTGTTTATTTCCCAGCTTAATTTACTTACATATTTTTCGAAGCAGCTCTGTATGTATTGCCTATTGCAGTTTGTAAATTTTAATGCCAGACAATATTTTCGTTATCATTTGATTCCAGGGATACGTTTGAACATGTAACGGAATCACCCTGAAAAAGCGGTTGTCAAATGTCAAAATTTTCAAAAAAATAGTGACAACAAGAAGTTATAAATAGGCAAACGTTGTTTTGGTGCTTTGCTTATCTTGACAAAGTTTAAATCGCCGCCTAATATTTTTGATTACTCTGTTAAAAATGTTAATAAAATTAGAAGCAGATTATATCTCTAATCAATAACTTCAACCAAGACTGATATAATGTATATAAGTTCTTACCAGTAAAATTAGTTAGAGAGGTAAGTATTGATACTCTTAATTATGAAGCTGTTGGGATTTTTGCTGGATATATTTTTATTTTATTACAGCTGCACTGAATATTAGTGTGGACACTATAATTAAAATCTCCGAAATTAAAAACTAAAACCACAATTTTGAGTTCAACGAAAATAAAAGAAATATTCAAGATAATCGGTGAGGTAGTTTTTTCAAGTATATAGTAAAATTAAGGGAGACTTGTTATTTCAATTTGTGTATAAACATAGGTATTGCAAAATGTAACATTAGGGCACTCTTGGCGTAAGGCTAATAAATTCTAGTGATTCGACTACTGGCTCAAGAATGTGACAGTGACAGAAAACAAATATTTTTGCTCTTTTTAAGGTTACTAATTTTTTATTAACCTACTACGGATTATATCAATTCACGTCACTAACACTATACCTAAATATTAAGAAAATATAGAGATAAATCTTAATAAACGTACTTTCATTTCTTTTTCAGTAACAAAATCTGAAATAAACTCTTAACGAAATCTGGTTGTGGATGTGCTAATACGACCCGAGGGCTTTCCAACATTCGGCATTTCTATCAGATCCGACCGCCAGTATCGGGGATTCGTAAAACAAACAGCTACAGCTTTTCTGGATAACCCCCTCGGAGGGATACAAGGGCGGACCTCACGATTTTCTCTTTCGCTTGACTGACAACGATTGATCTCAGACAATATCTTTTCAATTGAAAAGGGACATGGTTTGGAAGGCTTAATGCTTCACATTAAGAATAACTAGTTAACAAATAATCCTAAAGGATTTACCAAAGTAGCTTTTTATAAAAAAATATTTATACAAAATTTCATATTATTAATATTTTCGGCCTACCACTGGTATATATCACATATTAATCTTCAATTTTAATATGTTCTTTTGTCTAGGAAAATGTATATGATCTTCATGTGATCTTCTTCATTTTCAAAGTTAAATCTTACATTCGATATGCTTAATACAATCTTGTTATAAATTAATTTATTACTATTGTTCTGTTATACTTGCATCAAATTAGAATAAAACTAATCTACTGAAGCTAAATTTAAAAATCAATCAGTTCTTGTGGTTTCGTTCGCTTCAATCTTCTGATTTCCAGCATGATTTAGCAAACTTATGATTTGGCGAGCAATCTTGGATCTCTTCGTCTGTCCATTTGATTCCGAGACCACGCTGTAGCTCTTCGTTGGTACGTAGCGATAATCATTGTTAATTAATCGTACAACTTTGTTTTGGGCGCGTTGGATTACTGGTTGGTTTGATGCTTTAGTGCAACCCCATATTTGCAACCCATAGGTCCAAAGAGGGTTCATAATTCACTGATAAACTAATCACATTGATTTTAGATCAAGTGTAGAGTATCTTCCAGCTTACCAATGCAGTTACTTGACTTTAAGTATAATCTGGTCGTAGTTTCCATCAACCTACCATCGAGATGCATCAAGTAATATAAATAAGTTTTTGTCATTTTGCCGCAACGCTAAATTAACATGGACATATTTGGCTATTACGCTATTAAGCTTTTAGGGTTTCCGTGAATGGAGGTAAAATGAAATGAAACAGTGGTGTTTACTTTATGTGAAAGTTATTTAATGGCAATATAAAAAATGTAGAAAATACAAAATAGATGAAACGGATGGCAGCGGTGTTACCTGGAGACGAGGCTTGTGCAGTCGATAGTAGCACGTTTGCCAAACCAAACGATGGTCGGTTACTGAATTATCGAAATATCATTCAATAACATCCCAGATAAACGTCTCGGGGTTGCCATCTATTCGTTATTGGGTTCTAGTTGGCGCTGCTGGCACCCCGCCCGTGTTCAACATCTGGGATTATATTTCTGGGTACTTTGTTGACCGTTATTCCACGATGTAAAATTCGACATGCCTCAAGGTCGCTACAAGCTGTATATTCCACTCCACAGAACTTTTTCTATACCCTTAAATAAAGATACATCTTTTGCCATTATAACTGTGTCGTCAGCAAATGTCCCGAGTATTGTTTCTTTTATCGTTGGAGTATCTGTAAGAGTGTTAAATATTTTGTGAAGAAACTAGCCTAGAAGAGATAGAGTTAAGACTGAATAGCAGTTGTGCTGATAAAATAACATCGTCAAATTATGGAATAACATATTATTTGCTGGTGTGTGCACTTGCACACTTGTGCGGTGATCATTATTATTGATTTACGTTTTGCTTTTGACTGTATTTGCTGAACCTAATTTTGGACAACTTTTAGAGCTAGAACATGTTTCTCTAAATACGGTCCTGACAATTTGAAATGCGATGTTGAAACATCGTTATAACTAATATTTTGAAGAATTTTGAAGACATTTGACAACAGAACGATTTTTGTAAGCTGATTCGGTTACGTGTTCGAACGTATCAGACAACATTGTATCTCTTTTTAAACGAAAAAAAAATGAGAAGGAAAATATTGTCCAGTTCTAAAATGAATTTACAAATTGCAGCAGGCAACAAAAGTTCAACTGTTCACTGCGTCTTTGGATAAACCAGGATAAACCATGTATTATTGTTTGTTTGAGAACACTATAATAAAAGCTTGACGGTGATTGACAGTAAAATTGGTAATAAAATATTTGGATTTAGGAAATAATCCCAAATAATTGGGGAGATGGGAAATACGGACGCCACTGACGCCCGGGGCGTTGGGAAAAGCGTCAGGTGCCGCTAGTCGACTTAATACAAAACCACAACACCATACGCGAACTTCACTTTTATAATCTGATCATCCAGATTATTTGAATATTTATACACATAAAAGTGGCGCTGGCGCCTCGTGCATTAACGCCTGAAAAATGGATGCAGTTCCGGCAATCCGGGGGCACGAATTTCCGCCGCCAAGTTTCCCGGCCCGAAGTTGAGAGGCGACGCCCTTTTTCCCCATCTCTATGTTTGTCTTCATATTTTTACTTGACTCTCGTTCATTATTCCTGTCCGCCATAGTTCAGCGGCAGGGAAAAGTTCCATGTTAGTTCTAGAACGATGTGGTTTCTAACCGGCTAATAATCCTGCTTCTGAATAATGAGAATTGAATTTTTTGACCAACTATTTAATTCTGTTTCTAAATTGATCTTAGTATATTTTATATTACTATTATTATTAAAAATTATTACCCATTCGTTTGCTTTCGTTGGCCCGGTTACAGACCGCAGCATTAGTCTCTGGTGCAATCATTTTTATGTATTAACACTATTGTTTTGTATTAAATGCACCCTACTACACTGCACTACATAAGACCAAATGGTTTAATTCTTTTGCGTCTGAGTTCAAGAGTTATATTACTGCGATATTGACATGAGAATGGAGTCTGTCCTCATACCCCCTTGCAATTCTCTTTGTTTCCTGGCTGACAGTTAGTACCTGAAGGTCTCGATGTAAGTAATCAGTCCGGTAGTATCTCAGTGCACCTATAATATTTATCAGGACAATGTTTTGGAAAATTTCTATTGCATTTATAAAGTTTTTGTGGAACATCCCCATAATTGTAAAATATATTTTCCTATATTCTAACACTAATTCTTTCCATTTCTTTCCTGCATGTTTCTTCTAGCAAAGCTTCTTCCATCATCAAGATTTACTGCGAGATAATAGCGGTGCTATTGGTGCTTTTGTCGTCTGATTATACATGATCTCCACATTCACAGACTTACTCTTATTATTTTTTTACAGCTATTTTAGCTTCTTTTATTGTAGATTAACCTTCCTAGTGCTTGATTCTAAAGAGTCGGACAGTAATGTAAGTTTTCAATAGCTCAATGTATTGTTTCAGTAACATTTTCTGTAGTTTATATATAAGACCGTCATGTCATACCCTATCGAAGGCTTGTGCCACATATATGAAAATTAAAATGATGACTGCAAGGGAATTATTATTAAGTTATTTAAGATATTCGAAGCCTAATTTGTTTCATTTTGCAATTCGATAAACATTTAGAATTTAAATATTTTTTAAAACCATTACAGTTATTTATTTATTTATTAAAGAAAATCTACACAAACGTCAACTTCGTATTCACATATTACATTTACTTTTGCTCTTCTACTTTCTATCTTTAACGAGATGTTAAAATTATGTCTAGAAGAATAAATGATAAATGACGAATCTTGATACATCTTCAGTCGGTATATATATATATATATATATATATATATATATATATATATATATATATATATATATATATATATATATATATATATATATATATATATATATATATATATATATATATATATATATATATATTTCAATATATATTCATTATGATTACCTTTAAATATATACATATCTACTTAAAGCTGTAGAAAAAGTACAAGTAGCAGTCAATAAAATCCACAAATGAATTTGGAACTAGAAAATGCAACTTAACATCTCCAAATATGTCTCCGTTAATTTTAAATTCGGAAGAATTAAAAAAAAATTAAATCACTTGGAGGATGTTGGATTCGTCATGCAGGGTCATCAAATTGGCAATTGATTGGCATCCATTACGATGGTGGATTAAATAAGAGACATCAGACAAAAACAGAAGACATCAGACTCAAAAACAAACTATACCGTTTACTGAGAAGACACTTCAAATTTTACATTAACTTGAAGAAATGGGTTTCTTAGTTAATTATAACCTTTATTTGGAGTTTTGGGATTAAAATATAGGGTTGCAGTAAAATATCAAAACAAAATTCTTCGTTTAATTACCAACGCTTATCGTAATCAATGAAGAACTGCGCGATGACTTCAAAACTGATTTAATGTATGAAGTTATCCAAAATTTTGCCTTAAAATTACAGAAACCGAAAATTGCAATAAAACTATTGGACAAAACACAGGAAATCGGAAACCAAACTACTCAAAGACCCATAGAGTACATTATTAACAATCCACTGGTATCTGGTAGATTTTTCCCTTCAAAATTCCGTAATATAATCAGTTAATCGAAAAATATAAAATTTGTGCACTAGTTACTTTATATTATTAGCAGTGTTATCACTCTAATAAAACCTAAACTACTATTTTGTCATCTCGACATATTACTCTTCATTGATATTCATTAAATAACGATTCGATCACAATAAAAGGTCAAATAGAATGGAAATAAAAACTCAACCACTGACTTATTAAACAATAGATTACATAATGTCATATATATGTATATATATATATATATATATATATATATATATATATATATATATATATTATATAAATATACAGATATTTCAATATATATTGATTATGATTACCTTTAAATATATACATATCTACTTAAAGCTGTATAAAAAGTGCAAGTAGCAGTCAATAAAATCCACAAATGAATTTGGAACTAGAAAATGCAACTTAACATCTCCAAATATATCTACGTTAATTTTAAATTCGGAAGAATTAAAAAAAATTAAATCACTTGGAGGATGTTGGATTCGTCATGCAGGGTCATCAAATTGGCAATTGATTGGCATCCATTACGATGGTGGATTAAATAAGAGACATCAGACAAAAACAGAAGACATCCGACTCAAAAACAAACTATACCGTTTACTGGGAAGACACTTCAAATTTTACATTAACTTGAAGAAATGGGTTTCTTAGTTAATTATAAACTTTATTTGGAATTTTGGGATTAAAATATAGGGTTGCAGTAAAATATCAAAACAAAATTCTTCGTTTAATTACCAACGCTTATCGTAATCAATGAAGAACTGCGCGATGACTTCAAAACTGATTTAATGTATGAAGTTATCCAAAATTTTGCCTTAAAATTACAGAAACCGAAAATTGCAATAAAACTATTGGACAAAACACAGGAAATCGGAAACCAAACTACTCAAAGACCCATAGAGTACATTATTAACAATCCACTGGTATCTGGTAGATTTTTCCCTTCAAAATTCCGTAGTATAATCAGTTAATCGAAAAATATAAAATTTGTGCACTAGTTACTTTATATTATTAGCAGTGTTATCACTCTAATAAAACCTAAACTACTATTTTGTCATCTCGACATATTACTCTTCATTGATATTCATTAAATAACGATTCGATCACAATAAAAGGTCAAATAGAATGGAAATAAAAACTCAACCACTGACTTATTAAACAATAGATTACATAATGTCATATATATATATATATATATATATATATATATATATATATATATATATATATTATATAAATATACAGATATTTCAATATATATTGATTATGATTACCTTTAAATATATACATATCTACTTAAAGCTGTATAAAAAGTGCAAGTAGCAGTCAATAAAATCCACAAATGAATTTGGAACTAGAAAATGCAACTTAACATCTCCAAATATATCTACGTTAATTTTAAATTCGGAAGAATTAAAAAAAATTAAATCACTTGGAGGATGTTGGATTCGTCATGCAGGGTCATCAAATTGGCAATTGATTGGCATCCATTACGATGGTGGATTAAATAAGAGACATCAGACAAAAACAGAAGACATCCGACTCAAAAACAAACTATACCGTTTACTGGGAAGACACTTCAAATTTTACATTAACTTGAAGAAATGGGTTTCTTAGTTAATTATAACCTTTATTTGGAGTAATGGGATTAAAATATAGGGTTGCAGTAAAACATCAAAACATAATTCTTTGTTTAATTACCAACGCTTATCGCTACGTAATCAATGAAGAACTGCGCGATGACTTCAAAATTGATTTAATGTATGAAGTTATCCAAAATTTTGCATTACAGAAACCGAGAATTGCAATAAAATTATTGGACAAAACACAGGAAATCGGAAACCAAATTACTCAGAGACACATAGAGTACATTATTAACAATCCACTGGTATCTGGTAGATTTTTCCCTTCAAAATTCCGTAATATAATCAGTAAATCGAAAAATATAAAATTTGTGCACTAGTTACTTTATATTATTGAAAGTGTTATCACTCTAATAAAACCTAAACTACTATTTTGTCATCTCGACATATTACTCTTCATTGATATTCATTAAATAACGATTCGATCACAATAAAAGGTCAAATAGAATGGAAATAAAAACTCAACCATTGACTTATTAAACAATAGACTACACAATGTCATTATCATTAATCATTTGAAATTCGATTCCGTTTATTAAAGTAGGCTGCGAACACCAGAAACAAGAGACACAAGGCAAGTTGGCGTAGGTACCGTCAACTTCCCCGTTACCATTCCGAGCCAAACACAAATTAAAAAGGAAAGAAAAAAACGAGATATCATTCAATTTACAGCCGGGGTCACTCTTCAGGTGTCGAAACTACGCTTCTTTTGTGTTTACACCTGCCGTACAAATTACAATTAATTTGATATTACGGATCGTTTAAGACGGGAAGCGTCTACAAAAGCAGAATGTTTGGGTTTGTTTCTGGTGGCCGCGTGGGAAGGCGGACGTGAGGGGGGCGGGAGAGAGAGAAGGGGACTCCACATGGTATACGTGAATAAGGATGGTAGTGCTTCAAAAAAAGTCGATTTTTAAATTGATTCATAGATAGTAACCCCAAAACTTGTCCTCATAGCCCATTAGATATGCTTAGTAAAATCTTAATTTATAAAATGAATTTATTACTATTGTTCAGTTGTTAATATGTTTTTTTATTTAATTATTACATTGTTATTAATCGTTTCCGACTAACCTACAATTTGTCTTTATGATAACTTAAATCTAGATATATAACTAGGAGGACCCATCGGCCCTGTCTCAGTCTCAGGTGAAATAATGTTTATACGTGTTAACAGTACACAAGATCAGATGATTTGATACTTGTTCTGGTGGTATCCAAAAGTTGCAATTCTTCAATATTCTCATGCGAATGGAGTCTTTCCTCATGCCCCCTTGCAATTCTTTTGATTTCTTAAGTGACTGTGGGTATGTGAAGATCTCGATGTAGGTAAGGTCCTCTCAGGACTTTTTTCTGAAAATTTAGTATTTTGTTTATGTTACTGTTCTGCAGGACATCCCCATAATTGATCTCCGTATGTCCATATAGGTTTCAGTATTTGCTTATATAATAGCAATTTATTATGTACTGATAATTGTGATTTTCTTTAGCCAATTATAATATTCCAATTAGCCAATACATATTCCTATATTTCAATTCCAGTTCTTTTCTTTTCTTCTTTATATGTTTCTTCCAGCGAAGTTTTGCATCAAGATTTAATGTTATTGGTGCTTGTACGGTCTGATTGTTGATGAACTGCACATGCACATATTTATTTTGATTAATTTTTGTTTTCCAAGCATGTGTCCAATTATTTATAGCATCAGTTGCCTGTCCTAATTTTTATGAGGCTTCTTCACTATTGTCCTCGACAGCTATAATCGCAATATCATCAGCAAATGCAGCCATTGTAATATTCTCCTTTTGTTGTATTTCAAAAGTATAGAGTAGATAAAGCATTGTACTCAGTACACTTCCTTGTGGTATACATGTTTTAACTTATTTTATTGTAGAGTAAGTTTCTTCCTGTTTGATTCTAAACATTCTGGTTGTAATGTACGATTTTAGTAGTTCTGTGTGTTGTTTTGGTAACATTTTCTGTAGATTATGAACAAGACTTCAAACACAGACAAGAATCAAAATATTTTACTTTCTTAGGCTGTTTTTTAGAACAGATCCGTGACCTCGTGTCTTATCTACTCTATTATTTGTCCAAAATATAAAACAGACTCTGATTGCGAAAAAGACGTTGCTACAACACAAAAAATTTAGTTGGCAAAAACAAGTTATGTATTAGAGTTGCGTAATTTTATAATTTTATGTAACAAAATTTTATTTTTATAGAATACTATGAAGGAATTATAACAGATATCAAAGCAGATAGTGAACTTAATTAATAAAGAACTCATCTATCAATAGTTGAAAGAATTTTGATATTTGAAGAATCATCTCTGGTAGATATATTTGAAGGTCTGAAAATATACAAAAAAATTGATTTCTTCAAATTCCCGGGACACAATCTCGATAACCTGCAAATTTTTAAATTTAAATCGGTGAAACAACCATAAAATAAACGAAAAATCAATGCAAATTTTATCAAAAAATCGATATTGTAATGCTTAAATCGATATAACATCCCTATTATACGTCAACATCGCGACTATCTCTTTTGTTCGATCCGTGAAAAAGATTCGACACGACTATTTAAATATCCATCAAGGTGGTACTCTCGCTGGGTACTGTCTCAGTTTCAGTCGAATCGAATCTCTGACAGTTCGGAGGTTTTTGTTTCGCCGAAATAAATAGGATGGGTTTCGTCATGAAAGACACTTTTTTTTCGAGGTATTTATGTTTCGTTTTAGTCGCCTAATATGTTTTTAATATTCCTAGAAAATACTTGTGGTTTTATTCCACTGGTTGTTAATGTGTTTGGTAGTCAATAGAAAATAAAATTGATTTGTTCGTGTTATTAGACTCCCTACAATATGGAGTTTAATCGTTTATATTCTCGTAGAAACATTAGGAAACGTCAATATATTTTTAATTATAGAAATTAATAAAAAGGAAATTATATTTATCGACTTGGAAAAGACATTTGTTAGAGTAAGTAGAGAAAACCAAAAGAGAATGAAAATGGTATTTATTACTTTTGGCTCTGCCATCACCATGAATATCGTTTTGTAAATATTCATTATCATTTCATATACTCATTATTATTCAAATTTTAATGTCCCACTTTTGTTAATTAGATATTATTAACTTTCCTTATCTAAATGGTCTAACTAAGAAATTGTGTTAGTTTTGTTAATTGTTAATAAATTGTGGTAATAAATCCATGGTATCAATGTATCATTGTATAATTAATATATCATATCTAGTATCAATGTAATATAAATGTTTTATAACTTATATACAATTTATTTTCGCTTAAATACTCATTCAACAAATAAAAATTTGAAATAATATGGGTTGAATTAAATATATTCCGTTATTTTATTCAACTTTCTCTACTTCTACCAAATAGTCCATGTAATAATCTATTGGTATACATTTTTATTCTTTTATATACTTGAAACCCTATCTATGAACATCTGAGTTGAGCTTGTATCTAAATTAATAATGACAACTATAAAGATTACATATATAAGATAAATAATGGCTTTTTATTGAATTGTATCTACTTGTTTACTGCATAGTACTTGTTTCATTGGCCTAAAACTAAAACAAGGGTAAACCAACTTTATTCATATACCTAATTTACAGTTAATTTCCTCTCTCACTTTCTTCAGTAGTTCTTGTTTATAAAATACACTTTTTACAAAATATTATATTTTTTTAAAATATATTAATGTTTCTAAAGCAGTGTTACATGATGACTGCAAGATGTATGAAAAATTTTATTTTTAAACATTATTTCATCATCGTTATCATCATAATTAATCCGCAGCCGACCCTAGGGGAGAATATTTCCTGCGGCATTAACAACAGCAGCGTATTGGTTGAAAGGCGTCTAATTCTCACTGTCTTCATTGTACCAGAAGCGTCTTCTTTCCAACCAAATAAGATTCTCTTAATATTGCAGGATTTCAAATATTCTTAACTAATCTCACTATAGTTAGTGATCGGCCACAAGTATTCTGGCTTTTAACAACGTTAATTTTCAATTTTTGGATCGTTTTGGATGATATTAATCCATGTTCCTTCGGATGCGACATGTTCATTGCTAAAAAACATGGATTAAGATAAATCATTGTAGCATGCGTCTCAGAATCTCTTCATCAACTATGCATTGATTGTCGCATTCTAAAGGAATGACTTTATTTCAAATACTATCCCGGAGATAAACATACAGAATTCACCTGAAACATAATGTAAATTTGAAGTCTTGTATTTACAGATGTTAAACTGTGGAAGTATTCTAGTCTCGAAATCATACAGAAGGATTGACAAGCCAGGCGTTCGAAAGCACCTTCTTAAAGAAGCAAAAGCTGCTGCTGCTATTTGACCGATTAGGCTTATTATTTTAGCTGTAGATGCCATTTTTTCCGTTGTATTATTGATCCCAATTAGTTGAACACCTGCATTTGCGGTAATCAGATTTACAATAGCAGACGGACTATCAGTTGTAAATACTTTGGTCTTTCCTTCGTCGTTTACAATCCATATGGCTTTAGAGTGGGTAAAATATCATGAAGAATGCTGGAAGCGTCAACATTTGTATTGGTATATATAGCACTATCAGCAACGTAAAATGTGTAGCTTCTTATTGATCGCTATGTCTGTTTTTAAAAGGTTTTCGTATAATAATTACTACGTTGAAAATTAATGGAGAGACGAGAACTCCTCAGTACTCACATTCAGCTGATGAAATCATCCTAAGATATCTGAAGTAGTTTATCCTAGTGATGACATCCTATCTATTAGTGCTATCTATGTCGTGATATATGCTTACCAAATATGTTGGAAGCCAATCAGAATTGAAATAATGGAGCAAACGTATCGCACGTAATATTTAAAAGGGATTTTAATAACAAATTTTAAGCATCAATTAACAAAATAAAATGTCCTAAAATATTAGGAACGATACCTGCAATCCAATAAAAAATGACCATTAAAAAACGAAATGTAAATGTGAGTCACAACTTAAAAAAGATGGAAAATATACCTGTATAATTGGTCCGGTCCATCGACCAGAAGCACGAGAATTATATTTTTGAGTGTCATGCAGCAAAGTATCCCATCACATCCCGTCTTTCCTAGCCGAAAACATGTTTTGACACCCAAACAAAGGTCGAAATGTGCAAGTCAACGTCCAGCTACCCGAATTACCTACGCGGGATGAAAGAAACGGACACTTTTGTCCGAATATTCAATTAATAAGGAATGAAAAATCACACGGCCTAATGAGACGATTGTTGGACGGATACGTGCGGCTGAATAACTACGATCGCTCGGTAGCTGACGGATTGCCTAATGACGTTAGAATCACGAAGAATTCTAGATGAAAAAAAGCTCGACGTAAATTAGAAAATGATGTCATTCGCTTAACGTATAACAATCCACATATTAAAACCATCAATATACTATTAGTTTGACCTGTATAACGCTTAGACAAATCAAAATCTATTAAATATTTCTATTGATACATCTCGAATAAAAATATCAAATAGTAATATTTTCGTATATCGTAATTACATTACTAGCTAAACACTGAATAGGTATTCTAGAATTAGCATCAATTAAAATTATTTCCATTCTTGACATTATATTGTTAAAATAATTTTCAACAAACTCATTTAGCAATAACTGTCTTTTATTATCGTAATTTAATTGAAATTACTATGAATCTAATCTAAGTTTGTTGTCAGTTTGTTTGTTGACAAAACAAAGAGTAATATAAAACCTTTCAAAATTATTAAGTTTTTAATTGATGGCACTTTATAAACAATTTTTTAAAAAACTTTTTATGTAGTACAATCACATTTATCTTTTGCTATCGCTATTATGAGATCAAGTGTGGATATTATATTCACACACCATGATGTGGATATGGGGACAAATTTTAATTATGCCATTTCAACAACTGTCAGAGTATGTTAGGTGGATACAAACCAATATCTGCCTATTTTTAAATACAAATAATTTTAGACTTTATTATAATGTAAATACGCATAAACATTTCATGAGAAATTTCGGGACATACAAATAACGGAAGTTAGTAAACAAAATTGTAAAGTAGTCCGTATTTTTATAACATAATATATCAATACATATTAATTATTGCGAGAAATAGCCGATATACCTAGTGTTCAGTTATATGTAAAAGCAATTTAACAGAATGAAAGGAATATTCGATAACATATAGTGGATACTTACGAATGCCGTCATTGAAAGTGAAGTATACATTGAAGAAATACCAAGTAGACACAAGTAGAAAAAAATGGAATGCCCGTAGCTCCTTTTGCAGACAGTGATACCAAATAATATACTAAAACACCTAGAGAATCTTAAACAGATGGGATATGATACGAAGAGAATGTGGAGGTATACAAAGCAATTTACAAACCAATCCTAACATATGTTTGCGAGACGTGGATATTGTCAAATAGGGATAAAATTAACATTCAAGTAGCAGAAATGAAGATGACTTCAGAAGGAACAAAGATGGTGTAACAAAGGTGAAAAGTTGATGAAGCCAAGAAAAGAGAAAACTCAAGACAATATAGAGGACACAAGACACTCAAGGGGATATGGGAAGCTAGGACGGAAAGTAGAAAAATCAGGAGGTATTTCAAGTGAATCTGGGATGATGAAGGTACCAGAGAAATGTTTCAAAGGAAAAAAAACACTTGGAATAAGAGAGAATAAAGAATATATAAACATATTTAGATCACTAGGTAGCCAAACACTATTGACCTATAACATTAGTCATACGTAGTTCATGCTTCAACAATATCTCAACCTTCCCTTAAACCTTAAGAACATAAATTACTATTTGATAGACCTAAGACAATGAAAATAATTGTGTTATGAGATATCAGTATTATTATAAATATGTTACTCTTATTTCACATTAGGGACTATTATATTTCTGAAGAAAAATCTGTTGCAAATTAAGGGATGTTTACTTCCCAAACAGATAAAATCATTCCGAACTACTACCGAACGCGATTATCTGATTGTCTTTCGCATCCACGACGATAAATATTAATGACGCAAGTCGATAGTCACTCGAGAGCTTTCCGTTTCTTCGTCTTGTTTTCCGATAATTATTTATATATTCACGTTCGAGAGGTATTTCGAGATCTCTTGGTCTTCGATTCTCTTGGGAATCGATACATCACTGATTTACATACTCTAATTATTTTATTTCATATTAGGTTACTCATAAATTAATTTAAACTATTTTTTAAAATGATTAATCAATTCAAAATAGCAGTGACACTAGTGTCAATATATGTCTGTCTAAAGTTGTAAATTCGTTTTACAGTCAGACAATATTATCCTTGTAAATTTATTCTATTTAAAAAGAGATAGAATGCTGTAAGAGAAGTTCGAACATGTAACGGAATGAGCCTGCAAAAGTTGTCCATTTGCCAAATTCCCAAAATATTATAATTACGGGTTATAAACCGGCAGTATGGACAGGGTCACTAAAATATCTCAAAAAATGAAAAAAAAACAATATAATCTTAAATTCAACAAAAACAAACCGTGTTTATGCGAAACAGGTGATGAATCAAGATCAATCTTGGTGTTTCAGAGATCAAATATACGAGATGTATAAAACAGTAAGCAGTTTTTTCAATTAAACATAATTTAATACAATTATTTCAGAGAAAATTGTTAGTCTGGAAAGTATCCACAAATATCCAAAAGATATACAGCTATTTGAGAGATGTAGAACATCCGTTCATATATTGTTGGATAATCTAAGATTTAAGTGGTGCAAAGGTAACCCACCAAGGTTTTTAATGGAGCTTCCAGAGACTGCTTTTAAAATAACATAATTTTTAAAAACATACAGCAAAATCAAGGAAGAATTATATCAATTCATATATTTAAAAGGACCATGAATATTGCAGAATGGTACATTGGGTTGCTCATGGCAAGGTGACAATAAATATAGTATAAAGACAACAAAGGTTCATGGAAAAAGGTAAATGTTGGAATAACTATCGATTAGGTTTTTTTAGTAATAACATTTATTCGTTGCAGACAGTCCAAGGGTGACTACCATGAAGAAATGAACCATAACTTGTCTTTGCAGTAGCTTGAAAATCAGCTTTTAAAAAACTTGGAGGAACCATCAGTTATGTACAATGCACCATATATGTATATAGTACACTGGTTGAGAAAATCCAAGCTCATCAACAAAAGCTGCAAATAAGTAATGGCTTAAAGTGCATAAAATAAGTTTCGAGGAAATCATGTTAAAGAATCAACTATTTCAAATTATTACTCGGTAAATATAAATGAAGTATTTAATAGGAATTATGTAATGTACTTTTTTGGAAATAAGCCTGAGGAAAGATACATAGTAGATCAGATTACTGAATGTTATGGCCACAAAGTATTACATCTTCCTCCCTATCACTGCATTTTTAATCCAATTGAGTTGACATGGGGTACTGCAAAGAATTATTATAATAGATATTCAGGTCGAGGAGGATATTCAAACCAGAACTGTCTGAATTTATGGAAAGTGGTATTGTCGAAAATAACACCTTCGGTTTGTATGAGCTCGATCAGACACATTGAGGAATAAATTGACAAATGGTAGAATCTTGAGCAAGTTTTTAATAGATTGGAAATAAACAGCTTGGTTATTAGCTCGATTAGTGTTTCTGAAAGTGTCTGTAATTTAATAAAACTTTATGAATGTTGGTTTATGATTCAATGTTGACGATTACCAAAACAAGGTGTTGAAAGGAGAAACCACTAAAGGTCAGTATACAATTAATATACTACTGTAATCTATTGTATTATAGAGTGTAGAAAGTTAGAAAGATAGTGTGTAGAAAGCTCTATGAGCATGTTTGTTATTGTTCAGAATATACATGAACGTTTAGTTAACATGTATGAGTAGAGAAATAACACTAACGATTTTGCAGATATGAAAGAAATATATAAAGAAATATTGTGGGTGCAACGAGATATTATAGGAGTGATTACTTACTTCGAGACCATGAGATACCGACTGTAACCCAGGAAACTAAGAGTATTTCAAGAATATACGAGGACAGACTGCATTCTCGTGTCATTATCGAAGTAATACAAAATTTTTGTATAACACCAGAATAGGAGATAGAGACTCAAAAGAATCAAAACACTTGATCTTATGTAGTATAGTATAAATTAATGAGAGGCAATTAATAGAAAAAGAGCAGTGTTAATACAAGAACATTTTTACACCAGAGACTATAAGGAAGATAGGGCCGATGAGTCCTTTTAGATATATACCTAGATTTAAGTTGTAAAGACAAATTATAGGGTAGTCGGCAACGACTAAATGACAATGTAATATATAAATAAATAAAAACATAATCATATTATTTTCATTGAGGAAATTGTTTTACTAGATATTCTGGATTGTTGTTGAAACAACTATATTTATTTGCAAAGAATACTTTTATTTAAATCAATTACTGATTATTAAAGTTTAGGTCCAATTTAAACATTTGATTTGCAATTTCTTTAGTTGCATCAATTTTTTAAAATATTAATCACCCTCTCAATCATTATCAATTTCAATTTCAACACTAATACAAATACTCTACTATTTATGATAGATATGCAAATGAATAACAACCAAATCAAGGTATTAACCTTTCTTTGCTCTCCTTCTCTTTCTTCTGTAATTATTAAATGTTCAGAAAGTTTGATGAATGTTTTGAAGCGCGTGTACCACATCGCAGGCACCTGGAAAATATTTCTTGTGCCAAAAATTCGCCACGCCTACCATGATTAATGGATTGTTTTTTCTTTCGCTTTTCGAAAATTAATACGAAAAACTTTATGACCCATAGAAAATCGCGTATCGGTCACAGTCCAAACGATCCCGTTGACTGATTACAACGTATCAGATGCCTTTCGAACTACAACAACAGCACCAGAAGAGAAAAAAAACGACCCGTAACTTATCTAGCCGAGTTATTAGTTTAATTATAACAATTTTTTCGATGAAATAATCGCGTTGTAATGGTGTTTTTTTAATGTTATTTGTACACGGTGCAGCCATCCAACCATGAGATCTAGTTATGAGTTTGTTACCAGACAGCCTCAAGTATCCACACCTTCCATTACGGCTACCACACTGCTCATTATCTAGTCATAGAACCGAAATTTTTAACAAGATTTGAAATAATGAATACGTGAACAATGATAATTAATATCGGCGCTGGCCGCGGTGAGTTGGCTCGTGAAATTATACGGAGGCTGGTCAAGAAGTTTGTTAATGAATTCAGAGATGGTGGTGATAGATATCAATGAATAGAAGAACAAGACTTCTAGACGTTGTGTTTACTAACAATTCGTAATAAAACGGTATCTAGTAATGAGCATTCGGTCGGTTTATATTATATAGGGTGCTGCAAAAATATATTAAACGGCCTTCTTATTTTAAAGCTAAAATCCAATCTACAATAAAGCAACTTAGCTATATTGATTTATAATAAACAAATGTGTTAGACATATTCTAAAAAAAGTAGAAGTAAAGCATTTAAAATTTCGCCATATTAAGAAAACGCCTTTCAGAAGGATTACGAAACAATGACTTATTGATTACTTAAAGATGCCTAATAATCATTCCCGCATACCAACGTTTGTATTCTTTGATGCCCTTAGAATTTATTCAAATTATTGATCTTCCACTTTACAGAACAAAAATTGCTTTTATTCTATTAACGGGACGAAAAGATAAACGAAAACATTGAACTAGGATTTATCAAGGCAAATAACCTAAATTTGATTAGAATGAAAAGTCAATGGTAACTGTAAATGAAATAATAAATGTTAAAAGAACACCAGGACACAGGAACACAGGAAATGAAATAGAATACTGAATAAAGTCAAGTAAACATACTATCACTATATGAACTGTACTTAAATGCAAAAAATAATAAGCCTAAGTAATAATTCTAAAGAGTGGCCAATAATAGTACAAACGCCGGTTGGGAACTGCGAGAAAAGTATTACTTAAATCAAGTCAGTGTTCCATATTTGCTGTTGTTTGTCCCATGTTAATTCTATATATGTTAGTTAGTAGTAACTACAATACAAGAAAAATTACATTATATATATTTGATGATGCATGTTTTATTTTCTTAAACCTTTAGAAGCTCTGTAATTCAAAAAAGTGTACTCAACATTGTATCAAATTTCCCTGTAACATATCAATAAAAAATTATATATATAACAAATCAATTGAAAGGTTACCGGCCTACCATAGTAAAATACATTTTTTTTATTCAACATAATTCCCTTCAATGGTGATACACTGATTATAGCGACACTCCAACATTTCTATACCATTTTTGTGGTACGATCTGTCCTTTGTTTCAAAATAGGCCTTAGTTTCAGCGATCACCTCTTCATTCGACGAAAATTTCTTTCCAGCGAGCATTCTTTTGAGATATGAGAACAGGAAATAGTCACTGAGGGCCAGATCTGGAGAATACGGTTGATGAGGAAGCAATTCAGATGAAGCAGTCAATGAAAATTATTCCATGCGCATCCCAAAATACAAACGCCATAACATCGCCAGCCGACTGTTGCGTTTCCCCACGCTTTAGCGGGTACATTGTGTGCAGTCCACTCAGATGACTATCGATTAGACTTCGGAGTGAAATGATGGAGCCATGTTTTATCCATTGTCACATATCGACGCAAAAACTCGGGTTTATTACGCTTGATCATCTTCAAACACTGCTCCGAATCATCAACCCGTCGTTGTTTTTGCCCAAAAGTGAGCTCGCGCGGCACCCACTTTGCACAGAGCTTTCTCATGCCCAAATGTTCGTGAATGATATGATGTACACATTCAGTTATTATCTTTAGATTGTCTGCTATTTCATTCAATTTCAATTTACGGTCATTCAAAATCATTTTGTGTATTTTTTAAATGTTTTCGTCGGTAAGAAGCTCTTTGGGCGTCTACTGCGTTCACCGTCTTCGGAGCTCATTTCACCACGTTTAAACTTAGCATACCAATCCTTGATGGTTGATTTTCCTGGGGCAGTGTCCGGCAATTCGGCATCAAGCCAAGTTTTTGCTTCAACTGTATTTTTTCTTCTCTTCAAAAAGCAATATTTTATCAACACGCGAAATTCCTTTTCATCCATTTTTTTCACAATAACAAAAGTTGCTTCACAAAATGCTGTAATTCACAAATGATCACAAATTCACAAATTTATACAGGCATCTTTTGACTCTTAGGGCTAACTAAAAACAGATGGATTTAATTCTAGTAGAGCCATCTATGTGTCAGGCCATATATATATATATATATATATATATATATATATATATATATATATATATATATATATATATATATATATATATATAATGTATAAATAACCCTGTACTCATACAAATCGTCTATTGCGACCAAAACAACCACCTCACGCAAGGATTCGGAAGAATTTTAGCCCGCATTTAAAATGACACTATTTAAAACGTCAAGAAGGTAGCTATAATATCAGATCAGACTAACATCAAATCTAAAAGGTAACAATAACAACATCAGCTTATTGTTTTATCTCTTTAGAGGACAAACTCTCCTTTGCATCCAAAAAATCTAGAATTCCAATGTTCTTTAGAAAAAGTTCTCAAAATAGATAGCCTATAGAAACCAACGTTTTTATATCGGGCGACTGGTATGTCATTCGATGGCTCCAGTCGTTAAAACAATCCGACGAAGCGCCTGGTTGAATCTTGCAAGTCACGGGGCCTTGTTGTTTCTTTTGGCCAAAAACGCCACTCGACGGCCAGTGAGAGCTTAATTTGGGGCCTTCCTTGAAAGGGGAACTTGAATATAACTGACAGCGAGTGTATTAACGGTCTGCTGCCGTTGCTTGTTGGGCTACCGGACGAATTGAGCTCTTCTCACCAACTGATGAACGGTTATTATGTTAAAGATGCGTCTTTTCTACCTTAATTGGACGCATTATATATATATATATATATATATATATATATATGAACCAAATATGTGTTAAATATTTTAAGCAAATATTATCCATATAATGTTCCAAAACAAAGGAAAAATACCCATGTTCTGTTCTGATACTTATCATAATAACATTTTTATACTTATAGTACATACAAAATATCGAAGTATGAGGCATAAAATTTTAATTATTATAAAAATTATTTTTTATAAACTTTAACCTTTATTTATTTCAGGTTGGTTCGAAGTAAATTCACTGTGCCAATAATATAGCGAGAACTAAAAGGCCATGTTAATGACTGTCATGTTTATGTAGTAGTAATAAAAATGTGAAACCCATCGAATATAAGGCGAATATATTAATTAATCTTCTGTTTCAACCTCCTAAAAATTGTCTCCATCAATGTCATCGCAGAGTTCAATTAAAAATATTGAAGATGAAGAATTTGTGCTATCAGTGGAAACGTCATTTTCTTACCTCAGACAGCTTGAGAGCTAGTTAAGAAGTTAAAATCGTTCAATCGCTTATTCTGTACATCTGGAAGAAAACTATGAATCTGTCAATATTTTAATAGTTTTTTTCAAAATACGAAGTGTATAAATGACAGTTTGTTGGAGATTTAAAGATGATAAGGTTTCTAATGGGACTACAAAATGAATATATAAAATATCTCTATTATCTCTGTAGGATACTAGAGAGCATATCCTCAACACTACGCTCAGCGATCAGAACCACTAAGAACTACATTTTGTACAGAGAATTAGAATATTAAATTTGAACAAATTGCTGAACCTAATATTTTATGAATGCCGCTTTTACACATCAAGCTTTTTAAACAAAATTATACCAAATTATCCAAAGCTGATATAAACGAAGGTTAAAGCTAAAATTTGTGTTAGACGGACGTATGTTAGAATAAATCTATCGAAATTTCATACTCACTTCATTCAGTCATCACAGTCAAAACCGTATGCAGCGATTTATTAAATCCTTTTCAACATGATCGATAAGATAATACCGTATTACAGAAATTAATGGGTCAATACTACGAGCTCGCTGAGTTAAAAAAGTGACACATTAACCAAATCAATAACACTAGCTAATACAGTAAGACAACATGATAATACACATAATAACTAATTTCGAAATAATATTTTGTTATTCAACTTTTATTTCAATTAAGTTAAATTTGTGTTTTTAATGTTAACACATTCAAATAGAATCAAAGTTCACTCAAAAGTTTATAAGTATTATTTGATAGTTTCCTAACTATAAGTAACTCTAAGTAACGTCAATGTTTCATAACTCTTCTTATTGCTATTTGGGTTAATATGGCAGTTTTTCAATATTTTATGCTTTCATTTTTACTAAAATCTCAGTAGTAGGTGTAGTTTAAAAATAAGTGCTTTTGGAATATAGAGTTTCTATATAATTATTGTAAATGAATATTTTAATAATTATTTCTTACGATCATCATGCTTACGATCATATTATTTAATTGTATATATTTCTAGAGGTAATATTGTTTAAAAGAATGTATAAGTAATAAGTATTATCACATTTAACATTAAAACACTGGATGAGCATGCCATAATATTAAAATTGTACTATAAAAATATTTATTCCTGATCTTAATAAAGTAATTAAAAAAAACAGAGCCGGCTCGGTGGCGCAGTGGTAAAGGAGATGGGTTGGTCCTCCTACTGTTTCGATAGTCGCGGGTTCGAATCCTGCTGGCGCATGGTTGTAAATTTATGTTAGTGATAGTTGGTAAAAGGAGACATTAATATATATATATATATATATATATATATATATATATATATATATATATATATATATATATATATAAAAGAAAACAGAGCAAGACGTAGGACAGAAGATATAATTCTGTCCAGTGATATTTATTTCACTATTTTTTATGATTCCCATATTTCTATTAAGAAAGAAACAATTTTAATAACCCTTTGCTGGCTTTTATTAACACGTATTAAACACATTTTATATAAGATATGGGCTTTTACTGTGTTTTTTTTTATGAAGGGGCGCTGAGGTAAACATAAAAAGACGGACAGTTATAGGCACTTCAGTTGCTTATGCAGGTATCAACCAACTGACTTCTCGTGCAATAATAGATCCGGTGCATATGGTTAACTAACGATATAAATCAACATTTTATTTATTCTTTAATGTATTCTTTAAGGCTCAGGTTTTAATTATTCTGAACGATAGAATGATATGAATGGAGATTCCAATTGAACGGATACATCTTTGTTTATAAAGTTTGGGCCATCTGTTTAGTTTTTTACGACAGAGTTAACATCAAAATTTAGATGATTGTTGATTTGAATGACGGTAGATTTCTTAACCCAAATTTACACCCAATTTTTTTGTGATTGTATTTCATGAAGATATCGATTTTTTTAAATGTTATCATAATTATTTAATGTTATTATAAATATTATTGATAAGTATTTCTTCTATTTTATTTATTTTGTATTCTTCATTTTTCTAAAGTATGGTGCCTTTAGAGTACTTGGATTTTGGACTAAAGGATTAAGAAGACCCCCACTTCTTTCTCTATCGTATCTATGGAAATTCAATATTTTTCAGGTCAATATGACATAAATCAAGGGGTGTAAAGTTCAACCAATCTGCATGCAAATATTTAATTGGTAAGAAAAAAATGTTAAAAATTCATTTGCTAAAAGGCCAATAACGACAATGTCAAACCAAATTGTGGATTGCTTTACAGCTATTTTTTGGATATATTAGAGAAGAGAGTTTAGTAAATTTTTATATTGTAAATTATTAACTTTTACTACTATTTTTCCATTATTCCGGATTATTGTTTATTTATTACATTTTTATAAGTCGTTGCCAATTAATATAAAATTTATTTTTACAATACTCTACAATAATTGGCCATATCTTTGTCTCTGGTGTATTAAGACTGCACTTTTTCTATTGCATACTTCTTACTACACAACACTACACAAAATTACATTGTTGGATTAGAAAAACTCAAAAGGTTTTTGTCCTGTTCTGGTGTTATATAAGAGTATTATATCTCTTGGATAACAACAATGGCAATTCTCTCGATTTCTTGAGTTACAAGCGGCATTTGAAGGTTTCGGTATAAGTAATCAGTCTAGTAGTATCTGGTAGTTTCTACAATACTCCCCAGGACTTTGTTCTGAAAAACATGTATTATATTTATATTACTTTTAGTGGAACATGTTTATAATTGAATTCCAAATGTCCATATAGCTGTCAACATTTGTTTACTAATAATTTTGCTTTCCTTCCAATTAACCAATTACATTTTTCTATATTTGAATTCCAGTTATTTCCTTTTCTTTTTTACATTTTCCTTTCAGCGAAGTTTTGTATCAATATTCATTTCGAGACGCTATATGGAATGACAATATTATTTATTGTTATTGGTATTTATGCGGTGTAATTATACATATATATATATATATATATATATATATCCAGTTTTACTCTGGTTAATTTTTGTTCTCCAGATTTAGGTCCACTATTTATATTGTCACTTGCAATGGCGCATAACACTCAAACAATATTCTTTGTTGACAAAGTTTCACAACAGAAGTAACTTATAATGAATAACAGCACAATTTCCGATAATTATTTAACCACTTTATCTTTGAGAATGTCATATAAAGCTATAGGAAGTGTGTCTATCCATGACTTTCTTTTGTTATTACCGAATATGTATTTCCAAATTCGTTTCGCATGTAACCGAACATGAAGGTGATCTATCTCTTGAAGATTTTTTAGAAGTTTGTATAAGGATAAAAGATTGGAGTGGCTTCTTGAACGATAATTTGAATATTACTCTACAACAAGGTGGGGCACACAATGGGTGGTACAAAGAAAACCAACAGTAGTATTGTTAACCCTCTGTGGTATCACTACATAGTATAAAACAAAGTCGCCTTTTCTGTCCCTATATCCCTATGTGCGCTTAAATCTTTAAAACTACGCAACGGATTTTGATGCGGTTTTTTTCAATAGAAGGTTTATATGTATAATACATGCATAATATACTAAGGCAACATTGCTAATTTAGAGGATTCTAACGTGATGTCGTAAATTAACCTATTTTTTTAGGCTTATTTAGCAATTAGCAAAAACGCTGCCTAACCCTACGAGTTAGATCAAATTAATGTACTACAGTATTGTACACCATAAAAAGGTCTACTAAAAAGTCCGCGATGGTATATGTTTATCTTTTAGGGATAACCCACATTAACCATTTTTATTGTTTACTTTTTACGTGAGAAAATGGCTTATTTACGAAGCTATTTTAAGCAATACGGCATTAATCCTTATCGAATTAAGTACCTTAGATACAGTGTGCAATTAATATAGATCAATATGTTTCCTTACAGCATGTAAATTAAACAAATATTTTCGAAGATATTACAAATTTAAAATTTGCGTTTAAAAATGTGTAATGTAATAAAAATTGTATGAATTTAGATATTCCAAAGATAGCAGGAAATCTTCATAGTAAGTATAGGGGAAGAGGAATTGTTTTACTCCAAATTTAATGCGCGCAGGCCAAGGGCAGTAATGAATGAACCAAAAATACTGGATCGATTTTAATCATGTTTTCATTGAGTGACATAGGCACATATATTTTATGCCCGTGCAAAGTCGGAGCGGGCCGCTATGTTTTTATATACAACGTTCATATTTTTTCTGTAGTGTATTTAATTTAGTATCAGCATTGCACCCGTGCGAAGCCGGGGCGGGTCGCTAGTATTAGATATCAGGATATGCGCAGAGATCTAAGCCACAAGGTAAAAATGATCAGGGTTTGCAAAAGAACACGAAAAGATATTGCATGAATATGAAAATATATAAAGTACAACCCTTTGAGCTAATATAGTCAGACTGTCGAATTTTAAAACTATATGCGGTGCACCTAACTAAGTTTGGTCTTAAATCTAAAATAATTTGCAGGAATAATTACTAAATAATTGTAGTTAGTAACTAATTGTAATATGTGTGTCATGTGCTCTTTAAATAAAACAAGCAGCAACCAGAAAATGACTTCTTGTATAAAATGGTGCTATGTTTTTGAAAGTATATTTGCCTAAAATAAGGCAACTAGTTAAAGGAACATTTCCTGTGAAGAATGTTAATGTTTTTTTGTTAATATTTTAATGTTTCCAAGTATGTTTTCATAGATTTTGCAACCTGTGGTTGGGTGTTGTTATGCTGAAGAATAACAATGTTGTCTTTGCTCGTATTTTTACCGTTTTTCGCTCAATAATCGGCTCAAAATTATCAATTGCAGTCGATAGGGATGCCCATTAGTTCCCAATCTATGAGGATCAGTTTTAGATTTTAGTAGCTCGTAGAATACCACACCAAGCTGATACCACCATACTCAATGCATTAGCTGCCATGGTAGGTGCCATAGTTATTCGTGTTTTCGTTGCTGTTGATGTTTATACATGATCAGTTGGCTTCCACGATATTTTTCACATTGGATGAACGTAATGGATTAACTTTTTGTTACCAACAACAATACAATACAAACATACCTTTCCGATATTGCTACTGAAGCAGAATTTTACACATAACCAAACGACAGAATTACAATTTATTAGAATTCTCTTTTTCATACAGCATAACATATCTAATCTCTTGGATCATTTTCACATTCTTAAAACGATTGGCGATGGTTTTATTGAGCTACTCCCAAAAATTCTGCATATTCCTCTTGCATTTGTTTTAAAATTTGTTTTCTCTATCCAGAAAACGCTTCTTGTTTTTGGTGTCAAAAATAACCAATTTCAAAACCTCGAATTCACATGTTCAAATCGATGTGCGTGGTTGTCATAAAACTTCCTTTTTCTTGAAATTGTAGTAAATTTCTCACAAATGCGATTTACTCGTAAAAAATTAACACACTTGCACCGCACTGAAGAAATAACTTCACCAACATGAGGTTGATTACAAATTTACGCCATATATTTTGTTATATAGCATAAATTAGTTAATTAACGTGTAAACATTTAATATACTATTACTATTACTGAGTACTATATTATATGCTATATATTTAATAAATATGGTTTATATAATTTATGATTGAAGGTGTTGAAAAGCGTGTTTCTCTACAATCCAGGAACTACCAAAACATTCTTTTACGTCCCGTCATATCCTGGTCATTTTCTAGTTATTTAGATGGGCCGCCGACCATTCTTCGCCGCTCCGCCACTAACACAAAGACGCGACGGTAGAAAAACGCGAGATGGGAGTAAGAATAATACGGCCGTACAGGTGTGAAGATTAGATCACGAAGATTGATGGTTCCTTTTCATCATTTAGCCACCAGCGTCAGCTACCGGATTAAAATATCTATTATTGAGACCTGAAAGGTGAACAACAAGAGGACGATAGGAAAAAAAGGAGAACTTATTTGCCCGTTAAAATAATGATGATGAGAGCGGTCATTATACCGGGGGTATTATGATAGCGACGGTGTCAGAAATTAAATTAAACTGTGTGGTATTTGACTACGGCGGCGATATCAAAGGCTCGAGGAGACGGACTAACGATTCATTCCGGCAGAGAACAACAGTGAGGGCCGTTGCGTTCGTCTACAGGGGCGAGATGAAAAATCGCTCGCGTTTAGAATATCTAAAAACGTATTACGATTAGTTTTTTTACGGGATATCTTCGACAGACGATACTTTAAAATGATTTAGGATTGATGTTATCATCTATGCGAGTCGAGGAGTTGAAAACGTATCTGGGATTGTTAAATAATAGTTGATGCTTTCATATTTTTTTACATTGTTTTTTTCTAAACTTCAAGCTTTTTTATACAAAAATTGTTATAGTCTGTTCAAAATAACAGTAAACTCACGTCATCTAGATGTTTAATGTATTGACTGTCGCAATTTGTAAGTTCATTTTAGAATTAGACAATATTTTCCTTTTAATTCTATTCTAGTTATTAAAATATTTTAAAAAATTGAACCGACTTCAAAAAATAAATAAGGAACTCACAAAAAAAGTAAAATATAATCAAACTTAGATTTTTAACAAGACAAAAACGTTTTGAAATATGATATGTACATAATAATCGTTAATGCAGTGATAAAGGCGACAGGACGGTCCTCCTACTGTTGTGATAGTCGCGAGTTAGAATTTTGCTGAGACATGGTCGTAAATTTATGTTTGATTGTTAACATTTGTGATTGTTCTTAGGCAAGAGTGCAAAATCCAACAAAGAAAATGATCCCAGTCAAGCCACTAACCCGGCAGGGTAAGAATGGATATGTTTTTGGATGATTTCTAAGTTGGCCACTTACCAGTCGGTAGGCCGAGGATCGTGGTTCAGAGCCCACGTTAAACTGTAGGTCCCGTCCAGAAAAATGTACTTAAAAAACTAAATAAAAATAAACAAAAACCTTATTAACCTATTTACTACTTTATCTTATATTCTACTCTATACACATAATTCAGCTTAATACCTACCTAAACCTATTTATCTACTTACAATATTATTTTAATTACCACCAACTGACTACTTTGGAGTCAGTACAAACAACAAATTAGATTTGTTTTGTTCGTAATTTAATTTTGCGTATATGACTTATTATGATTCATGATCAATTTAGATGACCTGAGTTCACCTGTTCTATTGAGCGAACTTATACATCACTGTACTGGCATTCACAGACTTTCTCTTGTCTTTTATATGCATCAATCCTACATAAAATAGAGATGTTGAATGGGCGCACCCGTAACAATATATCTTAACCCCTAGAGGACTGTAGGCATAAAATCAAGAACTAGAAGATGTCTTCATTTTTCCTATTTAAAATTTTATTTTATATTTATTTAAGGTTATAGTATGACGGTACTTTTGGTTAATTTAAGAAAAGTATTATTTGTTTAAATGCAAAACTATAATAAGGGTGTTGTTTTCTCTGAGATGAAGGTTAAAATGACAATGATTATTTTCCAAAGGATTCTGTTCCAGCGTAGAAACAACTTTTAAAAGTAAACAGTAAAAAACTTCAGGAAACCTCTTATGAGCTCCTATTTGCATTGCAGACCAGATAGTTATGAATCCAAGTGTGAATGGGGTTTCCTCAAAGAAGATCCTATTCCTAATTGTAATTAATATAATAGCCTTTCGTTAAAATCTACTAGACAAAAGAACTGAAATAATTAAAATATGTATATTCCCAGATCATATCCCTTAACCTATCAAGAAGAAACATAGTCATACGTGATTTCAATTAGTTTGAGTAGTTGTTCAGCTATATTAGAATATTTAAAAATAATTAGAAATAAGTACGGATATAATAATATTTTTCAAAAGAAGTAAATTGAAAGGTTCGAAAACGGAAAATTATAATACGTGTTTCTCCGCAAATCCCTTTGAAACAGACCAATCTATGCCTTCAATCTCAAGCATATAAGAACCAGATAGAATAACGCGAAAAACATTAATAATTGAGTATATGTTATATGTGGCAATATTGCAAGTAAGAATTGTTACATATATTTTGATGATTTTACTATTATATCATATTACCTGAATGTTATTCAAACTCAAGTTCTTCAAGTTATTATTCCTTTACTTGGTAATGCAATATTTATTAATTAATAAATAAATTATATTTAATACGGTATATATATTTTTTTCCTTTTGATATAGATTGTTTTTGATAAATATCTTAGAAGTAAATGTACTAAAAAAATTTAAAAAATATTATAAATAGTTCTTTGTACTACTTTTAATATATTCTACTATTTCCGATAAATACTAATTATCAGGATTTAATGTAATAAGAACAGGATGAAGGTTTCCAACAGTTGTAGTAAAAGAGCAACAAATTCTGCATTAGCGAAGACCTCGTTATGGCCCCCTGGAAAAACATTTTTGCAAAATTAGACATTTTTTTGTTTCCTTTTTGCGTGATTGGTCCTATTTTGCTTAAAAACATGCTTTCCAAAATATATGCTTTCGGATACAGAGGAATATATAGAGAATATTCTCGTTAAATTTTCAGTAAGTTGTTTAAATAAAATTTGAGATATCTTGAGATATTTGTAGCGAAAGTAATTATTGAACGAACACAATAATATGTTTACACAGATGAAGCTGAATGTGTACGTCATTAATTTAAATTGAATGGAATTCGAATAACTTATGATAAGATATAGCATTGATGATAACATTGATACTATTGTAAATTCTAGAAAACTCCGTTAAAATAAATTAAAAAATTGTAATACTTTAGTTAATTTTAATTTTAACGAAGTAGGTGTTTCACGTAATTCCTGGTCAAATTGGTTATGGTTTGTTTGATTGTTTTCATTCTATATTTAAGATTTAATTATAAGCCATTGCTGTTGGAAAATGGCATTGTTTTACTATGGAGTAACTTTCATATTAGTCGGGGGTTATTAACACAAACAACGTACTACGAAACAACCTCAAACAACAAGTACGTCATGTGCTCCACCCATTAGACCTGAGGACACTTACTAAAATGTTCATAACTATTAAATGGTTTAGAATTTTGCTTTGATTCTTGAATGAATATACTATCGATTTATGAAACAATTTTTTTGGCGAGTGCATTGGGATGCATTAATAATATTTCAGAATACTTCGCACTACCACTACGAACCACACTCTTTATGGGTTCTATGGGGATATCGCTGAATCAGTTTGTTGGGCACGTAATATGGGGCATTGACGATAACTCGCAACACTTTATTCTGGAACCTCTAGAGGATATCTATGTTAGATTTGAGAGTAGTACCCCACAGTTTAATACCATAGGTCCAAATGGGCCTGAGTATTGACTTACATAGCAAAACCTTGTTATCTAATGATAATTTAGATTTACTCCCAATCAGCCAGTACATTTGGTTTAGTTTAACCCCAAGTTGTTTGCGTTTTGTCACTATATCTTTTTTCCATGTCAAACGTCGATCAAAATGCATTCCCAGATATTTAACGTTCTCTGTTTGCGGAAGTTCATGATGATTCAATTTTACTTAGGGATATGTTCTTCTACAAAGGGTGAATGTCACATGGGTAGATTTTGTCTCATTTGCTTTGTAATAGTGTTTCTTGAGGTCGGTAGGTCAGCTGTATACAATTTTTGTTAATTTAGTTGACTAATCTATGTATTTGTTCTATTGTTCCATGTTTATTACGGAAGCCAAATTGATGGTCTGGATCTTAATGTAGAGTTTTTTGAATAGTCTATAGATCGCAGGTAACAGTATTATAGGACGATACGAGGTGACGTCTTCTAATTTTTCCCCAGGTTTAAGAATTATAATGATTTGTGCCACCTTCCAAGTACTAGGAAAGTAATTAAGTAAAACCAGGAGCTTTTTCAGAATTGCTTTCTTAATGTGTTGTTTGTTTTACTTCCTTAACAGCAAATTTCTCATGTGGCAGATCCATTTGGAAGATCCCAGGTATTCTTGTCAATTTTAATGGGTAGATGTTGTTGAGGTTTTTAAACCTTTTTTTGTTACTTTCCAGAGAGGATATTCTGTTCCAGTTATCAGTTGGCGTTAAGTCTTCTAAATAGTTTTAAATTCCTTCAGTTTGTTCCTTATTTATTAGCTCTTTCAGCTTTTTTGTGGGCTTGTTGAATTTTCTCTTGGTTTCTTCTGTTCTGGTTTGTTTCCAGGTTTTTCGTAGTTTTCTCGTTTCAGCAATTTTTTGTTTAATTGTTGATGAAATATGATTAAACTTTTGATATATCATGAAACAAATGAAATTACACCTATTTCCCTACTTAAGTAACTTTAAAAAAGTGATAATTAGCATATCCCTAATTGTCGAGTAATTTATCCACGTAAAAGAAAACCAATTACTTTACGTAACTAATTGTCCGTCGTATATCAAGTGTGTTTCGGGAACCGTTTAAAACAAAAGAAAAGAAACAAATGAGATGCCATAACACACCAATTAATCAAAGCGCTAATTGCGCAGCAGAACAAATTTTTCGCCCGGCTCAATTATGTGAAATATATTCCGTTGCCGGATCAAGATAGCGTACGGGGAAAAAACGAACGGCGTAATGTCGGGAAGTAACGTCCGACGATCGAAAAACGGAGGAAAAAACCGTCTATGATCCAACTAACGGGTTACTCGGCCGCGAACTGGTTAGACGACGCGCGTCGGTCAACATGTGGACGTCCGAATGTTTATTTTGGGCTCAATGAGGGCCTAATAAGGCCGATATATTCATGGGATCACCTGAAAAAATATGGGACAGCTGAGATGAGATCGAGTGGCTCCATTTGTGAGCCAACAGCATCCGGATCGATTCGTTTGTTTTTTATTTCGACTCGAGAAAAACTAGTTTATATTTGGTGAGTGAAGTAGTCATCTATCTTTTGTTGTCTATCAACTAAATACCTATGATCAACAGTTTTTTGGAGCCAGTTATGTATCGTTCAGCAGCTTATTTTGTTATGTTTTAATGCACAGGGTGATAGTAACAAACAATTATAAGAATAGTGAAAAATATGTTCAATAAATATCACAGCAAATTCATATTTAACAGTAAAAATGTTTACCTTCCAAACTTGAACAAATTTTACTGGCTGGAAAGCTCCTCCATTATCTCATTCTTGTTCAAAGTAATTGGCTAGAGGTGCAATCTGTTCTGTCTGGCTTTGGAATTTTCAACCAGAGTAATAATAAACAGCGATTTGAAATTTCTCATAACAAGCAAAGCATCAAAATAACGCTTGCCAGTTTATAACCTCATCAATATTGTTTTCAAGAATTTTGCATGCGGTTGAAAATTGAACGACTTTGACAGACTAGTTCGGTTACCCGTTCGAACTTATCAGAGAGCAGTGTGTCTCTTTTACTAGAATAAAATGATAAGGAAAGTATCGTCTGATTCTAAAACAAATTGTGGCAGGTAGTACATTAAACATCTTGATGACGTATGTACAAAAAAACTTTGTTACATGTTAATACTTACATATCTACATGTGTACATGTTACATGACTGGATGTTAATATTATTGTGATGTTACATGACACAATAAAGACGACCAACTTATAGTATAACAAAACAATCTTGACTTAAGCCACTAAGTTGGATGAGGGGGAAAGATAAGAGAAACATAGACATTTCAAAACTAACATTCCATACTTTTATTTAAAATTATTGATATTTCTTTGAAAAAAATATAGATACATCGGGCAGCAGAGACACAGGGACAGTCCCATTTGCTATTAAAATCTAATTTGATTAATCGATAGTTCCATGTTAACTCCCAGATATCATCCTACGACAAGCTTATTCTATATAACCAGATACTGAGACCAGGGTGGAGCTATGGGATTCAGCTGTGAGGATGCGCCAGAGATTCTAATGTCCAAGTAACTCAGATATTCCAAATAAGATAATGTCTTGCCTCTATAAACTTGATCACGCCTTGTTAGGTTTTGCAGTTACTTTTAACAGACTGTAAACAAAATTTGAATTTCTTTCTAACTTAATTGTTGAGGGATATATAGGTTTAAATCCATGTATTCTAATACATCCCAACTGTCTAGGTTAAATCCAACATATTCATTTGTCATTTTAACAAAAAATTACGCACTATAATTTAACAGAAATTTTTCTAAAGGACAACAGTACAATTTGACATTATCTAAATGTTAATAAACTTTGCGACAAAAATTTGTAGTCTAAATAATCCGAATATATTTTGAGTTTATACTCTGGCCAGTATATTTTCAGCCATTATCTATTTGTAAGTAACTAGGTCAAAAATAAGTTAACTTAATTAACCGACTTAACATGATATACCTATAAAATGATGTCTCATTCCTTTGCTATCTGTACGTTCCGTTACACAACAATTCTTCTTAAAAAGAAGATACTATATAACGAGCCAATTTTAATTTTAATATAGCCAGGAAAACGTAGAAAAGTAATAAAGGCATCAATAAAGGCACCATAGGGATGAAATGAACCAATGAAATGCATTTGCTGGTCTGAGTATAGCGTATCAAACAAACCAATAAAATTGATCGAAAAGGTTATTGAAAAATTACTCCCAAGTTGATTATGTTATTGCCTAAGTTAAATCTCTATTTACTCTGTTAATGAAGCATAAGTGTTCCTATTATACATATTATATATGATTTTTTGAGAATGATACCTTTATTAACTATTATTGTTATATTTAACACATTTAACATTAAAAGTAATAGTCAAAATGACTTTAAATATGTTTTATCGGAGACAGTTGAGACAAATGTTACATATAGTTCACCCAGACCGAAAAGTGATTCACCTCGAAGTAGTTGTATACCCAAATATTTAATATTTGTTCACATGATGAGCACAAAACACTTGACGATCGAAAATTGCCTTGTTTTACCTGCACTCCGTATCCGCCACTCGACCGTTTATTTTTATTTACACTCCCAAGAGAACTTCTTCGAGAGGTTTCAGGTATTGTCCGGGTGTTTGGTAGTGTTTTAGTCGCTGGCGCCGGCCCATGACACTGCTTTTCTGCCGAGGTACCTCAAGGCAATTTTTTTTTTCGTCAGAATCGGTCGGAGGGAAAATGTTTCGATTCGAACGGCGGGTCATGTGAAACCAACGAACAGCATAAAGGATTCGATTCTTTACACCGTCTATTGTTTATACAGAGATGACGTGATTCAACGGTAATGCCAATTTCACCCGATACCGCTCCGTTTTATTTGTTTGATTTTATTGATCATTGTATTGTGTGCTTTTTTGAGTCTTTGGGTCAGAGTCTGACTGAGAAAACCTATAGTGTGGCTCATAATAATAACTATAGCCTATAGGTATAGTTTATTAAACTAATTCCGTATAAAATTTTATCACTAACTGTTATGATTAATTTTAAAATATTAAAATAAAAATCGTGAATAACTAGTTAAATTAATGTAACTTCAAAATATCTTTTGATATTTTATATAATGTAAATTTACTTTATCACTTACGTAACGCAAACAATATTATTAAAAATATTCAAATCATCCGTAGAACTTTCATTATACATAACAACAAGATATACAAAGATGAACATCAATCATATTTACTGAGTTAAAAGTACAAAATGAACGAAACAACCTTCATATATTATTCATATTCATTATCGAAAAGAGCCAAGTCACTAGTAGCCTATATAGGACTCAGTATAATTAATTCAAGAAAGAAATGCTTATGCAGCTTTTAAAATTGATAGTCTCCATTATTTAATGAAAAACTGTAAACAGTATTTAGTAGTGTGTAAAACGCGCATTTTTTGTTTAGAGTGTAAAAAAAATAATTTTTATAATACTCTATGTTATTCAAAATCAAAAATGTTCTTGTGCTAGTTACAATCAATATAATTTATTTGCATAAAATTGACAGTTTTTTTAATCAATGTTTTTTATTAATTATAAAATTTATTTAAAATCTTGTTTGATAAATCATCTAAACATTATCGTTATATATAGATTATAATTCTCAGGTGATGTTATGGAACTTTATTTCATATTTTAAGGGGAAATCTTGGATAGCTTCGTAAACCCATTTGATTTTGTGATCATTGTGCAGTTCTTCGTTGGTTGCGTAGCTATAAGAACTTGCAATTAATTTAAGAACTTTGTTTTGGCAGCATTCGATTACTAGTAGATTGGATGTTTTAGTGTTTCCCCATATTTCCAAATATGTCTCCAAATCCGTAGTCACATATGTTACGGTAATTCAGAAAAAACAAATAACGACGGTATCCGACCGAAGCTACCCCAAGCCTTTCAAATCAAAATGTCTGCCATTATGACGGAGACGGCGAGCGAAGGAAGACATTATGATTTAAACATAGCGCCGAAAGAAATGTTTGGCCGAGACGCTGATGATTCAACAGTGATGTAAAAATCTCCAAGAGTTCAAAAGATTGTGAAAGAAATAAAATTTGGACAAAAAATTTAAAAAAAAATGAATTGGAAATAATGAAATGAAATTTAAGGTTCATTGTTCCAGCACTAAAATAAAATTTAATGAAGAACAAATGTTTGAATGAATGTAATGCTGAACGAATAAAAGCAAAAACGAAGAAGAATAGTTTTAAAAATATTGAGCCATAATATTTTATTTTTATGTATTTATGCTAATATAGCGGTCACGTAAAATACACCATGTTACACGTACCCTCCATTCACGAGTCGGGGCCACCACTTTAGGGTAAATTAGATGGCTCAATGAATGGAGATAAAACGAAATGAAACAGTGGTGTTTACATTATGTGACCGTTATTTATTGAAGTGATATAAAAATGTGGAAAATACAAAATAGATAAAAACGGATGGCAGCAGTGTTACCTGGAGACGAGGCTTGGGCTGTCGATGATGGCAGGTCTAAACCAAACGATAGTCGAGTACTCAATTATCGGAAATACCCTTCAATAACATCCCAGATAAACGTCTCAGGGTTGCCAGCTATTCGTTATCGGGTTCTAGTTGGCGCTGCTGGCACCCCGTCCGTGTTCAACATCTGGGATTATATTTCTGGGTATTTTGTAGACCGTTATTCCACTATGTGAAATTCGACATGCCTCAAGGTCCCTACAATAGTATTCCCCAATGCACAAACCGCCTTGGGCGTACTAAACATTTATGCAGTAGGGAACCTAGATGTGTGAAGTGTGCTGGTAAACATCACACTGATCAAGTAACGCAATAGCGTAGCGACATGTGCATTATGCGACGAAAATGGAGCTATAAACACCACGGCTCAGGCCGTCAATAAGTAATTATTGAAGTTTTCATTAAATTCTTCCACGGCAGTTCGCTTCTGGATCGAGCCGGTCGATGGTTAACGCGCAATTTTCGATCGAATCCGATTCAAAGTGGACCAGCGCCGGCGACGTCTACACACCGACGAGATTAACTCGTCAAGAGTCAGAACCCCGCAGTTTCGACATATAACAGGCAAATGTTCGCTTCGACGTGTACCTGTCGGATGACTTGGCGAAAAATCCAACACGATTCGATTATTGAAGATCGGATCGTGTATCGTACGATGGCTCGGAATGTCTAAACATCAAATCTTCAGAAATCAATTAGGCAGTTACGAGGCACAACGGCACCATCGCCCGGACGCTTAAATGGCCAGATACGTTGGGCCACTGCTTCGTCCATGGGACGATAGAAACACCGCGGTCCTCGTGCGTTTTGCTGTTAAGCGTTCGCATTAAACTGATACTGTCCGTACAGCGTTTGGCAATTTATTTATTTAAACGCATTATATATGTCTATCCAACATTATTTGATACATACGTCAACTAAGCTTGTGACGTCAAAACATCGCAATGTTGCCGTATCAACTCGAACTAAAACTTACTAACTAATAAATATGACTCCAGCAATTGACAATAGTTACGCGGTAACAATTTGCTCATCTTACAGATTAATCCCAAATGCCAAACCCGATCAAAAGCTTGTGAGACATCTAGGAATATTGCAGGGCTGTATTTCTTTTCCTCAAACGCTCTTTCAATAGTCGCAGTTACTAGCGCACTTGATCGATTGTTGAATGGTGATTTCGAAAAACCAAACTGGAAATCTGGTATTGTTACCAAATGTTTAACACGTTTAAATATCAGTTTCTCAAATAGCTTTGATATTGCAGGTAGTAGCGAAATATGTCAGTAAGATTCGACTTGTTCTGCATGTTTGTCAGGTAAAAAATAACTAATAACTAAATAAAAAAATGTCTTTACAATTCTCTCAATTTTTCAGTTAAATTATATTTACTTTACACACTTTTTCGCTAAATATGTCTTACAGAAAGAACATTAATTTACTAATAATTTAGAATATAAAATGTACTGCTAAAATAATGATTCTAATGTGTATAGTATAACCCAATAATTAATTTATCTTATCTTAATAATTAGTATATGTCTAATCTCAATATTTTTGATGAAAGATGAAATATTAAAATATCATTACATTTTTAGGTTTATTGATAAATATTAAACTTTATCAGTAGAGAGACATTGCATGTCACTGCTTTATCATTTAATTAAATTCCGATTTTGCACCTATCATAGAATATATCTTGTATCAAACGCGTGTATGGTCGAAATAGGAAAAGTACAAAAGATTAATCGATGCACACGCTGTGGAAAATCAAGTAATTTTTCAAAAAAAATGCCCACCCCAAAAATTGAGTCATTAGTCATTAGCAAAAAATGGGTCTGCGCTGTAAGCTACCGTGACCAACACCAAAAACTCATTTCTTTCCCATTTTTTTAGCGGCATCTGCGAACTGTCTCAAATATTAATGGTCGGTCAGAAATTAAACGCGTGTATTTTAACGATCAACACAGGAAAAAAAAACAGCATACTGTCGATACTCTCAAGATTCGAACTAGTTATTTAATGAACAAACATGTTCCCGTGTACTTTTTTATCTCTGTGTCAACAAACTAATCTGTATCTCTTGTTAAATAAATCTTCGTCCGTTTTATTTCCCTTCAAAATTCTTCGGGCCAGCATTGTTTCTGCTCAGACTAAGATTTCTTGGTTAATAGTTCAGAATATTTTCTGCTTTCTGTAGTCTAGCCTTACTATCGTCATTACTATGTAGTGATCCCTTCTTAATCCCTTCATTAAATGCCCGGTCTAAGGATTATGTTCTAAGAGGATTAAATTCATAATAGTACTTAATATGGAATACATCTTTTGCTATAGAAATGATCGTTTCGGATTCACTCAAATGGTGATTATTTGAATTTTAAATTTCATCTATTGTCACATATCAACGCATGAGACAAGAATAGTCAATTAGCCATTTGAATAGTCTTCAATTTGTTAGTTTTTGTACAAAATTGGAAATATACTGCCTTAAAATATCTGCAAGGTCTCAGCTATTTTAGGCTTTAATTACAACTTGAACTTTTATGGGTTTTCCAGAACAATCATCAATTCGGAATGATGGTTATAAGCAAAATCTCCATAACGCATACCAAACCAAAGATCATCAATCCATAATCGACGCTGGCGGGATGTGTCCGCTTCTCAACCAATAAGCTGCTGTTGGTGTCACAGGACTTCGAACATTCTTCACTGAGTTTCTTCACTACAGTCTGCATTTAGCGGCAACTGTTCTGTCTTCTGGCAATGTTAGTCTAGTTTTTTTCAGATTGTTGTCCATGATTTTGGTCCATGGCTTTTTTGGCTGTTCATTGTATATTTCATCCAAAAATCGATATCGATCCACAGAATTCTGCGAGGAATTTCTTCACTTTTCACTCCACATATCCAAACTAATAAAGTCTGCGTCTCTGAACTTGTTCCTCAAGTATTAACTGATTGTTGCAACTTAGACGAATGCCTTTATTTCTAAGAAGAAGACTGTATCTGTGTTCAAGTCTCGGAGTCATACAAAAAGATTAGCGAGATCATTTGGCTTAGATTCACTAGTAAATTTTTTCAATAAATAACAACGTTCAAGTAATAGCTGAAAATATGCCATCGGACACTTAATGACAGATTCGAACTAGTTATTTAATGTACAAACATGTTCCCGTATACTTTTTTATTTTTGTATCAACAAATTAATCTGTGTCTCTTGTTAAATAAATCTTCTCGTCTGTTTTATTTCCCTTCAAAATTCTTCGGGCCAGCATTTTTTTGCTCAGACTAAGGTTTCTTGGTTAATAGTTCAGAATATTTTCTGCTTTCTGCAGTCTAGCCTTACTATCATCATTACTAAGTAGTGATTCCTTCTTGTTCCTGCTCCACGTCTTTTGTGTTTTTAAATAAACGAATATATCATAACAGTGCTTCTAAAATATAGCATGAGGAATACTTTTCTTCAAATATAAATTATTCGTATGTTTTTTGTTTTGTTACAAAATACTAAACTATAATACAAAATCCAACAAATATTTTGTAATTTAATTTGCAATTATACTTTATTTATCTATAAATCATAATAAATAACGCAAGTACCTTTTACAATATCTTTTATACACAAAATTGCTGTTATCTTATCATAATGAGAAATTAATTATATAAAGGGTTGTTGTTCTTGATAAGCTTGATTCGCTTAAGATGTTTCGTATAATATATATATTCTTCGTTTCCGTACTATTTCACCAATTCCTCCAGGATACTTGTCCGGATACTGTGATTACAAACTTGCATCAGCAAAATTGTACAAATCAGTCTACAAGTGATATCTCTTACTACCTGAATAAAACTGACTGCATTCCAAAGTGTCTTCCTTATTCTAACGGTAAGAAAATGTGATGCGAATAGTATATAGGTTGATTTTTGAATAAAGCGATTTTTAGAAAATCAAACCTCGAGCTGTCATGTTAATCGGAACATTTGCCTGCCAGGATATCAATGTGAGAAACGTTGTGGTCTCGATGGTAATGCATTATTTGTTTCATATTTTGAGTTTATGGAGATATTAAACGTGCCTTTTATATTTCGGGTTTCTTGGGATAAACGAGTGTTGCAATTTTTTTAAGCTATTATCGAGGATTAACTCGGCCTCATCAAAAAGTATCTTCTAGAATACTAAAGCGTAAATGGGCTTTGTTATCTGTATTCAATATCTGTTATCAAATATAACGTGTTGGGAAAAAGTTAGTAAATGATATATAAGGAAAAGTAGTTTTCTTCTAAAACTACAATTCTGTTACGGTAAAACTTATGAGATTTCTGGATAAAAACCTGAGATTTTGAAGAGACAGTAACAAATAGTAGTCTAACGAGACAAGGTCCATGCTGTAGGTTCAAAAGCTGTCTAGCTGGACTATCTCCTTCAATTTTTGCAGTGTCACTGAAGACTTGTTTAAACTAGCCTTGTTATGGCGCTTTTAACAACAACACTTTTTTATTAATAATAACTTCTGGCGGTTGTAGCCGTATGTTTAAATTATATTAACTGTCGACAGTACAGAGTTAAGTTAATGGTTTTGACCAAGTTCGAGCAGTTCGTGATGAGCAATTTCTTTCAAATACTGTCAAACAGACAATATTATATTTGTTGATGTTAATGCAAGTTTTACAACGGTTTGCAAAATTTTTCCGAGATTCAAGGATGATAGTCCTTGCATATTATTGTAGCACGTGAGCCCCTTTTCTATTTTTCTATTTGTACACTGTCAATCTGGATATTTATTACATGGGACTCTCCCATCACCATGGCTTCTATTTTGCTTTTATCACTCTATATACTTCTAAATCAATGCTACGTCTATCTAAGATTTTCTGTTGGTTTTCAGTAATTATTATAATATCAGCAGCAAACGGCCCTATTAATTCTAAAACGATATTTGTTTTTTTCCATATTTTTATACCCTTTTTCTAATAAAAATCTATCATTTCATGCGTTATATGGTTATTATTAGATGCCTTATAAAAATTCTTTAGGTTTTCTTGACTGTTTGTTTTTATCTTTCTCCAAATTGCAACCAATTATCTTTTTTTGCTTCTTCTATTATTCGTTGTAGTCTTGGTCTACTATTTTTGTATATATATGGTAATTTTTGGATTAACGTTTCATTCAGAGAGTGTCTTTTTCTAGGTTTGTCGTCTTCTGCTTTATTCCCATTCTTATATCTTTCGATAAATATGCTGTTTGTTTTGGTTTAAGCTTTTTAAGTACAGTTGTTTGTTATCAGTATTGTTTCTCCGCACAATTTATTGTTTCACAGTTCTGTTCTTTTGTAACTTATTAGTTCTTATATTTTCTAACTGTGTACCCCTCCTGTAAGTTTCTCCTTATTACCACTCTACTAGGTAGTAATCGTTTCCTTGTTCTGCTACATTTATCATCATTCTGTCCACAATCATGCTATTTTTAAATAAATCTAAATGTTTTAAAATTGTTAAATATAATATGAACAATATTTTATTTCAAATATTTATGTGCTTTATTTCATTTCAAAATTCTGAACTACAAACTACAAAAATACCCTTTGTAACTTAATTTATAATTATACTTTGTTTATCTACGAATGATACTGAATAATGTAAGTACCCTTTACAGTATCATTTAAATACAGAATTTCCGTTATCTAATCAAAATGTGAAATTAATTTTATAAAGAGTTGTTGCTGTCGATGAAGTTGATTCGCCAAAGATGTTCCGTTTATTTTATATTAGCCTCGTATCCGTGCTTTTTCATCAGTTCCTCCAGGAGAACTGTCCCGATATTGTGATTACGAGTTTGCATCAAAAAAATTGTACATCTCAATCTACGCGCAATAACTCTTACTATCTGAATAAAACTGATTGTATTCCAAAGTGTCTTCCTTTTCCTAACGGTAAGAAAAGCGATTAAAGTATTGCATGAATTTGAGTAAAGTGATTTTTAGAAAATCTAACCTTGGACTGTAATATTAATCCAAATATTTGCCTACCAGGATATCAGTGTGAGAAACGTTGTGGTTCCGAAGGTAATGAAATATTGGAAAATGTTTTTATATGTCTGGATAGTGGTAGTTGCTATTTTTTGTAACTCTCACACAGCAACACTCGACCGGTCACGATTTATTAGAATAACACCTCAATAAAAAGTATCTGAATTCTATTCATATCTAATATTATAAATTGGGCGAAAATCAATAAATAGTATATAAGGCAGAATCTGATGAACCATAGTTCCGTCACTGTGGAATTTCTGAAAATTGTAGACAAAAACTTAATCAATATTTTTCACACGACTCTTTTTGTTTAGCTTTCAAGTGGCAGTGAGTTTAAGAGAATTTTGAGGAAGTCAGATGCACTTACAATGAGAAAGTAAATCCAATAAAGTACTCACGAGACACGCCACACAAGATTCAATACACAATACGTGCATTTCCATTTGCAAAACACAAAGCCCATTAAATGAATACCCAAAATATTCTGTCGGTTTTTACCTTTCAAACGTTCTCTATATTACTGCACTGAATAAAACTCTCAATACAAATGAAAGTCAGTGCTTTTCAATGCGTTTAATGTATGAATGTAATATCTTGCAAAATATCTATAAAGAGAATTTATCAAAAAAATAACTGTTATAGTTTGGTAAACTGTATGTTGTGTATTTTATACTAATGTGTTAACTTATTATATCTAAATTTATTCACTATGAACCACCATTTTAACTATCGTGAAATAAATCTTTAAAACGTAAGCAAGAACTTGTATCCTAAAATTATTGCTCAATATATAAACATATAAAGAAGATTTCAATAAATCAATTAATATAATGCAATTATGTTATTGCAGAACCACTTGGACAGTATTCTTGCAACTCTGATGATGATTGCATCAATATACCTCATTCTAACTGCCTAGATTTCTGTGTATTATCCACAATCAGTGCTGGAGGTAAGTGTTTAAAATATACTTGTATGAAACCACACATCTCTCAATAAGTGCCCGGTCTAAAGATTATGGTCTAAGAGGATTAAATAGGATTAAATTCATAATAATATGGAATACTTCTTTTGCTATAGAACTGATAGTTTTGGATCCACTCAAATGGTGATCTTTTGAATTGTGTTATGCGGTTGTAATAATCATGTTTCATCCATTGTCACATATCAACGCATGAACCAAGAATAGTCAATTAACCATTTGAATGGTCACCGATTTGTTAGTTTTTGTGCAAAATTGGAAATATACTGCCTTCAAATATCTGCAAGGTCTCAGCTATTTTATTCTTTAATTACAACTTGAACTTTTATTTTTATGCTATTGCCGCCTACCAAACCAAAGATCATCAATTCATAATCGACGCTGGCGGGGTGTGTCCGCTTCTCAACCAATAAGCTGCTGTTGGTGTCACAGGACTTCGAACATTCTTCACTGAGTCTCTTCACTACAGTCTGCATTTAGCCCCAGCTGTTCTGTCTTCGGACAATGTTAGTCTAGTTTTTTTCAGATTGTTTTCTATGATTTTGGTCCATGTCTTTTTTGCTGTTCGTTGTATCTTTCATCCAAAAATCGATATCGATCCACAGAATTCTGCGAGGAATTTCTTCACTTTTTACTCCACATATCCAAGCTAATAAAATCTGCGTCTCTGAACTTGTTCCTCAACTATTAACTGATTGTCGCAACTTAGACGAATGGCTTTATTTCTAAGAAGAAGACTGTAGCTGTGTTCAAGTCTCGGAGTCATACAAAAAGATTAGCGAGATAATTTGGCTTAGATTCACTAGTAAATTTTTTCAATAAATCACAACGTTCAAGTAATACCTGAAAATATGCCATCGAACACTTAATGAGAGATACATTATATAAAAATGTGAATAAAATATTTCCTAAATTGTAGTGCACTGTATGGCTTACCATTTAAATACCCCCGAATTTGCTGATAATTATTTTACGGCCGAAAAGTTTAAGCCTGAATGTGATGATAACGGTGAATGGGTAGCAAAACAATGTAAAGGAGGTGTCAACGGACGGTACGTATTCTATTCGCTCTATTTGTTAATTAACAATAATTTACTGTTACTTATGACATAGCTGCATTGCTTTTAAATGGAATTTTTTAGAGATGAATGTTAAAACAGCAATACTCTTTTCATTTGAACCTATTTATTAATACTGTGGGATAATTGATCTGAAGATCAGGTGTAAATTGAGAAGTTTATTTCGAAAATCTCGTTTTTTCGAATTAGAATTTTTATACGGTACACCATGTGCTGGAAGTATTACGTAGGTCAAAATATAATCCACAGCCATGATACACATTTTTCGATAAATTGTTGATTTAATACATTAACACAGTAAACTTTTCCCCACAGATGACCCATTATAGTTTCCAATTTTTCCATATGTTGTACTAATATTACCGAAAATGTGTCACAGTATTTAGTTGTCATATAAAAATATAGGGTTTTGATTATCCAGACAACAATCTCTCTGTATCTTCTGTCACTGTTATACCACATTTGTCGTAATATCTTCACCAAATTCATCTCTAATATGATATGCGACTTTCGATGATTTAAATTGGTTCTTAAACGAGTGAATAAAATCTGACTATTTACTATTCATATATATTTTTTAAAATGTATATACGATTGATATGAACTATTCATGGATGATTGAATGTCCTGCAAATATAAGATAACTAATGAGATACTGAAAAATTGTAATACAAATTATTCAACAATCTACTAATGATAGATAGGATGGACAGAATATTAAGTTTAATACAAAATTAGAATATTTATTTGCTAATAAAATGTCCAGTCCCCAGTTGCTTTTAAAATATCAGCATGTCTTCACGGAATAAATTCGCAGAGCGTCTAAATAGTTTCGATGGAATGTTGTCCTATTCTTGTATCATTCACTAGCTGCTTCAATGATCTTGTAGATGTACTCCTTATTTTCTGATTTAAATATCCCCATAAACGGTTGAATTATCTTAAGATGTTACGAATGTGCTAGCCAGGGAAGATATTTAATGATATTTTGGTGCTTTTTAAACCTGAAAAAGACTGAACTGCCTTCTCGAAATATGGTAGTGCTGTCAGTAATATGCTAGTCTTTCAATGTGCAAGCCATTTCATCCAAAGAGAGGTGAATAAGAGGACCAGCTGATGACCACCTAATTTGGTGGATAAATTGGTTACATATACCAATGTTGAATTTTCTTCAAGAACAGTACCTTAGAGGTATCTATCAGTTTCATATACAAGCAAATCAATATCATAACAAATGGTAATTGGTGTATAATTTTTTTTGATATTTAGTATTTAATGAATCTTGTTCTAACAGGATAGATGATCAATGTACAATATTATCTGGCTATATTTAGACATTTCCCAAATTTAAAACTGAAACTAAGAGAACAACTAGTATATATGTTTGCAGAAAATGCGGCGTATTTGATAGTCATGAACTAAAATTTAATAACTCAGTGATAATTGTATGTTTCATTCGACAATTCTCAGAACTGTTTTAACATAAAATATTATTACATCTTTATAGGTATATCAAATACGGCAGAATTTTCATTGGTAAACAGATAAAGATAAGAAACATATACAGGTCCTATTATAAAAGATGACGCATTGTTTATAGTACTAATATTAGTAAGAAAACATTATCGGCGTTATCATTTTCTCCTTTTCACATATTATATTAATGACATTTCGATTACCAATTGATTACATCAATTTGAACGCGCCGTGACACTAACATGAAACAACTAATGTCGGCACCTTTTGTGTCGCGATATGTTGATTTCGTAAAAGAACATTTTAGAATCGGTTTAAAATGACACTTTGAAGATTTTTCACTCAATCGACCCCAAATCCTCAATCAAGAGGATGATCATATAATTGCTTGAGAGATTAATAAATAATGTGTCACCTACAACTATTCTACGCGGGTCGCTATTTATATTTCGGGAATTGGCAACACTGTTATCATGTGAGTCCGTCTGAACCAAGTGGTTCCATTGTAAAGTTTGACATTTTTGACGATATACGTACTCAGAACATTTTGTCACACGGACGTTATTTGCTCTTTTATATTTAGTTGAAAGTTTCGTCTCGGCAAAAAATGGAACTGAATCATGAACATTTTCTTTCGATGATTTTTTACGATTTTCGACGTGGATTATCACAACAAGAGTGCATCAATCAACTTAATTTGACTTTTGACGAAGAAGTTCCATCAAAAACCACCGTGTATCACTGGTTTAGTGAATTCAATCGTGGTCGTAGTTCGCTGTCCGATGACTTTCGTGAAGGTCGTCCAAAATCGGCTGTTCAAAAGCATCGATGCTGTGTGCGAAATGATTAAACAAGATCGTCATGTCAACTATTATAAGATTGAGGCATCCCTAAGCAATAATTCCACCGGCATATATGCTATTTTACATGAACACTTAGCTGTGCGAAAGTTATGTTCGTGTTGGATCCCACACAATTTAACAATTGGCTCGTGTCGATTGGTGCAAAGAAATGCTTAAGAAATTCAATCGCGGTGCTTCGAAAGAGGTTTGTAAAATCGTGACAGGTGACGAATCGTGAATATATTCATATGAGCCCGAAAGTGAGCCGCAATTGACTGTATGGGTGTTCCAAGGTGAACCAAATCCAGCAAAAGTTGTTCGCGCATGAAGCACTTCAAAGAAAATGGTGGCCTGTTTCTTCGGGAAAACTGGTCATATTGCAACAGTGTCTCTAGAGGATCGTAGAACAGTAAATTTTGATTAGTACACAATTATCTGTTTGCCATAAGTCCTCGGTGAAATAAGGAAAGCAAACAAGAGAGGCCGGATTGTTCTTCATCATGACAATGATGAGCTCTCATACATCGGCTCAAAAGACTATTTGAGCACTCAAAACATCGAATTCATGGATCATCCGCCGTACAGCTCTGATCTGGCACCCAATGACTTCTTTTTGTTCCCATCCGGAATGGTATAAATGCTTTGAAAGTTGGTTTAAGCGTATGCAAAAGTGTATCGATCATCGTGGCGAGTACTTTGAAAAACAATTAAAATATATTCGCAGCTTAACTATTTGTTTATTTTTTCCTATTCCCGAAATATAAATAGTGATCCTCGTATTGACTTGAAATGTTTTGGAATCAGTGTTATCTATGCTACATGAGATATTCAATTAACGGTCAGCCTGCGGAAAAATTAGTTTCGGTTTTTCATAATAAATAGATTTAATGTAACAAATCATACTAGAGCCTATTTTATATAGCAGATTACCTTGTGCTTTGGAACGGGTGACTCCAGAAGATTATATTTTCCATTTTAATTTCCGAAAAGGGAGAAATCCAGCACCATCTAATCGAAAAGTCTATTCTAACAGTGTTTAAGTAAACGCCAGTATCAGAATTGGTTTACTTTTTTTATGCTATAATATATAATTGAATAAAAATCACGTTTTCCGCAACACGCTTTTACTTCTACGTTGCTGTGATTTAGCAACCTTATTTCATGTTTTAAGGCGTAATATTGGATAATTAACGATAAGCATTGGTAACTAATCATAGAACATGTATTGGATGAGTTGAATTACCAGTTTAAATAGTTTTAAGTGTTGAGATGTCCCTTCATGCGAGACTATACATTTTCTGTCAAAGATATATGATTTTATCAGTCGACAGTAATTCCGCTGTGGTAATTTGCTCATTTTGTAGATTAATCCCAAATACCATACCCAGTTAATAGTTTGTGATATGTCCAGGAATATTGCCTGGTGGTATTTCTTTTCTTCGAATGCCTTTTCAACAACCGCTATTACTCTGTGCAGTTGGTCGATTATCCAGTGGTGATTTCGTGAATCAAAACTAGAAAGCTGGTATTTCACTAAATGATTTAACAGGTTTTAACAGCAGTTTCTCAAATAAGTTTAAAATCGCAGGTATATAAAGATATGACAATTAAATTAAATTAATAAAGTATTTATTACCAAAAAATTATAAAATCAGCACGTCAGCAATCAGTATCTTTTTAGTAATATCAACACATATTAACAACAATTTCAGATGCATGTGCTACAGTGCAACTGGTGTGCGACTTTTTGGTGAAGCTCTCTACAGTAACGCTGAAAATATGACATGTGGTACGTACGATCTTAACGTTATATCAGCTCTTAATGTTAATATGACTAATTCAGCTTGTAGTAGGAGGAGAAATGACTTAGAGTCGAGCGGTCGTACAATGGTGACGTTGCATTGTGACAGCATGGGCAATTATGAACCCCTACAGTGCGACACGGAGAAGAATATATGCTGGTGTGCCGAATCGAAGACAGGGAAATTAACTTCACCGGTTGTACCAGAAGTAGCAAAAATTAAGCTACCGTGTTGTAAGATAAACTTGTTTCCTACAAATTAAACATTCTCATATCGGGATTACTACTATCGGGATTACTACTTTTATATTAATCTCTTAGAATTTCAACAATCTGCCTGAGAGCAATAAGTGTTATTATATGATTTTCATTATGTAATGTAACTATCCTGACATGTAGAAGATCGCTTCAGTATGTGATCTGCTATATAAACTTATAATCTAAATCATATTCTAGATACTATTCTTACTTATAGTAAGCTCTATCCTAACTTATTCTGAAGGCTATTCTACCTTATTCTAGAGTTTATTATATCTCACTCTATGTGTTTATTAATCAGTTCAAATGGTAGTTTGCGTTTGGTCCTATGCACTTCACTATCATCACGCACATCTAACTCTTTGGCAAGTGCATTAGGATGCACTAGCATGACCCTTCGAATCACACTCGTTATGGGTTCTAAGGGGATATCGCGCTGAATCAGTTTGTTGGAGACGTAATATGGGCTAAGGACAATGACTCATAATACATTTTTCTGGAACCTCTGAAGGATAGCTATGTTAGATTTGCTAGTAGTGTCCTACAGTTCAATACTATAGGTTCAGATGGGACTAAGTATTGACTTATACAGCAAAACCTTATTATCTAATGATAATTTAGTTTACAGCCTATCAGCCAATACATTTGGTTTAGTTTAAGCCCAAGCTGTTTTTGTTTTTCCATGTCAGACGTCGACCAAAATGCATACCCAGATGGTTTACGTTGTCTGCTTGCGGGAGTTCACAATTATTCGTTTTTATTGAGGGACAAGTTCTTCTACAAAGGGTGAATGTCACATGGGTAGATTTTGTCTCATTTGCTTTGATACGCCACGTTTTCAACCACAACAATGGACCAAGAACACTGCCCTGCGGAACACCCGAATATATTGGATGTAGACCAGTTTATTGGTCTCCTTGTTTCACAATAAAATGTCTGTCTGTGAGATATGATTTGAGAAACTACTACTAATCGCAATTAAAGAAACAATTATGGAAATACCAATTTATATGTTAAGACTACTTTTAAACAAGATGCCGATTAAATGATTTATAATTAATGTCTCGGCCATTTTCTCACTTCACCTGATATCTTTTCCTAGATCAATATTTTGAGAACTGAAAATAGGCAGAAATTATGGTGCTTTTTCTTAATGAAGCAACACTTTTTCTTTTTCAGTATTCACTGTCAATAATTTTGCCTTTACACGAAGGCCATTACCTTGGCAGCTAAGTTTTGATTTGTGTCCGCTTTAGACGGTTTTTTGACTTTTTTGACTTAATTATTTAACACAAGATTTTTTTTGGTCGTTATAGTATATCGATGAGAAACATTACGTTTATTTTGTTTAAAATACTTTCAAATAACTGAATAATCGATGCGTTGTTTTTTTAAATGTCGTTTCATTATATCTACTGTAGCTCTTAAATTAAACAACTGAGAAATATCCTGAACATCTTTTCATATTCTCGGACGGTTCCAAGAACAATAACTACGTGAATGCAGCATTTGCATCGGTGATGTCAGAAGGACTCTCCGTTTCATCGGGTGTATTAACGGCAGAATTGTTGGCGATGTATAAGGCCCTGATCTCAATACAAGATGTGCAAGACAAACGATTAGTTATCGCCTTCGATTCAATGAGCTCCTTAAAGTGTCCCCAACCATATCTACCTTTACTCCCGCTAGGAGTACTTATCCATGAACTGACCTTTAAGTTGGAAACAAGCAACAGAACTATCACCTTTATGTGACTATCTTCTCATTTAGGATAATGGAAAATGAAAGAGCGGATTACTTAGGCAAGAAAAGGAAGGGATCACTTAGTTAAAATTTCTACTTCTTCTCTACTAGAATCTTCAGACATCTAGACTAACTCAAATGGGATCTAACAGGAAACAACAATCTTTGGAAGGTGAAAAAAAAGAGTATTGTCAAGGCCTTAACACGACTAACATCAACAGGCGCAACTTATGTTTATTCTCGCATCTTAGAATTGGTCACTGCAAACCCATTATTTTCTCAGTTTCTCATTAAAGAAGTCCACCACTGTGCGTCCAATGTGGTTCCTCACTGTCTATCAAACACATACTAATCGAATGTCGAAGATACAACTCGCAAAGACGGTTGGTCAACTTGGGAAAGGGGGCAATCTGATTAATTTTTTAACCATAAAAGGATTACTACTAGAAGAATTTTGAATTTTTTGTTTTGTTTGAATTTTTTGTATTTTGTATCCTTATCACTGTCATGGGTTGTGCGACCATTATAGTATAGCATTTATATATTTATGCATCTGTATGCTTTTACAAATTTTACTTGTCATCTTGCAACCTGTACCCTTTATCTTACACCTATATCTCTAGACTTTATATTTTGACCATGCATTTATATTGTTCTTTGCATTCTATACTTGTAATAACATTGTATACTTTAACTGTTAACTGATACTGTAAATGTAAATAAACTGTAAATATCTGTAAATAGGCCATAAATAGCTCCGCAGGTTGACGGGTCTATAATATATAAATCAATAAATAAAGTCTTAAACTAAACATGATAAAAACTAACGAATTAGGTAGACATAAAATCAAATCATCATCGTTATCATTCGGAAAATAAAACGGCAAAAATTATGGTTCTAGAATTTAAATTATTTGTTCAATTCATTTTATGTTTCCAGATAACACTAGCTCGGTAGGATCGCAATACCTCAGGCAATGCGAAAGCAAGAAATTCGCTCAGTCTCAAATAACCACAAAACTGAAAACTCACGGTGCCAAGTATATTCGGACCGATTCATTACTTTGCGATGCTGATGGTTCTTATGGAGCTTACTCAATATCATCTGGAATGTAAGAAAACAAGGGAATATTTACTTGAAATCGTCAGACATGCTATTTTATAGGGCGTATTGCGTATGGAGGGATAATAGCAAAATTGAGAATTGGTACTCAAACGTTGATTCCGATATTGGAAATTTAAATTGCAGTAAGTATCTACTATAATATAAATGAATGACTGTGATAAAGACATAGATGATAGCCTTCCAAAAGAAAGAATGCTGTATTCATAAAGAGTTTTTAGATATTCTAAAGATATATCCGATTTTTATTATATCTCATAAAAGTGTTAAATTTCTGTATTTTTTTGTATTTCTACATAATTTCTATTTATATTCTGTAGCCAACGTCATTCTTGGTCATCACTATTTGCATTTTCGATCAGGTCGCAGAGAAGGCTCTGTTTGTTACTATAATGTTCTCTTTATGTCTCTCTATCTCTGACCCCATCTGTCTTTCCCTTTCTCTCTCACTGTCCTCATCTCCAAAATCAATAATGCTATGTTATTTAAATTACTCACCTTTTCAAAGACTCCTTTTATTTTCTGTTTGTTGAATTTACAGCAGCACTAGGTGTAACAACTTTTTAAACATCGTTTTCTGTGTGGTCGTTTCTTAACCTCATGCTTCAATCGCATTAGTGGTAGACAGCAGAGAGACCCACTATTAATTTTTACAGGTTCGATAAACTCAAGAACGAACTATTCCCTTTTAATCCCATCTAATAATTATCACCGACTTTCTTGGTATCAATATTTTCCTTGTTAAATATTCTGCAGGCTTCGACTACTGTTTTTAATTTTCGATAAGCCTGCGCTGTATCTTTTGGAGTCTTCGTTCTCGAAGTTCTTTTAAGGATGCTACCTAAACGTATTAGAGTTTCATTGAGGCCTCATTGAATAAGTATTACTAGGGATAAATGTCTTCAGAGCCTATCTATCTATTAGAAAAAAAATTTTTCCTAATATTTATAATAATTTCAATTTCAAATGCACCTACAGTTGCAGATGCGTCTTCTTTGAAATTAATCATCATGAATGAAATAATTCTATAATATAGTGTAGGAATTAGTGTACGATGATAAGAAAGACTTGTGTGTTTTAGGCCTATAAATTAGTTTTAGAGATTTTTTTAATTTGAACTTTTATTGCGAAAAAATAATATAGTATGTTATATTCAAAGTATTCTCTATCGATAGCCGCTGCTTTTTCCAAACTTTCAGAGAATTTGCGGAGTTCATCTCGAAAGAACTATAAATCTTTTGAGGTCAGCCAGTAATAAACACATTTTTTGTTATCTTCATACGATATGAAGCGCTGCTTAGGACCAAGGTCTGGAGAATTCGACAGGTGTGGTACTCTGCCCCATTTCGTAAGTTTTCACTTGTTTTATGATATACGGTCGGGGGATATTATATTGAAGAATAACACTATTGTGAAATTACACGTACTCCTTTCGTTTTTGGTGCTTTATTTGTAGTCGTTCCCCATTAATAGTTTCATTAAATTTTTGGAGGTTCATAGTATAATACACCAAATACAGAACATTGGCTTGGAGCTTTAAATTATCGCAATGGTTACACTTTATGGATCACCAGTAACAATACGATACAAATGCACCTCTCAAATTTTGCCGTTGAATGTCTTGATTTCATTTCATAAGGCAAAAGATATTTAAGCTCTGAAATCGTTCCCATGACCTTCAAGCGATTTAAAATGATTTCTTGTGTATCTACCAATAATTCTGCTTATTCATATTACATTTTACATGGATCATCATCAAGTAATGCCTTTAAGATCCTCGTCTTCAAGTTTTTTTAATTGTCCAGATCGCTCTTTACCTTTCGTGTCAAAATACTAATTTTAAAACGTCAAAACCAGTACTCACATGTTGAACCTGATGGATCATGCTTCACATTCGCTTAAAACTTCCCGCAAACTACGTAAGTTACAGGGCACAAAATCAATACTCTGAAAAAAATTCGCATTCACCTTTCAACGAAATAAAACATACTGATAAATGAAGCCTGTTAGTGAGGCTTCAATACGAATTTGATTACAAGTGTACCCGATACAAGTATTATATTTCCAGTAACAGTAACAGTATCTGTAATTTATAGGCCTAATAAAACTATATATTTGCTATGTGAAAATATGGTTAATAAGGTATAGTAAATATTTCATAGACTGTGCCAGGGACTATAAAAGATATAGCCACAGCATGACATGCAGCAGCAATGGGAACTACCAGAGCTTACAGCAATATATGGACGAAGAAGGAAACTCTCTATATTACTGTGTGGACAATGATGGATTTGCAAAATCTGGCATCGTTACTAACTCATCCTCTTTAAACTGTTCTAATATATATTAAGACCTAACATTTAATTTGTTTACTTTTAATTAAATTAATCATTACATTTAACATTAGGATTTATATTTTATACAAATAATGTCATGTGTGTGTTTAACGAATTCACCGAGTATTTTGTTTAATGAGTACTTAGAAAGTTAAAATATAGATTAAGCCATTATTGACGTCTGCCGGAATAGTCTAACCAATAAAACAGCCAGTGCACTTCATCAAAATTTATGACGTCAGCAAATCGCAGTGTTGCCGCACCTAATTGGACTTCTGGTTTACGTTTGCCGGTTTATCTCTAAAGTTTTGAAGGTTTTTGTAGACATTTGATAAGAGGGTCGACGAGTACCAATACAAATCGAATTTTATAGATTGATTCGGACATATGTTCTGACATATCTGTCTCTTTTTAACTAGAGTAAAATAGAAGAGAAAAATGAGTTTAAAACGAATTTTATAATCTTTTGAGGTACATTTGACAGTATGTTCGACGTTATCTATGATGTGCATTGGCTGTGTTATTTTTTTTGTTCTGGCCTAAAACCGTGCGGTGGAATGCATGACCATACCTGGTCGCGGAGACTTACCCTGGAGTGACAAGTTGAACCTGGTTGTGTGGAACTCCCTCTGGGCTTACCAATACACTAAACCGAAACCGCCTCACAGTTGACCCCTGCGGATCGCTACTGCTACTGCATTAAATTTGGGGATATGGCACCCGCTGATCGGGCAACCGTTATTGGGCACGAGGGCCCGGCGATTCTATTGATTCGCGAACCTGAGTTAACATACAAGTGGATACTGTTGTATGGGGGCAAAAGTTATGACTGTAGCGACGGATGAGGTCGTTTCAGCCTGGAAAAGGGGGGGAACTTAGTGGTGACGCGGTGCTAAGCTTCCAGCATGTCGACCAGCTCGCGAACAAGCGCGTTTTCAGAAGAACTTGAACTGAGTTGTTGTTTGTGGAATGATTGAGATATGAAATGCTTGAGTGTCAGTTTCCCTATGAATATGATTATTTCTGACAAACCATGGAGCGTTTAATATTCTCCTGAGGAGCTTATTTTGGAAAACGTGAAGCCCTTTGACCTGGTTGGGTTTAACAAAGTTAAAATAGACATAGATCCGTAGAGGAGTACGGACCGAATTAACATCTTGTAAAATAAGCATTTGATGGAGATGGGAATTCTTCTAGAAGGGCAGATCAGAGAAGATAGCAGGTCTGTTATCCCCGAACCTTTTTGGATTGCTTTCTGTATTTGGGAATGCCAACCGAACCGCCGGTCGAAGTGAAGACCTAGGTACATGACGTCATCCAGCCATGGAATTTTTGTGGTGTCGATCTTAAGTTGCGAGACGCGCAGTGCGTAATGCTTCTTATGGAAAATGATGGCCTGGGTTTTCAGGGGGTTGATTCATTGGCTGTGTTATTCGTTCGACTATATATTATAGAATATTGCATTTCCACTTTCATGTCGCTTATAATAATTATTCACGATTTAGTATACAAGACAATAAATATTTAATAGTATCCACTTTTTAAATTTGATGAATATTTCTTGAAATCTTTTGTATATCAATTAATTTTATTGATATGGTCATCAGTGTTAGAAGGTTTTTTTCTTCTGTCTGGTTGGTATTTACTGATTGATTTTCAACAGCCGCTTAAACCAAGTTGAGTAATTTTTTAACTAGGATAATAATAAAGTTGTTAGGTACTTGTATATACAGACAATAGGGTGATTAAAATAAACAAAATAAATGAAATTTAACGTCAAATTTGGCAGACAATATTAACAATGTGATGTTCATCTCGATATTATGTGTATCGTAACATAACAAAAATTATAAGTAAACGTTTAAAATGGTCTTTTCAACATGTCCTAATTAAATAGGAAGGGGAATTATAAAATAATATAAACATCTGATACATATATAACGTTTATTTTTTAATTTTAGTATTAATATATCAGAACTTATTAATGAAATAACAGGGTGATAAAGTAATATGAACAGGATTACTCATTGCTTATTTTTACTTGATATTGATTGATCACACATTCTTAATTATTTAAAACAATATATTATTTTAAACAATATTCCACAAACGCAATTGTTTTCTTGACAAATCCGAGAGCTAAAACTAAAATAATCCATGTATTAATAATACATCGAGTCAGTGACATATCAAATTGCCGATAAGAGTTATCAATGTTATCTAATCAGGACTGTTAATACAGGGAAACAAACGTAAAATAATCCGGCAGATTTCAGACGAGATCCTTTCGATAATTATGTCTCGTGTTTTGCGTCTTTGTGTCTTGTACATCCTTTTCCGGTTGTCTAGAGAGCAAGACTGTCCATCCACGGTGGTCACCAATTTTCATCAGAAAAATTGCACCGATCAGGCTACGACTGATGTGGCTTATTACTTGGATAGGAGTGGTTGCATTCCAAAGTGTGCTGAATATCCAACAGGTAAGGAAAATATCTAACTAGAAGAAATAACAGTTTATATCAAGGAAATTGATTTTCAGTTGTTCAAGATAGTCAGTGTACCACCAATCCAAACATTTGCATAGCAGGATATAGCTGTGAAAATCGCTGTGGCACAAAATGTAACTATTGATGTAAATTAGATTGATGTAAAGTAGTGAATTTTTTTTTTACAAAATATTGCTTGACGGTTTATGTATACATAAAAGTATTCTAAATAATAGGTTAGTGAAACGGGTCTAAGACAGTGCGTCCTATAACAAATGAGAGTGTAATGGGACCAGTGTGGTAACGACAAAATTTTCCTTTTCAAGAGCAAGATCTTCTTCATAACATCATGGTCTGATCAATTTCACAAACAAGTCTATCCAAGGCTCTACTGATTATCAAGATTCAAATTCCATCATCTAAAGGCACAAATGCGTTATTCTAAAAATTGCAGTGCGCAAACTCACTGTAAACTTAGCCCTATATTCTAGAAACATTTTTTAACCGACTTCGAAAAATAAGGAGGTTCTATATCTGGCCGTATATTTTTTTTTGATGTATGTTCACCGATTTGTCCGTCAATTATGGATGGATTTTCAAAAATTATTTTTTATTCGAATTAGTACACTTCCGAAGTCCCACTGGAACCAAATCCTGATCTCCTGGGAGGAAGGGGGGGGGGGATCAATAATCAATGAAAAACCTTAAATTTCAAAGGCACGTTCAGATATTTGTTTATAATTTTATTGTTGAGATGATGTGAGGAAAAATTGGAAGTAATTTAGTGTAAAAACTATTCAGTTTGCTTTTTGAGCAAACGTATTATATGAGACGTAGTAGAAACAAAGTAGTCAACTGTTTTTATGGTGTAACTAACAATGCCCAAACAATACATGACTAATAATAAAATTTTGTGACATATACACAAAATTAAATTACGAACGAAACAAATTTAATTTGTTGCTTGGCACCGACTTTAAAGTGATAAGCTGGTAGTACTTGTAGGTCAGTTGAAAATCCTATAAAATATACTGCTTATCACTAACCACCGTAAACCCTGTTGTTCTGCAATAAGGTGATATCAGCGCTTTTAGAAAAACTTTCTAGATTCCTTGGACCAGATTGAAATCTCAATTATTTTGCTCTCTCTTATTTCCATCTATGATAAATCATATTTTACATAATTCAACGTTCAATATCGATATTTTATTTATAATTCCATTGTCTATTTTGTATGGCATATCCAGTTTGCTGTCATATATTTTACGTATATTTAAGTCACTTAATTTTTTATTGTTTTTATTTGCTTACTATATCCAATTTTCTTATGCTATCCATCATTTTCACTTCGAGTGATAGATTCATCATCGTGGATATTTTGGACGATAATAGATTACACACCTTTTTAGTCGTTGAGAAATAGAAATAACCGGCGAGGTTGAAGCATATCTTAGGGCAAACTCAAATTATTCTACCAAAAATGTACTAAATAAATTAGAAGTTTGCTGGATAAATTTTTACGTTTTTGTTTTATTATTTATGATCGGAACTAATTGAATGATGTGTTAATATAAAATTACAAAATTTAAACTACTTTCGGAGACTCTCCTGTTTTAGTGACGCGACATCTACACATTAGATTTAAACGTCTTTTTCTCGAAACTTCTTTTTTCTAAACATTTGACATGATATCTGAAGTTCTACTGAACCAATTTACTTGAAATTTGGCGTAAGCTCTCCATACATTCTTCTGTCATATCAAACTAAAACTATAACAAAATTTTGCTCAAGGTTATTACTATTTTTTTTAAAAATTCTCACTTCTTCGAACTGCCGTCGTAATTTGGTACTAAGTTATATCTCCGACAATAGTTTAAATAGGGTCAAGCTTTGAAAACATGAAAACCTCTCAAGTATCTAGACTAGAACATCCCTTTATGTATTATAGTGACACTCCGCGAATACCCTTGCGAAGTGGACGAAGATTGTACGAGTTTACCAGGTGGTACTCGAGCTAAATGTTTGAAATATTGCGTAATGCCCAAAATAAATACCGGAGGTAAGTTTTAGTTAAATTATTATATACGAGGTTACGTAAAAATGATTCGCTCTTGTAGTGAACTGTATGGCTTATCATTCAAACCTTCCTGAGTTTGTTCAAAGTTATTGGACTGCTCAAAAATTCAAGCCTGTTTGCGACGATAACAGTGACTGGATAGCTAAACAATGCAAAGGCGGAGTTAACGGAAAGTATGTAAAGTGTTTTTTTAGAGAATTTTAAATAAGATCAAACTAACATAATTAGAATTTGACATTCGACAAACATTCACAATTATCTCTGCAAAATGAGATTTAATCAGTTTTATTTTTAAATTAAATATTCTTTTAAATTATTTGTTATAGCAACACTAATATTTTATTTGTTCTGCTATTTTACTATAGTTTTGTAAAATTACGAGGTACTTATTCTACGATAGACACTTTGGGCTGAACATGTCACTGTTTTTAATGTACACTTAATATTTTACTTATAACTTCACTGAACTAGATCTAATGGTTTTACTCTCTTTAAACTTATGGCTAAGCCATGTTTATCTAGGAGCTACGGAACCTCAACATTGATGTGCTGATGTAGCTTCGTTTATGTCTTTGGGCATAGTCCTTGATAAATTTATCGAAAGCTTTTACCTTCAGGTCCTTATGCAGATTATCGTTACGAATGTACCACGAAGCATCAATAATACCTTGCAGAACCTTGTATAATATTTCGTTTACTTTGTCAGGTACAATCGCAGAATTCAACGTCATCAGTACACACTGACTTCAACACTTGCTGGTGAAGCAAAAGTTTATTATACTGACATCGCTGAATATCTACCCAATAACCAGTACTTTTTTTGTATTTTAGCTTGAATTCTTCGTTTTTTTTAAGACGTGGCTTCCATGAGTTTAACACCAAGAAATGTGTTTAGATATTGCTTATATATCCATACCGGTCTACTTGCTTATTTATATATAGTAGCTTATGCTTGGTTCTTTTGTTGGTGGTTGTTGGATAAAATTTTTTATTTCAAAATAATCTGCACAGGAACACATGCTATAATTTTTAGTTTTATAATTTTTAATTAATTTTGAATTATTTCTTAATTTGAACTTGTAGCCATATATTTCTTGTTCGATAGGGGAAGACAAATGATCTGCGAATATATACATATTATGTCATTCAATTTAATTATCGATGTAGGTTTTAATGAAGCTGTTCCACTTTGGGGCCATAACCAAGGAATCTCGATGTAGGAGCTCATAAGAGATGCCCTTAAGTTTATCAGTATTTACTTTAAAAAATAGTTTTCGCTCTAGAGCAGAATCCATTAAAAAAATTCGTTCTACTTAGCAAAAACGCTGCCTAACCCTACAAGTTAGATCAAATTAATGTACTACAGTATTGTACACCATAAAAAGGTCTACAAAAAAGTCCGCGATGGTATATGTTTATCTTTTAGGGATAACCCACATTAACCATTTTTATTGTTTACTTTTTACGTGAGAAAATGGCTTATTTACGAAGCTATTTTAAGCAATACGGCATTAATCCTTATCGAATTAAGTACCTTAAATACAGTGTGCAATTAATATAGATCCATATGGTTCCTTACAGCATGTAAATTAAACAAATATTTTCGGAGATATTACAAATTTAAAATTTGTGTTTAAAAATGTGTAATGTAATAAAAATTGTATGAATTTAGATATTCCAAAGATAGCAGGAAATCTTCATAGTAAGTATAGGGGTAGAGGTATAGAGGTATAGAAGTATTCTAAGTATAGAGAATTGTTTTACTCCAAATTTAATGCGTGCAGGCCAAGGGCAGTAATGAATGAACCAAAAATACTGGATCGATTTTAATCATGTTTTCATTGAGTGACATAGGCATATATATTTTATGTCCGTGCAAAGTCGGAGCGGGCCGCTATGTTTTTATATACAACGTTCATATTTTTTCTGTAGTGTATTTAATTTAGTATCAGCATTGCACCCGTGCGAAGCCGGGGCGGGTCGCTAGTCAAAATTATAAAAATCAAATCTCAAATATTATAAAAATTAAATATAGAAAAAAACAAACATAACCTAAGATGTCCTGCACGTTTTTCGATCGAAAGAAAGTAGATCTGCCAATTGTTCTTGATATTTTTCTCCGGTAATCTTCTACCTAGTCTAGACTTCTCCACTAGATGCTCAGTCAGAACTTGGTTATGAATGCGACTTATGAACTTCAATTCTGTTTCTATATCTTGCCCCGTTTTATATTGACCATGATACCTAATTGAAAAGCTTCACCATAACTCATTTATTTTCAGGTGTATCTGTTATAGTGCGACTGGTGTAAGGCTTTTCGGCGAAGCTCTATACACGAAATCAGAAAATATGACATGCGGTATGTCTACTTTCAATGCCAGTTATACTTTTAATGTTCATTAAAATTCAATCAGCTTGTAGCAGAAGGAAAAACGATTTGGAGTCGAGTGGTCGTACCATAGTGACGTTGCACTGTGACAGCATGGGTAATTATGAGGCTCTGCAGTGCGACATGGAGAAGGAAATATGCTGGTGCGCCGAGTCCAAAACTGGCGCACTGACAGCTCCCGCAGTGCCGGAAAAAGCAAAAGCAAAACTACCATGTTGTAAGTTGATGTTATCATATTAATAACATCAGTTAAATATTTATACATATTTAACTGATGTAAAATACACATATATTTTTAAAATACCACATATTTTTTATAAAATTAAGTTGACCTGTCATGCGTACATTTTCTCAGTGTTGGTGCATTCATTTAGAATTGCTTGCATATTTTTACCCAATAATGTTTTGGATTAATTTCAGAACCAAATGTACTCATATTGATATATACATATTTGGAAATAATTATTTAAAAGCAGGTTTATTTGGATTTACCCAATCAATCAAAGAAGGTTGTATTTTAATATCTAATCTTATAATATTTATATTCGCATTCTTATATATATATATATATATATATATATATATATATATATATATATATATATATATATATATATATATATATATATATAATTTTACAACAGTCTTGATAGTTACAGTACTAAAACATAAATATTAACTAAAATAACTCATAAGCTCATGCTCATGTAGCTCAAGAAGAAATAGTTGGAAATGAAACAATTTCTTGTCATCAAAACTGTCTCAATCCTTGAAACATTTTCCATCAGCACAGTAATTTCACAACAACCTTGATAGTTACAGTACTAAAACATAAATATAAACTAAAATAACTCATAAGCTCATGCTCATGTAGCTCAAGAAGAAATAGTTGGGAATGAAACAATTTATTGTCATCAAAACTGTCTCAATCCTTGAAACATTTTCCATCAGCACAGTAATTTCACAACAACCTTGATAGTTACAGTACTAAAACATAAATATAAACTAAAATAACTCATAAGCTCATGCTCATGTAGCTCAAGAAGAAATAGTTGGAAATGAAACAATTTATTGTCATCAAAACTGTCTCAATCCTTGAAACATTTTCCATCAGCACAGTAATTTCACAACAACCTTGATAGTTACAGTACTAAAACATAAATATAAACTAAAATAACTCATAAACTCATGCTCATGTAGCTCAAGAAGAAATAGTTGGAAATGAAACAATTTATTGTCATCAAAACTGTCTCAATCCTTGAAACATTTTCCAACAGCACAGTCGTTATGGAACACGGCATATCTTTACCTAGAGCTATAGAATAAATACAGCTGATATTTCATGGACTAGAACTTAACAACTCTATATCTATCCATGTCAATTTCTCGTTGCGGCGAAAGACATAATCACATAATGGATTATTTCAAGCAGAAAATTGAAGCGTGCCAAACCACCCGAACATGTCTAGTGTATAAGTATTTAGTCTTAACGTAGGTTGGCTTAAGTAGTTTAATTTAATTTTAAATTATGTATTGATGCAAGTACAACAAAACAATATTAATAATTTTATTAATTATGATTGTCCTAAGCATATCTAATATAAAACGTAATAACAAAGTTAAAATATTTACATGAGACAATAAACTTTAGATCGCAAAGTACTGCTATATATTTGAAATAAATAAATTTGTAATTCGTTCTCAATCATGACCAGTTACCCACATAAAATAGTAAAATGTATCAAAACCAACCCAAATTTATTATTTATTTGCACACACATTGGACTGTTAGAAAAAAATAAAAATGAAATTATAATATAGAAATGTCTAGCTAATGTTATAGGTGTAGTAAAACTAATAGTGAATATTGTTCATGATTTTTTAAATAATTTCCAGATGTATCAACTCAGGTAGGATCACAATATCTAAGACAGTGCGAGAGCAAGAAATTTGCACAATTATTGATAACAGCAAAGCTGAAGGCTCACGGTGCCAAATACGTCCAGGCCGATACGTTACTTTGCGACGCCGATGGTAGTTATGGAGCATACTTAGTGTCCTCGGGGATGTAAGAAAACAAAACTAATATCACCTAATGTAAATATTGATTATTTTTATTCTTAGAGCATATTGTACTTGGAGAGATAACAGTAAGATTGGTACCTGGCAATCAAATATAGTCTCCAATACTGGAGGACTAAATTGCTGTAAGTATTCGGGTATTGTGTTGATGGCAAATAAATAAAATATTATATTTTTGTCACATAGATTGCGCCAGAGACTATAAGAGATATGAACACTCGATGGACTGTCAATCGAACGGAAATTACGAAAATCTTCAACATTATATGGACGAGGACCAAAACATCAAATATTATTGTGTGGACGATGACGGATTCGCCAAAACCGACCTCTTCGATTTCAGTAACATCACATGTTCAGAATATTATTAAGTGTTTTATAAACCAGACATTATTCAAAATAAAAGTGAATCTATATTTTGTAATAATTGAGAATTGTTATTATTTTCGTACAATTATGAGTAGCTTGTTGGTATATGAAGTTCTGATACATCCACCCTAGAGTCTTACCATTTAATGTGATCTCTGTAAAACTCGTTTTAAAAGAGATTTGTTAGAACCGTCTAGTTTAGTTTTTAGCCAAGATCTCTCAGAACAAGATCTGAAGTCATAGTGGTACGACTATACGAGAAAAGCAACAAAATTACTACAAGATACCCAAACCATTATTTTTCAGTTTCTAGAATCCTTTTGAGAGATCACTAAGAGGAATTCAATCAACGAAATCTAAGTCATTCATGAAGCCTAAGTACTAGAGATTGATCAAAATAATTTCAAAATATATATCCGGATTTACATAGTCTAGTTACTGGCGCAGCTAATTATTAGTCCTTATTACATTACGAAGAAACTCTAGAATAAATTTCTAGTCTAGATTCTTCCTAGCCTAGATTTAAATGACTTTCTAGCCATAGTTATGTTACGTCACTGGTTTTCCCTTAAAAATAGATATAAACTTGCTGATCCCACAAAAAAATAAAACAAAAAAATTAATGTGGAAAATACGTCGCCAGATAAGTACATCATTTTACTTCAGTGCTGATATATCTATTAATATGTCAAAAATATATAAAAATTTAGATAAGATATGTCGAGATTATTTTATATAAATGTATGATGTAAACAACCCAAATGATACAAATAGAACGAGTATGTAAAAGAGAAAATGCACCAAGCTGTAAAAATATAAGAGATTCTTTTTCCTCCTGATTAATAGCAGAGCATATGAAGAGGTTTTTCTGTGAATAAGTCGCGCTAAAATGATTTTATCTAAACATTTTCTAATAACACGCTCAAATTTGTTTTTCCCAAGCAATTTTATTTCATCAAAATTATCTATTTTTCTACATTTAGTTATTTCTATCGAGACGAGACGAGATTTGATCTTAAATAATATTAGTGACCAAACACCTTGCTTTTACAATAATTGTTTCGTACATATAACATCATCATACAATAATTCAAATTAAGTTTAGTCCAAATTATGGAAATGTTTACGTCAACGAACGTAACTTAGATTTCAAAAATGCACGTTTCATTAATAGAAACAATTGTTAAATATATCATAATATTTATAACAAATTAAACAAATATTTCAACAGTGGTAATTATTTTTAGTTAAGAGTCCCCGGCCTACCATAGTAAAACACTTTTTTTGGCAAAATTAATACGATTTGTCCTTTGCATCAAAATAGGCCTCAGTTTCATCGATCACCTTCGACGAAATTTTTTTCCAGCGAGCATTGTTTTCAGATCTGAGAACAGGAAATAGTCGCTGGTGGCCAGATCTGGAGGTCACGGTGGATACGGTGGATGAGGAAGCAATTCGAAACCTAATTCATGGATTTTTCCATTGTATTCACTGACTTGTGACACGGTGCATTGTCTTGGTGAGGCAGCACTTTCTATTTTTTTTCAAATGCGGCAGTTTTTCGGCGTGATTTCGTCCTTCAAACGGTCCAATAACGTTATTTAGTAGTCGCTGTTGATAGTTCTTCCTTTTTCAAAGTAGTCAATGAAAACTATTCCATGCGCATCCCAAAATACAGACGCCATAACCTTGTCAGCCAATTGTTGAGTTTTCCCACGCTTTCGACCGGGCTCATCGTGTGCAGTCCACTCGAATGACTTCTGAGTGAAATGATTGAGCCAGGCTTCATCTATTATAACATATCAACGCAAAAACTCGGGTTTATTACGCTTGATTATCTTCAAACACTGCTCTGAATCATCAACTTGTCGTTGTTTTTGGTCAAAAGTGAGCTTGCGCGGCACCCACTTTGCACAGAGCTTTCTCATACCGAAATATTCGTGAATGATATGATATATGTTACACGTTCAGTTGATATCTTTAGAGTGTTTGCTGTTTCATTCAATTTCAATTTACGGTCATTCAAAATCATTTTGTGGATTTCTTAATGTTTTCGTCAGTACCAACCCCTTTTGGGCGTCCATTGCGTTCACCGTCTTCGGTGCTCATTTTACAACGTCTAAACTTAGCATACTAATCTTGATGGTTGATTAAATCCTTCCTGGGGCAGTGTCCGGAAACTCGGCATCAAGCCAAGTTTTTGCTTCAACTGTATTCTTTTCCCTTCAAAATGCAATATTTTATCAACACGCGAAATTCATTTTTATCCATTTTTTTTTCACAATAACAAAAGTTGTTTCACTAAAAATTCACAAACTAATGATCCGACAGCAGTCAAATTTATACACGCATCTGTTGAGGGTTAGGGCTAGCTAAAAGACATATGGATTTAATTCTAATAGCGCCATCTATGTGTCAAGCCGGGTACTTTTCAGTTGACCTGCTGATGAAGTTAACAACCAATGAAATGCTTTCCTAGTAAAATATTTGCTTTACAGACGTGCTGGCAATGGTAATTTAAACTAACCAAATAAATGCAGCAAAATGGCCAGGCGAAAAATTATGTGTAATAAATTAACAAACTGTATATTACTCTATAGTCGATATGATATGCTGAATTTGAATATCTAAACCAATAAAAATTAATAATCCTCATTAATTTAATTGCAATATTGTATACAAAAATTTCCAAGTGTATAAACACAAACATGAATAGTATAAAACCGGTATTACGACTGCTGGTGGGAAAAAAAAATTAATAGAACCTCGTACACCGATACAAATTACAACAATATAATAACGATACCGGCCGAGATAATACAGTTTTAATCGTTCCGTTCTTAACCCAGTCCACGGCGAGCGTAATAAAGAGCTCGAGGTCTGCGACTTGACGTGCTCGCTTCGTTCCCGACCGAAGCGGTCGAGTCATCCACTGCGGGGCGTCAGCCTCACGTGAAATTGATTGCGGTTGGATTACAATCTAAAACAAATACGTCGGCCAGTGTAGACAACTCAATTTAAATGAGAAAATTCGGCGTGTAAGCTGCTGCGTTTTGTAAGGGGCTACGCCCCATGACCACTACGGAACGTGGGGCCATTACCGGGCACAGGAACGACGGTCTAGTCAGCGTTCCCCGTGTATATTAATCAACTTTTTCGTTTTGTATGGCGTGAATCGAGGAGAGTATCGATTTTTTTAAAGTGTGACAGAATTTTCGATAGGGTTAAATGCCATTTAATTGATAGTGAAAGACTTCGAGTATTCTGGCATTTCTAGTCAACATTGATAAAATATTGTGGAAATATGCCCCCAAAAAGTTATTAATTTATGCGAATTTTGTAATTTATAGAGTCATACTATATAACTGAGCGTGTAACATACATCATATCATTCACGAATATTTCGGTATGAGAAAGCTCTGTGCAAAGTGGGTGCCGCGCAAGCTCACTTTTGACCAAAAACAACGACAAGTTGATGATTCAGAGCAGTGTTTGAAGATAATCAAGCGTAATAAACCCGAGTTTTTGCGTTGATATGTTATAATAGATGAAGCCTGGCTCCATCATTTCACTCAGAAGTCCAATCAATGGTCATTCGAGTGGACTGCACATGATGAGCCCGCTCGAAAGCGTGGGAAAACGCAACAGTCGGCTGACAAGATTATGGCGTCTGTATTTTGGGATGCGCATGTAATAATTTTCATTGACTACCTTGAAAAAGGAAGGACAATCAACAGTGACTATTATATAGCGTTATTGGACCGTTTAAAGGACGAAATCAGAGGAAAAACGGCCTTATTTGAAGAAAAAAGTGCTGCTTCACCAAGATAATCCACCGTGTCACAAGTCAATAAAAACGATGGCAAAAATCCATGAATTGGGCCTCAAATTGCTTCCTCATCCACCATATTCTCCAGATCTGGCCTCCAGTGACTATTTCATATCATGAGATCTCAAAAGAAAAGTTAGTGGAAAAAAATTGGAGGGTCGCTCTATTCAGTGTATCACCCTTAAAGGGATTATGTTGAATAAAATAAACTAATTTTGCCAAAAAAATTGTTTTACTATGGCAGGCCAGGGACTTTTCAATTGATCTGTTACTATAATATTTTAATTTCCTAAGTGTAAAACAATGTATTACCTAAATTGTTAATCAAATGTCAGTACTTCGAACTATTTCAAGTTTGTTAATGAAAAGAAATTGTTTCAATAAAATGTAAATGTCTTACGTTGCAAACGAAGACAGTTCAAATAATAAGTATACGGTTAACGAAATTTACTTTCGGATAAAATCAACGAAATATTCTTCAATATACTAACATAATAACCCATTTAAATATGCATGTTATTATGCGAGATCATATCTTGTTTTTTCGTTTAGTCTAACAAGTTTCTGAAAATTACTTATTTCAACCTTAAAAATATCTATGTAAAAATGATTGAAACTTAACAAAAAAAGCATATATTATATCCAATTACACAAATTGTTTATTCGCAAATTACATTTATCGTAGTGTTAATAACATATATTAATTTGTTACAAATCGTATTATTTGAAATTAATATATCATTTTGATCGATGACCTTTTACCAAAGACCAAAAAAAATGTTATTAATTTGTTGTTGTTGAATTACATTTAGTTGTACTATTGATAACGAGACGTATTAAATAAATTTCAATAACAGTTTCTTTAACTATTTAAGAGCGATCAATATTGTTTATTTGCACAATACGATAATTATCAGGAAATATAATGGCTGTAGCATAAAATGGCAGGAATAAAAAGCCGCATAAATTACAGTATTCAAGAATTAAAGTAGGATACTAGTAACACCCTAAACGTCATTTAAGGATAATATAATCAAGTAGCTTATTATGGTTGTTTTAATAACTACTGCAATTTCTTTCGATTTAAAAACAAATGTTGTTAGACTTTGGATATAAATTAGTACCGTGACGATTGCAGAACGGCAAATAAAATGGCCCCCAAAGGGATGCAATTAAAGCTTTGATTATCACTAATATTACATTTGACCATTGCTGGATTATCAACAATTATTAATCTTTGTCTAAAAAAAAATTCAGTAGTTGTACATATATATTAGTTAGTTGTATCTACTAAGAAAGGGAATTATAAAACTCACCAAATTGATCAATACAGCATTTAGATTAAAACATGTCCCAGACATTTGGAAGATGACGGAAATTATAATGATCCCAAAATCTGAGAAGTCACCAAACGAAATAAAATCCTATAGACCTATATCACTGCTGCCAGTAATATCTAAGGTTTTTGAAAAATTCCTATTGAAAAGAATAAAACGGATCATAGAGAGAAAAAATCTAATAACAACACACCAGTTTGGGTATATTAACAAGCACTCAACAATTGATGAGGTCCACAGAATAACAGTTATTGAAAAAGCCTACGAAAGTCAAAAAGTATGTTCAGCTATATTCTTAGATGTAGCACAAGCGTTCAATAAGGCTTGGCATGAAGGCCTTGTCATTAACTACAGAAAAAGCAACCAAAACAACACACCGAACTATTAAAATCATACATTACAACCAGAATGTTTAGAGTTAAACAAGAAGAAACCTACTCTACAATAAAAGAAGCTATAGCAGGTGTACCACAAGGAAGTGTACTGGGACCAATGCTTTATCTACTTTACACTTATGTGATATACCACATATATATACCACTATATTTGCTGATGATACTGCGATTATAGCTGTCGGAGACAATAGTGAAGAAGCCTCACCAAAATTACAACAGGTAAGCGACAATATAAATACTTGGACATAAGCTTCGAAAATAAGAATTAGTGAAAGTAAATCTGTACATGTGCAGTTCACCTATAAACAGACCGTACAAGCAGCAATAACATTAAATAACACTATCATTCCATATAGCAACAACGCTAAATATCTCGGAATGAATATCGATGCAAAACTTCGCAGGAAGGAACATATAAAGAAGAAAAGAAAAGAACTGGAATTGAAATATAGGAAAATGTACTGGCTAATTGGAAGAAAATCACAATTATCAGAAAATAATAAATAGCTATTATATAAGCAAATACTGAAACCTATATGGACATACGGAGTTCAATTATGGGGATGTTCTGTAAAGAGTAACATAAATAAAATACAATATTTTCAGAACAAAGATCTGAGAGGTATTGTGAGTGCACCCAAATACTATAGGACTGATTACCTACATCGAGACCTCCACTCACAGCCAGTCAAGAAATCAAGAGAATTGCAAGGGGGCATGAGGAAAACTCCATTCTCAAACAAATACTGAAATATTGCAACTTTTAGAAACCACCAGAACAGGACACAGACTCAAAAGTATCAAATCATCTGATCTCATTGGATACCCAAATATCTGATGAATTTAGATAAAAAATATGTGAACATTTTCTACCTGTCTTTGTCTTTACATTTTCAATAACAAATTAATGTTCAAAGCTCCAAATATAAATGATATCCCTCGGAGCACCTTGAAGTTCTAGGGATCCATTTAGTAATAAAACAATTCCTGGACGGTTTCCCTGGACGAGATACCTTCCATAAAACAGAGACCTAATCGAGCGATAATAAATGGAAAACAGGTCAGATAATGACCGACGCATCGATCGGTAATTTAGTATCAATTGACTTCGGAGTAAACAATGAATAAATAAAAAGACCACCGGCACGAACCGTCGATGAGGGGGCGTAGGGGTGACGCGGGCGCTCGGATGATAAATTGGGCGAAAGGCCACCGCCGCGACCTGTCTTTTTTTGTGAACCGAATATAAATATCCCAAAAGTGATTCCGTAGCGGCGCTAGGGCGTGCCCAACAACCATTGGTCGCCAACAGGATACACCGAATCGATAGCACGATTTCCCGTGTATCAAGTTCGCCGCTGCCGCCGATTTTCCTTTTCCCGCGATCCGCCGATCCTTCGTCCCCCTCACCCTCTACGGCACGGTTCGCCGGCGGGGCGAGAAGCCGAGAGAAAAAAGGGGGAATAGAAGAAAGAACGAAAAACAGGCGTCAAGAGCAGCGGAGAGGCGTGAAGACCTACTCTCCGGGCTGATCTGCCGCAAATCTCTTTGTGAAAAATCAGTCAGTGCGGATGGAAGGGCCCCAAAATCGATACAGAAAGTTTGGAAGTGCCGCCTCGACGACAGTGGCGTGCGTTTTTTAGTAATACGACATGGATATTTGTCATATCGAAACATTGTAATGTTGCCGCATCAACTATGAGTTTTGGTTTAGTTGGGCTTTGACATACAACAAAATTCCAATCTAAATTAAATAATGGAACAAAAATGCTATTAAATCTAACTTATTATTAATGAAAGTAAATCTGCACCCATAATATTAAATAATACTATCATTCCATATAGCAACAACGTTAAATATCTCGGAATCTCGACGCAAAACTTCGCTGGAAGGAACATATAAAGATGGAAAGAAAGGAATTGAAATTGAAATATAGGAAAACGTACTGCTAATTGAAAGAAAATCACAATTATCAGTATATAATTAATTGCTATTTTATAAGTAAATACTGAAACCTATATGGACATACGGAGTTCAATTATGGGGATGTTCTGCAAAGAGTAACATAAATAAAATACAAATCTTTCAGAGCAAAGTCCTGAGAGGTATTGTGGGTGCACCTAAATACTATAGGACTAATTACCTACATCGAGACCTTCAGCTGCCCACAGTCAGTCAAGAAATCAAGAGAATTGCAAGGCGGCATGAGGAAAGACTCCATTCTCACACGAATATTGAAATATTGCTGTTGGATACCACCAGAACAGAACACATACTCAAAAGAATGAAACCATCTGATCTTATGTAGTGTTGTGTAGTGAGATGCATATATAAAAAAATTCAGCAGTGACATGTATAAAAATTATTTCACCATATACTGAGATAGGGCCGATGGCTCCTCCTAGTTATATACCTAGATTTAAGTTATCATAAAGACAAATTGTAGGTTAGACTGAAACGACTAGTAACAATATATTAATTAAATATTAAAAAAGTATATATAACTTATTTTAAAACTACAATTAAGAACACAGGTATAATAGTCTGTAGGTTAGATTTGTTTTGTTTACATTGAACTCTTTTCCACATCACCCATAAGGTCTCTACCTTGCAGGCGTAATCCACCTAATTAGCAATTGTATATCTGAGAAAAGTATTTTGCTTTCATTCGAGAGCATTTTTACCTTTTTACGTTTAGTTCTTGTTTCCTTCGATGGTGTGTTTACATGACAAGTCATATTGGTATCACTGTATATTTTATTTCTTCTGCTACTATCTGTATACACCATTCTTGATAAAATTAATCACTGAATTCTGTCTAATGCATTTTCTCCCCTCATACGTTCTAACCTAATGCTCATGTTTAATTTAGAACAATTACAATCATGTCAAATCAATCACTCAAATCTTTCACGCCCTACAATACCATTTTCTACAAATATATTCAATTAATTATATGCATACCTTTAGTTGTTTCCACGCCCATCACTCTGTCTCAGGAATGTCCAGCATTGCACAGCATTATCACATATCCTGAAAGTTTCCTTTAGTCACTTTCACTTTTCGACTGACTGTCCTATTCAATCACTAAACGCTTAATTTCTAATCTGTCTAAAATATGGTCACGATTCCACCACCATTTCTCAATTACTTCCTCTGTATATCTTATCGAGTTCATCCAAACCGAAGGTGTTATGGCTGACAATGCTTCCTTCCACATATGGAAAAAGTTTTTGATGGAATATCCTTCTCGATCACCAATATATCTGCAATTATTTATTAATAAATATAATGACAAATAAAACCTAGTCGAATGTTATTGCAACTATTCTCTTTTTCCATCAATTTTTTTTGTCTTTACACTTTTTTGTTTCATCAGGATACACAAATTTAAATAGTTTGTCTTCCTTGGTCTATTCTATGCCTTTAAAACTTGAATTATTTTTAAGGCAATGTGTGGAAGTTCCATTAAACCCCTTCAAGGGTTATCTTTACACAAATTAAACCCTATGTCCTGTAAGAGTGTATGAAAGGATGTCTTACATCCCTCAAAAAGCTGCATGTTCCTAACCTTGATAGTGATCGGCCACAACTGTTCTGACTTTAGACAATGCTAGTCTTGAATTTTTCAGACCGAAGTTGTCTTTTTAGTAACTGTTTGCTGTATCTCTTTTCCAAAATGTCGATTTTTCCAGAGGTCTGTGAGGAATTTGCATTCGACAGGCGTTTCCAAACTGTAATCTACGTCTTCCAGTTTGTGCCTCAAGTGTGCACTAGTTGCCATCTTAAACGAATGACTCATTTCTATTACCATCCCGTAAAAAAGATGTAGTCATTGTCTTAAGCATCATATTTAAGCGGCCCCAAGCTTACAATAGCCAGACTGCAACAATGTCCAAATCTTGAAGCCATTCTGGAGAATTTTAGTTCAGATCAGACTCAGCAAAATCCTATATTTCAACCTACCGTCTGATAAAACAATCATCATCATTAGGAAAAGCTTTTAAAAATAATTTCGTTAAACCCAACATGGGTACTGCTACTAAAATATCTTTTTTGGAAAAAAACAAGGAAACTGTGTCATCATCAACAGCATTTTTCCTGTAAGTTATCTCAGTTTCATAGAAGAAATATATTAATGAAATCATTCCTCATGCTTGTTATGGTCAGTTCCATATAATTATGGAAAATTGAGAAGCAAAGATGAAATTGGGAAAATGGATTTTTAAATTTGATTTACTCAGTTTGAGATTTTAGTTTTATAAGATTTTTTGTCAAAATGCATTTAACGAGATGGCATATTGTTATCCCAACTTGATGATGTCGATTTGTTTATATAGGACAATCAGATAAATTTTAACAAAAATTATTTGCTGCACATACACATTTCCATTCTATATTGATGTAATAATTTTTAATTTTCAAAAAAAAGGCCTGATCAAAATATTTTACAACAATTACAACAAAATTATAACTAAAATCACCATTACTACAATATTATCGTTTTTAACATTAGTCAACCCCATTCTTGTAAACTTATTATTTATATTTCGAGAGTTAAGAAGTATAACCATATTGGCAAAACGAATATTCCATCTATACTAATTAATAATATGCTAATATTGAGCCTGAAAAATTTTTAATATTGATTAGGACATTGTCCTGTCTGTCTGTTTATTTGAATAATACATATATAATATACATTGTGTGTACAATAGAAAATAATGTAAAGAATAATAGTTCGGCCACCACTGACCCTATCGGATCTTCGTGGACTAGGCAGCCGGGCAACGGAGCTTTATTAACCAACAGCCTTATCACTTTATACGGATTAGGCGAGACTTAGGTAAACACCAATTGTCCGTATTCGATGTACCGTACTAATACTTTTCGCACCTATGGCCTATATAGTAACCCTGACGACAATACCGATGCCGGAAGAAACGGAATGCACCTTCTGAGAAGACCGGTTCTGATTTTTTCCACTTTTTTATGCATTTTTTGAATAGAACAATATGGGCCCGAATGCATATTTCAATACCAATTTTTTATTAAATATGTGGTTGCTACAGCTGACCGTTATGAATGTTGACAAAGAGATGCATTATTTTGCAGTTAAATATATGGGAAACTAATGTAAAATATAAATTACCTCGCCTTTTTTTGGGGTAAATAAGATGCATTTGCTTGTTTGTACAATCGAGTATTTAATCAATATTCATTTAATGATCAATTGTTACCGTGATGTTTAACTATTGTTAATTAGTAAAGTCGTATCTTTTCGAAGGAAAATTTAGAGTTTCGAATGAAGAAATAATATTCTCAAGATTCAAAAGATGTTTCGGAAGGAGTTCCCTAGGATATTATCTTTGGACCATTCCTGTATCTGATCTACACCACGGATATCCCAATGACAAAGAAAAATCCTTAGAAGATTTGCTACATAGTCGTTATAGTAATCGACATATATCTGCTTAGTAAAATCATGTAACTTGTAAAGAATGTAAAAGTGTTAGAAGTTCCATAAAGTGACAAAAAACTAAAAAATACAGATTAATAGCTCGAAATCTGTCTACGATCATCTTGATGGTTGATTAAGTTACAACTTCTGGACAATATTTAACTTTATTCTTGACTTGGGAAATATATACTGATGTATATCAGTGTAAAATATAATAAAAAGTTCAAATATCATTTCTGAAGTACGTTGTTGATACCCAAACACTATTTCGTTATTTTAGATGGTAGTCAACGTTATATACTACTAAATAAATTAACTGGTTCTACTTTGCTCTGTTATAAATGTATATCATTCAATTAACAAATTAAGTATAAACTGAATTAGAATTAACTTAAAAATCTCACAAGGCTTCTTGGAATATTTGTCGAAACATTTTGCAGAAAGTTTTATAGCATTTCTCATATAGTCTATACAGAATCATTATGTAGGATCAATTGTAATGATAGTTTTGTTAATATGAAAATAAAAATCATAAACGTACAGTTGGCATTAAGAAAATTTTAATTGAAATCAGCTATATTATTATATTATAATACACAAAAAGTTAATACCATCAAAATAGTTTCTTGTAAATTAAATGGTTTAACGAATTACGTTTCACCAACATATGAAGCAACTGCTTCAAGTTTGGTTGAAAAATGTAAGTTTAATCCGAGGTTTCAAACATTCTAAACAATACTTATGTATGCGGGCTTGTTTATTGCAGTGGTTAAGACGACAGGACGGTCCCCCTACTGCTGCGATAGTCGCAGGTTGGAATCCTAGTAAGACTTGGATACATTTTATGTTTCTAATTGTAAATGTCTTTATTGACAAAAGTGAAAAATATAACAAGATATAATCATCTCAATCACGCCAGAAACCAGATCGAATACCGAAGGTCCTCTGGGATGATGGAGTGTTAGTTGGTCACTGAGCGAACTTGAAGAGTCCAAAAAATTAATTAAACAAGTTATGCTCTTATACAATTCTAAGAATCTTTAATTAAAATAAAACTACAAAATCACAATGAGCTTTTTATTTACACATATATTATACACTTTTCAATATAAATATATTATATATAAAACTAACTATTTTTCACAAAAATACTTAAATTTAAGAAAATCACATCTCATTAATTGTCACTTGTAGTATTCCAAATTGTTATAGTTTGTATTGTGATTCATATCAATTATGCAAACTAATTTTATGATATCTAAGTATTTTTGGGATATTTGGGATTTCGATATCCTCGGAGATGATCTGGTTGTAAATTTTTCTCTCAAATGTAATATATATATATATATATATATATATATATATATATATATATATATATATATATATATACATATATATATATATATATACATATATATATATATATACATATATATATATATATACATATATATATATATATATATATATATATATATATACAGCAATTCAAATGTGACGATTTCGCCGTTCAAAGCATAAAAATTCCTAGTTAGCTGAAAGCATTTGAAGCTGCGGAATTGCAAGAGTTATTGGAGATTAAAATATTATGGTGATCGCTACCATTTTTTCAGCAAATGATCAATTTGAACTGCGCATTAATAGAAAAAGTTCACAATACGCCCAAAAAGTTGTTGAAATGGCTTGGATGGGACGTTTTATCGTATTCGCCGTACTCTCCAGACCTGGCTGCGTCCGACTAACATACTTTCGTATCTGTAAGGCACGCGCTTCTAGAGCGTTGCCGATTTCGAAGAAGATACAAAAACGTTTAACTCATAGGATAACCCATTCTATTGAAATGGCATCTACAAATTTCCTGAGAGATATTTGATATATATAGATTCAAGGGAAAATACTTTACGATAGTTTAAATAAGTACAATATTAATACATAAAATCAATAAAATGAGAAGAACAATAAACGTTTTATGATATTTTAGCAAATGGAGAAATCATAGCTATAAATTAGCACTCGACTGACGCTTATCCGAATCTAACGCGAGTGGCTCCCAACAAAGGAATCCCAACAACAAACTGACATCGTGGGCCCAATATAAACATCGGCGTATTTTTCGAAAACAGTCCATTACCCGGACGGAATGCGAGCTCGCTGTCAAAACTTTCGAAAGCCGGCGACGACCCCATCCCGAACGGTGTGAGCTTAAAACCACTACCGACATAATCCTCCAGAGGTAACTAATCCCCCGGGGGCCCCGGCGACAAAACGCCATTCTCTGTTCTCACCTTGTTAAAAACCCACAACTCATCCGGCTGCAGTCCCTCGAAAACAGTTCTCACTTGACAACCGATTATTTTGACGTTTTTAACTCCATTCGAATCGACAACGGTGATGATGATGATGTTTACCGGGTCTCCGGTTCGGTCTATCGGACGTGCTACTGTGCCATTACATCGATTTTTCTCTTATAACAATAGGCAGGATGATAGTAATCTACAAAGTACTACGTGAATCTAAGGAAATACGATTAATAGATTTAGAAAAATATTTTTATTTTCAATTTGAACAATATCAGAACGAATATATATAAAGGGAACCAAGACAAGAAGCAGTAATTTACCAAAGAATATTGATCTAATTTGGTAAAAATTCAATTTTTGATACATTGGGAAGTCTCTGGTATCAAAAAAAGGGTCATATTCGGCAAAACTTAGAAATATATAAACTAAAAATAAATAAAACATAAATACATAAACTTCTTTCTAAGTATGTTGGTAATCTTAAAGAAAAAAACAATAATTTAACAGCTTAAAAGTCATAAAATCGTTCTTAAAAGTTCTTCATAAATTAATGTTAAAATTTAAATTATTACTAAAATTTTGTTATAATTTTACCAGTAACTATGCATTGCCCTGTCATGGTTTATTATAATTGATATTTTTTATAATTCTGAGCATTAAAAATATGGGAATGGGATTGAAGAATGTGTACAACTTCCCATCCTTTATAAAAAACAATTTGACTAGTGTTGGGAACTATCGACTGAAATTGACTATCGAATGTTTAGTAATTGACTACTTTTTACTATCGACTGTTTCAATCGGTATTTTTGGCTCAACTGATTTTACTATTTTTTTCCAGTGACTGTTTCAGTTGACTGTTTTCAATCGCTATTTTCGGCCCCATTGATTTGTTACTATTTACTATCGATTGTTTCAGTCGTACTTTTAGTAACTCCTTTTGGTTCTACTAGTTTCATTCAACTAAATTTTAACGTTCTGGCTGTGTCGTCCAAGCCACGACCTTGACAAAAATGTACCCAATTTATCCTTACATAGATTTATATATAGTAGGTAATATATATATAGTTTTATGATTTTTTTTATAGTCCGCTGGTAAATAACAATATATTGATTATTAATATTATAGCATTTTAGTACGATATTTTTCAAGATTGTTAATATAACAGGCTAAAAGATTAACATTGGGAATGATAAATAGTAAAATATTTTGACTGTTTTTATGGCAATAATAGGTAATATTTCGATTACTGTCTCGATTTTTGTTAAAAAATATTTCCGTTCAATAATAAATAAAGCATTTATATTATATCATTCAGATAATTTTTAATTATGTCATGGATTAGTTTTTTTTTCTATGATTAGGTATATGTTTAATTTTTATATAATATTTATGGTTATTATTGATTTAAGTTCTATTATACTATCTATATGTATCATAGTATATTATTTAAAAATAGCAATTAACACATTAGCATACAATAAAACATTTGGGGGGTATTATTATATTCCATAGAAAACACACACAAAACATACAGACCCACAAAACATGCAAATATAAAAGTAATTCTACTTTGTTTAAAATTAAATTATAAATTGTATGTTATGTATTATTATTATAATAGTATTCAGTAAATTTTTTTTCTTTTCTTTTTTAAGATTAGTTTGTGAAGGAATTTATACATCTCCGTCTCGCTTATACTACCGTTGGAAAATATAACCAGATATATCTCACAATTTATACAGGAAAGGATTCGTACATCTTCGTCTAACATCACGAATTGAACGAAACTGTCGAACCGTGTATTTGACTGAAAATGGTAATTACTATATTGCGATTACCGACTGTTTCTACTGTTTTCAGTCAATAGTTCCCAACGCTAAATTTAACCTTTTTGTTATCTATCAATGCCAGGTGTTTGTGTCTCTATTTCGCAAATAACTATATGGATTATACCAATTATTTTTAGGTTATTGGTTTGATACACATTCTTGACATATCGCCAGTTACAAATAAAGGATCGCTAATTTCGTATCTGGTGTTACACATTGTGTTGTGTTTTAGTATCAAACTGGCTGAAAACATGTCGAAAAGTGCATGGTAGTGACTATAACGAAATTAATCTAAAGAGATACTATTTCATCGGCTACATTCGTTACACGCATTTGCAAAAAATGATAGATTATATAATTGAAATATATATAAATGAAAAAAGATGATAAAATATGATATGAAGACTGTTTTTGAAAGTACAATCGATTGATATAAATCTTTTATAACATCCAGTGAAACAGCCTTTACATTACATTTATTAATTCATTTTGATTTTGTAGGTGTAAAATAAAAAGTCATTTAAATTAGATATTTACTAAATGTGTTTAAAAAGAGAAATGAGTCGTCTAGAGCAGGATCAGATCAATATGATGCTTGTTCGATGGTTTTGTTGGGCTTTCTTACTGCCAATTTGGATATTTTCGACGAATTTATACCCTCAAGGTCGAATGTTGATTTACAATTATTATTTCCTTTAACTTATAATGATGTTAGCTTGGATTTAGAGAAATTGATGAACGACCAGGGTAAGAAAAGTATTCCAACATATCCCAAGTGCAGGTGAAAGCATTATACCAAACATACATTTATTTAGAAAAAATCGGTTATTTTTAAATGTTTTCAACCATACTCCATAAGCAACAGGCTCTCAATGTTTAAGTAAGAGTGAAATATTAGTCATAAAACAATTCTACTTATCCATCAAATCTTTGAATATGTAATTAATTTTTGAGTTCAAAATTATATGTGAGTTATAGGAAGATTTGATTCGCTATTAGTAAAGGTTCATTACTGATAACGACTGAGAAAGGATTGTGAATGAAACAATTGTAGCTTATGATTCTCATCAGTACATAAATTTGTATTTTGACTTTCTAGATCAATTTCGATTGTCCAGCTCGTATGGAATATTTTTATTCAAATCTCTTGAACATCTAAAGTTATAAAATGTTCCTGATTTCTTTTTTAAACACACGTACTTTCGGAGTTATAATTTTGAAATAAAATTGCATCGTTCTTTGCTTCCAATCTTTGATATCATTTTTAACTTTTATGACTTTTATGGTTTTAGTTTATCTACTACTTTCTGGTTCGTCTTATGTTCCACCTCTGAACTAACAACTCACTAACAAATGAGGAATTCTATGAAGTTGTTTTATAATTTGTAGTATTCTTTGCAACATACATTTTAACTCTTAATGCGCAATTTAACGTATTTATTACTTACAATGCTCGGTTAGTACTTTGTTAAGAAATACACTTTCGAAAGAAACTTGAATTGAATCAGATATTAATGCCACTAAAAATTACAGAATCACCTTTAGTACAATGATATACTATGTCACCAGATCCATATCAAATACCGCCAATAATAACCATTTTTCTTACCTGTTCTTTGTTCATCAGACATCAAATTAAATTAAAAGCTGATTGAAAGTTCTAAATATCTTGTAACACAGAGGACGAACGATTCTTGTTATTCTCGAATTGCGTTAATCTATTTCGGGATGAAATTGTAAAAAAAATGTAAAATATAATATTACGCGATCATATTATTCTTAATCGTTATTTATCTTAATATTTCCAACAACTCTTAATAGCCATATAGTTCCAAACAGTATAATAATCGAAAATAACAGAAAATCTTAAATAACACTGCTTAAAATTAAATGACTTCGTTTAATAATGTTTCCGTTTTAAAATCATTTTAAATGTCAGTATTTTGCAGTACAATGTTACCAGATTTTGATTTTAAAACGTAGTCGTAGTTGATTTACGTATAACAAACACGACGAATATTTTACCATATAAAAGTTGGAGTTGGCAGCGCCTCGGCCAGAGCATAAAATATTTTTGTGGTGTTACCGACCTAACGGCTATTCCTGCTTGCTCGATTTGGACGCATTTCATTTAATTGGAATCTATTTATTTGTAGAGCATATTACACTAAAATTTAGGCTCAAAAATTTTTCCTCGATATGGTGCCTAGTTATTATTACTCGATCTAGTATTCTATGTTTAGTATATTAATTAGTAACAGGTCAATTGAAAAGTCCCCGGCCTGACACATAGATGGCGCCACTAAAATTAGATCCGTATGTTTTTTAGTTAGCACTAACCCTCAAAAGATTTGTATAAATTTGACAGCTGTCGGATCATTAGTTTGTGAATTATAACATTTTGAGTGAAGCAACTTTTGTTATTGTGAAACAAATTGAGAAAAAGGAATCTCGCGTGTTGATAAAATATTGCTTTTTAAAGGGAAAAATTACAGTTGAAGCAAAAACTTGGTTTGATGCCGAGTTTCCGGACACCGCCCCAGGAAAATCAACCATCAAGGATGTGTATGCTAAGTTTAGACGTGGTGAAATGAGCACCGAAGACGGTGAACGCAGCGGACGCCCAAAAGAGGTTGTTACCGACGAAAACATTTAAAATAACCCACAAATGCTTTTAAAAGACCGTAAATTGAAATTGAATGAAATAGCAGACACTCTAAAGATATCAACTGAACTTGTACATCATATCTTTCACGAATATTTGGGTATGAATTTGAATTAAAGTTCTGTTCAAAGTGGGTGCCACGCGAGCTCACTTTTAACCAAAAAACAACGACGAGTTGATGATTCGGAGCAGTGTTTGAAGATGACCAAGCGTAACCCGAGTTTTTTCGTCGATCTGTGACAATGAATGACACATGGCTCCACCATTTCACTCCGAAGTCCAATCGACAATAATCTGAGTGGACTGCACACGAATAACCCGCTCCAAAGCGTAGGAAATCGCAACAGTTGACTGGCAGGCTTATGGCCTTTGTATTTTGGGATGTGCATGGCATAATTTTCATTGACCACCATCAGTTGGAAGGACCAACAACAGCGACTATTACATAGCGTTATTGGACCGTTTGAAGGACGAAATCGCCGAAAAACAGCCGCATTTGAAGAAAAAGAAAGTGCTGCTTCACCAAGACAATGCACCGTGTCAAAAATCTATGAATTGGGCTTCGAATAGCTTCCTCATCCACCTTATTCTCCATATCTGGCCTCCAGCGACTATTTCCTGTTATCAGATCTCAAAAGAATGCTCGCTGGGAAGAACTATTGTTCGAATGAAGAGGTGATCGCCGAAACTGAGACCTGCGTTGGAGCAAAGGACAAATCGTACTACAAAAATGGCATCGAAAAGTTGAGGGGTCGCTATAATCAGTGTATCACCCTTGAAGGGATTTATGTTGAATAAAAAAAAACTAATTTTGCCAAAAAATGTGTTTTACTATGTTAGGTCGAGGACTTTTCAATTTACTTGTTATATTTCTAATTTATATTATTTAGATCTTGTATTTAACATTTATCATAAAAATTCAACGTATGTCCGATTGATGTCCTTCAATTCATCGCATTCAGTTGACAACCATCGATCCTATCGCCAATTCTGCAATCTCTCCGTTTCGTTACTGAGCCCTTTCCATTCCGGCTGTCGTCTGCGCGAGGGCCTCGATCCCATTCCAGTTTGGTATCGCGACCGATCTGTGAACACCCCGACACCTGGCGCCAACAGCTGTACGGCATTTCGCTCGGAAATGTTTTCGTAGCTAAATGTATTTTATCTGGCCTGTTTATCTAACACCTCCAGTCTCCAGTCTGAAAATAAATTAATTGATTTTTTTCGGACGGTCAACCTTTTAACGTTTCATTTACAAGGCGCATCTCGGGGTCGATAAGGCCGCTCGCATAGTGCCGTCACGTCGGATTGATGGGTCCACGGCCCTTTTTTTCTTGTGTTTCGTGTCGTGCTCGTCTCGAACATTCACGTAAACAGAAAAGGGTTCGGCCGTTAAGATAAATACTCCTCTCGGTTCGATTTGCGTTTTTGTCCTCTCCGTATCGTTAACATTTTCAACTGCTTCTTCAATCAAACGCGTAAAACCTTGATATTAAATAAACAAAAGGGAATAGTGTTAAGATTTTCTTAAGTTTAGGTGCGTGAAGAAATAATTAATTTTTTTTAAATATTTTAAAGTCTCCTTTATACCAACGAGGGTTTATCTGGACTAGACCTACAATTTAACGTGGGCTCTAAACCACGGTCCTCGGGATAAAGCCTGCCGACTGGCGAGTGACCAACTTAGAAATCATTCCAGAAGACATCCAGTCTTACACGGCCTTATTACTGGCGTGACTGAGATCATTTTCCTTGTCGGATTTTGCACTCTTGCCTAAGGACAACCACAAGTGTTAAACAATAATTTTTTTTATTACTCTTCGTGAGTCCACAATCTGCCCTATTGGCACTAAGTATTTCTTCTGTTTATATTATATATACATGGCATGTAGAAAATCACTTCATTAAGCAATCTTCTGTATAAAATATTATCTTAATTAATTAGTCTTATTCTAATGCATATTCTAAACTCTACATATGTCCAGTAATCAGATCAGGTGGTGTTAAACGTTTTAGTCTACGCACTTCACTATCACGTCGCATATTTAGCTGATTAGCGAGTACATTGGGATGCACTGACACTCTTTCGAAGTACTTCACACAAACACGTTGGATTACACTCGTTATAGGTTCTAGAGGAATATCGCGTTCTATCACTTTATTTGAAATATAGTTCGGAGCATCAACAATGGCACGCAACACCTTATTTTGGAACCGTTGAATGATGGATATATTAGATTTGCTAGCGGTACCCCATAGTTGAATTCCATATGTCCAAATGGGCTTGAGTATAGACTCATACAGCAATACCTTGTTATCTAATGATAACTTGAATTTGCGCCCAATGAGCCAATACATTTGATATAATTTTAGGCCCAGTTGTTTCCGTTTAGAGAGTATGTGCTTCTTCCAGGTTAAGCGTCGATCTAAATGCATACCAAGATATTTAACATGCTCTGCTTGGGCTAGTTGACGATGATTGATATTTACTGGAGGACATGTTCTTCTACGCAGGGTAAACGTTATATGCGTGGATTTTGATTCATTGGCTTTAATGCGCCATGTCTTCAACCATAATTGTATTTGCTCCAGGTGGGTTTGTAGGTTTATTGATGCTGTGACTGGATCTTCATGGGATGCTAAGATTGCTGTATCGTCTGCATATGTTGCCACAGTAGTTATTTTTGTGGTGGGCAGATCAGCCGTATACAGAAGATACAGTACTGGACCCAGTACACTACCTTGTGGAACTCCTGGATATATGGGATTTAATTCGGTATGTTCATCGCCTTGATTTACAATAAAATGTCTGTCAGTGAGATACGATTTTAGTAGCTGATAGTCCGGATGAGGGAGAAGTTTCTTTAGTTTAAAGTGTTAAACAATAATAAAAATGAATTTATAACAATGACCCAGCATGATTTCACCCCGCGACTGTCCTAACAGTAGGGGGACTGTCCTGTCGCCTATACCACTGCGCTAACCAAGCCGACTAATTAATTTTAGTTGTATCCTGTTGAGGGAGTGATTGAAGGTAGTAATCATAAGATTGAAAAATATAATCATACTCTATTATAGCTAGAATGAAAATATATGTTACGAGCCACATAAAAAATGTTAAAGCTAAAATATCTTTAAACTCAAACTAATTTATTAGGTGCTGTCATATATTCTGATAATTTTTTCACTTTTAAAAAGCATTTGTTGAGGAAAACCGTTTTCTCATCTTTCAGTCAACATGATGATAACGTGTCGAAAATACAATTTACGATCAGTTATCGATTTATTATCGCACTTTGTTAGCATTCTGAAACCATGTGCAGGCAGGGTTTCCATTTAAGCCGCCACAGTAAAAACTTTACTGTTCTTATAACGTATGATCGAACGTTGCCATGGAAGAAAATCACATTGCGTCTGCTATTCTTCTGCTATTTTATTGTAGCAACACGTCATTCAACGTGCTCAATTGACATCAGTATTTATTTGAAGCAATCATTTCAATTTGCTTTAGTAACTCATAACATACTATATCTTGCTGATTTCGTTATATGCACAGCAAGACATTAGTGCCATGAATATTCGCCTTCAGTATTGATATGGATAGCTCTCTTAGAATAATTCATGATTGAGACAAGACTCTTTTTTTTTCTGCCTAACAAGTAGTGAAATTTCATATCAACATCTTAAAACTGTTGATTCAACCACTACTAAACTATCTGGATGTTTTTTTTTTGACAATTTACACTGTATTTTAATACATCCAAGCCTTAGTATTAATTGTCTTTGGACATTTTTTGTCCGCTAGTTATTGACATTAAAATCAGAAGTGGTATAAAGTATATCAAAGTTATTTTGTACATACGTCATCTTGCAATGTTGCCGTGCTAGCTCTGAGTTTTAGTTCAATTTGAATGTGACATACAATAGAATTCTAATCTAAATAAACTAATTGTACAAAAAAGTGGTCAAATATAATTAATTTTAACATGATAGTACATCTAAAACTACAGTTAATTATACAGCCACAATAGTCTATAGGTTAGAGTTATAACCTTTTATCAATATTGCTTTCAAGAATTTTGCATACGTCTGACAACCGGGCGACTTTGACAGGCTCATTCGTTTACGTGATCGAACTAATGAGACAGAATTTTGTCTCTTTTTAACTAGAATAATATGAGAAGGAAATTATTGTCTGATTATAAAACGAATTTACAAATTACGGTAAGCGATACATTAAACAACTTGGTAACGTATGTACATGCAAATTTTGAATAAAATTTATATTGGATTTTTAAATAATCATCCATTAGGTGCTTTATTTCGACTAAATAGTACAACATCCCAATATTTCTATATTTAACATTGATATCGAATGCACACATACTATATTGAAGGAAGCAAACCAAAATACCCTAAAATTTTAAATTATCTTATGTTCTATATAGTTTATCATAGTTGTTCGACTAGTTTTTACTTTTTAGTACTACAATAGCAATGATATAGGTGCCGATAATATCCGATAAAGTTTAATAGTAATAAATTGTTTTGTAAAAATAGATATTTGATATATATAAACTATTAAAACTTCACTAATATATGCCAAGCTCCTGAGAATCATATAAAATTGAATTGATGTTTGTAAATTCAAAATTAAGTGATCTTTTAATATTAACTAATACCTAAAAAAATCCAAAAAAATTCTCAAAAAAAGAATCGGTTCTGTTTTAAGCGTATTGTAAAGAAAGACATTGGTTTTTGCTAGCATTCAGACTATATTTTTTATCAAAAATCGCACTTTTGCCATGAATATAGAAAAATTTTGAAAGAATATAGGAAATGTGGTGTAAATATGTACGATTGTTTTTTTAGGTTCTTTGTAAAATATGTGTTTCAGACACTTTATTTTACAGATTGCTGCCCTTGATACTCTATATTTTCTAACAACCACGTCGTTTTTGCAACTTAATTTTAAACAATGTCCTTTATAGAATGCAGATGATGTAGTTGTAAAAATACTGAATATCTACATTATACTACTTTGAATTCAAACCTAATTAAACCATCACACGACAGAACTAATATGTCTCGATACTTTATTGCAGTTTGCAGGACACCCAATATAGAATAGGTATTCCTGCACTAAATCGGCAACTGAGCGTCAGGCGTCACGTACGATCGTAGAGATTTTTTTACGTTACCGCGCATGCCAGTTGATCATATGGTAAGAATTATGTGTTGACCGATTGAGAGTTTGCTGCATTTTTAATTACCAAAATAAAAAATGGTCTTCAATATTAACAATAAACAAGATTATAAAGTATAAACAAATTTTACTTAATGTTATGTCTCATTTAGACACATAACAGTTCGTGACATTTTAGTTTTCCAAATAAAAACTATTGAGTTTTCTCGAAAAGAACAACATATATTATTTATAAACATTTTAAACATGAAAAATATAAAATAACCTAGATAACATTAAAAGATTGAAGGATATATAAACTGTACAGGGGTTTTGCGTGAATGCTGCAAGGAAAAACCCTGCAACATCCCCGTTCATGCCCTGCAAAGTCTCCTGCCTTGGCCAACCGTACACCAACGGAGGTATCAGTTTCATTGGACGCTAGTTCCCGCGCCGCCATTGGCCGATATTTGTTGACTGTCACGCCCAGCGGTTGTCGTCAGCGCTGGCGGCCCGTAGAGGGGCCCACGCGATGATTGATGATGATCCATCCGCTCATCCGGTCGGACACTGGACCACGACCGCCAATTTAGGCAGTCGGAATTTTTTTCTCTCAATTGGGTCTTCCTCGCGGCGTATTGTCTCCGCACTGTCACTGTCGCTGGTCGACGGAAAAAAAATTGAACATTATTAACGGTAATTGGACAAGTTAATTAGGGCAATTTATTAATTAATCGTTTTGATTAAATTGGTGACTGGTTTCGGAGGGGAAGTCGACGAGACTCGCTCGTTTAATGTTCTGGGTACTTTTTCGAACGAACTAATTATCGCCATATTAGCGAGGCTATTAGACAAGAACAGGTATTTCGTCATTAGAACAACAGTTGGTAAGCCGCAACCATGTTTTGAAACCGATAATATATCAGAAAGTTCGGTTTTAAAAATATTATGTTCGATAATCACATTATTACTGGTTTTTAAACTAACTATACCGACTGGAAGAGAAATCAAATAGTACTACAACTAACGACGTACTATTATCTCTCTTATTATAACATTATTACGGTCTTTCCCAAAGAAATAATACCTTAATATATCTCTCTAACATTTCATATTACAAGATTGTTCATATTTAATTTTTTTTAAAATAATATTACCGAAAAACAGCTGGATTTGTTTTAATTCAAATTGTTACAAAACCGATTACAGTGTCCTGTAATGACAATACTTCGTACTCGAAAATAATCCATCCTCATATAGTTAAATATGCTGAAATATCATCGATTGTATATAGTTTAGACAGCAAATAACATTCATTGTATATTTTTATTCCATCATGTTCGTATTATTCATATTTTTAGTCAAAACATACATAAAGTTGTTGAAAGTTTATGAATGGTGATACTACCGGAGAGTTATTACTGGTTTTTCTAACAAACGTCACTAAGCATCAGTAAGCAATGTTATGATTTGACGCATATGTGATTTTATTCTACTGTCATCAACCTTCAAAGCTAACCTGGTTTTATTTTGTGTAAATAACCCGTCGTAGAATATGGGAAGACGGATGCCACATGAATCGAGTGACAAAAGGAAAATCCAAAAGTCGTCTGTGAACCAGCATGTCAACGGTATGATCAGAAGTCATTTCTGTATCGAATAGTTATGGGTGAAAAGTTGATTTACCACATAAAGGACAGCTTTTTTAAGATTTCCAATGAAAAAAATAAACCCCATTCAAACTGTTCGCTGCATTAAGACAGTTTTCCACTTCCAATTTCACTCCAAGTTTATGAGCTTAAAAGATTCAGCAAAACTTTTATGAGCCCATAACCATGATTTTGAAAAGCTGGAACTTCTAACATTAAGGTTATAGTAAGAAAATAAAAATTAAAACAAAATTTAATAAAAATGAGTCTTTTCATAGTCATCTTGACCTAAAATTGTTGTGAATTAACTCATAAAGTGGTTTTGTTGGATAGATTCGTTCTTCTTTTAGTTTTATGATTTTAATTCAGTTTTGCAATTAAACATTTATTTATTCTCCAAACTCTGATATGAAAATTGATACAAAAAAATAGGTAACTCTGATACAAATTCACCAAGTCTTGAATGTACTAAAGCAGGAAACCTCTAATGCTTAAAAATATCCAGGAATACTACAAGTAACATTTTATTTATAATAACATAACAAGAAAAAATATTGAATAAATCTTAATCTTTCATAACCAGCCATAACAATGGACCAAAATCACATATTAAATTAAATGAAAAGAGACCAAAACGTGTCAACTAAACTAATAACATAATAACCACTTAGTGGCGATGATTGATAATAGCCTAAATCCACATACTGTCACGGCTGTAGACGCCGTTAATCCGAGTTTTAATATAGACATAATTAAAATGAAAAAACATGTCAATTTCAATTCATTAGTGCAGTTAATAATTGTTTTGGTGCATCCTCAGACTACATATATAATCACTCAATCTCAAGCAATGTAACTCCATCAATTAACTTATAAATAAATTTAAAGTATTACAACTCACCTTACAGTTGGTTTTTGGGGCACGATTTAGAAGCGTCTGGTCATAATTCGTCATGTCTTGGAGAAGTATTTTTCCTGAACAACAGGCAACGTGACTAACTGACTTAATTGTTTTGAATAAAAAATATGGTTTAACTAGATACTAACTAACTATGCATATATATCAACAAAGCAATAATGAAAACATTTAGGCTATACGAATAGAATTATTAACAAAAGAAGATCTACATGTTTATCATCACTTAAGTTTGTGAAGTGATCATTCACTTTTCATTCGATAGATATGACCAAACCGTTATAGGTTTCCAGATTTCTTCCTATAATGTTCACTGGTTATTGCATCTTAGTCGAATGACTTCTTCTAATACAAGCTCATACCTAAACAGATTAGATTGTAATATATTTTCTCTTCTACATGCACCATCTTATTGGTGCAGTTGTAGATGTCACTTTTTTCTCCAATATTACCGATTGCTGACTATGAATATTTTAGTTATATGAAAGAAATTCGAATAATATTTAAGCAGGACACTGAAACAATTTATATTTTAATTCACCTTTTTTTAAGTGAATGAGCTGGTCATTTCTTAACACCATTAACCACCAAAAACTAGTGAAAAACAATAATTTAGTATAGTCATATAGTCATATAGTTAAAAATAAAATAATATGACTCACTCTAAACTAAAACAAATACAAACACAAAACAACATTAAAACACACTTGCATAATCCATAAAATTTTAATTAGAAACACTTAAATTAGAAAAACCCACCTGCTGTACTCACGAAACATTGTTCCATCCTAATATTGCATGTAAAATTAATACATCAACACATAATCTTAAATATCGCGACAAAAAAGAAATAATGTTAACGATTTGACCAGTTTTTGTTAATTATATTTTATTTAAGTTTCACTAAAAAGATAATGTATTTTTGGAAGAAACTATTTCAGTTTTTGAATAAAACACGGTTTTAAATATATTATCTATTTTGTATTTATATTCAGGACGATGTATATAACACATTTTTGAACATATCTACAATTAAAACTAAAGTACCTCCTACAATAAAATATAAAATATATGCTATACGACCGCTTTAAGTGGTCGAATAAAGACAAAAGGGAAACAAAAATCGAAACATATCCCAAAGATCTTTTGTGCGACCTTAACAGTTTATACAAACCTGTATGTATACTTATCGTACATGTTATAAAGTAAATATCGACATTTTTCTCTAGAGTAAGGGTGTTATTAATAGTAATTTGACCAATAGCAGGACGAGAATCGACTGTATACGTAACAAGAACGCCCCCAAACAGTCTCTCTTCGCGGGGGTACATAGTTTGTCGACACTTGTCCTGGTCTATTTCTAAATAGATTACATTTTTTTTGGTAATTCAGGTAGAAATGAAATCGCTACAGTTGATCGTTTAAAAATATGTCTATATTTAATTTGTGTTCATTATTTATTCTTAAATTAATAACAATGAAAAAGGTGTTATATATATTTAATGAATGGGTTCAAACTTGGCTACAAAGCAGCGAAGGCGACTTGCAACATCAACAGTTATTACAAGGACAGAACGACAAAACTTTGTATATTGTGAATGTTACTCCAGAGGTATTGGTATAGAGATGAAAAGAATGGAAAAGAAGATGGAAACAATTATTCATTTTAAGGTTAATCGAAGAGTCAAGAGAAATTTTAAGATTGCTTATTCTTATATTGCTACACAATGTTGCCAGTTTGTTAAGTTTCTTTGCACAGCTACAGTTTGTCTTAATTCCTTATGAATAATTAAAATAAGTAAATCAGATAGACATTACTTGATTTCAATAAATTAGTATCATATTTCCCATATATACATATAATTCTTACAATCTGGCAACATTGTGAATTGAACCCAATCAGTATTGGCAAACAAATAGAGCTCTGCAATATTTCCCGAAGACCGCAGCTACAGAATTTGTTTGATAGTTTGCAGATGACCTGAGGTATCACAGATTCCTACACTTTTGCCGGATTTTTAACCTATTGATTTAAAATTTTTCAAGGATCTCGACGGTTTCTTATAAAGGTAATGCTTAAGAAATCATAACGAAAACTACCTTCAGCTACTTTACAGCCTTCATAACATAAAAGTTTTATTATTATCTTTGGCTAAAAATATGTTTTTGAAGTAATTTTTTAATGTAAACTTAAAAAGTCGACATTATTCCTTAGACAACCTTGAGATTAAACGATCGAACCGAGCGGATTTCAGTTTCATCTGAAGAACACTCTTGAACGTCTTCGAACCTTCTACATTATTTGGATTTGAACCAAGCGCAAGAACTCACAAAATATTGCAACAATCATTCACAAAATGGCGCCGTCCGGCGCGTATCACGTCAACCTCGCGGGAGAGTAGGGTCGATGTAGTACGGGACCCCCCGCTTGGGGACTGGGAGGCGCTATCCTCACTATACCTCCGTGCGGACCCAGGAGGTGAGTGTGAGGCGACGGAGCGACCATTCTTGTTTGGTGTGAGCCTACCTGCACTTGCAGAGGGGTGGTGAGCTGAGGTCGCAGCGCCAGCGGAGCTTCGATCTTGTTGTTCTCCGACGACCTCATGCCGCTCAGATTCATGGGCGGTGAGTGTTGGAGGGTGGTTTGAGGCGGCGTCCGATCTAATCGGATTGGACTGTTACCGCTCATCTTGTCCTGCAATGCAACAAAATCAGTCAGCATTATCATTCTCATGAGTCGGAATCAAATGTAACGTACTCTCACTTCATAGTCATGGGAATCGACGTCTATAGGACTTTCGGCACCGCTCAATCTCAAGTTCACTGCGTCCGAGTAATGAGAGGCGCTCTCTGGAGGAGAATCAACGTCCAACTTGGAGTTACCCCGGTCCAAACGAAAATTCGGCGGTGTTGTCGATTGCCGATCTAATCTGCAACAACAATGTGTACATGTAGTCAAAATAACTCAGCCATGGATATGTTATAATTTCTTGCAAAATTTAAATCTAAAACATCATGAGTATTATCAAAATAATGTTGTTTAGCAAAAGAAAAAAGAGTTTCAATTTTTAATTAAAAATATACTGATCTTTTCACTGTTTCTATTGCATTAAAATTTTATTTATCTACAAAAATAATATATATTTTGAAAAATCCTCTCAGGGGCATATTCTTTAGGGGTTAAAAACTTTAGGGTGTTTTTTTTTAATTTCTAGACTATAATACCACCAGAAGCAGTAAAAAATATCACTAACCTAAAAATAAATATAATTTCAAAAAAACGTGGATTACTTTTTCACGTTAATAAAATACTTACTTGTAACTAGGAGGCGTATGAGTACCACCGAACCGAAATTGAGCGGGCATGGGACCGGGAGAATGGGCCCCGAACCGGAACGACATCATGGGATTGGGACTCTGGGGACCCAGACGTAGAGGAGTGGGCGAGCCCACGGGCGAATGGGCCCCCAGCGAGATATCCGAGTCGCTGTCGGAGGGCGCCGGACTAAGCGGCGGCCTGCGATCGCCCCCGTGATGCGCCAACTGGGCGGCCAATTGTTGCTGCTGCATCCTGAAACAAAAGAAAACGGCCGGCATTATTATCGGGTACCATTTGGCCGGGTATTATACCGCCCGACCGTGTAATCGATACCGCTCGTTCATCGCTGGCCATTTCTAAATAGCGAACAAAAAACCTCCTTGTGTTTTCGCCGTGATATTCGCCGTTTTGTGGCCTTTTAAATAGGGTGTGTGTTACATGATGACTGACAGAAGAATAACCACGAAATTCTATAGGCGAATCGTACTTGTTTTCACTAAAAAGAGCGCCCTTACAAGTGGGTCAAAATGCAAACAGTCCTTTGTTGTGGCTTTTGTGACGTTAATAATAAGAAATCCTAACTATGCTTTTCTCGTATTGGTATTCTTATTCTCAGTAATCTTATTTTTGTTATTTTCAAACAAATATATGTTTTAAGAAAATTTATATTGGTTTATAAAATAGCTTGTAATTATTAGATGTAAATAATCTCTTACGTCCAACACAAGCAATAATGTAGACATCATGTCGTAAGATTGGACAGTTGTTGACAGCATAACCTTGAAGTTTTAGGGATTTTATATCAGTGTCATACCGAATTTTGAACGAGTAAGCATCATTTAAGGGAAATCTTGTTAAAGAACTAAAGTTTAATTCGTATTAATATGCAAATAAGACATATCGTGTAATTTTTTAACGTAGCATTGCTGACTTGATAGTGTATTAATAATTATATTATATTAATGGATGAAATAATAAAGAAACATCAAATAAACAAAACAGCTGTAGGAGCTCTTGTCCAGATGATGTATTGACAACAACTAATTCCTCGGTCAAAACATGTACAGATAATCTTAAACATGGATGGAATATCAAAAGTAAAACGAAATTCATGATGATGGAAAAGCCAGAGGTAACAAACAATAATACCAAAAATAAATAAATGCATTTTAGTATCTGGTTATAGAAATCGAAAGCCATGGAAATAGACATTATTATACATAATTATAGACATACTTATTATATGCGCAAAACATATGACGATAAAGTAAAATGCGTCAACTGTAACGATAACATAAAGCGTTGCAACAAAATCTTTATCCAGCACTGAGGGAAAAAAAGAAACTTAGAGCCACCAAGACAGTCTATACCATTTAATTCACCTAATATACATCCTATATCATACGCACACGCAGTAACCTACAGTCAGACCAAACCTAACACGCAGACAACGCTAATGACCGCTGAACCTATAAGTACTATTAGTAAATTAGAGGAAATAGTGGGAAAACTTTTGGAACAAATGAGTACAATGATGAATTTACTCATCGTCGTTACCAATCTAGCCTAATGACTGATAGTCATTAGCCTGATTACAGCAGATACAAAATAGCCATCTGGAATGCTAATGGATTCCAGCAACATGCCAGGGGCTTAAAATGTTCTTATATGAACAAAATATTGATATCATGATGGTATCCAAACCACATTTCCCGGATAGAAATTATTTATAGATTTCGAAATACAAACTGTACCACACAACACTGTAACACTCAGATGATAAAGCACATAGAAGAACATCTATAATTATCCGTGAAAATATAAAACACTATGAAAGAGAGAAATTCAGAGAGGAATAGTTACATGCCAACAGTATAACCATTGAAGAAGTGCACCGGCCATTAACAATGAGTACTATCTATTGTCCAGTTAAACATAACAACAAGGTGGAACAATACCACGGTTTCTTTAACACGCTGGGTAATAGATTATTTGACGGAAGAGACTACAATGCAACACATGTAATGTAGGGTTCTAGATTAATAAAACCAAAAGACAAAGAATTGGTCAAAGAAATGAAGGAACATAATTTACAGCATATCTCTAGATATAAATAAAATTCCCGATACCATAGACTTTTGTGTTACAAAAAATATACAAATATTAACACCAAAACGTACAAAGCTGAATCATGCTTTGATTGATCATCTGACGAGTCACCAGTTTTTATAACAATCAATTCAAATATTCTCAACAAAATAAAACCACCTCCTTTGCATAATACCAAAACGAACTGGCCATTATTTAGAGAGAAATTAGATAGTTTAATATCCCTAAATTTACCTCTCAAACCAGGAAGAATTACAGAAATAGCAGCAAAAAATATAACAGTATGAATGTATATTTCGATATAAATAAAATATTCATTATTCAAAAAGGAAATATCAAAAATTGTTAAAATGGAAGCCTATAAAACATTTTACAGATCAAACCTGACTTGCAATTGCGAGACGTGGTTATTATCAAAGAAATGAAACGCCTCAGAAGACACAAAGTGTAACAAATATGGACAGGGTGAAAAGGAAAGAAATGAGAAAAGATCTCAATATTGAATCAGCAGAAGAGTACATAGGAAGGAGACAATTAATCTAGTGACGACATTACAGTGGTTGGAGGGCACAAGATTAGTATAGAAAATATAAGAAGCCGGGAGGGAAAAATCAGAGGGCAATGTACGCGATCCTAGTATGAATGTGTCAGAGAAATAATTCAGAAGATAAAAAAACCCGACCGAAGCAAAGAGACTAAGTAGAGACAAAAAAATTGAAGAAACTCTTTCTTACACCACTAAGTAAAACAATAGGTATTTTTTCAAAATCAAAGAAGTTGTCAAGACTACGTTTAAAAACCTAAAATCCGCAAATTTGGCATCGAAAAAAGATAGTGAATGGCCAAAGTATGTGAAGAGTTTAACTTGAGAGTTGAAACCGAACTAAATAATCACGGAAAATCTATATAATTTTAAAATCAACATGAAGAAAAAACTGTCGTTACTGAAGTAAAATATGATCAAACGATTTTGAAATTGGAGGCCTTAACCGCTGTATATTTCTGATTTTGCTTTTTCCAATTACCATTTATTCCAATTAATATGAAGAAGATGAACGTCTACAGCGTAAGAAAATGTTGAAAGTGTTTGAAATAAATACGTTGTACCAAATTCTTTCAGAAAATCACCAAAATTTCAAAAAAGACCTTAAAAAATATTGGTGCATCCTATATTATTGGATTTATTTTACTTGTTATTACATAGGCTGTGAACTATTTAAGATTCCAAAGCCTTTCTATCAGCTCTCAAAATCCTATATCCATATTCCTCTATAAGTTATTAGAAAAATTAGTTTTCATAACCCAAAAATTGTCTTAAGAATATTACATAAAAGAATCCACGTATTTTTAATGTAATATAGGTAATTATTATTTATCTTGGTATAAAACACTTTGAATATACTGTCTATTTATGAAAATATGTGCTTCTTGTTGTAATTGTCTTTTATTATCTCTAAATATTGAAACAAATCGATTATATCCATGTAGTCGAGAACGTTATCAAAGATTTCATCCTAAAATACGAGTATATGTAGCATCTTCTTTCATATGTTACAACCTGGAAGCGGCCAAGTAAGAACTGTATTCATGAAAATGTAGGCTTAATTGTATTGAAGGTCTAGAAGATCACTAAACTAAATGAGTCTTGAAAAATAATAATATAATAACTTAAGTACTATTAATCACAAAAAGGTGTATTGAGTTAAATTAATACAGTTCATACAACATTTCACAATATAACTCCAAAAAGCCAACATAGCTGTCACCGTTTTATTTTTAGCTCGACTATTTTACTTTTAATATGCTCCTTTATTTTCACTCCAGTATTTAATGACATTCCTCAATATTTGACACTTGTTTGCATAGTATAGTTGTTGCACTTAAGCTTGAAAGGAGGGACTTTTAATATATTTTGCTGGTAAAGATTGCCATTGATTGATCTATAATATTAATTTATCGCTAGCTGCCTGGAGTCTATAAACATTTATCCATCGTTAAAAATACACCTAACGTAATTCCAATTTATCGTTGTAATATTTATTTTAAATAAGCGTTTATGATTAATGCATGAGCTTTAAGAACGCCGTTGAAGTTGTAACACGGTTCATCAAAAATGAATCAAAATCTTCATTGAATTTGAACGTTGAATTGAAGAGGTTTCACGTTCAGAAAGCATTCACTGATTAACTAGAAGTGTATAATCGACTTTTCACAAATGGTCATCACCTTGAAACAAAAATGAAATTATTTCGACACCTAAAATTCAGTTTACTCATGGATAAAGAGAGTTGGAGGTGTTAGGTGCGCCACTGCTTCGGAGGATTAACTCCGAACGCGTCTTAGGCGTCCGGGTGAAGGGTAATTTGTCGGCCTGGCCAAACATACCACCCCTGGTGGCGGGACGCCGCTTCTAAGCCCCGAGTTTTCGGGGGAATATCCGTAATTTCGACCTAAAAGCTTTTCGAGTTTCGGACGATTCTGGCCCAAATAAGTCCGATTTAATGGGCTGTTCGAGGCGTCTTTATCGTTTACGACGTCTACAGATCTTTAGAGTAGTTGAGTAAATAGTTACAGAAATCGATTCAGCGGCTCATTCATTGCTTTGCTGTTGGTAATGTCTTTATTGTCCTGTTATTTGTCGATTTCAAATAACACCGCCAGAGAATAGTCATTTTTACTAAAAATATGTTGTCTGTGACGTTATAGTGTTGGTCATGGACTTATTTTATTAATCGTATTAGATTCACAATCTGCTCAGAGGGCAATAAGTTTTTTATGTTTATATTATATATACACATGGCATGTAGAAAATCACTTTATTAAGTGATCTCCTGTATAAACTACTATTTTAATCAGAGCCGATGGTATTACACGTTTTAATCCACGTACTTCACTGTCACATATTTAGCTAATTAGCGAGTACATTGAGATGCACTGACACTGTTTCAAAGTACTTCACACAAACATGTTGAATTACAGTCGTAATTGGTTCTAGAGGAATATCGCGTTGTACCACTTCATTGGAAACATATTACGGAGAATCGACAATGAACGCAACACTTTACTTTGGAACCGTTGTATGATGGATATATTAATCTTGCTAGCGGTTCCCCATGGTTGGATTCTATATGACCAAATAGGCTTGATTATAGATTTATACAATAATATCTTGTTATATAATAACATAGACTAAAATTAAATCCATATGTTTTTTAGTTAGCTGACTCTCAAAAGATGCGTGTATAAATTTGACAGCTGTCGGATCATTAGTTTGTGAATTATAGCATTTTGAGTGAAGCAACTTTTGTTATTGTGAAAAAAATGGATAAAAAGGAATTTCGTGTGTTGATAAAATATTACTTTTTGAAGGGAAAAAATACAGTTAAAGCAAAAACTTGACTTGATGCCTAGTTTCCGGACACCAAAATCAACCATCAAGGATTGGTGTGCTAAGTTTAGACGTGGTGAAATAAGCACCGAAAACGGTGAACGCAGTGGACGCCCAAAAGTGGTTGTTACCAAAAAAAAAAACATTTAAAAAATCCACAAAATGATTGTGAATGACATATCAGACACTCTAATGATATCAACTGAACGTGTACATCATATCATTTACGAATATTTACGCGCAAGCTCACCTTTGACCAAAAATAACGACGAGTTGATGATTCGGAGCAGTGTTTGAAGATGTTCAAGTGTAATAAACCGCCGCATTTGACGAAAAAGAAAGTGCTGCTTCACTAATAACCGCAAAAATTCATAAACTGTTCTTCGAAATGCTTCGTCATCTACCGTATTCTCCAGATCTGCCCCCCAGCGACTATATCCTGTTCTCAGACGTCAAAAGAATGCTCGCTAGGAAGAAATTTTCGTCAAATGAAGAGGTGATCAACGAAACTGAGGCCTATTTTGAAGCAAAGGACAAATCGTACTACAAAAATGGTATCGAAAAGTTGGAGGACTATAATCAGTGTACCACCCTTGAAGGGAATTATGTTGAATAAAAAAAAAACAAATTTTACCAAAAAAAATGTGATTTACTATGGTAGGACGGGGACTTTTCATTTGACACGTTAAGAACGAAAATGTTAGAGTCGAGACTAAACTCCAATCTTTCGAACTCTTTCTTTTTGTACGTCTCCGGGATTTACACACTGTAAAAATCTGACTTCAAATAGGTTTTTGTATCAATTTTATCACTGTCAAAACTTAATCCACAATTACTATAAAAACACTCATTAGTTATACTAGAAATCTAGCAATACGCGACATAGGACGTTGATTAATATAACTATTTTAATAACTAAGTATTTTAGATTACAAGGACATATTTGACTAGGAAACTCCACAACTGATAATGATGAAGCAGACCATAAAAATGATTTGTAATTGACCTTGCAAAACGACAAAATTCAGCGCATATACGACTTATTGAAATAGCAAACAGATTAAAATGTATAAAAATATTTCATTGTAATTTCTGAACATGAACAAAACGTTATAACAATTGAATGATACCAGAAAATAATTGATAATAAACAAGAGATTATATTTAATACAAGGAAGTGAGTTTCAGTACTTTTTGATGAACCTCATCACCTCAGCCATGTTACACACCAGATTAACCAATTTCAAGCAGGTAGTTTAAATATAAATTTATAAAATTATTCATGATTTTTTATTTGCGTTAATAAAATTGTGTTAATTATTTTGTTTCCATAATTATTTGTGGTTCTATATTTTAATTTTTGTCAAAAATTAAGGTTAATTAGTATCAATATTTCGTTTTTTTCTCTATTTTACTTTTCTAAAAGTTTACATGCGACTAAAACATTTTTAATATCATACGTTTGGATCTGATTATTGTGCATATGCTTCAGAGGACTTTAAAAGGTGAACAGAGGGATTATTGTCGAACAGTTGTCGGGGTATGCCCGAGGGCGTGCCCGCTAAAAATCTGATCACAAAGCCTTACAATAAAGGTCCAACCTTGACGACAAAGAGTATTAGTTCGATACACGGTCATTAGGGCGGCGCCACAGTCATACGATACCATCTCGCGTTCCGAATTTTAATTGAACCATGCCAGGACATTTCCCTGGGGAAAGTCCACCATTCCCACAGGATATGTTTAATATTTGTTGATGAAAAAAGCACTTTGAACTTCAGGTGCAAGTAATCCATATCTTTTGATTTTTTCGCTAATTTGTCGTGAGCCGAAAAATTACTAAAACATTTTCGTTGCTTTTGTGGTGAATTAATGTTCCTGCCATGAAGTCATAATTTCAACTTATATTCTCTTATATTACGAGAATAACTGAAAGACTAATAGACGCTCAATGCCGACTGAGCTTTTGGCTTAGTCATAGTCTATAAATTATATACAAATTTTCGCTATTTGGTACCATCTGAGAGCAAAATAGCCAATAAAAACAATCTTCTGCAGTTACCATTTACTAATTCATCACTAATGTATCGCTTGAAGATAGGCATGAAGAGAGAGGTTTTCAGTTTTCCAATTGGCTGTGAGTCGTATATAACTACTCCTGTAAGGCGTAGGGAACACTAAAATTCCGCTTTTGGGCTATGTGCAAGGAAAAAATATCTTGTTTTAACAAATAAATAATGAATAATGTATTTTGGAGGAAATAATAGAATTGAATGAAGATTGATGTAAAATTGACAGCGAAAAGTAATTGGCATTGGAAATTGGAGTAATTGGCCTATATAGTTCACAACACATTAAAAATATTAACTATATTTATAGCGTTCGAATGAATAATCTAAGTAAGTTCAAGAGTTATTCAACAAACTATTATCATAAACTGTTAGGCTGTAGTGAAATAACATGTCTTATGGTTTGGCGTTATTGCCAGCGCTTGAGAAATTTTTAAAATTGTTTAAGCTCTTGAAAAATCCATAAAAACGACAATCGCACGTTTTCTACATTTAATACGTTCCTCCACAAACTGATGGAATGCGAAAATCTCAACTACACAATGGCGATTGGGTTTAAATCCCAACTGTTCTTCTGGGCTTGCTTCCTCGCAAGTTTCTTGAGATCTCATTTGTATGATCTTCATACCTTCACGACAATTGATAGATAGGTTGATGATTCCTACTTACGAAAATAAACCGATATTTTGAAGTATATTTACTCTACAGACAAATACAGAACAATTGTCTCGAAGTTAAGACGTAACTATTTGATCTGTTAGATAATATAACGAAATAAAATACATATGAATGTTTTTCTATACAATTACTCAGGGAGTAGTATGTACGAGCAATAGGAAAAATCAAAAGATGGCAAGATGCGTACCGCATCACATGACAAGCAGATGGAAAAATGAAAATTCATCTGTGAAATGATGCTTCAAAGGTATGATCGAAAGTCATTTCTGCATCGAACAGGAACGGGCGATAAAAAGTCGATTTAGTTTCAAAACCCTAAGTGCAAAAAATCGTAGTTATCACTCGTGGATCGACTGCAAGTCCAAATCGTTTTGATCGCAAGACAATACTCTGTATTTGGTGGGACCAAAGTGGCATGGGGTATTACCAACTATTAAAACCTAATGAAACTGTTAATAGTAATCGCTACCGACAACAAATGATGAATTTGAACCATACATTGATTGAAAAACGTCCAGAATGTACACAAAGACACGGTAATGCAATTTTACAGTACGATAAGGTGCCGTATTATAAAGCAAGGCCGGTCAAAGAAGCGTCGAAAGTAATTAGATAGGACATATTCTCTCACCCACCGTACTCTCCAAACCTTGCCCCGTCCGACTATAAATGTTTCGCACCAATGGAACACCGAGCAGAACATTTCCAATATCGAAGAAGTTAGAAAATAGCTCGATGAACGGTTTTGCTCAAATGACAAAATTAGATAGTATTTTAACTTTCCGGTAGACATGGTAATGCACGGCAAAAGCCTTCCTTGATAAACAGAAGAAGAAAAAACAAGAAAAAAAAACAAATGGATATAATCATCCGTAAATAACTGTCATAGAATTTTTAAAAAAACGTCTATTTCTCTTTCGACTTATTTATCTACTTGATACTTTCCTTCGATAACCACCAGGACAGTAACAAAACGCATGAACTCTTGAATTGAGTTCGGACCCTCACTGACGACTATATCGCATCCACCCCTCTCGATATTGTTCCCGAAACTCAATCTGGACGGGCATTGAAAGCGCGGCGTCGTGATTCACCAGGGCAAACGTGATTACGGTGGAAATTTCGGTCGAATATGACGACAACAGAAATTAAATATTCGTCAGATTCGGATGAAGCGGCTCGAGACGATTAGACGATAAGGCAATTTGGGACCTTTGTGGCTTCCCTTAACTGATGTGTTCTACCGAAGCCGTCGAGCTAACTCGTTTAAAGTATTGAAATGATAACCTGGGGGTGTGACACGAGAGCCGGGTTGATGCTAATTGTGTTTCGCGTTCGTTTTAAAGGCGCGGCATTACGTCTCATCAAAGGTATTCATGTTAATATCGTCAGACAATCGCGCCGGTGGATCTTTGGTAATTCCATTCGTTTTTAATAAAAATCTTCGCTGCTATTATTTTCTTTGCCTTGACTCTAGTCATCTACAGTGATCTAGAACATCAGTTCTATTTTTTTATTCACTATTTCATTCTCATCATGATTTTTCTTGTATATCAAAACAATAACTTCCATTACCTTATGCTTCCATTCTTGGTATGACTGCTCCAAGAAAAACCTGGGTTTATTCAGTTCTTGTCCAGTTATTATTTTATTTCTTGATAAGCTCTGCTCCAAAAATAATATGTATTTCTAATAATAATAATATAATATAATATAATTAATTAATAATATATTAATAATATATATATATATATATATATATATTATGTTTGTGATTGTCCTAAGCAAGAGTGTAAAATCCGACAAGGAAAATGATCCCAGTCACGCCAGTAACCAGGCGAAGGGTAAGACCGGATGTCTTCTAGGATTATTTCCAAAATTGGTCACTCGCCAGTCGGTAGGTTTAATGCTGAGAACCGTAGTTCGGGGCCCACGTTAAACTGTAGATCCAGTCCAGATAAACCCATAGTTGGTAAAAAGAGTTGTTATTTTATATTACCTATATTCCACCCACTTATTCTGCAATTTTTTTCATTTTCTTTCTTCTCAATTGACCTTTCATCGCTTCTTACTTTTCTTCGTCAATATTTCATCTGATTTTTGTTTGGTTCTCTATTAAATTTTTTACTATGAACGTTATTTGTGTCTTTTAGTCTATTTATCACATAACGATATTATATCGAAAGAATGTTGGTTTGGTAGTGATAGTGAAGGCTGTAGAAAAAGTCTAAGTAGCGTTCAACAAGATGTACAAATGGGTTAGAGACTGGAAAATAGAACTTATAGCATCAAATATATCTATGTTACTTATGCGTTGCGGCAAAATGACAAAAAACTAATCATATCACTTGAGGGCCGCCCGGCTCCTCAAACAATATCAGCGAAATATCTCAAAGCAGAACAGGTGAGACTCAAAATTAAATAAATATAATGGTTGGTCTGAAGATACTGTTTTATTTACTGTATCTTTATAATAACTAGTAATTCAGCGCTGCTAAAACAAAGTTCTATGATTGATTATCAAGACTTATCGCTATGTAACCAATGAAGAACTGCACGACGTCCTAAACGATACTAAATGGATTTACGAAGTCATCCAAGGTTTTACCTTAAAACATGAATTAAGGTTGTTACATTACAGCAACGAGGAAACAATACAGCTGCTGGACAAGACGCAGAATATCAGAAGATTGAAGCGAATCAAACCACACGAACTTTTCTATCGTATAAGTGTATTCTTCACTTTAGCCCAAGTAGTTGGTTTTTTTGTTAATTTGGGAAATCACTACATGGTATAAAACAAAGTCGCCTTTTCTGTCCCTATATCCCTATGTGCGCTTAAATCTTTAAAACTACGCAACGGATTTTGATGCGGTTTTTTTCAATAGATAGAGTGATTCAAGAGGAAGGTTCTAAGGAATTCTAAGGCAACATTGCTAATTTTAGAGGTTTCTAACGTGATGTCGTAAATTAACCTATTTTTTTAAGCTTATTTAGCAATTAGCAAAAACGCTGCCTAACCCTACGAGTTAGATCAAATTAATGTACTACAGTATTGTACACCATAAAAAGGTCTACAAAAAAGTCCGCGATGGTATATGTTTATCTTTTAGGGATAACCCACATTAACCATTTTTATTGTTTACTTTTTACGTGAGAAAATGGCTTATTTACGAAGCTATTTTAAGCAATACGGCATTAATCCTTATAGAATTAAGTACCTTAAATACAGTGTGCAATTAATATAGATCAATATGGTTCCTTACAGCATGTAAATTAAACAAATATTTTCGGAGATATTACAAATTTCAAATTTGCGTTAAAAAATGTGTAATGTAATAAAAATTGTATGAATTTAGATATTCCAAAGATAGCAGGAAATCTTCATAGTAAGTATAGGGGAAGAGGAATTGTTTTACTCCAAATTTAATGCGTGCAGGCCAAGGGCAGTAATGAATGAACCAAAAATACTGGATCGATTTTAATCATGTTTTCATTGAGTGACATAGGCATATATATTTTATGCCCGTGCAAAGTCGGAGCGGGCCGCTATGTTTTTATATACAACGTTCATATTTTTTCTGTAGTGTATTTAATTTAGTATCAGCATTGCACCCCTGCGAAGCCGGGGCGGGTCGCTAGTACCTACTAATGTATTAATCCCGAACTCGTATCTTCTGTATTAATACAAGTGCAACAGAACAGTAGTAATAATTTAATTTTAAATTAATATTTTACTAAGCATATTTAATATAAGATGTAATTAATGTAAAAAACAAAATTTCAGCTGTAAGTACAACGTATTTACGATAGAAAACTTTAATAAAAAGATCCTCTATAATTATGTATGCCCAATTTATTAACGCTAACATCCGTGTCTATGTTTATCAATAAGTAATAAGCCATTTCATTATCTCCGATAAGGAATATTATTAAGACACCAACAACAATCGACTGTATCTCGAGACAATTGTGACTTTAATCCCCCTAGCGTCCGTCTATCGATCTTAGATCGCTCTTAAACTTTTGTTTTGCTTGTCCACCAATTAATAACATGATACCTCGCTGACCCGAACGCCTGATACGGATCCACTAATGGAAAAAACTCGTTCTTCGGTCGGCGCTATCTAGATCAGTGTCACGCCGTATGTCGTGGATTAAGAAACTAAAACCGCGGTAGCCGGTCGACGATGGCCACATGTCGGACGCGACGAGAAAATGCGTGAGCGTGTATTTTCATATAGGCCCGTTCTATTAGCCGGTTTATTAGCGGCCTGCGGACCCGATACGGTAACGACCGCCGCCTGGAGAGGTTCTAATCATGAGAAAATCGAGTTTTTGTCGCGGTTAGATCGTTTACCGGATATTTTTCTCCGTCCCTCCGGTTAGTATCGCAATCCGGTTCATAGAACGTCAATGAAACGAAAGTTATTAGTGTGTCATATGAATATTTCATCGAGACGGTTTTGTGGCCCAGTTTTCTATGTGAATTGTCTTTCTTTGCGACATTTATTCATAGAAATTGTAAAATTATACGTTTGTATGAAGAACGGAAATGCATCGGGTTAAAATACTATCAGAAATTCTGATATGCAGAAAGCTTACAAATTATTAGTGTAAGTTTACAGTAAAGTACAGAAAGAGAAACACATCTCTCAAGATCGATAATAAGTACTTATTGTTGCAATACATACAAAAATAAAACAAAAGAGACTATACCAATTAGAGAGGGATTATTTTGTTTTTTACAGAAATAAGAATATACGAAAAAATGAAAGAAAATCGTCAACAATCGGTGTCTAGAGAGGTTTTAATCATGATAAAATCGATTTTTGGTCACGATTAGATCGTTTGCTTACCGGACGGACATTTCTCTATCTCTCTTATTAAACGTCTACGTTTATGTGAAGAAAGGTACAGTATCGGGTCAAAATAGTATCAGAAATGCTGAAAAGGGGAAATACTGGAAAGCTACTAAATTATTAGTGGAAGTTTACAGTAAAGTATGAAAAGAAAAATAAACCCCACAACATTGGCCAATAGCACATCATTGCAATGTGTAAAAAATAAGATAATAGAGATTGTAATAACTACAGAGTGATTCATTGTGCACAGCCATGAAAATATACGAGCAAATTAAAGAAAATCGTCCGAAATCGGTAGTAGATAAGTCGATAACAGAACCGCAAAACGGATTTTATTTAACATAAAATTAATAGTGGAAAAAGTTCAACACTAAATAATAGATTAATCTAGCTTTTGATTTGATTGAAAATGTCGTTTAATATAGTAAAAAGGGAAATACTATGGATTATAACAGAGCCAACGAGTGTAAGTGATAACATTAAAATAATAATTCAAGAAATATATAGACTAAAAACCAATACCGCTATTACAAACAATGTATAATCAAAATTCCTCAAAACTAGAAGTAAAAAATTGTTAAATAGACTGCTACAGATAACAAATTTGTTAATCACTACATAGTATAAAACAAAGTCGCCTTTTCTGTCCCTATATCCCTATGTGCGCTTAAATCTTTAAAACTACGCAACGGATTTTGATGCGGTTTTTTTCAATAGATAGAGTGATTCAAGAGAAAGGTTTATATGTATAATATATGCATAATATACTAAGGCAACATTGCTAATTTTAGAGGTTTTTAACGTGATGTCGTAAATTAACCTATTTTTTTAGGCTTATTTAGCAATTAGCAAAAACGCTGCCTAACCCTACGAGTTAGATCAAATTAATGTACTACAGTATTGTACACCATAAAAAGGTCTACAAAAAAGTCCGCGATGGTATATGTTTATCTTTTAGGGATAACCCACATTAACCATTTTTATTGTTTACTTTTTACGTGAGAAAATGGCTTATTTACGAAGCTATTTTAAGCAATACGGCATTAATCCTTATCGAATTAAGTACCTTAAATACAGTGTGCAATTAATATAGATCAATATGGTTCCTTACAGCATGTAAATTAAACAAATATTTTCGGAGATATTACAAATTTAAAGTTTGCGTTTAAAAATGTGTAATGTAATAAAAATTGTATGAATTTATATTCCAAAGATAGCAGGAAATCTTCATAGTAAGTATAGGGGAAGAGGAATTGTTTTACTCCAAATTTAATGCGTGCAGGCCAAGGGCAGTAATGAATGAACCAAAAATGCTGGATCGATTTTAATCATGTTTTCATTGAGTGACATAGGCATATATATTTTATGGCCGTGCAAAGTCGGAGCGGGCCGCTATGTTTTTATATACAACGTTCATATTTTTTCTGTAGTGTATTTAATTTAGTATCCGCATTGCACCCGTGCGAAGCCGGGGCGGGTCGCTAGTAGAAAATATAACATGTGAAGCAAAAACAAAATGGAATTTTACAAAGCAACTTACAAATGTTCTCCTGCGAGACGAAGGTAGTGTCAAAGAGAGATAAAGAGAAGCAGCAAAAATCCTCAGAAGCCTCAGAAGAGATAGAGTCTAACAAGTATGGACACGATAAGAACTAAAGATATACGAAAATACTTCAATATTCCATTAGAGTACGACCTAAGCGAGCCTGGAATACAAGATGATTACTGCTCAATCAAACCGAAAAATGGTGGGAATTTGAACACCGAGAAAGGGAGATTGAAAAACACACCCTCACCACTAGTAGTACTAAAGTTTGTTGATGACCTGTTACCACTTTCCTACCAAAATTATAATGCCATCACTGCAGAACTTCTGAACCAAGTAATTTTCACGAGTCCCTTGTGAAGCCAGCTTTACACTATTAAGAGAATTATGTGAAAACCGTTTTGCGTTTAGGTAAATTTTTCAAAACATTCTAATCAATATCAATTTGTGTAGTATAGCATTGTCGTGATGAAGGATAACGGCTTTCCTACTGATCAGCTTTAGCAATTTTGTATTGTCTACTTTAATCGCATTAGTTGTTGACATTAGTCGAGTTAATGGTTTCGCCTGGTTGAAACAGCTTGATAATGAACCATCCAATCTCATCAAAAACTTGGGTCACATTCCTTTTTGTCAGTTCAGGCTTTACAACCGTTTGTGAAGTTTCTCTAAATTTTGATCAGATTATTTTACACACAATTTTGCTGTATATGATACACTTTTCATCTTCCGTAATCAACGGTTTCAAAAATAACTAGATTTTGTTTTATTTCTTCAGCGATTCATAGATAGAAACTTGGTTGATGAATGTTTTCGGTTTTAATTCATGTGAAACCCAAGTATCGAGCTTCTTTAAGTATCTGGTCTTATGTAAAAGGCTCAAAATGAGTTTGATTAGTCAAGATTCAAGATTTAAAATAACAATTTTAGGAACGATAATTCTAACTATTGTGTTCAATAGTTCTTTACGACAGTAAAAATAAAAAATATGACAAAAATTACCTGATAGAGTTTTCATTTTCAAAACGCAATAACTTTAAACAGAATCTTTCAATTGTTATAGTATGGTTTTAATGAGTATTTAGTTGAACTAAAACAAAAATAATCAAAATATGGCAGTGATTTACACAGCCATTTCTTGACATATGTTCAAGGATTTGCAATAATTTAAAAGAGTTAATAAAAATTATTACGCCCCATTTTATGCTACAAAAACATATCATAACAGTGAGTTGTGCTTGCTAAGTAATGAGTTCCTTGGCAATTTCGATAGTTAAGTTTTCTCGTCTAACCAGAAAAACCAATTTTTCTGGTTTAAAACTTTCATCAACTTTCTTCTAACGATGAAAATGTGAAAAATCAGAAAGAGAGAATAATAATTTGAATTTATTACTTTAACAGTCTAGTGATTATCCATGAATAAAGTCCATTTTTCACCGTAAAAAAACTCTCTAACTATAAATATGTAATAACTTAATTTAAAAGCAAAATTCGTTGGTCACATCACTCATTGGCCTCCAGTTATCTCTTAAATAATGATGGTAGGTCGAAGACCCGCCCATAGAATTTTAAAAATCAGAGGTATATCTAAAAATTAAGTTATATTTTATTGAAGAAATAAATATTTTATAAAAATTACCATATATGTAATATCTTCGGATAATTTTTTTCAATTTTTTTACATATTTGAAAGTCTCCCTTTACCAACTATGGGTTTATCTGGACTGAACCTACTATTTAACATGGGCTCCGAACCACGGTCCTTGGCATTAAGCCTACCGACTGGCGAGTGACCAACTTAGACATCATCCCAGAAGGCATACGGTCTTACCTAACCTGGTTACTGGCGAGACTGGGATCATTTTCCTTGTCGGATTTTACATTCTTGCCTAGTACAATCACAAATATTAAACAATCACAAACAAACATAAATTTACGACCAGGCCCCAGCAGGATTCGAACCCGTGGCTATCGTAACAATAGGAGGACCGTCCTGTTGCCTTTACTACTGCGCCACCAAGCCGGCTAGATCAAAGAATTGAATTGCTAGTAAATGCTTAAAGTACTTCAAGATAATAAAAAGGTAATATTATAAAGGTCACGAGAGAAATAGAAACATATAATAAGGTATTAAATAGAAGCCATATTCTACTGTTAAAGAGAATATTTTTGTAGTTGTAAGCTCTTTAAAAAAAATCTAAAGATATTTACCTGAAAACCTGCTAAAAAAGCTGATATTGTAAATATTGATTTTTGGACAGATATTTAAACAAAAATAATATCAAAATGTATTAATGTAAATATGATTAACGAATTTATTTCCATTCATTCGCATCAAGTCCAAATATAAAGCATTTCAAGGTCTCTATCCGAACTATATGCAAGAAACTGTTGGCGAGGAACGTGGTGAAGGACGGCCCCCAATAGTAAAGCTGAGACCAAACATTTGGATTACGTTTCTTGACTTCGAGAAAACAAACGTTTGAGCTGAAGCTGTTTGGGGACACTTTAAAAGTTTATTTATTGAAATAATAGAACGCTGCCTCGGCCGATTGTGTGTTCGGTAACTCGAGCTGCTCCTCTACCTATCGGTGATGGGCGCCGTTGACGGTTCACATGCGTTAGCGGCCGCGGCGGAAGTTCGGCGCCAGCCTAACCCCGAATTTTGAAGCCGTCACCGTGTGGATATTATGATTTTTTTTAATGGAATCAGTTTGATGGGTAACAAATCGCTAGTAGGTGTCGTGTAAATCTATACTTAAACACAAATTAACGTAATACTGATTCGAACGGGGATTTCGGGGTTACCAGCTAGTTCATTAAGTTTTGTCGTCCAACTATAAATCCACGATTTCATGAAATTAATTAAAGTACATTTTGTTCTACCCTAAACCTTTATTCCTTTCGCTATTTTTGATCTAATATTAAATGAATATCCAGCTCCTTTTGTGAGGAAGCAACACCTGAAGATGGCAAAGGAGATTCTGCCGAAACATTAAAAACATTAAGAAATTTTCAAGAACCAAGCCATAATTGCCATTGCTTATAGTTGTACAACTAACGAAGAACTATATGGTAACCTCGAAATCAAACGAATGTACTACGTCAAATTTGCGTATTTACACATTTACTTAAAGTAGTCTTCAAGCAACGTGAAAGCAATAGAACTACACAACAACTCGGACAACTCAAACCCCTTACTTTGTCCCCCTTTTTAAGAATTTTTCGTATTATTACGTACACAAATGAGTGTAAGATTAGTTAAAGTTTAGATTAAGATAAAAATAAATACTCAATGTCACATTTTATAAAGAATGTACTACATAATCATACAACAAAATAACTATCATACATAGACAACCACCCATAACCCTGTCAATCCGCCTCTGGGCACCTATTCTACCTTCATCATTCGTTCTAGTAACTTTACCTTTTATACGAGGTTCCTCAAGTAATTTGTTAAATTGAATTTAATTTTAATGAAGAAATGTAAGTAATGCAATTTCATATGAACAGTGTTACTGCTACGGTTGCATTATAAAACGATTCTTTAAAGATTATCAAGCAAAAGGTGGAAATCGTTACTATTATTTATTTCAGTGGTTGGGGCTCAGATAAAAATATTAAAAATTGCGTAAGACTAGTGTTGGGAACTATCGATTGAAATGGACTATCGACTATTTAGTAATTGATTACTTTTTAATATCAACTGTTTCGGTCGCTATTTTTAGTTTGACTGATTTTACTATTATTTACTAACAACTGATCCAGTCGTGTACTTTTAGTTACTATTTTTGGTTCTACTAGTTCCATTCAACCGCGACCTTGACGAAAATGTACCCAATTTATGCTTACATAGATTTATATGATATATATATAGTTTTATGATTTTTTTGGTAGTTTGCTTGTAAATAACAATATATTGTTTATTAACACAGCAGCATTTTGATATTTTTCAAGATTCTTAATGTAATAGGGTAAAAAAATGAAAATTGTGTATAATAATTACTATTTATATACTTTATATGTGTAAAATAATACTTTTGACTGGTCGATTAATCCCTCGATTTTTGTTGAAAAATATTTCCGTTCAATAATGAATCAAGCATTTACTTTATTTTAAAAACTTCTAGTTATTGTGCGATCATATTTAATTATGCCAAGAATTAGTTTTTTTTCTATGATTAGGTATATGTTTAATGATTATTTAGTATGTATGGTTAGTGTACATCTTTAGTTTTTAGGTTTAGTTTAAATTCTATTGTATGGTCTATATTTATTATAGTATATTATGTGAAAATAGAAATTAACCTATTAAAATACGATAAAACATTTGTGGGGGTATTATTCCATTGAATAGAAAAATTCCATTCATTTTTACACAGAACATTCAAATATAAAAGTAATTCTACTTCATTTAAAATGAAATTATTAATGCATGTTAATAGTATTCAGTAATTACTTTCTTCCATTTCTTCTTTAAAGTTAGTACGTGAAGGAATATGTACATCTCCGTCTCGATTATACTACCGTTGGAAAATATAAGAACATATAAAATTAACTGTTCCAAGCAATTATCTCCGTCATTTCCTCTCTCACAACTTATACCATAAAGGGTTCGGTCATCTTCGTCTGACATCAGGAATTTAACAAAACTGTCGAACCGTGCATTTGACTACTGCTAGCTTTTTGACTATCGATTGTTTCGACTGTTTTCAGTCGATATTTCTTAACGCTACACAAGACCGTGGAAATTTAAAACATTTTACATTTTTCTGTAATAACAGTATATGAAAGTACTCTTTTTATCTAAAAGTATATTCAGCTGCAAACATTTAATCGTGAACTAAATTACCAAACACAAAAATAAGGAGAGTCATCTGGCTCCTCTGCCTACAAGAAAAATATCTTCCGTCCTTTTAAATTTCCACAAAAATGTCTTTCGGATTCATAAGATATATAATAAGGAGTTTTGAATTTAAATATTCTTTTCAAGACATGAGAAATGTTATTCTTACTTAAGAAGTAAGCATAACAATAGAAACAATTGCCGTGATATAGTACATTATTGTATTAAAGATAATTGAAAAGATTATTAGGACAAAATTATACATTTTCGTGATATTAACTTTCTCTCAGATACTCCTAAGTAAATCCACCAAGTATTGTTGAATATTTTTCTTTTACGTATTTACAGTTGTTGCAGCTTAATGTAAGAATAATTTCTGCATTTATCAAACATTATAGAAAAGTGTCTTTTTTTGGTTATCACCTCTCTTCAAGACTTTATTTTGCGAAACTAAAACTGGGATTTAGTTATTTTATCAGTCACAATTCTAATTGTATAGCGTCCATTATTTTGGGTTCAACTAATTTTAAACTCAAAATAATAATAAATTTAAAAAAAAAATTAAGCTGATGTAAAAAGTTTACCTTAACAAAAATCATTGTGTTATGGCCAGAATAATGTGGTGGGCGTTTGATTGACAATTTAAGTTATATGAAGATAAAAAATTGTTATTATATGAACAAATTTGTCATTGTAGCAAAATATGTAACTCTGATCGATAGAATAGAGGTTGTAAAATACAGCTGAGTAAATCACAGCAACCTAATTATGTCATTTAGGGGTTGATGCATACAACTTAATGGTAGCTTAAATTAAAAAAGTCAAGTTAGACAAAAATATAAGCAGATGAGACTCAAAATTAAACTGTACTCAAACTCAAAAATGTACTAGATAGTTGGAAGTTACTCCAAACATGACCTAAAGTCAACGACATTGATATAGTAATCAATAATATAGCGTCTAAGGATTTACAGGGTGCATCAAATCTCAATCACATGTATCCACAAAGTTTCCTAATATTTCATAATAAGACAGAAAGGATTCTTACTAAATGACAACATGAGAACAATACAACTACAACGACAACGCTCAGATCTTCGGAAGGTTGAATGGAATCAGATTATATGAACTTGTATGAAGTGTATAACTATTATTATTGGCATTAGTTTAAGCTAGTCTAATATAATTTTATTATTATTTAGGACTTATATACTAATGCATTAATACCACACTTATTTTAGTGGTGAATTGATCCAACTACAAAGAAGAAGTGGTAATAATTGTAAAATCAAGATTGTACTAAGCGCATCTAATATATCTAATATAATATCATATTAAAAATTATAAATAAGCAAAATGTAAAGCCAGGTTCATATATACAAATAAATCCAATGTCAACTTATTACGTAGTAGTGTTAATGCTACTTCTACTGCAATGTGCATTAGAAATAAGGACATTCACGAATAATTAAGGGTATCTACAGCCGGCAGGTGTTACAATTAATCGAAAACAGTGATTGAATAGATAAAAAGTTGTGAAGTTAAGGTAAATTACATGGTAAAATATATAGAGTTTTAATATATATCCATCAAAGGCTGTTTAAGTGGATGTCCAAGCCTTTATGGGTATGGGGTATGGATAACACAAGCTTCCAACAACAGTCCAAGACAATATTATTAGGTAATGGAAATTATTCATAAAATATATACTATAGACATATATATTAATATGCTTGTACTTCATACATTTATTGTTGGTAAGATAAATATCCTGTAAATCTCTTGATAAATTGAACTCTGTCGAGACCCTGAAAATATCTCGGGCACCACGCATACCAACCGATCGCTTTATTTCAGCGAATAAGTTTAAGTCCATCAAGGGCTGTTTAAGTGGATGTCCAAGTCTTTAGATCTGGACATGAATAACACAACCTTCCAATAACAGCCCAAGACAAAATCACTAGGTAATGGAAACTATTCAAAACATATACTATAGGCATTTACATTTATTTTTAAAAATACTATTTAGAAAACTAAGATTATATTTTCTAAACTTACGACCAGTTATTTATATGCTTGTACCTCATATATTGATTGTTGGTAAGATAAATATCCTGTAAATCTCTTGATAAATTGAACTCTGTCGAGACCCTGAAAATATCTCGGGCACCACGTATACCAACCGATCGCTTTATTTCAGCGAATAAGTTTAAGTCCATCAAGGGCTGTTTAAGTAGATGTCCAAGTCTTTAGATCTGGACATGAATAACACAACCTTCCAATAACAGCCCAAGACAAAATCACTAGGTAATGGAAACTATTCAAAACATATACTATAGACATTTACATTTATTTTTAAAAATACTATTTAGAAAACTAAGATTATATTTTCTAAACTTACGACCAGTTATTTATATGCCTCATATATTGATTGTTGGTAAGATAAATATCCTGTAAATCTCTTGATAAATTGAACTCTGTCGAGACCCTGAAAATATCTCGGGCACCACGTATACCAACCGATCGCTTTATTTCAGCGAATAAGTTTAAGTCCATCAAGGGCTGTTTAAGTGGATGTCCAAGTCTTTAGATCTGGACATGAATAACACAACCTTCCAATAACAGCCCAAGACAAAATCACTAGGTAATGGAAACTATTCAAAACATATACTATAGGCATTTACATTTATTTTTAAAAATACTATTTAGAAAACTAAGATTATATTTTCTAAACTTACGACCAGTTATTTATATGCTTGTACCTCATATATTGATTGTTGGTAAGATAAATATCCTGTAAATCTCTTGATAAATTGAACTCTGTCGAGACCCTGAAAATATCTCGGGCACCACGTATACCAACCGATCGCTTTATTTCAGCGAATAAGTTTAAGTCCATCAAGGGCTGTTTAAGGGGATGTCCAAGTCTTTAGATCTGGACATGAATAACACAACCTTCCAATAACAGCCCAAGACAAAATCACTAGGTAATGGAAACTATTCAAAACATATACTATAGACATTTACATTTATTTTTAAAAATACTATTTAGAAAACTAAGATTATATTTTCTAAACTTACGACCAGTTATTTATATGCTTGTACCTCATATATTGATTGTTGGTAAGATAAATATCCTGTAAATCTCTTGATAAATTGAACTCTGTCGAGACCCTGAAAATATCTCGGGCACCACGTATACCAACCGATCGCTTTATTTCAGCGAATAAGTTTAAGTCCATCAAGGGCTGTTTAAGGGGATGTCCAAGTCTTTAGATCTGGACATGAATAACACAACCTTCCAATAACAGCCCAAGACAAAATCACTAGGTAATGGAAACTATTCAAAACATATACTATAGACATTTACATTTATTTTTAAAAATACTATTTAGAAAACTAAGATTATATTTTCTAAACTTACGACCAGTTATTTATATGCTTGTACCTCATATATTGATTGTTGGTAAGATAAATATCCTGTAAATCTCTTGATAAATTGAACTCTGTCGAGACCCTGAAAATATCTCGGGCACCACGTATACCAACCGATCGCTTTATTTCAGCGAATAAGTTTAAGTCCATCAAAAGCTGTTTAAGTGGATGTCCAAGTCTTTAGATCTGTACATGAATAACGCAACCTTCCAACAACAGCCCAAGACAAAATTACTAGGTAATGGAAACTATTCAAAATATATACTATAGACATTTACATTTATTTTTAAAAATACTATTTAGAAAACTAAGATTATATTTTCTAAACTTACGACCAGTTATTTATATGCCTCATATATTGATTGTTGGTAAGATAAATATCCTGTAAATCTCTTGATAAATTGAACTCTATCGAGACCCTGAAAATATCTCGGGCACCACGTATACCAACCGATCGCTTTATTTCAGCGAATAAGTTTAAGTCCATCAAAAGCTGTTTAAGTGGATGTCCAAGCCTTTAGATCTGGACATGAATAACACAACCTTCCAACAACAGCCCAAGACAAAATTAGTAGATAATGGAAACTATTCAAAATATATACTATAGACATTTACATTTATTTTTAAAAATACTATTTAGAAAACTAAGATTATATTTTCTAAACTTACGACCAGTTATTTATATGCTTGTACCTCATATATTGATTGTTGGTAAGATAAATATCCTGTAAATCTCTTGATAAATTGAACACTATCGAGGCTCTGAAAATATCACGGGCACCATATATACCAACCGATCGCTTTATTTAAACGAATAAAGAAACAGTACGCCAATTTGTTTACTCAGTAATTGGATCCAGTGTTGAGTTAACACATGCACGGTAGGACATGCAGCCGGATGCTTGGCGCCGGCTTTTGTTTTTCCTTTCTCACTCTCTCTCCGTCTCCGTCTCTCTCTCTTTCACTCATCATCATCATCAGCATCAACCCCGCGTGTTTTCTCGAAAACTGGAAACGCGACGGCTGTTCTCACGTCGATGCGAGCGCAAAAACGTGAGATACGACGTTTGCTCGCCCGTTAGTCGATCAATTATTCATTAAAAACTATTAAATCGATCGGATTCTGGTACGGATGCGGAGGCTTACGGTGGACGATGGACGACCAACTTATCCATCGAGTGGAAAATAGGGTTTTTTATCGGAGTTATTGATATGTAGATCGGTTCTAATAAAGACAAGTCTATGTCACACCAACATCGGACCGAAACGAGGACGTTATATCTTTCTTTGGTCGTCCCCTTATTTAGTTTACTAGTAATATATTGCTCAATGAATGCAATGAACTACTTTTTTGTTGATGTCTCATTGTTAAAGGACTAGTATACAAAAATTTACAAGAAATAATCAAAAAAGCAGAACGGAAAGCTGATTATATTGCTTTTTATTTCGGATTTTTTGGCATTCATTAAATTTGAAATCTATAAACTGGGAACTTTGAACCAATTGGATGTATAGATTCATGAAAAAACAGAGCAGAAAAGTACAAACTATTACAACTTATTTATCACATTTAGTTCTCTTGAAATATAGAAAAATTGACTGGCTAATTGGAAGAAATTCACAATTATCAGTACATAATAAATCGTATAATTATATAAGCAAATACTGAAGCCTATATGGACATACGGAGTTCATTTATGAATACACCCAAATACTATAGGACTAATTACCTACATCGAGACCTTCAGATACCCACGGTCAGTCAAGAAATCAAGAGAATTGAAAGGGGGACCGAGGAAAGACTCCATTATCATGAAAATATTGAAATATTGCAGGTTTTGGATAACACCAAAACCGGACGGACACAGACTCATAAGAATCAAACATCTGATCTTGTGTAGTGATGTGTAATGTGTGCATATATAAAAAATACAGCAGTGACGTATATAAACATTATTTCACCAGAGACTGAGATAGAGCCGATGGGTCCTCATAGTTATATACCTAGATTTACGTTATTATAAAGACAAATTGTAGGTTAGTCGAAAAGGACTTGTAACAATGTAATAACAGAAAAAACATTCAGTTCTCTCTGACTTCTTAGTCTTCACATTGCAGCCATCTTGCAGAAATAACGTTTACAATTACATTTCATTTCTTTGTACATATTAAACACATTCATGTTACAAAATGTGTTTCTATAAATTATTGAGTTATTAAGATTGCTATGAATAATTGTGTACATTATTTTTGATGGTATTTCCCATTCTTCCACATTTAAAGAATGACCATATTGCAACAAAGCATTGCAAAAAGAGCAATGTTTGCTAATTTTTTCTGTTACATTTTACATTAGCTACAATTATTGTACTTGCATCCACACACAAGCAAGACAATTGAGAGTAATACATGTGTATATATGTCCTAAAATAAAATAAAATTAGACTACTTATGTTAAGTACATACTTATGTAAGTGCCAATATAAAAATATTCCTCAATTATAAAATTATAATAACTTAAACTATAGTTTACACTGAAGGTATACTCTTTATATAAGTTCGTATGGTTTGGTTAGCTTCAATCTTCTGATATCGTGCGCGCTGTCCATCAGTTGTATTACTTCAACGTTAGTATGATTTAGTAATCTTACTTTGTGTTTCAATGCGAAATCTTGGATAACTTCGCAAATCCATTTGATTTCCACGTCATCGTACAGTTCATCGTTAGTTACGTAGCGATAGGCATTGGTAATCAATCAAAGAATCTTGTTTTGACAGCTGGTGAGCTGTTTTTTCTGTTGGATGACTAGTTGAATTTTTAGTGCAACTCCATACTTGCACCCCACATGATCGTATAAATCAACCTCTTTGATTTTAGATCAAGTTGAGACTATTCTTTAAATGCTCACAAATTGTAAAGTTTGGTGATGAAGCTTAAATAAATATATTTGAATGAGTAAAAGTATAGTGTGACAGCATTTAAACGAATCTACTATAAATTCTTCCTAACAGTTCTGAAATATCGTTAGTCAGAATTGTTGGGGCCATCACACATTAACACAACAGAACACTTTAAACTTGAAATATTGTAGTTATATTTCAACGTTTAAAAATAAATTAGGTTTATAAAATATTGGATCGTAGAAAAAAAATGTACATTTTACTCTATACATTATAAGAACGACTTACAGCCTGATTTATTTATGGGAAACAATATTTTGAAACTATTAAATCCTGCGACCAATAACAATGCATTGATTTAGCACGCTATGGATTGATGTTAATGATGATGAATCATTAAATTATTTGGTGAATAGCAATACTGCCTAGTTTTAATCATATTATTCGTGATATGACCCAACTGGCGAATTAATGATTGTTGACTGTTCTTCGGTTATTATTTTAATCAATTTCATTTCAACGGCAACTGGTGAAAACTGTGGAAAGTGCTTGATATACAATAGCACTTTAGGCCGGATATGGTATTTTACCCATCGACATGAAATTGATTTGAAAAAATTGATTGATTGAAATTGACACCTCAAGAAAATAAATTTTACTCAAATGAAACAGTGAGACCTATTTTAACAACAGTTTTATATATATATATAGATGTAGAAAATCATCACTTCATTAAGTGATCTCCTGAAAAAAATATTATTTTAATTAATTAGTATTATTTTAAAGCTTTGATTGAAGTCCATATATGTCCAATATTCAGATTGGATGGTGTTAGACGTTTTAGTCCACGCACTTCATTGTCACTTCGCATATTTAGTTGATTAGCGAATACATTGGGATGCACTGATACCCTTTCGAAGTACTTCACACAAACAAGTCGAATTATACTCGTTATTGGTTCTAGAGGAATTTCGCGTTGTATCACTTCATTGGAAATAATACGGAGCATCGACAACGGCCGATTTTGAAGCCGTTGTATGACGAATATATTAAACTGCTAGCGGTTCCCCATAGTTGGATTTCGTATGACCAAATAGGTTTAAGTATAGATTTATAGAATAATAAATTGTTATCTATCGATGACTTGGATTTGCGCCCGATAAGCCAATATATTTAGAAGAGTTTAAGTCCAAGTTGCTTTCGTTTGGCTATTGGCATATGCTTCTTCCAAATTAGGCGTCGATCTAGGGCATACCAAGATATCTAGCATCCTCTCCTTGCGGGAGTTGACAATTTTTGATATAGACTGGTGAACATTTTTTTCTATGCAGCGTAAAAAATATACGAGTAAAATTTTCGAATTTTAAATTACAACAGACTATTTGCGATTTCATATTGTCCAGTAGCTATATTTCTTCCACAGTGCTGTGATTTAGTAACCTCAGTTCATATTTTCTGGTGAAATTCTGAATAACCTCATAAATCCATTTTGAGATCACCATACAATTCTTCGTTGGTTGGGTAGTGATAAGCATGGGTAATTAATCCAAGAACGATACAAACATTAATATCTCCAATTAATTTAATTATTTTATACCGATCTAAATATTGAAATTTTAATATGGGATAATGAGCGTGATAATTACGTATACCCGGAGGGCAATGCGCTTATTGTATCAGCCATGAAATCAATCACTCAATCAAGATTCTAATCAACATGCACAGATTAGTTTTTGTTCGATAATTATAAGTAATCATTACGGGCAATTGCCCGATCAGCGACCGCTTCCTTTCCGAAACGTCTGAGAACCACGGCGCGACAACACTGGCAACGGGGATCGGGAGGGAGGGAAAATCCGAGAGAAAAAACGAAATAAATCGGTATCGGGTAAGCGGCGGTTACGACTTCCTAGTTGAATATGGACGAATTGATTAAAACGCGACATAATTAATGAAAATTATTTTTAATACATACATAAATTATGGCCTGCTGTTAGAATGAACTGGTACTGTGGTACTCGGTATGGTCGGTTGACGCAATAGATGTTTCCTTTCTAATTTACCATATTTGTACATTTTCCCTAGTTCATCGACTGAGATATTGTACCGGCTGTCCCGGAATTATCATTATACCTTATTTAATTTATGAATATTGGAAAAGGAAATATATATTCAGAACATTTGAGGAAACAGTCTATCCAAACTAATAGGACAATATCCCAATATTTTTTATGAAAGAATACCAATAGTAAATCCTAAGGAAGTGTCGGCAGAAGTTAAGCACCACTTTGATTTGAAAATAGCAACAGTGATACTAAAAAGACTGCAAATAAAGCCCTTGATTAAGTTAACCAATTTGCTTAAAACCTGTATTTAACTAAACTATACCTGGAAAATTGCTGAAGTTATAATGATGCCAAAACCTGGTAAAAATTGGAGTAAAGTGTAATCAAGAATTGACCAAGTAGATAGAATTACTGATGTAATTAAAAGGTTTTTAGAAAATAAATGGATTTTTATTTTTAGAAAATTTTTAGAAAATAATGGTCCCTGCTCTGCGTTCATTCTCAATATTTCAAAGGCTTCTGATACAACGTGGCACAAATGCGTCCTACATAATATAATGTTACATATATCTAAACATTTTTACATGTTCTTAAAATCCAATTTGATTAACATCACACAAACTGATAAAGGCAAGCTACAGGAAAATGTGTAGGGCTAGTACTCTATCATCTTTACTTCAGCGACCTTTCCACATAAATTATATAACTGACAACCTAGCTGATGATACAGCAATGTTAGCAGTAGCAGAGACTACAGGAAGCTCAACCCGAAAGCTCCAATCTACTTTGATACCCATAAATTTGAACAAATAAAAGGATCATTTGTCTTCACTAACGGCATAGCAGCATACCTTCACATGATCCTGGCTACCAACCTTAAATGGACCGATTATATTAAAAGAACACAAAGATAAAAGAATTCAACATCGAGTCCAAGCAAATACATTGAAAACTCCGTGATATCAGTTTACAAGAAGCTTATTTTATATATGTGTGGATCTATAGAATTTAGCTCTTTTTGTTATGTTAGACATGGTTTTAGTAATTTTCTGAATTCTTAATTTAAATATTCCTATTATTTAGTTCTTTATTAAGTACCACAATTTGTTTTACAATTTCCATGATTTTGTCTCTTAGCAATTTTGTGTTTTCTAAATCCTCTACTCTAAATATTGCGAGGTTTTATTCATTTTGTTTTATTTATCCTTTTCTTTCGTAATCGTATTCATATATTCTACTTCATTAGTTTCCCAGTTGCGAATTCGTAAAATATTTTTTATTACATATGAACAAAAAAAATATAAGCCCAATTTTCCTCCCAATATTAACATCAATTGCAAGGTAAGATATAGTGTTGGAAACTATCGACTGAAATCGACTATCAACTGTTTAGTAATTGACTAGTATTTACTATCGACTGTTTCAGTCGCTATTTTTGGTTCGACTGATTTTGTTACTATTTACTATCGACTGATTCAGTCGTGTACTTTTAGTTACTATTTTTAGTTCTACTGGTTTCATTCGACTGATTTTTAACGTTCTGGTTCTGTCGTCCTAGTGTATATAGCATAGCTTTATATGTATATATTACATAGCTTTAAATGTAATATATATAAAGTTTTATGATTTTTTTGGTAGTTTGCTTGTAAATAACAATATATTGTATATTAATATACCAGCTTTTTAGAACGATATTTTTCAAGATTGTTAATGTAATAGGGTAAAAATATTGAAATTGTGAATGATAAATAGTAAAATACTTTTGACTGTTTTTATGACAATAATAAGTAATTCCGTTCAATAGTAAATAAAGCATTTACTTTGTTTAAAAAAGCTCTAGTAATTGTTCGAACATTTTTAATTATTACATTAATTTAATTTTATGTATTTATAAGTATTTATGGTTATTATACATCTTTAATTTTTAGGCTTTGTTTACGTTCTATTGTATTGTTTATATTTATTAGTATATTAAAAAATAGCAATTAACATATTAAAATACAACTACAACAAGTACAACTATTTTCAGAGGCTAGTTTTTTGACTATCGACTGTTTTGAAATTTTCTACTGTTTTCACTCGATAATTCTCAACACTAGTAAAATATTTTTCTAGACATATCAATATTGTGAATATAAAAATCTTACAAAAGAGTGATAATACAAAGTTTCATAAAACTTATAAATTGTAGTTGAATGAGTCTGTGTGTAGGTCAGTGGGTAAAGACGGCGTCTGCACAACTATCGGAAATAAATCGAATTTCTCACGCTATTCCCGATCAAGCAACAAAAACCAGTCCTTAAGCGCCAATTACTGCCGTTTCTTGCCGCAGATTGATTAGAATTCTGGCCGGGGCAGCTGATACAGTTCCTGCTGATTCTAATTAAGATGATTTGCTGCTTTCCTTGTTGTTGACCCTATTTACTCGACGGCATTATATCGACTATTTGTGGACACATGACCACGACAAGACGATTATCTATCTAGTTAAAACGTAAGCCAGGTTTGAAATGTATCATTAATTTTTGATATCATCAGTTTCTTTTATATATTATATACATTATTCACAAGAAGTACCAGAAACATCTACCCCATGAAAGAAATTACCATCAAGAAAGTTAAACAAATAATGAAGGAAATTTAGTGTAAATAAGCTACTGAATGTGACTCCACAACTAGAAAAATTCTACAAGAACTACCTGAAAAGGTATAAAATTAATAACATCTATATTTAAACCAATTTAGCAACGAATGACTTACTTCCTCAGCATTTAGAAAGTGAGTGATATCATCTAAAATCAGGAAAAAACAAAAAGAGGTCATCTCCTACCGGCCTAGCAATTTACATACCTGTTCTCTTAAAAGCTTTTGGAAAACTATTAATCAAGAGGTATAGCATTAAAATCGAAAATAGGGATATTATACCCAAACCTCAGTTTGGGTTTCGTAATAATGTTCAGAAATGTCGCCCGGCTATAGTAGATCATCAATACATCTTAACATCAGATAGTATTTATTTTCTTCATTTTAATCTTGTTAAAAAAAGATGCAATGCTCTCTGATACGCCTAAACATGTAACCGAATCAGCCTATAAAATGCACTTGGTTGTCAAACATCTGCAAAATTCTTCAGAACAATAGTGATAATAAGTTGTTGCGAAAATATTTTTATCGAAAATATTTTCAGCATGATACACCTGCACCGAATATCAATATGGGCTCTGTGACTAAAATATCTCAAAAAATAACTCTCATAAAATAATAATATAATAAAATTTTCATGTTATCTCTATTGTATTATCTACATTTTTACAATATATTATTTGAAAATAGCAAATAATATATTATAATACGATAAAACATTTGTGTAATAACATATATTACGTTTATTGACTATCGATTGTTTCAGCTGTTTTGCGACTTTCGATTATTTTCAGTCGATAGTTCCCAACGCTAGTAAAATATTTTTCTAAGCATATCAAGATCAAATCTATGAAATGTATCAAATATAATTCTTTTCAATATAAACATAATTTAATACAATTATTTCAAAGGAAACTATGATTCTGAAAAGTGTCTTACAACACAACTTACCAACAACAACTAGAGATAACCAGCTCTTTTTGAGATGTCAAACATCCCAATGCTTTTGGAAAACACAAGACTTAATTGATGTAAAGATAACTCGCGAAAAGATATAATGGATCTTCCAGACATTGCTTTTAAAAGTATACAAATTTTTGTAGATACATAATTAAATCAAGAAAGACTTCTTCAAGACTTTCAATTTGTATACCTGGATAAGACATGGATATTTCAAAATGGAGCTCATAGCAAGACAATAATAAAAATAGCGTAAAGACAACAAAAGTTGATGGAAAAGTTAAAAGTTTAGAATAACAATTAATTAAGTTTTGCTTATTTCATATTTTTTAAATAATTCATCGCAGATATATTGTTCTTTATCCTATAAGCAGGAATGGTTTTATTCCTGTTGCAGAGTTAACGTCTTCCTCCATATCCAAGGGCAACTATCTTGAAGAAATATATAATTTTTATTATTATTTCATTAATACTTTGTTACTAGTCGTTTCCGTCTAACCTACAATTTGTCTTTATGATGACTTAGATTTAGGTACACAACTAGGAGAACCCATCGGCCCTATCTCAGTCCCTGATGAAAAGAAATGCATAATAACATGTTTTTTTCACTGATTTAACAATTAGCTGCTAGAGAATTGGGGAAACAAATGGATCGAAAATGTCTGTAGTTAAGGAATGGCTTGCAAGACATAAACTACATTTTGAAGAGACTATCTGGATATATGAAAAGAATCATTGTCTACAATAACACCTTCGGTTTGGATGACCTGTATCAGGCACATCGAAGAACAGATTAACAAATGGTGGAACCGTGAACAAGTGTTAGATAGCCTGGAAATTGAGCTTAGTTTTGACTTCAATAGTTATTCAGTAAGTGACAGTGACTGAATGAAACTTTCCAGACAATGTGATGAGAGCGGAAACCATTAAAGATGAGTATATTAACTTACTGTATAGGTAATGTACCGTGAAAAATGTATGTGCATAGATGCCTGTAATTTTTCAGAATATACATGAATATTTAGTTAGAATGTATGAGAAGAGAAGAAGTGCCAACTGTTTTGCAAATATAGCAAATGCAATAGACAGAATGCAGTGATTAAAACCAATTTTATTGACAAAATGTACACATGTAGTAACAAAAGGGACTTAAATAAAAAGAAAAATAGTAATATCAAAATAACTTAGCAAGGAAACACTGTAATGAAGGAAATAAAAACAAGAAAAAGATAACTATGTTACCTAATGAAGGTAAATTACATTACTAGGATATGCAGTTGTTAATTAGGTGGATTCGGCATCCAGGGTATACCATAACATGTGCATTATATGTACAATAGTGTTATTTATATTTCATAACATTGTTTTTGTTCCATTCTTTTTTTTTTGGATTAGAATTTTGTTAAATGAACTAACATGCAAAGTTATTGCGACCTTTTGACATCATACATTTAAATGACCCGAAATCATTATTTTATTGAATGGATAATAAATTTGAGTGTCTAAACTAAAAGGTTTACTAACATTCGATCAAAATAATGCACAATTTTCAGTGCTATATTTAGATTCAATAGTTATAATAAGCTATTTTATTGCCTATTGCCCACTGGGCAGATTGTTGTTTGTTTGAAGGTCATAAAAAATGTTACAAACCTGTATTGATTCTATTAAATCAATGAAACCAAAACATTGATGTCATCATCGTCATTATTATCATCACCAGCTTTATAGCCATAGAATGGATTATTTTTTCACCCAACCCAACATTTTCGCTTTCTGTTCCTCTCTTCGTCATTAAATATTAAATTATTGAGATCTCGTTGTCGAGACCCATTCGATCTCCTGAATGTTTAATGCCCGTTCATCCGTGTTTGATCTGACTGGCAAACGATCGCACGGCACGGCCCTCTCTGTTTGCCGAAACTAATCAGGCAAACAAAAGACGAACGTTAGTAAATTTTAAATTCGATTTAGAGCGCAACGTTCAAACGGCGGATCGCCGGACAATTGGCTTAAGTTGTCAGGGCGCGCGACGGTGCCATCCCCGCGTTCGATACGTGTACCTCCCCCCTCCCCCGGGTGCCTCTGCCGCGCTCGCAGCCGCCCCCGTCCTAATTGCGCGCCTGCATAAATCATCACGGAGATCGGAGTGACCCTCGGATGAAATTCGCAAATTTTCCAACGGCCGTTTCGATTGTTCCCCCGTCCTGGTGGCGGGGGGGAGGGCAGCAGAGCCAGGGGTAGGAAGTGTTTTTCTTTTGTTCGGCAGTGACGTTCGTTAAAGTTTATATTCGCACATTGCGGAAATAAATTTGAATTATTATAGTATGTTCAAAATAACTGTGAACTCACGTTATCAATATGTTTAACGTATTGCCGAGATTGTCGAGATTTGTAAATTTGTTTTGCAGTCAGACAATATGTTCCTTCTCATTTTATTCTATTTAAAAGGAGATAGAATACTGTTTGATAAGTTCGAACAAGTAACCGAATCAGCTTACAAAAGTCGTTCTGGTGTCAAATGTCTGCAAAACCAGCAAACGTTGTTTTAACGCTATACTTGTTTTAGTAAATTTCAAATCACTTCTTATTATTACTCTGGTTGAAAATGCCAAAACCAGACAGAACAGAATACATCTCCGATCAGTTACTTCGAACTCTTGCCAGTAAAATTCGTTAGAGAGGTAAGTATTTCTACTACCGTTGGGAGCTATCGACTGAAAACGTCTATCGCCTGTTTAGTAATTGACTACATTTTATTATCGACTGTTTCAGTCATTATTTTCGGTCCGATTTATTCTGTTACTATTTACTATCGACGACTGTTTCAGTTGTATACTTTTAGTTACTAATTTTGATTCTACTAATTTCATTGGACTGATTTTTAACGTTCTGACTCTGTCGTCCTAGCCGCGACCTTGACAAAAATGTAACTAATTTATGCTTATATAGAGTTATATTTAATATATATAATTTTATGATTTTTTTGGTAGTTTTCTTGTAAAAAACAATATATTGTATATTAATATAGCAGCATTTTCGAACGATAGTTTTCAAGATTGTTAATGTAATAGGGTAAAATACTTTAGAATGTTTTATGGCAATAATAGGTAATATTTCGATTACTATCCCGATATTTGTTAAAACATATTTCCCTTCAATAATAAATAAAGCGTTTACTTTATTTAAAAAAGCTCTAGTAATCAATTATGCGATAATTTTTAATTATGTCATAGATTAGTTTTGTTTTATGATTAGGTATATGTTTAATTTTTGTTTAATATTTATTGTTATTGTACATCTTTAGTATTTAGGTTTTATTTAAGTCCTATTGTATTGTCTATATTTGTTATAGTTTAGTATTTAAAAATAGCAATTAACATATTAAAATACGATAAAATCATTTGTGGGGTATTATTCCGTTCCATAGAAAAATTCCATTACTTTTTACAGATCCACAGAACATCTAAATATAAAAGTAATTCTAATTCGTTTAAAATGAAATTATCAATTGCATGTTAATAGTATTCAATAATTCTTTTTTCCTTTTCTTTTTTAAACTTACTACTTGAAGGAAAATGTTGGAAAAAAATAGTAATTACTATTTTCGGACGCTAGTTTTTTGACTATCGACTGTTTCGACAGTTTTCCGACTATCAAGTCGATATAATTTGAAGAATGATCAAATATTACCAATAGATACAAAAAGGCAATTGTTTCAAAAATGCACACACAATATAAAAAGTTAATCTAGGATGCATAAAAATACCTTAAAATTAAATCAAAATCTTTATACAGTAAGAAAAAACTGTTATCTCCAACAAATCAATATAATTCTGTAGATAAAACTCATTGACAGGATATCAAAACTAGGAATATTGTGTAGAGCTAAAGAAAAACAATTATTTTAAAGATATTTCTTTGTATTTTCCAGTTTACTTGTCGAATTGTACTTGTATAAAACTATTAAAGTTTATTTGTCCATTAAAAAATGATTTATTTGACACCATAACGTCGAAATAGCTTTCGTGTCAACCCAAATTACATAAATATATACACTTAAATTACATGATTATATAAGCATTGATTACACTGGGACATTAAACGGATGACGGTTAGCTAGCAAAATACCAGCGTCGCTATAATTATCTGAAAATTTCCGTATAGCACCACACAATATTCTATGGGAAGATGAAATATAACAAGAAAGACTTGTTACATTTTTTGTTCATGAAACAGTTGTTTAAATGAAATGTAACTGCCTCTGTTATGTTAGTAATTCCAGCTAGTATAGAATCACTTCACTTTTTATGAGGATTAATTTTAAAATAAAAGCTTATCCTACCAGATTATTTCAAGCGTAAGATAGGATGGTTTGTTTCAAAAATAATGAGATAAAATAAAGTTTCCTTTCCTTGTTGTTTACATATTGGTCCTTTCTAGATACTGTTCAAGAAAAATAATGATTATTCCATCTGAATGGGAAGAATCATAAACTTTTTTACGGCATCGCTTCAAACTGGTTTACCATTCACCGTACAGTTCGGATTTGGATCCCAGTGACTACTGACTGATTCAAGTGGTAGATTATTAAATTAAAACTAATGGAAAATTGTTTATTTACGATACGAGATTATAAATTACTCAAAATCAACTCAAAGTCACATTTGAAATAAAATAATGTATATTATACCACGATCACATCCTCCATATCACCCATACATTTTCTCATGCGATTATAATTTATGTTTGTTAAGTTAATTTTAAGATGTATTTAAAACCGAAGTTACACCAATTTTTTGTACTTAAGAAACTTAAAGAAAATTAGAAAAAAGAACTTAAGAAAATTATTTTTACACAATTCACACATTGTTGAGAAAACATAAAGAAAAATCCATTACAGATTAATTTTATTCCAATCTCTAGAACAATTCCATACGAATTACGAAACAAGACTGATTGATGAACAAATCAAAAATACAAATGACGCAATATTACGACAGCTTTGATGTTCGACAGCGAAATACATATCCGCAAATATCGTTATCAATAATATCAATCGTCCTTCGATTGTCTCGAATTTATTATCGCCCGTATCTCATTTGTTACGTCCACCCTTATTGTCTTCGCAGCCCGCTAGAAGGGGGGAGGGGTCGGAAATGTTCTGGTCAATTTTCGCACTTGTTCGGAACTAACCGACCGTATTTTGCGAGAATATATTTCTCATCGATTAGGTAATGGTAGCAACCCTTTGCTCTAACTCTATTGTGCCCTCTCATCGACAATAGGTCAACTGAAAAAGAGCCATGGGACCCCCTACAATTAGTACGCGACCCTTGTAAAACAATAACCGGCAGTGTTTGCCCTTGGAGTCGACAGATTCTTTTAGCTTCAACGATTGCAACAGAAAAAAAGAGTTCGAAGTGGATTGGCGAGGGGTTGCGTAGCGAATTTGTGAGAACGGTTAATTTCCCCAAGACACTTGACTTGCTGGCTATAGAAATGTCTCTGAATGTATTTTATATTGTAATCAATCTCTCTCTAAAAACTTTGACAATTGAATGAGTATTTTGTACATGAAATGATCCATGTGGGAACATGTATAGAGAGTTGAGAAATTTACTACGAAACAAATACTTGTTATACAATAAAACATATATTATACAATGCGGCAAAAAAAAATCAGTTTTTCGTCAAACATTAAGTCTTGTAGATGCGGTTACAAGAGCTTCACATTCGAATTGTAATAGTTTATATTTCATATATCGTGAAACATGTTAGTTAATGCTAATACTATAAAAGAATAAAATAGAAAAATAAAAGAATTAAATCCATATATTTTTTAGTTAGCCTTAATCCTTAAAAGATATCTGTATAAATTTCACTGCTGTCGGATCATCAAGGAGAGATATGTTAAGTTTGGACGAGGGGGGATGAGCACCGAAGACGGTGAACGCAGTGGACGACGCCCAAAAGAGGTTGTTACCGACGAAAACATTTTAGAAATCCACAAAATGATTTTGAATGACTGTAAACTGAAACTGAATGAAATAGCAGACACTCTAAAGATATCAACTGAACGTGTACATCATATCATTCACAAATATTTGAATACGAGAAAGCTCGGTGAAAAAGTGGGTGCCACGCGAGCTCACTTTTGACCAAAAACAAGTTGAAAACGAGTTGATGAGTCGGTGCAGTATTATTAAATCAAGAAGATAATCAAGCTTAATAAACCCGATTTTTTGCGTCGATATGTGACAATGGATGAAACATGGCTCCATCATCTCACTCCGAAATCCAATCGACAGTCATCCGAGTGGACTGCACAAAATGAACCCGCTCCAAAGCGTGGGAAAACGCAACAGTCTGGGATGCGCATGGAATAATTTTCTTTGACTACCTTTAAAAAAGAAGGACTATCAACAGCGACTATTACATAGCGTCATTGGACCGTTTGAAGGTCGAAATCGTCAAAAAACCGCCGCATTTAAAGAAAGAGAAAGTGCTGCTTCACCAAGATGATGCACCGTGTCAAAAATCTATGAATTGGGCTTACAATTGCTACCTCATCTACCGTGTTCTCCATATCTGCCCTCAGTCCTCAGCGACTATTTCCTGTTCTCAGATCCCAAAGAAATGCTCGCTGGGGAGAAATGTTCGTCAAACGAAGAAGTGATCACCGAAACTGAGGCCTATTTTGAGGCAAAGGACAAATCGTATAACAAAAATGATATCGAAAAGTTGGAGGGTCGCTATAATCAGTTTATCACCCTTGAAGATATAATTGAATACTTGTAAAAGCCATGATAATGTCTTGAAATCATTGATTCATCGATCCCTAGGTCGTCCGCAAATTTCAATAAATAAAGTTAAGAAGTTATTTAATCGTAAAAAAATGGATTGGCTTTTCAGACACCTAATATAAAAGAAACAATCACCGAATAAAATAAAAGTGTTGTATCGTCTCCTACTACGTCATAAAATCGGAAACGCCGAGTCCATAAAACCGGACGAGAAACAACGAAAAAACAACAAGACGACCGAGTCCATAAAGAAAACGCAATCGAGTATCCCGTGGACGCGCGCTTGTCGCTCCCCCAACGCAACTGGGGAAAACCTCGTTAGGAACAATGTAGATGCACGTCCCCGAAAATAACAAGCAAGATAATGCCCCCGGCACGACGAACTAGAGCAACTTCCAATCTAATAAAAGAGTAATTTCAAGGTTTGTTTAACCTTTCCAGGTCTCCTCGCTGCGTCCCGGTCTTTGACGTAAACGTAACGAGATGACGTGGTGCGTGGTCGCCAGTGGGACAAAAACACAAACGAGAATCGGCCGCTTCAATTTGTTTCGTATCGTTTCCATATAAGAATCAAATTAGCCGTGGTCGGGGGATTTCGTTCGTTTGGTAGGTCCGACGTAGCTCCAAATATTCAACGTTGTATTATAATTATTGATTAGTGAGCACCAGAATAGTTTCAACTTCCTTCCTTTTTTTCACCATAACGTTTCCTGAAATTACCGCACTTTTAACGTTTTAAAGTATTACATTGAAATCTTGGGGAATTGAATGGCTCGGTGAATGTAGGCAAGACAAAGAAAAACAACTTGGGGAGTCGATAGAGGCACGTGTGAACTGAACTATGATTAGTGAACTGTGTCATCTAAAGTCCCCTTCAATAGTGTTCCAGATCAATGTCTCAGGCCAGATCTTCGTTACCATTTATTGGTTGGCCCTGCTGGCACCCCACGTATTCAACAGCTTGGATAATATTTCTAGGTATTTTGTAAACTGCTATTCTATGATATAAAATTCGACAGGCCTGAAAGTCGCTACAAAATGTTAACTGAGGTACTAATAGAGTGAGGCTGTCACAGATTTCGATCATACTCGCACGAGTGTCTATTTCATCCAAGATGATTAGTGCCACAAGACAAGAATTTTTCGACAAATCACAAATACCACCACTGTGGGCGAGCGACCTCGAGCAATGTTAGTCTTCATCAAGGGATGGACAAAATAATATGAACACGTACATAATATTTATTTAATAATAAAGTGGTGAGCCACCAACAACTCCAATTATTCGCCAAATAGATTCGTAGAGTGTCTGAATAGTTTCCAGAGTTGTTCCGTTCTTGTATTAAAACCTCCAGTTGTTTCAATGATGTTAGAGAATGAAATCTACCCTTCACTGCAAAAATTTATTTGTGGTGAGGTCTGGATATTGTGCTGAACAGGAACGATGTTTGGTAATATTATCGATGCTCCTTAAACCAAGACTGAATATTATTGCCGTTGTGTATGGGCGAGGACCATGATCTTGATATTGATTCAAGTCATTTTTAGAACTTCGAAGGCGATATCGTCACAGAAATTTGAGAGGAATGAACGTTCTCTCGACAAACATGTCCAAACCGTTGCAATCTTCGTCTCTCTCTTCTTCTCTTGTTCCTCAACTGCACACTAAATATCACATATTAATTGAATGATTTAATTTCGAATACGATTTCGGAGAAAAACGAACAAATCATGGATTTGTCATCTAATGGAATCATCGTACATTGAAAAACATACACCCAAAGTAAGACACAATAGTGAAATCCTGACCTACACAACTGCTACTAGATTTAAATCCTGCCAGCTCCACTCGACTTGCTTCTTCCAGTCTTTTGAAGTTTGTTTTTGTATAATATTTATAAATACTTTTCAGACAATTGACAGGATATTTATCAAAACTGTCACAGGTCTAACTCCAACATATCAAAATTCTGGTCTTGTATCCTTCTGGTGTCTTTTTATGAGAATATCCCAAAAGTAAAATCTTCAACTTTAACGTACATTAAGGCTTAATATGACTGTTTTTAATTTTTGAGAATGTATTAAACTGATATGATAAAACAAAATAAGTTTTCATAAATTTGTGATGGGCGCTGACTAATGATATCTACAAAACAGGAGGATTTGTGAAAGTTACTATTTTAATATTTTATTTCGTTAATTCAACATATAAACAGATTCAAAGAAGAAAGGGAAACTCATTTCATGTAATACTTCGTTCCAATAAAAATATATTACTATCTTCATATCTAATGTTAATGTTACAATCATTTAATGAGAGAAATATTTGGAAATAAATAATAAAAAAATGGCAACTTTAACCTTACTGGATCCACGATTTAAAAATATTGATATCATAATACTGAGTAACTGTCTAAAATACTTTAACTAAAAAGAAGACAATCAATCTTTTGAAACGCCATAAAGACACACCGTGTTTGTTGCCTGCCGTGTTGTATTAATGCACACACTGTGTACAATTTTTTGCAACTTTAAACGATACTTTTATATTATATAAAGCCACTATATTTTACTTAGCACATTCAACACTCATATTACAACCTTTATTTATCTTTGGATTATATTTACACTTCAGTTTCTTTCAGTCTACGAACACAGCATCAACAAAAAAAATATATGATTTTCTCAACTCAGTATTATCAACAGTTCAAGTAATATAACTAAAGACCACTTATTGTTCATATAATTCACGTAATATGCCGCACCAATAGCACTATCAAATCTAATTTTTACACTCAATGTGAGACATATTTTTATAATAAAGTAATTTACTGGTAAACACCAACCAAAAAAGCTGAGTCACGCTTTACAAAGCACGTTAATACAAAAAGGAATTAACATTAGTTTAACCAGTTTATCAATAAAAACACTGGTACTTAAGAAATCGAACAGAAACCAAGTATATAAGGTCGATTTATATGTAACCGAAATTATTTTCATTCCTGTCTAAAATCATTTTCACATCACCATTCAGAACAAAGTCTTTCTTTGGATGACAACAATTAGAAATTAAAAGCAAACTAATCCTTTTAATTAACAACTACACCTCACAATAGTTATTTAGCTATCTGATACTTATACCGTATAACTGCGCGTGTAGGTTTCTCAAATCCCCCTGTCCATTGACTATTCCTATGATCAGTTGGAGCATTAGATCATCCCATCATCATGTAACGTGTTTTTAATTATAATTCTATTATATGTTAATCTAAGTTAATTCAGTGTATATTAGATTATTTATTAATAAATGAGAAAATAATCGGATACATTTCATACAAGAATTTTAATTTGCCCTTACTATTTAAAAGTATTTGTAACTGCATAATACCAAGCCAGTAATGTATTTATTAAAATATGACTTTCTATACTTACCAGAATTAATTAACACTTAAATAAAAGAAAAGTAACAAAAAGATGAATACTTAACTGGACCAAATAAAATATCGATGATATTTACTTCTACCCTTCAGCACATAAAAGAAAGTAATTTAGTTTCTATTAAAGTAAAAGATAAATGTTAAGAATATACTGTTTTATAGATTATCAAAATCCATCAAATAATAAAACAATATTATTAGCAAGTTATTCTTTCAGTCATCTTATTGCTCAATTCTACAAGAAAAGTATATACAATGAAAGCATTTACATATAGTAGATGTATGACAATAAATAACACTTCTGATAAATTGTTGAAGGCGAGAACTAATTTTTAATAAATTAGCATACAACATACAACAGTATTAAGGTTAAGCTTTAATTTTACTAAAGTTAGCTTTTTTTGACCAAAAATATCAAACGTTACCACTGAAAAAGTATATTACAAGATAAATTTTAATTCATTGTAATAAAGTCGTAGAATCTTGTGGATATTTATAGGGAATATGCTCTGTTTGAAAGTTCTTGGAGAGCTTTTTGGGTCATTAAATTTTAAGATTTTTCATCAGTAATAGTTAATCAGAAGATAGTCCCAACTTGACTTAAAATAAAAGAGATTGGTTCACTAAAACATCAAATGTACTAGATATTAAATCACTAGTAATCCAACGCTGCGAGAACAAAGTTCTTCAATTAATTACCAATGCATATTGCTATGTAACCAACGGAGAATTACATGGTGACTTCCAAATCAAATGAATTTACGATGTTATCCAATATTTCGCCGCAGATTCTACACAGTTAGGAGACAACACGCAGAAAAAATAAAAGTTTGAAGCGAATACAACCACCTGAACTTCTATAGTTTAAAAGTGTTTACTCTTAACTTTTGCTTAAGTAATCTAATTTAATTTTAATTTAGAAAAGACACACTGACATATTTATCCCATACTAGTATTGATTGTGTACTGATGCAAGTACATTAAAACCGAAATGGTCTTTTCACCGCACTTCACAATTTATGGATGATATAAAATATTTTCCCTATGTAGTTTGATATAAATGTTGTTTTCATCTCAACACTCAATTCTCAGCAACTCTGAAATATCTTCAACAGATATAATATAACAGTCTCGGACACAGGAATAAAGTCCCTAAAGAGAAATTCTTCAAGAAGGAAGAAACAGATAATACGATGTATATATATATATATATATATATATATATATATGTATATATGTAACATAAACGTATTAATGCTTATTGGTAATTTATTTAAAGAAAACTAACATAATGACCCACCCTGTATTATTTTGTCGCGCCCACGATGCAAATAGTGAATTTAAAAATCTTCACGCAACAAAAACGGGAATAACATAGCGACAATTATTGGCCATTTTGTATCAATATCATATTACTTTCTTCTATTCTATTCAGATTTTGAACCCAGTAATTGTCATATATAGGAAATCTTTATTTTTCGTCTCTTAATTTGAGAAAACCTGAGCAAAATAGACACATTAATTGTTTTTAGAAGCTCAGAGAAAACACGATGTTGAAAAATGAAACTAAGCTATACGAAATCATGCAGTTGTATATGTATATGTAACATATGTAATGATATAGCAAAATTAACGGTACGTTCGTTCTACTTCATAAAATCCATGATTTGAAAAAGAAGCTACGATGGTACAAAAAGTTCTCAAAACTATGTATTTTACAGGCGTAGGTGTTGTTTCGCTTTTATTATGATTTAATGACATTTTTCATTGGATTTTTTACTCTCATTGATTGGAATATATTGTGGATATAATTTCATGGCCACGATTGAATTTGGAACTTAGACGGGGCTTTATCTGGCAAATATGGTTGATATTGCAATAAGATGTACTTGATTCTCACAATTTCATCATCATTAATGTGAAAGGGTACGTTGGTTTACTGAAAATGTGTTTTCTTACATAAATAAGATTTTTTCTTACCAATCTTTACATACATTTAGTTTAATTATAGTTTATTGTTTCCGTCATTGGGATATAAATTACAAACATAATTTGCTCACTTTTTAAAAAATAAACAAACGTGCTCAATTTTTCCTGTATAGAAAATGTGTACTCGCCGTCTCCATCAAAGTCATTTTGTACGAATTTTTAGACAGGTCAGTATATCTATATGGAGTTTTGAAAGCTTTCAAGTATTTTAACCCAAACAATTTCTTTGCCTTCTTGAGAACATTTCATGGTGTATCAGAAATATGCAAACTTATGTGAAGTCTCAGTCCTCTGCGAATCCATTCTTTAATTAATTGCTCATTTACCCTCTGGAGATTGTCTTTTTATGATTGTGGATACTTCTAAACATTTCCATATACATTCAATCAATATCAGCAATATTCTAAATATCTAGCTGAGCCATTTGTCTGATGAAAGAAGAATATCTCCGGTCAGTATACTCAAACCATTACTAAGAAAAAATTTTCCAATTTCAAGAGCAGAAAGTATTAGCTAGCTGTTGGTAGAAATGGGATTTCTAGATTAAAACATGAAAAATAAAAAGATGGAAAATGATTTTCAAGTGCACTAAATGGAGACATCTTTGTTATTGCAAAGTGATAAGAATAAATGTCATGAGGGTTTTTGAAATTTGTTATAAATGGCGATTTCAAAATATAGCCCAGCATATAATAGTACAAACTAAATACCACCTAAGGGTAAAGTTAATAAGGTATCGCAGTATTTAATGCATTTACCAAGAATTATATATATATATATATATATATATATATATATATATATATATATATATATGTATATATTTATTTAAAGAAAACTAACATAATGACCCACCCTGTATTATTTTGTCGCGCCCAAGATGCAAATAGTGAATTTAAAAATCTTCACGCAACAAAAACGGGAATGACGATTGAATGTATTCGATTGTCGACCAATTCTTGTACAAGGGGCGACTTAACTGCCGACCGAATCGCCCCCCAGGCGTCTTTAAAGTCACGCGGACGTATATGACAGTTTTTGACGTCCGACCTGGACCGGAAAACACGAATATAAACGTCAGCGCCCATTAAACGGAGGACGGGCCAGCGTGGACGGTACGTCAAAACCACCGCGCGCTCGAATTAGAGCTGTGAATGGCAGAAAATTCAATTTCGACCGGCTAGGCCACAAAAGACATAATGACCATGTCGATACGGGGGCCGTTACTCCCTCGCCCGCGTCGATTGTCGAACGGGCGACAGGTTTGCCGGGATCCGTCCCTCGGGAATCGGTCCCGGACGAGACTTTTACGTGTTGATGGGAAAAAGGAAGTCTCCGGGGGGGTGAGAGAGGGGAGAGAATTTTTTTTACGCCCTGCAGATCCCGGAACTGATTTCCTTGTTATTGGACAGACGGTGTCCTAAAACGGTGACGTCATCGATAATTGCTTCCTCTACTAGAATTGCATTTAATACCAGTAATTCCTTTCTGGTTTTCTTCGCTAAAGAAAATACGTTATTTACAACGGATTGTTAGAATTTACTTAAACAAAGAATTGGCCAATATTACATTTTACCCATCTCTCATGCAATTTATGGATTCTACTTCAAGAGAGTTTCTCCATTGAGCTAAACCTTCCATCGAACCATTATTTAACTGCTTCTAATGCCTTGCCTATTCCAATCGGTACGAGAAGGTGGTGGTAGTCGGATGGAGCCAGAAAGTACGATGGGTGCGATAAAATGTTCCGTGACATCAACACTTCTTTGAGTAGATTTGCTGTATGAAACAGCTCGTTGTCATGCTACAAAATCACTCTTAAATTGATCATTTGTCACAGTGACCTGTGTGTAACAATCAGTATTAATTAAAGTAACACTTTTTGTAAAGTGACACACAACATGGTCTTGCGACCAAAGCAGTTTGACCTTGCAGTCGATGTGATTTTCTATGATTTTTTTAACTTAGGTTATTCTGAATTAATCCACTCCGTTACTATTCGATGAAGAAATCAATTTCTTTCATATTTTGAAGCAGAATTTCATAGATTTTTTTTATTTTCTAATTGCTTGTCCTACAATTAGTGTGGTATCCATCCTCTTATCAATTGAAACTTTTCCATCCCTTGCAATCGTTTACAAATTGCGACTGGACATATATTCCACTTTTCTGCCAATTGTTTTTGAGATTTTTTGGGCCTACGAGGAGGTTATTTGCCTTGAACGTTGAAATAACCACATTTTAATTGTCGAAATCACGTTTAACATATTCTTAAGGTTAGAGCATACTCGTAAGTTTCTATCAGCAAAATATGACTGAACTAACAGTCCTTCACAAATATCCTGACACCATCCGCATGACATTTATTCTTATCATTTTGAAATAACAAATATGTAGATCACTATTTCGCACACTTGAAAATCATTTTCCATGTTTTGATCTAAAAATCCTCACCAACAACTAGCTAATACTTTCTGCTCTTGGAAATGGAAATTTTTCTCTTAGTAATGGTTTGAGTATACTGAGCGGAGATATTCTTCTTTCATCAGACAAATGGCTCAGCTAGATATTTAGAATATTGTTGATATTGATTGAATGTATATGGAGATGTCCAGAAGTATCCATAATCATAAAGATACAATCTCCAGAGGGTAAATGAACAATTAATTAAAGAATGGATTCGCAGAGGACTGAGACTTCACATAAGTTTGCATATTTCTGATACAGCATGAGATGTTCTCAAGAAGGCAAAGAAATTGTTTGGGTTAAAATGCTTGAATGGTTTCAATACTCCATATAGATATATTGACCTGTCTAAAAATTTGTACAGAATGGCTTTGATAGAGATAGCGAGTACACATTTTCTATACAGGAAAAATTGAGCACGTTTGTTCATTTTTTTAAGGAAAGTAAGCAAATTGTGTTTGTAATTTATGTCCCAATGACGGAAACAATAAACTATAATTAGGAGCAATAAGCTTTTAAACTAAATGTATGTAAAGATTGGTAAGAAAAAATCTTATTTATGTAAGAAAACACATTTTCATTAAACCAACGTACCCTAATCAAGTACATCTTAGTGCAATATCAAGCATATTCGCCAGATAGAGCCCCGTCTAAGCTCCAAATTCAATCGTGGCCATAAAATTATATCCACAATATATTCCAAATAATGAGAGTAATAAATCCAATGAAAAATGTCGTTAAATCATAATAAAAGCGAGCAACACCTAGGCCTGTAAAATACATAGTTTTGAGAACTTTTTGTACCATCGTAGCTTCTTTTTCAAATCATGGATTTTATGAAGTAGAACGAACGTACCGTTAATTTTGCTATATCATTACATATGTTACATATACATATACAACTCCATGATTTTGTATAGCTTAGTTTGATTTTTCAACATCGTGTTTTCTCTAAGCTTCCGAAAACAATTAATGTGTCTATTTTGCTCAGGTTTTCTCAAATTACTAGACGAAAAATAAAGATTTCCTATATATGATGATTAATGGGTTCAAAATCTGAATAGAATAGAAGAAAGTAATATGATGTTGATACAAAATGGCCAATAATTGTCGCTATGTTGTTTAGTTTATATTATCAACTAATAGTATCTTCTTTGTTGAGAATAAGTGTCTTATTTCTACGCCTAAGTACCAATACTAGTACTAGCCTAACTAATTATGTTTAGTCTCTTTATGATTTTGTTACAGAAAATTGAATAACTATGACGAAGTGTTTATAAATATAATATAAAACTATTCAAATAATAGGAATCATCCATATAACGAAAAGAACCATTACAGCAACCGAACGTATCGTACCCGAAATGCAAATAAGCGTTCTTTTACGAGGACTTTCCGCGAAATCATTACGTTATTGTCGTGGAAATGGCCTCACACTAAAGCCCGGCAGGGTTATGATTATTTCTTGAGCGTCTGCAATGAGTTGGGCTCGGTTTCAGAGGCCTCGATGACCACGTCATCCGCAACCGGTCATTAGGACCGCGTAAACCTTTTTTTCTTCTTGTTTAAATTAGAGTCTTGCGCTAAGTTGCGGCTTATGTTGCCTTTTACTGGATCGTAAAAGCATTTGTTTTACGGACGGTGGTAGAAAATGTACTATTATTGTCAATTAAGACAACAATTACCGGGCTTTATATTTTCGCCGTTTTTCGATCATTTTTCTTATGAGCTTTTATACGAGGACCCTCAGTTAAAAATTAAAAACATTGATTATATAGTTATAAGAAAATGTTTGAGAATTTGAATAATTTGATAACTCTAAAGGTCAACGATGAAAAAGTTTTTCTTAACTCTTTAACATTTTATTTTTCAATAACTTCAATTAATCTCTATTATTTGGTGAGCTGGTTTCGAAAATTATACTAAAAAATTGTATCATCCAGTAACTTCTGGCATTTTAAAGCATTTGTTGTTCATTCAGCCCATACATTATTAGCATATTAATTAATATGTTTTAATAAATCACCAAATCATAATATAATTTTCAGAAAATGACCAATTAATTATCAAATTGTTAAATTAACAAATAGATTTTACAAATGTTCATTAGTCAACGAAAAGGATTTACAAGGTTTCCATATTTTATGTATTTGTGCCAAGGTACCAAGGTATCAACATTGATCAAACAAGGCCCATAAAAAACCTCAGTAGAGTACAAAAATATCCTTCCACCACCAGTAGAGATAAAGCTGGCTCAAGTATCACTTAACAATATGTCCCTAACGTTTAGAAAGATCTGGAAATACTTAATTACAAACTAAGCATAACTAATATGATGGAAAAGTTGGAAATACGTAGTTGCCTTATGCACATTCTTAGTCAGTTTTTTACACCAGTATCTTAACGTCTTTGTGAAGAAAAACACAAGAGAAACAGTTTATCCAGGATATATAAGAAATAGAGAAATGATTCCAGGGTCCCTCAGTCAATCAAAATGATGAGTAAATTTATAGAATAAATTAAAAGAAAATACTAAAATATAAGTACTCAACTTTCATCTTTTAGTAAATTAATATAAAATGATAATAATTAGTAATAAAATAGTAAAAAATTTAATAAAAAATATCATATCTTTTTAAAATATCAATTTTCTGTTTCAGTCGTGTACTTTTAGTTACCATTTTTGGTTCTACTAGTTTCATTCGACTGATTTTTAACGTTCTGTCCTAGCCACGACATTAACAAGAATGTACCCAATTTATTATTATATAGATTTAAATAATTTATGCTTATACAGGTTTATATGTAATGAATATAGTTATATGATTTTTTTGGTCGTTTGCTTGTAAATAACAATATATTGTATATTAATAGAGTAGCATTTTGAAGAGATATTTTCAAGATTTTTAATGTAATAGGGTAAAAAGATTAAAATTGTGAATGATAAATAGTAAATTACTTTAGACTCTTGATTTTTGTTAAAAAATATTTCCGTTCAATAATCAATAAAACAATTACTTTATTTAAAAAAGCTCTAGTAGTTATTGTGCGATCATTTTTAATTATGTCATGGATTAGTTTTTTTTTCTATAATTAGGTATATGTTTAATTTTTATTTAGAATTTATGGTTATTGAACATCTTTAGTTTTTAGGTTTTGTATAAGTTGTCCTGTATTATCTATATTTATTATAGTATATTATTTAAAAATAGCAATTGACACATTAAAATACGATAAAACATTTGTGGGGTACTATTCCATTCCATAGAAAAATTCCATTCCTTTTTACAGATCCACAGAACATTCAAATATAATAGTAATTCTATTTCCTTTAAAATGAAATTATTAATTGCATGTTAATAGTATTCAGTATATTTATTTTTCCCTTTTCTTTTTTAAAGTTAGTATATGAAGGAATTAATACATATCCATCTCGCTTATACGACTGTTAGTAATAAAAATTCGACATCAAATATGATTTCAGTACCCAAAAATATATCAAATTTAAGTATGTTAATTTAATAAGTTTTTACATGTTTTTTTTTTTGGTTACTTGTATAATTGTACCATTTGTAAGGCTTACGACTGTCAACAAAAACTTCCATAAATTAAGAAAATTAAAATGTAAATCCGATTATCATAACAAATAAAAAACAATAATCATATTGTTTATTAAGAATTCGTCCTATCAAACCAAATTGTGGACAAAGAATATTATTTAATGGTTATGCCTCCCAAAAAATATTACTTATAACATCAAGTATATAATATTTCCAACTGATATATAACTGTCACGACCAAGTAAATCTTCATAAAGTTTTACCCAAAGTGAGAACCTAAAATGGGATATGTAGGACTTGTTTAAATATCCACATAGTTACTATTGTAACCAAAACGCATATTAATAATACGATAATTTCGTGAAAGTGATCAATTGCCATGAGGAAACTATAATCAATGGATAGCACTGACAATAATAACTTTCAGTCCCTAATAGCACTTAACGTAGTAAATTTCCATACTTTTTTTGATTGAAAATATCAATAACTAAGCGATAGAAAAAAAATTAATGGAAAATAATTGAAGCTTTATTACTGTATTAAATGCTTTTCTACGTTATCTAATGGCTTAACAGTTTGAGCCAATATTCGAAATCTTTTAACGAAATTGGTATTTTGTCCCGATGTTTATTTTGATTAATACTTAAAGGGCTTTTTTGTGCGGCGCGTCGCCAATTCCAGTTGCTTTTTTGTTGTTTTTGGAGCGTTTGAAGTCGTCCGAGGGTGCGACGCACCCTCCAGCGCTGGAAATTAAGTGGTAAGAACATAAAACGCCGTTTAAGCAAAACAATTTAGCTGGAGTGGCGTGTCGTCGCGCTAAGCTCCCCGCCACGTACCGAAACGGTTTTCGTAATGCGCTGCGGGGGCGCCACGAGAGCCTCTCGGCCAAATGGCGGGGGACAGGCGCGCGTTTCGCGACAGCTGACGAATTTGTACAAACAAATATGGAACAGGAATAACACCAGCGCCCTCCCCCGTTTAGCTCGAGATCACCAAACGATTTTAACATCGATGAATATTTTTAAATGGAATCTAGAAAAATTGTTCCTAAATCAATATCTTTCTTCTCATTTTATTCCAGTTGAAACGAGATATAATGCTGTGTGATCGTAAATCAAATACAAATGTGGCTGAAAAGATACCGCATGAAATCCAACGAAACAAAATTCAGTTATACAACTTTTACGCTGAGTGGATGAACATCTCCACCAGTCTATATCAATAAAAATCAACTTCCGCAAGCAGAGGATGATAATATCTTGGTATGTATCTGATCGACTCCTAACTTGAAGGAAGCACATACTCGGCAAACGGAAACAACTTGAACTTAAATTCTGCCGATTGTATTGTCTTATCGTGCGAATATCCAAGTTATCATTAGATAACATGATATTATTGTATAAATCTATACTCAAGCCTATTTGGTCATAGGGAACATCCAACTATGGGGAACCTCTAGCAAGTTTAAGATATACATCATACAACGATTCCAAAATAAAATGTGCCATTGTCGATACTCCGTACTATGTTTAAAATGAAGTGATAGAACGCGATATTCCTCTAGAACCAATAACGAGTATAATTCAATGGGTTTGTGTTAAGTACTTCGAAAGAGTTTCAGTGCATGAAATGACAGTGAAGTGCGTAGATTAAAACGTCTAACACCATCCGATATGATTATTGGACATAAATAGACTTTAGAATAGGTTTTAAAATAAGATTAATTAATTAAACTAGTATTTTGTACAGGAGATCACTTAATGAGGTTATTTTCTACATGCCATGTATATATAGTATAAACATAACAATCACTTTTGCCCTCTGGACAGATTGTGGAACTACTAAGAGTAAAAAAATGCTGTGTGATACGTTCGATACATAGGAACATATAACCAAATCAGCCTGCAAAAGTTGTACGGTTGTCAAATGGAAACCAGTCTGTTAGGACACCGAGGATTTAAATAGTATAAAGCTAACCCACGAAGAGAAGATATATAAATAAAAAAACAATCTTGTATCCAAAATACAAATTACAAATTGCATTTTTGAGAAACATAATATTTAGGAATATAAATTTTGTATTTAATTAACAAGTATAAAAATGAGGAACTTGTTGATAATTAGAGGACTATAAATTACGGCGATAATTCACTTCAAAAACATAAATATACAAAATATTTATTTATTTAGGAAATAAACAAATAAAAATAGAAAATAACTATAAATAAATAGATCTAAAACACTACCAAAATACATAAGATATAGGAACCACTTGAAAAATATGATACCAACAAATACCAAATCGACAATCAGTACAACAAAAAGTAGAAATATTCGTCAGAACCATTATTAATATATTAATACGTTTCCTACCTCCAATATGTCGAAACTACGAAATCGTTTGTCAGCCAGCCCATTAGTAACAGTCATTAAATTCCCTCTAATTACACCGGGCCAAAGCTTTCGAAGACAAAACGACGGTGCTTAGACGTTTCCACCACCTCCGACGTCCAAGACCGGAAAAACAAAAGCCATTGTGGTTTCGGACAAGACCATTGTGTCCACTTCATTGTCCCTGGCAGCGAGCAAATATTTGGACAGGCGTCGTTGTTTGGAAAGCACTGTTGTCGCTGTTGTTTTTTTCTTTTAAGGAATCGGTTGGAAGTTCGACGTAATAAATCAACGTTATTAAGTCAATAACTGACCATCAACATCATTTTTTGATAGAAATAGATCAGTATAAAATATCAAATCAGAGAATAGATGTCGAGACAAACCTTGGAAAATAGGGCGAACAATCGCGTTTACTTGACACAATTTGGTTTATAACCTAAAGCCTGGGGCAACAGAGGGTTCGTCGGTCCCCTTTTATAACATGATAACCTGCCTAATGTGGGTTTGATATAAAATAGCAAACGAATATTTAGATTTCTACATTTTTTATTGCAGCCCAATATTCAAAACTTTCTCAATAATTTTAGCTAATTCGTGGATTATTCGGTATGCTTACTCCAAAGAATATATACTCAAAATCGTATCATCCACTACCTTCTCATATCTTAATTGTTCAATATAAAAAACAAATAGTTATACTTCATTGCGTGTTGCTCATATGGTCAATATGAAGGAAACTTAATTAACACGTAATTTTAAAGAAAACTAACTATATGTATGGATATGTAAAAATGGTCTCTATGATCATTGGCCAACGAAAAAAGTTTATAAATTTTTTACGTTCTATATGATCTAGGATACTAGAACGAGAATTAACCACTACTAACTACATAAAGATGGCCCTAAAGCTAACATAACATGGGTACAAAAGAAAAGGCCGTTTGTACATCGTTTAAAGAAATTGTAAAAAAATTGTGTAAAAGAGATTTAAAACAACTGGCAAGTCCTTGATGAATTCTCAAGACTACTTCTTGCACAACCACCTTGTCTATTTTTACTGCAAATTTAAGTGATGTGAGATAAGATCTGGACGAACAATTTCACTAGGACATAGAAAAGGTAGAGATATTATTATTCCCATTATAGTAATTTCAAATTCAAAATAATGTAGGCAAACTATTTTATTACCTAGTTAAAATTTTACGTTTTTGTACTTTTAGTTGGTGGAAATTTAAAAAAGAATGGAAAAGATTTGGAGGGTATTTTATATATAAAAATAAAACATATTGAATTATTATATCTATTTTGATAAATAGATGCTTTCAAATTTGAACTTTCTCCTATTTGAACACACAGTATTCGACTTAAAAATTAGTTTATATGATTTATATTATACATTTTATTTCTACCAAAAATTCCCTTTACAATTGCTGAAATACCTTCATCACATTTGGTGTCTGTCAAATATTTTTTATTACCAAACTATTTAAGTCCAAAAAAAAATTTCTAAGATATGATTGAATTACTGAGCTTTTCTGGTGCAAAACCAAACAACTCAAACAATAATTGAAATAATTATTGTTGATTGGTTAATGGGCTACTAACATTTTGACATTATTAGCTTGTCAACCTTGAAGTTATTTATGTACTTTTTGATCTTGTTTTTATAGAATATTTTAATATAGCATTGAAACTCATCTTGAGAGTTACTATTGACAGTGATAGCCAAACAGTTATTCGTTTATTTATTTATTTCGGTACAATATTTTATACGGTACTATCATTAATATTTAGCTATTTGATCGTTATCTCTAGAAAAGTTATTATTATTCTTGGTTTGGTTTTTGTATACGTAAAGCACTACTCAATGCTAAAAAGTACGGTTCATATTGTCGCATAATAAGATTAATTAGTAATAAATATCACTATGCGTTTTACTTTCACGTCACATCTGGAAGTAATGTTAAGTACATGTTAACAGACCCTAACAGTTTACACCAAAATTCAATAAAGCCACTTCTTGACTTATATAAAGTGTTATATAAAGTAATCAAGCCTGTAGTGTAGAAGATGTTATACAAATTTGAAATATTGGTACAAATAACTGTATTGACAAAATAATCATTTAGTACACTGCTATTTCTATTTTTTTATATTACATAATTTTTTGATGATATATTTTTTGATGATATCCAAAAACTATTACCAAAGAAGATGAAAGCCTAATGCTATGTTCTACGTAACTACGGAATACCTCTGAACTCCTGTGCGAAGAAAGCCATTTAAATGAAAATAGAAGAAAGATGAAAATCATAGAATAGTACCTCCGATAAAAAGTTGAAAATTAGGATAAAGATGTTCGACGTTACATTGATTTATTTGTATTGCCTATGCCCTATTTAGATTTTTTAGATTATCTAATAACAATCTAATAGTAAAATCGTTACAAAATTTATAAAGAAATGTTTTTCAATATTACAATAGTTTTCTATAATAACCTGTGACGTTTTATACCTACTACTCATTAACTAATATATTTCGGAAGGTACAATGTTATATCTATTAGATTATCTATATTCAAGATTGATATTTAAACTGAGTGTAAAAGGTTAATCCAATCTTGAGTGAAAAAAATATTGCGATTCTAAACCTTTGAGTAGACTCAACTTTATACAGGACACAAAAATTCACATTAAAAAGAAATGAAGTGCATTTTTTTATTACTCTTCGTGATTCCACAATCTGCCCTATTGGCAATAAGTATTTCTTATGTCTATATTATATATACATGACATGTAGAAAATAACTTTATTAAGCAATCTTCTGTATTAAATATTATCTTAATTAAATAGTCTTATTCTAAAGCTTATTCAAAAGTCTATATATGTCCAGTAATCAGATTAGATGGTGATAAACGTTTTAGTCTACGCACTTCGCTATCACGTCGCATATTTAGCTGATTAGCGAGTACATTGGGATGCACTGACTCTCTTTCGAAGTACTTCACACAAACACGTTGAATTACACTAAAGGAATATCGCGTTGTATCACTTTATTTGAAATATAGTACGGAGCATCAACAATGGCACGCAACACCTTATTTTGGAACCGTTGAATGATGGATATATTAGATTTGCTAGCGGTACCCCATAGTTGGATTCCATATGCCCAAATGCCCAAATCTAATGATAACCTGGATTTGCGCCCGATGAGCCAATACATTTGACATAATTTGAGTCAAAGTTGTTTCCGTTTAGAGAGTATGTGCTTCTTCCAGGTTGCACTCTTCTTCCAAGTGCATACCAAGATATTTAACATGCTCTGCTTGGGGGAGTTGACGATGATTGATATTCACTGGTGGACATGTTCTTCTACGCAAGGTAAACGTTATATGCGTGGATTTTCAATGGTTTTAATGCGCCATGTCTTCAACCATAATTATATTTGCTCCAGGTGGGTTTGTAGGTTTATTTATGCTGTAAAGGGATCTTCATGGGATGCTAAGATTGCTGTGTCGTCTACATATGTTGAAACAGTAGTTATTTTTGTGGTGGGCAGATCAGCCGTATACAGAAGATACAGTACTGGACCCAGTACACTACTTTGCGGATATATAGTATTTAATTCGGTATGTAAATATACTAATTATAATAAAACTATATTTAAAATATACTAATTAATCGTACTAATTAATTAGAAAATACTCAATGATCCATATATAATAAGTTGCTGTTGTACAAGCAAGTTTCAAAAGACGAACATGGTAATCCTTAGAGGTATGGTAAATGCACCAAGATACTTACAGACAACGGAAAACACTCGAGTAGAATAGAGACTCAAAAGGATAAAACCGTTTGGTCTAGTGGTACAGTGTAGTGTATTTAATAGAAAAAAATTAGTGTTAATAAGTGAACATTATTAACATAAAGATTATGTAAATACCGATGGGTTCTTCTAAATATGGAATTTTTAACTTACAGTATAAACAAACTGTAGGTTAGTCGATAACGACTAGTAACAATGTATGTTTTTTAATAACAAAAAAAAACAATCAAACACACTACCATTTCTGATATAAATTTCTTTTCCCAGAACTAATATTACCTCTTCATACAAGACATCTGCATTTCGATCGACGTTTGACATGGAAAAAACATACAGTTACAAAATGCAAGCAGCTTGGGCTTAAACTAAACCAAATGTATTGGCTGATAGGGCGTACATCTAAATAATCATTCAATAATAAGGTTTTGCTGTATAAGTCGATACTTAAGCCCATTTGGACCTATAGTATTGAACTGTGAGGTATTAGTAGCAAATCTAACATCCTCCAAAGGTTCGGGAATAAAGTGTTGCGAGTCATAGTCGATGCCCCATATTAGGTGTCCAACAAACTGATTCAGCCAGATATCCCCATAGAACCCATAACGAGTGTGATTCGGAGTGTTAGTGCGAAGTACTTTGAAAGACTATTAGTGCATCCCAATGCCCTCGCCAAACAGTTAAATGTGAGCGATGACAGTGAAGTGTCTAAGCTCAAACGCAAACTACCATACGAACTGATTAATAGACACATAGAGTGAGATTTAATCTCTAGAATAAGCTATAATAGTTTTTGGAATAAGTTAGAATAGACTTTAAAATAAGTTGGAATAGTATCTAGAATAAGATTTAGATTATAAGTTGTACAGTAGATCATTTACTTAAGTGATCTACTACATGTCAGGATAATTATATTTTATAACTGAAATCATATAATAATACTTATTGCCCACGGGCAGATTGTTGACGTTCTAGGAGTTTAATAAAAATATAACTATATACAAAGGAATTCAAGTACGATTTAATTTAAGAAGACTCAAAAGACAAGGTGGTTTTTCGGTAGCAATTTCTACCGCCATCACTGTCGATTCTTCAGCAAATTTTCACCGGATATACCGATACCATCGACATTCTTCTTCCATTAGGATTTTCGTGCTAATACAGAAATCGATTTTTAATCGACAGGCCATCCTCCCGTCCCCAGAGACCGTTATAATATTTTTTAATGATGCAGATGGTGCTCTATAGGGGTAATTATTATCTTGTCATCGCAAATATTCCAATACGACTTACGGTTAATGCTTTCAGTACCCGTCGGTACTCGTCAGACACAACGAAGATTTCTCGTCAGGTGCACTATTTCTTTTTTTGTTTTTGTTGTTTTTTAGTGGTGATAACATCTTCATGGGTCCGACAAAACTTGGGTAATGAGTCTTGACAAATGACAAGAATGAGGTGAAAAGGTGACGTTATTAACGCCGATAAAATCAAATGAATTAGAATATACTTTTTTGTCGTTTCTGTTGTAATTTGACGAGATTGTGGCTTTGTTTAACAAGTTGTAAAACAAAACGTACATATTAACAATGCCTAGTTAGACGAACGGTTTACGTTTAATTTATTTCCGGATAATTACGAATAAATGAGAGTTTAGTGGAAAAACCGTACGATTCTTAAATATAAATAATTGTCGTGTTTACGGTTGTTATTACCATGTCTCTCCATCGCAGTACAAGTTAACCATAATTTTCTACGTCATCTGTAAACAACCAACAGGTCAATTCCAAAGTCCCCGGCCTGACACATAGATGGCGCTACTAGATTAAATCCATATATATTTTTAGTTAGCCTAAAACCCAAAAGATGCATTTATAAATTTAACAGCTGTCGGATCATTAATTTGTGATTTATAGCAAAAAAATGGATAAGAAGGAATTTCACGTGTTGATAAAATATTGCTTTTTGAAGGGAAAAAATACAGTTGGATCAAAAACTTGGTTTGATGCCTAGTTTCTCGACACTGTTCCAGGAAAATCAACCATCGGCGATTGGTATTCTTTAAGTTTAGACCTAGTCAAATGAGCACCGAAGACGATTAACGCAGTGGACGCCCAAAAGAGTTTGTTACCGACGAAAATATTTTAGGAATCCACAAAATAATTTTGAATGACCGTAAAGTGAAATTGAATGAGATATTAGATACTCTAAAGATATCAATTGAATGTGTATATCATGTCATTCACGAATATTTAGGTATGAGAAAGCTCTGTGCAAAGTGGGTGCCGCGCGAGCTCACTTTTGACCAAAAACAACGACGAGTTGATGATTCGGAGCAGTGTTTGAAGATGATCAAGCGTAATAAACTCGAGTATTTACGTCGATATGTGACAATGGATGAGACATGACTCCATCATTTCCATCAAGTCCAATCGACATTCATCCAAGTGGGCTGCACACGATGATCCCGCTCCAAAGCGTGAGAAAATGCAACAGTTAGCTGGAAAAGTTATAGCGTCTGTATTTTGGGATGTGCCAATGGATGACCATCAACAACGACTATTACATAGCATTATTGGACCGTTTGAAGGACGAAATCGACGAAAAACGGCCGCATTTGAAGAAAAAGAAAGTGCTGCTTCACCAAGACAATGCACCGTATCACAAGTCAGTGAAAACGATGGCAAAATCCATGAATTGGTCTTCGAATTACTTCCTCTATGTATCGTATTCTCCAGATCTGGCCTCCAGCGACTAGTTCCTGTTCTCAGATCTCAAGACAATGCTCGCCGAGAAGAAATTTTTGTCGAATAAAGAGGTGACGCCGAAACCGAGGCCTATTTTAAAGCAAAGGACAAATCGTACTACAAAAATCGAAAAGTTAAAGGGTCACCCTTCACCCTTGAAGGGAATTATGTTGAATAAAAAAACTAATTTTGCCAAAAAAATGTTTTACTATGGTAAACCGGGGACTTCTCAATTGACCTGTTGACTTGTATTGTTGATTAGGGTCATATCAAGCTTCTGACTTTTTCTTTAGAAAAAGCTCTTTTAACATTAAGTATAAAAAAATATATTCTGCTAAAATTATATGTTAATTTGGATTAAAAAAATATATAATAAGCTTGACAATGAGAATAACTAAAACTCAAATTCAAAACATACCAGAAATTACTTTCAGTTACAGTGACCAGTGCAAACCCAGATTATAGATTCTCAGTGACTTACACAAAGTGTTAAAGGTCAGCAATTAACCAACATTAATATTATAAACAAAAATATCTTTCAAAAAAAATACAATCAATAAATAAGCAATTGACGGATCGTCTACTATTGTAAATCTCAACAGGATCCAGTTAGATCAAGTGAAGGAGTTCAATTACACAGGTTCAGTAATACAGAAGAATAAATGGCATATATCACTATAGTAATAAGTCGAATAGAGCAAACTGAAGCAGTATTTGATTCTCTAAAACAGTACGTGTGGTGGAACAAAGGATATATTACAACCAAGACAAAAATCCGCAGCTTTCTCTCTCTCTTTTTGAGAACTCTTTGTTACGATGATTTGATTACTATCGAATGAAATCTGAATAAATTCATCACATACTTCTGTTGCATAGTAGCTACGACTGAACGCCAACTATAGCGAGATTTAGTGAAGATTATTTAAACGCCTGCGGCATCAACAAAAGCATATTGACAGGCAACAGCAGGCTATGGATTGATTAAATATAATATATATAAACTAGGCTGAATAAAAACATAATAAAATCTTGAAAGTAGCACACTGAAATGAGAAAAACGTATATATTGAAACAGAAATACAGGTAATTACTGAACAATATAAAACTGTAAATCAATTATTATATAAGAGAACTAATGAAAAACTTGAGCTACTATGAATATATTACTAGTTAGAAAAAATAATAAATATAAATCTAATAAAATTTATAATTTAAAGGAAAATTTATAGTTTATTCACAATTTACTGAAAGAGTTCCCTTTCATTGATTTCTATTAGACCTATTGTATCTACACAGGTACAAAACGAAGTAGTATTCACGGAAATGATAAAAGTACTATTGCAAACGTGAGTAAACGCAGAAAACTTAGATTATCAGTTAGGTTATTAAGATTGAAATAATGTGTAAGTATAAAGTATACAATTTAAATGTACGCAAGGTGATACTACGAATTAATTATTTGCCTAGCATTTGGAAAGTAGTTAAATCAATAAATTTTCTGAAACCTAGGAAAAACCCGAGGTCCTCCTATCGACCTATAAGTTTATTGACAACAGAACAAGTTCATAGACTGACAAACAAAACAAATTTACATATATTTCAGGCTTTTAATAAAGTATAATATGCAAAGTGCAGGTTAAATTAAAGAAAAGTCTTCCCTCACCCTTCAAACAGCGTCTTCATGTCTGGACAGAAGGCTCTTCGCGAGCAACACCTATAATCAGTTATTTCTACGTGGGCATAACGAAACCTTAACCTGATACCGTTGGCCATCTCCGGTGTTAGTTCATGCAGAAAAATACTTGCCGAGGCAGAATGGGACCAAAACAGGATCCGACAATTACCGGCCGTAATCGCTGCACCAGATCTTCATAGAAAGGCCGAAGAGTAACCCGATAGTGTATAATTAGCTGTTCGATATCGATACGTCTCTCGACCAGCGACTAATGAGGCGGAAAGTAGGGGGACCAGCGACGTAGGGACCCTGCCAATACGCACCAGCCCCCCGAGTGGCATGAGGGCCAATTTTCGATTCATTCGAAATCGTCAAAGTGGATGGAACAATGAATAATGATAGGGTTTGTTGATAGAGAACAGATTAATGGGACATAATCGATATTTATTTGATCATTAGAATATTTGAGGTGCGGAAAGAAGTCTCTCGCGCTTATTTCAAGTGATTTGAATGAGATGCCATCATGTTTGACAGATGACTCTTTTCGTGTTTCAACATAATCTTTACTTAGTTTCAAGTAACGCTCATCGACTAGATAAATTCATGTGGGTTGCTTGGATGAATGTTCTGATTTCCTGCGCATCGTCCAGTGGCTGCTTCTACTATACTGTCTTTTAAGAACACTATTTCATGTTTTAAGGTGAAATCTTGAATAACTTGACAGTGTTGCATTACTAATTAATTTGATGTTTTAGTACAACCCCATAAATTATACGACGCAAGTCTAAAAAGGTTTTATAATTAACTAATAAAGAAATCTCTCTTCCTTCTTAAGTCACGTTGGGAATACCTTCCAAATGACCAGTACAGTCCTTTGATTGTGTTGGTCTATTCCGTTTTTTGTCTAACGTTATATAGCGGATAAATGTATTGAAGAAACTTTTGTTTGTCTATACTTAAATATTAAAAACATGGATATAACAACTAATCCAATTATCACTACATAGTATAAAACAAAGTCGCCTTTTCTGTCCCTATATCCCTATGCGCGCTTAAATCTTTAAAACTACGCAACGGATTTTGATGCGGTTTTTTTCAATAGATAGAGTGATTCAAGAGGAAGGTTTATATGTACAATACATGCATAATATACTAAGGCAACATTGCTAATTTTAGAGGTTTCTAACGTGATGTCGTAAATTAACCTATTTTTTTAGGCTTATTTAGCAATTAGCAAAAACGCTGCCTAACCCTACGAGTTAGATCAAATTAATGTACTACAGTATTGTACACCATAAAAAGGTCTACAAAAAAGTCCGCGATGGTATATGTTTATCTTTTAGGGATAACCCACATTAACCATTTTTATTGTTTACTTTTTACGTGAGAAAATGGCTTATTTACGATTTTAAGCAATACGGCATTAATCCTTATCGAATTAAGTACCTTAAATACAGTGTGCAATTAATATAGATCAATATGGTTCCTTACAGCATGTAAATTAAACAAATATTTTCGGAGATATTACAAATTTAAAATTTGCGTTTAAAAATGTGTAATGTAATAAAAATTGTATGAATTTAGATATTCCAAAGATAGCAGGAAATCTTCATAGTAAGTATAGGGGAAGAGGGATTGTTTTACTCCAAATTTAATGCGTGCAGGCCAAGGGCAGTAATGAATGAACCAAAAATACTGGATCGATTTTAATCATGTTTTCATTGAGTGACATAGGCATATATATTTTATGCCCGTGCAAAGTCGGAGCGGGCCGCTATGTTTTTATATACAACGTTCATATTTTTTCTGTAGTGTATTTAATTTAGTATCAGCATTGCACCCGTGCGAAGCCGGGGCGGGTCGCTAGTTTTCCAATATATCAATATCGAACTTTTAGATAGAAGAATATTTTTCTCTTATAAAACGCTGCAGCAAATTTTAAACTTTAACTAGTGATCACTTGTTATTGTTAACTCACTCAATATATTTCTAGGGTATGACATAACAATAAAAGAATGTTTAAATTATTTAAAATCACAATTTACAATAAATTATATTAGTCAACAAGTTAGAATTAATATTAAAATTGAACCTATGAGCAACATTTTGAAATATATGAACCTTACTAAAAATTGAACATTAACCTTTGATTAACAATGAAGAATATCTTAACTGCTAAAGGAAGAAAGACGAGTTTTGATACAACCAATATAGATATTTCCATAACAATATTAATTATATTTAAAATTAGTTAAAATTTTATTTCTAAAAAGCCATAAAATATTAACAGTATTGCTCTAATATATCTTTAGATTAGAAAATACTCACTGTGGTACACTCCACATCACAATGATTCATTCATCTACTTTACAGGTAGACTTACTAGTACTATAAAGCCTCACTCTCTTGTTATAGAAGTATAAAAGGGTCAACATTTATTGCATCATTATTGCCAATTCTATCTCTTTTTTATTGCCTACTATAAACTCAATGGCTACTGACAATCGATATTTTAATTAATGACAAATTTGTTGATTTAGTGTAATCCTATATTTACACCAGATTAGAGCGCAAAAATATATTGGTTTTTTAAAGAAGGTTTAAAAGACTCCAATTATCATAAACGACATTAATAAATTCGGAACAAGCATTGAGGAAATACCTCAATCCCATGTTAACTCCAAAGTACTGCAACTCTTGGATAAGACTAAAAGAGGAAGCAGTGTCAAGAGAACCAAACCGTGTGATTTTGTGTAGTGAAGTGTAGTAAATGGTAAAAATACTGAAAAGTGCTACTACTTTTATTTTATTAAAGACTAAGTAAAGGCTAATGGGTCTTCCTAGATAAGTACCTAGTTTTAAGTCACTATAGACACAATTTGTAAATTAATGAACAACAATTAGTTGTAATATATTAAAAAAGTTTTTAAAAAGACCAAATTGATTTTATACGTACCTGATTTGAGATCAGGTTGAGAGTATTTCCCGAATAATTATTTTCACATAGAGAGAAAAAACCTAATACCAACACACCAATTTGGGTTTATTAGCAAGCATTCAACAATTCACAAGGTCCACAGAATAACAGATGTTATTGAAAAAGCCTACGAAACTAAAAAATATGCTCAGCCATATTCTTAGATACAGCACAAGCCTTCGATAAGGTTTGGCATGAAGGCCTTGTTCATAAACCTCAGAAAATGTTACCAAAACAACAAATCGACCTACTAAAATCGTACATTATAGCCAAAATGTTTAGAAACTAAACTTATAACACAAAAATTATAACAGGACTGTTACTTGGACCATATAAATAATTGGACACAAGCTTGGAATACAAAAATTAACGAAAGTAAATATATGCATGTGTTCACTACAATCAGACCGTACAAGCATCAATAACATTAAATAATACTATCATTCCATATAACAACAATGCTAAATATCTTAGAATGGATCTTGATGCAAGACTTCGCTGGAAGGCACATATACAGAAGAAAAGAAAAGAACTGGAATTGAAATATAGGAAAATTTATTGGCTTATTGGAAGAAAATCACAATTATCAGTACATAATAAATTACTAACTATTAAATAAGGAAATACAGAAACCTTTATGGAGATGCGGAGTTCAATTATGGATATGTTCTGCAAAGAGTAACATAAACAAAATACAAATTTTTCAGAACAAGGTCCTGAGAAGTATTGTGGGCGCACCTAAGTACTACATCATATCATTCACGAATATTTGGGTATGAGAAAGCTCTGTGCAAAGTGGGTGCCACCCGAGCTCACTTTTGACCAAAAACAACGACGAGTTGATGATTCGGAGCAAGGTTTGATGATGATCAAGCGAAATAAACCCGAGTTTTTGCGTCGATATGTGACAATGGGTGAAACATGGCTCTATAATTTCACTCAACAATCATCCGAGTGAGCTGCATACAATAATCCCGCTCCAAAGCGTGGGAAAATGCAACAGTCGGCTTGCAACGTTATGCCTTCTGTATTTTGGAATGTGCATGGAATAATTTTCATTGACTACCTTGAAATAGAAAGTACCATCAACAGCGACTATTACAGAGCGTTATTGGACCGTTCGAAAGAAGAAGGAAAGTGCTGCTTCACCAGGACAATGCACCGTATCACAAGTCAGTAGAAACGATGACAAAAATCCATGAATTGGGTTTCGATTTGCTTCCTCATAAACCGTATTCTCCAGATCTGGCCCCCATCGACTATTTTCTGTTCTCAGGTCTCAAAATAATGCTCGCTGGGTCGCTTTTCGTCTAATGAAGAGATGATCGCCGAAACTGAGGCCTATTTTGAAGCAAAGGACAAATCGCACTACAAAATTGGTATCAAAAAGTTGGAGAGTCGCTATAATCAGTGTATCACCCTTGAAGGTTATTATGTTGAATAAAAAAAACCAAAATTTTGCCAAAAAAATGTGTTTTACTATGGTAGATCGAGGACTTTTCAATTGACCTGTTAAATAGATAAATATGTTTATGTAGATATTAGGCTAAATGGGGTGTATATAGTAGAATATAAAATACGTGTAGTAGATACGTTAAATAAGGTTCCTGTTTGTTTTTATTTAGTTATTACAACGAGTATTATGTAAATATTTTATTTTAAAACGTTTTATTTTATGTTAAGAATCTAGGTTTGATTAATTTATTATCAGTGAGTTCTTTATTTATTTTTTAAAGTCGGTTTCATTTTTTGAGCTGTATTTTCATGAAAAAATAAATTCGTCTCTGTACTAAAAAAAAGGAAGGGAAAACGACCTCCGTCACTGAGTTCAACGCAATCAGAGCTAAAAGACGCTCAAGTTACACCAGTCGGAGACCAAACGAACCCGTCAACCAGGTGGGCCCCGTCATACCGCGGCCGACTACGATATTTCGCTCAATTTACCCGAAATTCGATAGTCGCCCGACAAAACTGCGATACGTCGTCCTGGCAAAGCTCGCTCTCGTCCCATCTCACGCGTAAAATCACCAGATCAAGCGGCAACGGGGAACGGCCCCCCGCTCGTTCCGCCCCCTCACCCCTCGCGACCTTCCACAGGACAATTACGGCGGGCGTCTTTCGCAGCAGCGTCGACGTCGGATTCCCCCATCGGAGACCGACGCCAACGTTACGAAATCTTCGGGGAGTGAGTGGGTCCTCTCTCGGACCTTTTAGCTGGATTAACGATCTGAATTTTGAATACGGCCGACATGTTTATTCTGCAAATTTGATATGTGTTAAGGGCTCTGGAGAGGATTACCACGCCATCGCGTCGTTCTAAAATACGGCTTTTGATGTCGGTGTTTACAGACATGAATATAAACGTATTGATTGATTGACTTATAATAGTATTATAGACTCGGATACGCGATTACTAACATTAGGAATATAAAAACAGTTTCTTATTAAAATACCAAGAAAAAAAACTCATTTTACTTCAAGAGTATATAATCCCAAAGGTATCATCTCCACTGTTCCAAAAAAAATTAGGCTCAACTATCGATTAAATCGTTCTGCTCTCTGATCAATGAATCACTCTATTCAACATTCAATGAAACGAGTCGAAATGTTTATAGTATGACTGAATGGTGTGAACGTCTAGGCATCGCATAGGGATTTAAACCTCAATATGGTTTTATGCTCGCCGTTTAACAGTCGCCATTCGTTTCCTTAAAATACTATATATTTTAGAGAAAACTAGTTAAAATTTTTCTAATTTTAATGCCTCCACTATCATAACTAGGGTAGTTGATAGAAGTATCGCAGATAAAGTTGTAAAGCCACAAAAGTTGTATTGAAGTTGTTAAAAGACCCTTAGCTATAAACTATTCCGATTTAGTAATAGTTCGAACTATTAAAAACACCCCTAGTTCGTCATTTCTCGGCATAAGCAAAGACTGAAGTTGCTATAAATTAACATAGTCTACCAGAATTTACTGAAGCTCGCACTTCAAGGTGCACAACCACCAAAGACGGATTGCAACAGTTCAGTTTCTCATCCATAGACTATTAAAATTTGCAGCCACCAAAACATAAGAACTCATTTCGAGTAAGCCATGGAAACTTGAATAAAAACAATGCTATTCAGAAGGTTATCAAAGCCAAGCTAATTAATATATTAATAATAATTTTACTACAATTATTAGCTATCCGAACGATACAACAAACACGTATATCTCTTTGATTGTTTCTTCAGGAAGGCGATTTTATATAGAACAACAGATGCGGCACTGTCTAGGAAGAAGTAGAGGTTTGATTTGTATTAAAATAGGTTTAAGCAGTCAACATCGTTTTATTCTCGACGTTCAACAATTGCAACCTCTTTACGTAAAATAAAAAAGATATTTTAGAGTAAATTAATTGCTTATGTTATTTTAAAGTCCTTCAGAATAAATACAATCAATCGATTTCAATGAGATTTTATTAAAGCAGCTGCCATGAGAAAATTTCAATTGTTGCGTATCGAGATGGAAACCTACTTTATGATATATATTTCAACCATAAATATACCAATAGTGAGAGGATGGTGATACAGTGCTCTTTTTTCTCACTTTTCATTTTCTAGCTGAACAAGGCATTTATTGAGAAATATTGGTACAACTATTAAGCAAAATATTTTCGATCATTCTACAGCTTTCTCCCACGTCCTTCTTCAGCTTTTAAAAACATTATGAAACCGCTCAGACCATACTGTATCGAACTAAACAAAAGGAAACCAGAAAGCGTTATGCCTGTTGAGTATGATGGGTGAGGCAGAACTTGGGAGCTGCAACAGTGTATCCTTCAAGATTCTTATAATGTGCGACCGAGCGGTTGTAATGTAATTATTGCTAGTCTTTTCTGCAATAATACTTCGTTCAGTTCATTCATTTGATTTCGGTAGATATATGCAGTAACCGTTTCTTGCGGATTTAGCAGCTCGTAATATACTACATCTTGCTGGTCCCACCACACGTACTGTAAGAACTCATGGCCATATATGCTTCGATGTCGACACATAATACTCTCCCGGACAAACCCGTGACTCTTTGAGCCTGGTTTTGTTGTAATAGATTCAATTTCCATAGTATGTTACAAAACGCATCAGAAAACTCTTCCTTGTTACCTGGAAAGCAATGCGACCGCGATGTTGAAAGGACTCGAAATGAATTTCAATAAATTCGTGTGGTAACCATTGTCTCTATTTTTCGATCTTTTCCACTGGTTATAAGCCTGTAAACACTTGATTCATCAACTGCTAAATCAGGTGAATATTTTTTAAAGATTTTGAAATGAATTTTCGCCCAATAAGCCTTGCAATTCACTGTGTTCGAACTTTATTGGTGACATAAATTAAAATCCTTGAAACCAAAGCCAACAACTCAAGTTAAAACCAATCAGGTTAATCGATAACCGAATTGTTTATCACGAAAATGACTTCGTTTAACGTAAAACCCAAGAAAACAAGAGAAACATTAGCGACAATGGCCCGTTAATGGCAGTCCCGATACGCAAACGTCTTTCTTTCTCTTATCTAATACACCGAGTCTTTAACTACCATTTTAAAATGATTTTAATAGTCCACCGGCATGGACGACTTTATCCGCTTTCGACCGAATGAAGAAGTAAACGTAAATCCTCAGGTAGGAGGAGATGTTCAGCCCTAACGTTAATCCGTAAAATCTATTATGGGTGGTGGTTAGGAAGGGTTGGAGAATGGGTATTTAACCGGGTTAGCGACGAACTGAACTAAACGATGGGAATTTCCGAAAGCAACAAAAGATGTTGGTGTCGAATATTAATCTGTCGACCGCCTTATTGTGGGTTCGGAGTTATTTATGGCTGTCAGTTGTTGGTTACGGTTATCGGCGCGGATTTGCCTCCATTGATTGGTTTATATTGCTCAATAATATTGTACGGTTCCGTTTTATTTTCGACTGTATTAAAGAACCAATTCGCTATTCGTCATTGCTCAATATGAAAATACGGATTAGTGTTAATTATGGTGACTGAATATTAATTTTTATCGTGATATCAAGGTTGTATTTAGTTAGGGAGGAATATATTAAAGAAATGTTAAACCAAATAGAAGAACGAAAAGACAACAAATAATAAAAAATCAACAAATGGTGAACCTCTAATATAATAAATATACAAATCATAAATAAAAGTAGCAAAATCAAATATACATTAGTATACTTATAGTATAAGTATTAAATATTAAAATTTTCATATAGTATAAATAGTAATGATAGTGAATGCTGGAACTACAGAGCAATTCTATATCAAAAGACAGATAAATCTTCAGGAATAATGTCTCGAAATGAAAAAGAATGAAGGAAACCTATAAACTGAAGAAATAAATATGTCAGAACCATACTGGGGTCAACATATGAAGCGAAGAAACAGGGTAGAAAATAAAACCAATATCTTGACTACTAGATGAAGTAAAGCATAATCTATTAGAGATAGTAAATATATTATATATTAGTATATAATAGAAAAAACGAAAAAAGTAAAATAAGGAAACAAAGTACGGAATAAAACGTGTCAACAAACGACAATAAAACTGTATAAAGACTGAACCACCTATGAGGTATTAAACAATATATTCATTTGTTGTCTCTCCCTTATTATAATCAAAAAGAGCATGGTAAATGTGATTTTCTACTTAAACGCCTCCAAATTTTACAGAGTTTGCGACATATTATCATATTTCTGCTTATATAATGATCATTATTCATCCAAATTTGAATTTAAGAACTGACAGTGGTTCTCATAACGGTATTATTCAGTTTAAACTTCAATTTCCTCAAATCATAGTAATAAATCATCAAATTTTTAGTTTTTACTATTCACCAGAACTTTGTCTTTGGCTTGAACATGTTGTTTTATTGGTTATTAATTATATTGGTTGTTAATTACTAATAAACATTATTTGTAAAAAAGTAGCACCATCAACGGAATGATTTATACAATATTAATTCATAATCCCAATATCACTACATAGTATAAAACAAAGTCGCCTTTTCTGTCCCTATATCCCTATGTGCCCTTAAATCTTTAAAACTACGCAACGGATTTTGATGCGGTTTTTTTTCAGTAGATAGAGTGATTCAAGAGGAACGTTTATATGTATAATACATGCATAATATACTAAGGCAACATTGCTAATTCTAGAGGTTTCTAACGTGACGTCGTAAATTAACCTATTTTTTTTAGGCTTATTTAGCAATTAGCAAAAACGCTGCCTAACCCTACGAGTTAGATCAAATTAATGTACTACAGTATTGTACACCACAAAAAGGTCTACAAAAAAGTCCGCGATGGTACATGTTTATCTTTTAGGGATAACCCACATTAACCATTTTTATTGTTTACTTTTTACGTGAGAAAATGGCTTATTTACGAAGCTATTTTAAGCAATACGGCATTAATCCTTATCGAATTAAGTACGTTAAATACAGTGTGCAATTAATATAGATCAATATAGTCCCTTACAGCATGTAAATTAAACAAATATTTTCGGAGATATTACAAATTTAAAATTTGCGTTTAAAAATGTGTAATGTGATAAAAATTGTATGAATTTAGATATTCCAAAGATAGCAGGAAATCTTCATAGTAAGTATAGGGGAAGAGGAATTGTTTTACTCCAAATTTAATGCGTGCAGGCCAAGGGCAGTAATGAATGAACCAAAAATACTGGATCGATTTTAATCATGTTTTCATTGAGTGACATAGGCATATATATTTTATGCCCGTGCAAAGTCGGAGCGGGCCGCTATGTTTTTATATACAACGTTCATATTTTCTCTGTAGTGTATTTAATTTAGTATCAGCATTGCACCCGTGCGAAGCCGGGGCGGGTCGCTGGTATTCAATAAATTTAACTACGAACAAATTACATAAATTTCTTCAGTGAACATATTAATACTACTTGTATTAAAAATTCGGTATTTCTGTACAACATAGCTATGTTATGTTATGAATGCCTCATATTTAAGTTACATAAAAAAGGCGTTTAATTATAATTATTTTGATAGTTTGGCATTTTCACCTCATTAGAAGGGACAATATATAGACATTTTTGTCTATATTTAACATGGATATTTTTTGTTGAACACGAAATAATCACAAATAGATATTTGTGTGCCATAAATAGAATTACAGTAATAATTCTGATCTTAACCTACAGATATAAGCAATATTCAAATTTGTTCAGTCTTATTCAAACTAATTGGTTTGTTTAATTTAACGTATTAATTAAATATTGTAAGGAACTGTTGTAATGTTAATTTGTATCGTATTATATTCTGAATATGAAATAAAAAAATAAAAGGTTTAGTGATTTTTTTATTATTTTAAACTATAATATACATTGTAACTACTAGAATATATATTAATTCTTATTAGCACTATGTATTAGTGGATTTTTATCCACCAAATGTTTATATTTATAACTAAAATATGTTAAACATAGAGCACTTTATGCTACTTTATTAATCTACAACATATCCATCTAATATCATATAATTCTTACCATATCCAAGTGTCTCGAATAGTTCCAACAATTTGGTTGTTATTTTAAACTTAAGGAAACTTATGAGTGAGGTACAAGCTGATAAATCAACTGTTATAAAATGGTTGTAAAGCTTGAAGAAAATCAAAAATAAATAAAAATCGCTACCACATTACTAGTTGAAGGAAAATATCTATTTATCCCAACCAGTAAGCAAAGGAAAGCATTAATTTTTAGGACAGGCATGGATTACTGAAGAGACTGTATAGCACGAGCTGTTAATGAATGAAATCATCACTGTCTAGGTCTACCAACATTAATTAAATATTTCTTTATGAAAAACTGTTAGAGAAAAGACGAGTAAAAAACGTTCAATAATCATCAGGTACAATATGATATTTTTACGCGGACCCAACCGTGACTGCAGACTAACGTATGTTCAGTCACAACAAAAAATCATTAGAAACAATATAAACGGTGGCTACGTTGATTCCATCGGACCGGGACAAGCGCAAAACAAACGAGAAACTCCCCTGATACTAATAGACTGTCCCGGGCGTGATAAATTGTTTTGCCAGTGTTTGTGTGTGTATATGTGAAGGCCCGAGGCTTCCATTCGCTGGACATGGAGCGCCGCCCCAAAAAACGACCTTAATGTTCTTTATGAGTCTCCATCGAGCACACTAAATAATTCATATACCTTTTCGTTTTTTTTCCCTATTTGTTCTTTTGTTCTGGCGTTCGATTTTTTTTCCTTTCGTTAAATTAATTTACAGGTATTACGATTTTTCTTGGTTTTTCGTTTGTAGAAAAAATAAGTATGCATTAAATATAGTTATAGAAGACTTATTTAATATAAAACAAAACAGTATCTTCAAAACTATAGACTTAATTGAATCTGTATTTAGCATAGTTAGTTTTTTCTCTGCGTAGACACCCATTAAGAACTGATTCTGATCAAATTCTATTAATAAACTGCTTTGTTACCATCCTTGTGTATGAAAATTCAGCTTATCAAAGTTAATGTTCTCAAAAAACTGAAAATAGTTAATCTATTTAACATTTTTGTAAAATGTATGTTAACAAAACACTGTTTCTATATAATGTTTATTCCAAATGTAGAATGAAAAAGGAAAATTGTCAGGTTTTTTAGTTGATTGATAATTTGTCATAATAATGTTGTCATAGTTACCGTTATTATATTTAAAAAAAAACATCATTATGGAATAAATTATAATTACGACGATTAAATTAAAAATCACATTATATCTGAAAAAAATACTATATATTATATGTATGATATATTTCCTTTGCTGTTTTCATCCTTTTGTTTTGAAATATACCCAATATTAAAACGTAAAATCATTTTGGAAGAATAATGCGATTAACTTAAAATTTAAAATTTGAAAAGAATTTAGTTATATTTGGTTTTTGAGCATATCTATAGTCTCAATATTCTTAACATTGAGGATGTAACACACCTTCAATCACAACGAGCAAAAACAAGAATATTTACAATTTCAACTAGACACAACCCAATAAGACAATCTGTACCAAAATATATTCCCATCACTACATAAATTATTATAAAATATTGAAATATCATGCAGGGGTACAAAGATCACATTTTTATGTATCTGGATATTATAAATAATATACAGAAGAATCGTTATTATGTTTAGTTTACAACTTCTTACAACTTAAAAAACAGTCAAAAGCAACAAATATCACATGAAGAGTTAGATATCAATTTAACAAAGATACTATGTCTTACGATGCGACTATAACTTAGTTCACTGGATTTACTGGAAAGAAATTATGAAAGCCTGGAATAATAAGCAATAAGCATTGTCTTATAATGTACTCTGATTACCAAATGATATGATATATTTTCAATAATCGGTATTCAACGTCTTTGGAAATTAACCTTACATAAAACTCTGATACAATAACTATAAAAAAAAATTATAAATATGATCAAACTGAATATTAAAACCAGAACCAATAACAAAAACTATAAATAATCCTTTTATACATAGTATTTTGAATGAATCTTTATCTTATGCTAGTGATTATAGTTTATCCTTTTTACCAAGGATGGAATGGACCCTCTGCTTAACCTGGGCTCCGAACCACGGTCATCTTAAGCACTGTTTTCCAGCATTTGAATTTTAAATTTTTATTAATTGATTCTGTGCCATTGTCGATGCTCCGTACTATGGTTTCAAATAAAGTGATACAACCCAGTGTTTTTCTAGAACCAATAAGGAATGTAATTCAACGTGTTTGTTTGAAGTACTTCGAAAGAGTGTCACTACATCCGAATGTGCTCGCTAATCAGCTAAATATGCGAAGTAACAGTAAAGTCCGTAGTCTAAAACGTCTAACACCATCCGATCTGATTATTGGACATATATAGACTTTAGAATAAGGTTTAAAATAAGACTAATTAAATAGTATTTTGTAGAGGAGCTCACTTAAGTGATTTTCTTCATGCCATGTAATTTATATAAACATAACAAATACTTATTACCCTCTATGCAGATTGTTGAACTACTAAGAGTTATAATAATAAATAAGTTATTCGCTCACAATAATTAAAATTATCAGCTATAAAGCCACTAAGCCAGTATGTTTAATACGACAAACTCTGTCTCGAACTGAGCGCGAACATCAACAATTCAACACACCTTAACTTTTAATTGATGTTATTTGAAACTAAAGTTCTAAAAGTAATCTTGTTTTATGTTAATGAAAAACTACAATTAAAATAGAAACCCTAAAGTTTACGGTTTAACCTATTTTTTGAATTATATTTTTAAAATATTTTGTTGAAAAAACTAGACATATATTAAATATATTTAAAAAAATCAACTAATTTTCTTTTCATCTCAATTCACAAAAACCAATAACATTTACTGCATTCATTAGGATATACTACAGTTACCATACTGTAAAATAGCTATTAGTTAACTATTTCAATTTGTTACTGCAATAAAATATGTTATAAAACAAAGAGAACGCACAACAAATAAAATTAGTGAATCTTATGTGATACAATTTAAATTCATTCGAGCTCCCTTCATCCTGTTAAGTTCGGCTAAAATAAATAACAAATTATTACCCTAGTCTTTAAAAAACACCACATTCAACTGGCGCCATCTGTTGATGGCTACCTGAATTGAGAGTTATATCCTTCACTAATATTCTCTTAAAATGTCTTCATCAATAGACAATTAGTTATTAGTTTGTAAATGGCCCTATGTTTGTTGCAGTGGTACAGAGATAACCAGAGTACAGGCAAAACTACTATCCAACGATTTCAATTGATGGAAAAAAAATATAGTGACGGAAATTATACCGTAGTGGTATATGTCTTTTTGACCATGACCAAACAAAACAATCGAATAATGCGGACCTTCAAAAAGTTGATTTTAAAAATCGTCACTCATCATATTCATCTGATCTAGCCTTTTCTGTGTATTCGGGATACTTAAAATGAAATGGCAACAATGTCATACTGTAATAGCTCCAAAGGAAGTCTTTATTATTACAAGAATTTATCATAAAACTTGTTTATCACGCTGCTAAATTTGAAAATAGAAACTATATTAAAACATCGCTAAAATTAATCCAACAAAAGATCGGTAGCCAAAGTCACCGATCCAATTGCTGATTTACAACTCACGCCGCTTGTTTCCCGTTTTTTTACCGACAAGACAACCGAATCGAAACAATCGAAAATCACGAGCCGAAAAAAAACCGAAACGGTCAAGTTTTAACCGCAACCAACACGCCACAGTATCAACCGACAATATATAAATTTAATTGATAGCTCAGATAAGCAACAACTGAGGTAAACCTAGATTTAATTATAAGATAGACGCATTAATTTAAAATGTGGGCCGAGATGACTTGAGTTTTGGTAAATTGTTTTGTTGGGATTTGAGTTCGTTCGATGATATTTGGTAGCAGAGGAGCGTTTCGTACGATATTCGAGATAGATTTAACTCAGATATCATGATATCGATGATCTAATAAAAATTGCATTGATTTATTTCGAACTAGCGACCCGCCCCGGCTTCGCACGGGTGCAATGCTGATACTAAATTAAATACACTACAGAAAAAATATGAACGTTGTATATAAAAACATAGCGGCCCGCTCCGACTTTGCACGGGCATAAAATATATATGCCTATGTCACTCAATGAAAACATGATTAAAAAACGATCCAGTATTTTTGGTTCATTCATTACTGCCCTTGGCCTGCACGCATTAAATTTGGAGTAAAACAATTCCTCTTCCCCTATACTTACTATGAAGATTTCCTTCTATCTTTGGAATATCTAAATTCATACAATTTTTATTACATTACACATTTTTAAACGCAAATTTTAAATTTGTAATATCTCCGAAAATATTTGTTTAATTTACATGCTGTAAGGAACCATATTGATCTATATTAATTGCACACTGTATTTAAGGTACTTAATTCGATAAGGATTAATGCCGTATTGCTTAAAATAGCTTCGTAAATAAGCCATTTTCTCGCGTAAAAAGTAAACAATAAAAATAGTTAATGTGGGTTATCCCTAAAAGATAAACATATACCATCGCGGACTTTTTTGTAGACCTTTTTATGGTGTACAATACTGTAGTACATTAATTTGATCTAACTCGTAGGGTTAGGCAGCGTTTTTGCTAATTGCTAAATAAGCCTAAAAAATAGGTTAATTTACGACATCACGTTAGAAACCTCTAAAATTAGCAATGTTGCCTTAGTATATTATGCATGTATTATACATATAAACCTTCCTCTTGAATCACTCTATCTATTGAAAAAAACCGCATCAAAATCCGTTGCGTAGTTTTAAAGATTTAAGCGCACATAGGGATATAGGGACAGAAAAGGCGACTTTGTTTTATACTATGTAGTGATAATTGGATTAGTTGTTATGTCCATGTTTTTAATATTTAAGTATAGACAAACAAAAGTTTCTTCAATACATTTATCCGCTATATAACGTTAGACAAAAAACAGAATAGACCAACACAATCAAAGGACTGTACTGGTCCGTTGGAAGGTATTCCCAACGTGACTTAAGAAGGAAGAGAGATTTCTTTATTAGTTAATTATAAAACCTTTTTAGACTTGCGTCGTATAATTTATGGGGTTGTACTAAAACATCAAATTAATTAGTAATGCAACACTGTCAAGTTATTAGATAAAACTAAATAATTAAAAACAATCGTTTTTTAGTGGTACCAAATCTGGTCAGGTTTTAACATCAAGAAGATTGGAAATGACCAATGCAAATAACGAATGACTTACCTGTTCTTAGCGGCCGCAGCTCTATCTCTTTGTCGACGATTTTTGAACCAATTGCCAACTTGCGTTGGCGTGAGTCCCGTCGCCTGAGCCAGCTCCCGCTTCTTGGTGGGATTCGGATAGGGATCCTGCAGGTACCACTCGCGTAGTAAAGATCGCGTCCTCTCCTTGAAACAGTGAGTCTTTTGTTCCCCGTCCCAGATCGTTCTCGGAAGAGGGAACTTCTTCCTCACTCGGTATTTGTCAACGGGACCCAGCGCTCGACCGCGTAGTTTTTCCGCTTCCTGGTAGTGCGCCTCCAGCCACATGGCCTGGAGTTTACCGTGCGAACCCTTCGTAAACTTGTGCGATTCCAGTATGGTGTAGAGCTCGCGGAAGTTGCCGCTGTGGAAGGCGACTATCGCCCTGGCCCTGAGCACGGCCTCGCTCTTGTTCAGTTCGGCGACGTTGGGATGGGCGACGGGAAGAGACCAGAGGAATCGGGCCAGGCGTTCGATGTCGCCGGACTCCTCCAGGGTTTCGCACACGGCGGCCACCTGCGCCACGGAGAAATTCAGCGTGGGAAGCGCGAACAACGGACTGGGCAACAGCGGCGACGGAGCCACGACGCCTGGGGATGAGGACGCGTCGGACGGGGCGCCGGAGCTCCCGGAACACAGCCCGGCGCTCAATCCAAGGGCCATATGCGTGGCCAGGTTGGCGGTTGCTCACCGAAATCGCATACCACGAAACCACCGCGCGAAAACTCACTAGTCTAATGGGGCCCCTCTCACGGTGGCCCGACGGCTTTCGATGCAACGAACACAACCGCAGCAACACTCGAACTGTGCCAGTCTTGAGCGTGACCCCGGGGCCGAGTGTGCGCCGGCGCCTATTGGCGGAAGGCGACACCGTGCCACGCCCTTCTTCGACGAGCGACCAATGACGACATTCCGGCGGCCGCGCGGTGGGTGGTGGCGTATCGTCGGCCGCGTGTTCGACTCGCAGAAGGTCTCGATAGCGCCGGCACCATGATCGCGATTCAGATACGCCTTTTCTGTTATTCCAAGACCGGCGAGTGTGTCAGTAATCTGGTTGGGACTACACCCGCCGTCTCCCCCTTCCCGGCCAAGGGACCCCACGTTCCTCGGCCCGATCCCTTTCCGGAAGTTTGAGCTTTTCCGCGCGAGACTCCCGGATACAGGGGGATACGGCTCCCCCGGGGGGCTGGGTTGGGCGGCTCGCGGTAATCTCTCTTTGTGTTTGACTCGTCCTGTACTGGTCTAGATCCACGTAACGAACAAAAAAAATAAAGCTTCGAGAGTATTAAAATATTCGGAGAAGTACACTCGAGTAAACAAGCGATTTTTGCTACCGAATATATCTTTTATATATCTCCTTTGTATCAAACACTAACACGATTTTACTGATATATACGCTGTAATCATAAAAAATTATATAAAAATGTATTTGTTTCTATTTATTTTTAATTAATGTGATAGTATTGTTATTATCACCTTGATATAACTAACATGGTCTAATCCGATAACAATTTTTGAACTATTCTGCTGATAAAAACGCTTTTGGAATTTATTAATATACGTCCGTCATTTTTCAAGAATTAACCCTATAGTGACAAGATGATATGATTTTAGAATACGGATCCTCTTAGTTTTTACATCTTACGTTATCTTTACGATACGCATTGTTTTAACTTTTGAAAATACAGATAAAATTTGTATTATTTTAATATCAATAAATGCGCATTTATTGTAAATCAAATTCAACTTTATAATATACATATTTCGTTAACCAATATTTTCCGATCTTTTTAACAGTATTTATCAACCAACCCCCATGTTTAACATTACCAAACCAAACGTAATTGATCTAAACAAAGAATAATCATAAGCGTTCTCATGTTCGTTTTTTTTAGCTTTTCTGTCTTCGTCAAACCTAAATTTCTAGAATATTTGAAACTACTATTTCTACTACTTCATCTAACTTAATATTGCCTTGCAATATACTTTCCAGAATTTCTGATCCTTTTAAATTAAATTCTGGCTCTCATTCTTATTCAATTCAAAACTACAAAGAAACTTTGTTCTGATACAAAAACACTACTAAATATGACATTCTACAATTTTAACAAAAATTATCTCAACCATATAACAGCTAATAGTCTTCTCTTGACAAAGAGGAGAGTCTTTTTTATATACCTAGTATAAGAGGGATCTAAAACTATTGTTTTCTAGACAGCCATCAATTTGTATAAAAATACATTTACTATTACTTTCGACCCCTGTTGCTCGTTTCTCCTAATTTTCAGCTAATTAAGAATTGGATAGAATTTTTCCATTTCAAATACTCCCTTTATAAATAATATTTCTCTATTATTGTTGGTTATAGTCCTCACAATTATAAATGTCTTCTGGAAGTTAATTATTCAACTAATATTAAACATCTAATGTTAGTTTCCAAGAAGTATATCACTTTAGTGCAAAATAATTATTAATGTTTTAAAAATACTTGCTTTAGAAGAAGCTTTTCCTAGGTAGCTAGACTGGACAACATAACATTCAGTGAATTTTCATTAAAAAAATTATACGAATAAGCAAAGCTGCAAGCATTCGACCACAACTTAACAAAAGAATGTTACACGTTTGAAAATAATGTTATTAGAGAGTAACATTGTACATATTCAAAATAATCTCAGGTAAAATAAACAGTTGCAGTTGGATTAGTCACCCTATTGATTTTTATTTGATTTTGCAGTGCTTTGATATATATATATGCTGCCATTTTGATTGCCTCTAAAAGAAAAGATAAGTAATTTTGATTTATGGAACTTTCGTGTATTTTTAAGGCATTTTTCATGACATCCTGCAACATCTGAGGCTGAATTTCGTAGCGAATATTGTCTTTAAGATGTTGAATCGTTTGGGGCTTATTCACATAAACTTTTAATTTTAAAAACCACCATAAGAAAAAGTCTGGTACCGTTAAATCCCATGACCAGCCACATGCTAAATCGCCACTTCGTAAACTTAGTCTTCGTGGAAAAACATCAAACACATGTCCTCTAGTCCTTGTTCTTCCATTTCAGGCACAAGAAAAATTCGAATCATGTCTTGGTACCATTCAGCAGTAACAGTAACTGAAACGCCTTGATCATTTTCAAAAAAATAAGGACCACAAGAGCTGTTTTTAGTGGATGCAATGATGTTTCATGAATAAATTGAGGATTCTGTGTTTCCCAAAACCGACTATTCTCTTTATTGACGTGCCCACTGAGAAGAAAATGGGCTTCATCGCTCATTATCAATTTAGACGAAACATCTTCATTTTTACAGTAGCAAAATAGATTAATTGAATTTTGTGCGGGAACATTTTCAAATCAGTTTTCAAAATTCACCTTAAACTGCGTACAGAAATGTGTAACTGGGAACCACATCTCCGAATTGATGTTTCTAGAGACTCTGCAACACTATCGCGCATCAGAGGCTTGTCTGATGTCGTACCGTACTGTCAAAAATTTGCACGTAAACGATAACTTGTGACTTTGTGAGGCACTGGACGATTAAGGTATTCTTGACGCAATTTCCGCTGAGTGGCAATAACACAAAGGTCACTCAACTTGAACAGTTTATAGATAATCCAAAGGGGTAATATGAATTTTGTCTAGATAAACCAAGAAGAGAACGTACTAAAAAAGACATATATCTACTAGGTCTGACTAACTACACTACAATTTACAACAGAAGTTTCGCCCGGTAGTCATCATGCTTCGAAATTTAAACCAAACTATGCAATGGGATGTGTTTGGCAACTCATCAACAATGTAATTCATGCGAATATATTCACAATTCATACACGAGGAAGCTATCATTCCCAGAATTCCGATGTTCTTAACCGATATATCCTTAATGAGTTTAAATAAATTCAATTTCCGAATCGTCTTGTGTTCGCTATGACGATTAACAAATAACAAGGCCACTCCTTAAGTTTTAGTGGTATGAATCTGAAAAATAGATATATTTCTCATTGTTAATTGTACGTAGAATGTTCACGTGTAGTAACTGTCCGCTCTACTTGTTCTTGCATGATAACGAAACGGAAATGTCGTATATTACTCGTACAAAGATTTTCATTGCATAGACACACTCGGGTGCAAGCAATATATATAAATATATATATACTAGCGACCCGCCCTGGCTTCGCACGGGTGCAATGCTGATGCTAAATTAAATACACTACAGAAAAAATATGAACGTTGTATATAAAAACATAGCGGCCCGCTCCGACTTTGCATGGGCTTAAAATATATATGCCTATGTCACTCAATGAAAACATGATCCAGTATTTTTGATTCATTCATTACTGCCCTTGGCCTGCACGCATTAAATTTGGAGTAAAACAATTCCTCTTCCCCTATACTTTCTATGAAGATTTCCTGCTATCTTTGGGATATCTAAATTCATACAATTTTTATTACATTACACATTTTTAAACGCAAATTCTAAATTTGTAATATCTCCGAAAATATTTGTTTAATTTACACACTGTAAGGAACCATATTGATATATATTAATTGCACACTGTATTTAAGGTACTTAATTCGATAAGGATTAATGCCGTATTGCTTAAAATAGCTTCGTAAATAAGCCATTTTCTCACGTAAAAAGTAAACAATAAAAATGGTTAATGTGGGTTATCCCTAAAAGATAAACATATACCATCGCGGACTTTTTTGTAGACCTTTTTATGGTGTACAATACTGTAGTACATTAATTTGATCTAACTCGTAGGGTTAGGCGCAGCGTTTTTGCTAATTGCTAAATAAGCCTAAAAAAATAGGTTAATTTATGACATCACGTTAGAAACCTCTAAAATTAGCAATGTTGCCTTAGTATATTATGCATGTATTATACATATAAACCTTCCTCTTGAATCACTCTATCTATTGAAAAAAACCGCATCAAAATCCGTTGCGTAGTTTTAAAGATTTAAGCGCACATAGGGATATAGGGACAGAAAAGGCGACTTTGTTTTATACTATGTAGATATATATATATATATATATATATATATATATATATATATATATATATATATATATATATATATATATATATATATATATATATTATATATATTATATATATTTATACAATAAATATATATATATATATATATATATATATATATATATATATATATATATATTATATATATTATATATATATATACAATAAATATATATATATATATATATATATATATATATATATATATATATATAATATACATTATCCTAATAAGTAATTGAACTCAATACATTTTTTATTGATTTTATTAAGTTAATAAAATCCTAAATTTAAATCCAGGTCGGCTAGTTTTTTTATAAATGCAATGAATTTTAAAAATCAGTTTTGTAACTGTAGGAATATATTTTTAAAAAATAGTGACATCGACAGCACCCATTAAACTCGTCCTTTAACGCAATCAATACCAAGAACGTATTTTTCTTGAACGAATGAAACCGAAAACCCAATTACGAGCAATTGAGTCGGAGACCTTCGATTAAATCCGCAGTCACAACCCCCCTCGTCTTCCCGCCCTCTGTTCCCCACGATCGGCGATCGTCAAGCTCCTCTAAGAACTTCGAACGAACGTATTTTCCACACTCCCGGATCAGGAACGTCGAGAACGAACTTGCGAATCGAGGCGACACGAGGATGAAAAACAATTTTCCATCGGGGGACGCGTCTCAAAAGTCGAATTACAATATTTATGGTGACGATAGCGCGTAGATACGTCGGCGTCTTCGTGAATGCACTAAACGGCATCTATAATAGATCGTTTCAATTATTGGTTATTCAGGGGACACGTGTCGGATAGGGAGAGGGAGGTAAACGGTTCCTGGCCCCTTCTGGGACTGATCCAACCCTTCCGTATCGGGACTAGCGACTTTCTTTAGCAGGAAATATAACGGGATGAATACGAATGCGATCGGAACGACGGCAGAAGAAGTCATTCCGATTGAATTGTTAATTGTGTGACCCTATTTAGGACTTTATTTCTTTTATTGTTGTGTAATTTCTACTATATATAAATTTAATTATATTGCTATGATCATTTAGAAGTATGGGTTAAATTACAATGAAATAAACTCGCAATAATTTTTTTAAAAATATATTGATTAATAGGAAAGAAAACTCAATTATCAATCATAGTATGTTACGTATAGTCAATTCAAAACAGCAGTTAACCTACGTGATCTGAATTGATGGCGTCAAAACGTAGCAATGTTCCCGCATCAACTCTGAGTTTTAGTTCATTTTGGCTTTGACATGCAACAAAATTCTAATCTAAATAAAATAATTGAACAAAAATATAAAATTGTTCTTATTTGCTTCGGCACAGTGTTTCCTTATAAAATCATTTTGATATCAATGTATATTCCCTTACTTCGTTCTGTCACTACCTGTATTCTTTCTTGATAAAACTATATTTAACCACTGCATTCCTCTTATGCGTTTGCTATATGCAAAACAGTTAGTAATCTTTTTCTATTCAAACATTAACCAAGTGCTCATGTACATTGTGATCAATTACACACATATTTGTATACATGTCAAATATTTAAGCTCAGATAGAACATCAACCTGATTTTGATTTGTCACCCCTTTTAGTATAAGGAAAACAACAATAAAAGACCTCGCCATCCATGACTATACAAGTCTCTATTGGCTAGGGCTGCACATGCGCACTTGTTCTAATCTAACCTGACAGTTTCCACAACTCGCGTCTTTTTCTACCACGCCTTCCGTACTACAGTCAGTTGTGGTTAGATGTCATTTTTAGGTTAATTTTGTATTTACATTTTGCTGAGGTAATACAATTATTTCATAGGCAAAATTAGCAGCAGATAATGCGAAAATAAGTGTATAAGGTATGAATTATTAGTAAAATATTACCATTTTATAACACTAATTTTGTAGATTGTTATGGAACAAAGGATATAGCCATTTTTAGGTTAATTTTCTATTTATATTTTTTGTTGAGGACAAATAATTATTTCATTCACAAAATTAGCGGCCGATAAAGCGAAATTGGTATAAGGTATGAATTGTTAGTAAAATATTATCATTTTATAACATTAATTTTGTAGATTATTATGGAACAAAGGATATGTTAAATAATATATTAAATAATATAAATTCTATTTTATCCATTATTTTCACAATAACAAAGGCTACTTAACTCAAAATGCTATAATTCACAAACTAATTATCCGACAGCTGTTAAATTTATACACGCAACTTTTGACGGTTAGGGCTAACTGAAAAACATATGGATTTAATTATAGTAGCGCCATCTATATGTTAAACCGGGAACTTTTCGATTGACATGTTAGTGGAACAAAAATAGTAGTCGAATAAAACAATCAGGTGGTAAAAAATAGTAATTACTAAACAGTTGATTGTCGTTCTAGTCTATAATATAAACAAATATACTCATTCTCGAATCCATATCCTCGTTATTTCATTTCAAGGGTAACTGTTGTTAATTTAAAATATATTACTAGATATAATACGAAGGAAATTCAATATCCATATGAAGCCGAGACGTATTACCTGATTGGACGTTCAATATAAGTAACTTCACGGTTGTTTTCCGATAAGCCACCTGTGATGTATTCGACCCTCCCGGAGACCCCGCTCGACGAAACAATCACGTAATAAAAACCTCACCATTTATCTGTTTACGAGCCAGCGGTTTCAGTGTGTGTGTGTGTGTTTATGTGTTCACCAAGCGGGGCTGGGAGCATCCGTGATCGAAAACCCAAAAAACCGTACTAATTCGCTGAACCGAGCGGCATTATGTTTCAGGCTCTCCTCCGTAACACAAAACCGCAGAACTTTTTCACGAATCCGTAACGTCGAAAAGACGGCGGCGCATCTGCGACCCTTCTTCCTCCCTTCGACGAAAGAGAGCTAGCTCTCTTCTGACGTCAGACAAGCGTAAATAAGACGCTGCTCTCGATGTTTCAACCCTTTCGAGTGGTCTGCGGATAAATAAACATCGAAGACTTTAGCGTTTACCTTGTTTTGTTCGGAAACAAAGGAATAATAAAGCACAATGACAAAGGAAACCATATTCTTTTCACTGGGATGTTTTTATAAGAAAGCTGCCGAGTGTACCAATTTTTCTGACTAAAATAATAACTGCTTGTTTAGTACTTGTTAAGAAAATAAAAATGTAATGCTACTGATGCTTATAAATTTAAAAAATCTGAACAAATGTACAATGAGTATTTTTTTTGTAACTTTGAAAGAATTGGCAGAATACATTTTATTTTAAAAATTGTTCATTATTAGCAACACTTATATCACGTAAGAGAAACAGTAGACCAGATCATACTAAAAATCAAAGATATCTACTGGTTAGTCGAAATATACTCCCAACTGAACCTATAAAAGCAAAGAGAGGTTTATCAGCATATTAGAAAGGCTATTTCGACTTATGGAGTTTATATAAGAGATTGTGCTAAAACATTTATCCAACTAGTGATCCAACGATACCAAGAAACGAAGAATTACCCAGTGACCTCCAAATCAAGTGGATTTGCGAAATTATTCAAGATTTTGCCTTAAAACATGAACTAAAGTCAATAAATCCCAACAACGTAGGCAATACTGCTACTGAACAACGTGCAGGAAGTCAGAAGATTTAAGTGAACCAAACCACATGAACATTGGCCTAACTAGTCTAATTTCATTTTAATGTGGATATATTGGAATATTGGAATAAGTCATATTGGATTAAAAGTGTGTCCAAATCCCAATAGTCATCAAAAAATTTCAAATATTCACCAAGCTAGGAAAAAGGAAAAAAGATAAAAATAAGCTTCATACGAAAAGAAACAGATATAAATATAAAATAAAATAAATAACTACATAACTAAACTTTGACAATGATGTTTTCTTATAAGGAAGATTTAAACAATAACATTTCCAATGTCGACATGATTCTTCATTATATACTACCTATAATACATACTTACTACTACACGTTATATCATTTAACTAATTTATTATTAGCTTCTTACATATTCTGTTTACAACATGTTAAACTTTAAAAAACCGAAATAGATACTTATATCTATAAAAAGTTAAAAAAATAGAAAACTTAAAACAACAACCAAAAGGATCAATGATATTTCAGGGAACCCGGACAGATGATTCAGCTCAAGATGTTTCTTACACCAGCTCCGATCCATTTTGTTATAGATCCCTGGTGATATTTAATCCGTGTGGGTTCGAAATATACAATAAAGACGAATCTATTACAGATAATACAATATAAGTGCACCAGTTAAAAATAATATAGGCGCATGAAAAAGTAAGTTGTGTTCTTTATTATGTTATGAACTGAGTTCTGTATTAATTATATATTATAATTTAATATAAAATTACATACAAGACGCAAGATGCGTAATATGATATATTGTAAGTTACGTAAATCTATCAAAATTAATTAATTTCCATAAGGGTTATCATGTATTTTTTTTAATTACAAACATACTTAATACAATCTTCACTACATCACTACATAGTATAAAACAAAGTCGCTTTTTCTGTCCCTATATCCCTATGTGCGCTTAAATCTTTAAAACTACGCAACGGATTTTGATGCGGTTTTTTTCAATAGATAGAGTGATTCAAGAGGAAGGTTTATATGTATAATACATGCATAATATACTAAGGCAACATTGCTAATTTTAGAGGTTTCTAACGTGATGTCGTAAATTAACCTATTTTTTTAGGCTTATTTAGCAATTAGCAAAAACGCTGCCTAACCCTACGAGTTAGATCAAATTAATGTACAACAGTATTGTACACCATAAAAAGGTCTACAAAAAAGTCCGTGATGGTATATGTTTATCTTTTAGGGATAACCCACATTAAACATTTTTATTGTTTACTTTTTACGTGAGAAAATGGCTTATTTACGAAGCTATTTTAAGCAATACGGCATTAATCCTTATCGAATTAAGTACCTTAAATACAGTGTGCAATTAATATAGATCAATATGGTTCCTTACAGCATGTAAATTAAACAAATATTTTCGGAGATATTACAAATTTAAAATTTGCGTTTAAAAATGTGTAATGTAATAAAAATTGTATGAATTTATATATTCCAAAGATAGCAAGAAATCTTCATAGTAAGTATAGGGGAAGAGGAATTGTTTTATTCCAAATTTAATGCATGCAGGCCAAGGGCAGTAATGAATGAACCAAAAATACTGGATCGATTTTAATCATGTTTTCATTGAGTGACATAGGCATATATATTTTATGCCCGCGCAAAGTTGGAGCGGGCCGCTAAGTTTTTATATACAACGTTCATATTTTTTCTGTAGTGTATTTAATTTAGTATCAGCATTGCATCCGTGCGAAGCCGGGGCGGGTCGCTAGTAATTCATAAAATTCATCTATTACTATTAACCTGTTGGACTTGAATCATCATAAAAGAAGACAAGTTAAGATTAAACAGTTATACACTATACAAGTTCATGTAGTTTGACTCGCTTCAATCTTCTGATTTTCTGTGTGTTGTCCAGTAGCTTGTACTTTGCTATGATTTAGTAACCTTCTGTGGAATCTAGCAATAGAGTCTTCTATGGAGCGGAATAAAACTCATGTTAAATTTTCAGTTTTCAAATTACTCAATTTATTTCGTTTATCTTTTCGAAGACTTCAATATGAACTGAACAAATTCTTCTAATTGAACTTTTCTAATTCAATTATAAACAACAAGCATAATAAACAACTTACTATTTAAACTCTCATTAGGAATAACATATTGGTTAAGCAATTTTGGATCTATACTTTCTACAAGTACTATTTCTTCCACAGGTTTTCAGGAAATAGTTATGTAAGCAGCAGACATTAAAATTCATACAACAGTTTTGAACTTGCATATCATTTTAGATAGGATCAGTTTATAACTACTGACGTTCACAGCCACCTTTTCCCATGTACAAATCGTTGTTTCATAGTTGAAACCAAACCTTTCATAAAGCTTTTAAAAAGTGTATCATTAAACCCAAGTTCATGGAAACCAAAAGTCAGGGAGTCATGGAGACAACTTAAGATCTCTCTTCAATGTCCAACCATGATCCTTATTATGCTGTATATTTTCTGTAAAATTGTACTTGTAAGTTCCCTTCATATAGACTTAATGAACGACAGACAATATCACGTGTATCATAAAGACATATGTATTTCCATTATGTAATATTAGAATATTGCAATGTTCTGTAAGATGGTACATGTGGAAGAGACAAAATATCACAATTAAGACTAAAATCCGTCTCTTACAAAACGCTTATATTACCAGTGCTGTATGGCTTCAAAACTTGAAACTTGTTACAGTATTACATCTGTAAGCTTGAGATCTTTCACGTGTTATGTTTAAGGAAAATTCTATATGTTCGACTATGAGATAGTATCAATATTTATTCGTCTAAGATACGACCCTCAATGCACTATTGAAGAAGAAATTCAAAAACTCAAACTAACATGGATGTCTGTCGAATGAAATGAACGAATTCCTACCAGAGTTCTGTAGTGAAATGGAAGATCTACGAAACAAACATGGGCCAAAATCATAGAAAGCGATCTGAGATAAAATTAGATTAATATTTCCGAGATCAGAACAGCTGGGTGCCACAAACAGCACCATATGGGTCTATGATGATGATGATAATTAACATATGAAGAATTAATGAGTGATAGGACTTTCATTATTATTAACAAAAACAGGGCACTAGTATTAATAATAAATCGTTGAAAAAGTTTTTTCATCGTTGAGCTGAGTAATTGAGCAACATTTATATATTTTTATATATAGCAAATAGCAAATTTAGAAATATCAATTATTGTATACTATTTGAAAAATAATTTTGATACTTCTAATACTTGAGCATCGATAGTCAAACAGGGACAGGGAAAATATATACAACATACAACGTGGGGCAAAAGTATCGCTACCATTTTGATTGCCTATAACTTTGCTCGAAGAAAAGATAAGTAAGTTTGGTTTTCATAAAAAGTTTATTTGATCTTTACATGTTTCTTTCGTTGTGGGTGATCGCGATTCGCTAAACAACTTTCGGCTCTGTTTAAGACATTTTTCATGACATCCTGCAACATCTGAGGCCGAATTTCTTCAATTTCGTGACGGGACTTTTGTCCCACACGTTATAAGTGCAGTCCATAAAAAACGAATAACAAGAATAAATAAAAGACAAAATAATGTAATTTTAAAATTAATGACAAATAAATATCCAACATAGAAAAAGCAAAAAGTATATAAAAAAATCATAGAGATATAACAAGACATTGGGAATTTTAGACCAAAATCAGCACAAAAAAAAAGGAAAAACCATTTCTCCTATCGAAATTCCGAAGCAACACTATCGGAACAACCTCCGATGGTTTTGACATCAATTAAAAACCGTTTTGCGTATCTGAGAGCTGTCGAAATCTGTTCGTTCCATTTATCGCCGGTTGACAATGGTATCGCCTGCGATCTCCGTGCGGTTCGTCGCCTTTTCTAATGCCTCTTCTGTCACCATTTCTCTGTCTGCGTAACCCCACAAGATGGACAGATAAACGAACGATGCCTATCTCTCGACGATTGTGACAAGAAATTCCGATTATGTTGCCTGGAAGTGTTGAGGTAATTTTGTAAAAGTTTTTGTCCCGAATAGGATCAAGACCAGTCGATGTTAAATGTTGACCGATGCTGAAGAGACAAGAAAGTAAAGTTTTTTTTGTGAAAATGTCAGGTTAAATTACATTAAATATCAATTTGTTTTTTTGATAATTTTTTAATATCTTCTTCTTCCGATGTTAGGCTGTTATATATAGTCGTACCAGTCTCTAAATTTACATAGAGAAATAATGAGTTGTAATTGAATAAAGCCAAAAATATATACTGCTATTAATTATAAATTCTTTCAGCTAGGTTAAATGATCATGAAAATAATATTAAGGAATGACAAGAATATACAAAAATTTTCTGTATTATAATTTATTATTTATTAATCTGATGCATATATTATCGAAGAACTTTAAACTACAATTAATCATACAGAACATTTTTCCACACTAGTATAGGTAGAATTTTAGGCGCGGTTTTTTATGTAGTGATATCACCTGCAGGCCTGTTCTACCTAATTAACAATTATATATCAGAGTAATATATTTTACTTTCATTAGAGAGTATATTTACATTTTACGCATAGTGCTTATTGGATTAAATATGCAGTGATAGGGAGGAAGACATAGTACTCTGTGGCCATAACGTTCAGTAATCTGATCTACCATGTATCTTTCCTCAGGTTTATTTCTAAAAAAGTAAATTACATAAAATACAATTAAATATTTCATATATATTTAACGAGTAACAATTTGAAATATTTCATTCTTTAACATGATTTCCTCAAAACTGATTTTATGTACTTTAAGCCATTCCTTAATTGTAGCCTCTGTTGGTGCACTTGTTGGGATTTTCCCCACCAGCGTACTATATATATGGTAGATATGGTGCATTGTACATAACTATTACTGATAGCTCCTCCATGTTCCTTAAAAGCTGATGTTCAAACTACTGCAAAAACAAGTTATGGTTCATTTCTCCATAGTAGTCACCCTTGGATTTAGAGGACAACACTAATTCTGCACCGGGAATAAAAGCATTTCTGTTTATTGCAAGAAGAACTATACGTCTACAATTATTAATAAATGTTATGACTAACAAAACCTGATCGATAGTTATTCCAATGTTTACTTTTTTCCATCAACTTTTGTTGTCTTTACACTATATTTATTATCATCTTGCCATGAGCAACCCAATGTACCATTATATAAATTGATATAATAATTCTCCTTGATTTGTTTTATATTTTTAAAAACTGTATTCTTTTAAAAGAAATCTCTGGAAGTTCCATTAAATCCCTTCGGGGGTTCTCTTTACACCACTTAAATCCTAGATGACCCTATAGTGTATGAAGGCATGTTCCACATCCCTCAAATAGCTGTATATAATATGTGCTCGTACTAATATTCAATGCAGCTGCAACGTGCAAAAAATATTTTCAGTTAAAACCCCGGCGATTTGCAATTTATTAATACAAAGCATTGCAAACGTTTGACAAACGAACAACTTTTGAAGGCTCTTTCGGTTACATGATCGAACTTCTCTAACAGCATTCTATCTATTTTCAAATAAAATAAAATGATAATATTTTCCGACTGTAAAACAACTTTACAACTTTAGACAGACACATATTGACACATGTGTCACTACTGTTTTGAATTGACTATAAATTTATTTATATAACGCATTTAGTTGTGGATCTTCTACTTTCTTTTTTCTACAAAATTTATATTTAGACATTATTTAACATATTAAATTATCTTAACAGTCTAATTATCTTTGAACATATATACTCAAACCAATTTCCTTGACTTACACGATAACATTTAACAATTATACACTATAACGCTCACATGCCAGGCCGAAAAAACTTAATATCCTTAATCTACTGAAGTATAATTCATCGAACTATTTGATATACCATTAATGAACATGATGAGACTTGTTTGTTGTTGACATTTCTAAAAAATTTGTATTTCAATTAATATTTTTCTTATTTTATTAGAACATATCACTCGATAGTGTTAAAAGCTTCTTCTGTCTCGTTTGCATTCAAATCTTGTATCAATGCACAATACTTAAGGCCTGCTTATAAAACTAAACTATAATCACATGATAATAAATATTTTTTAATGAAATAATGAATACATCAAAATAGACTTCAGAAAAACAAATTTCTGAAGTTGGAGCTACTATTATTTACTGTTTTTTATCACAAGGATCTGGAATTTAATTGTTCATATTTCTTCTACATATGAATGTTCTTTGCCGTTACTGTACAACAGGTAGTTATTGGCCGTAACAGTAGGCTCTTTAGCATACATTTTGATAACATTTAAAGCTATTATCTATATCGATAATTTTATGCAAAGAATATTTGTTTGAAAATATTTTCAATATTAGCAACATTAGCTCATTTTATTATCAAAAAACCAAACAGTGTTGTGATTTACGTCACTATATTTATTTAAAGTTTTATCATTTAGATGTCTAATAAATGGCGCCAGATAAAATCTATAAGAAGGATGCCCAGTGATTGTGTTCGTGAACAACAATTTGTTATAAGTTACGATATATATCTTAGCTACTTCTTTCAAAAATTGTTGACATTTATTAGAATTTTAATTGACATTTTAAATCATAATTGTTAATATTTTCACACTTTTTAAAACATTTTGGGATTTAAACGTGTCACCATCGATTTTGTAATCATTATTTTAAATTTTTATTTCAGTAATGAATAGATCCTTATTTATTTTTCACAACTTTCATAAATCTCATTTTTTTAACATTCAGTTTCAAATTATGTGTTCTTTCAGTACACGGCACTTACTAGCTGACCCCAACAATTTTCAATAACATTCAAAACAGAGAAGCACATTACCTACTTTAAAATTTGAATAATGAGTTTTGAAATATATTTCTTGAAATATATTGCCTTGGTGAAAAATACAATTCCACCCGGAAGTTGTGCTGTTTGTTTAGCTAATTGTTCATTAATCGTTTTACTATAACTTATACAATTAATTTTCCCATAATTTTTCGTATTTTCTTCAAAATCTATAGCAGTTCAACACATCTTTGCCCACCTGTCTGCGACTTAAAATCATCTAGATCTGTTGTTGAATCATACTTATAATACTAATAGTTATATCCGTCAGGATTATTCAAATTAAATTTATTTTCGTCCGAAAATATTATATGACGCCACATTTTTTTTCCGGAGATATACTCTTCGTCCAAATGTAAACATCCTTTCTTGTGTTTTTCACTTAAAAATGGTTTCTGTAAAACTTAAAAATTCTTCTTAAATTCCGTGCATCATGTAAGGGTAACATTTCTTAAATTTGTTCTGTCGCTAGCTTAATAAACGATTTCATTCGTTGATAACACAGAATTTCAAGCAACTCTCAAAATTGCTCCTCTACCTCTATCGCGGTAGAGTAACACGTCAGCCAGATGCTTCCGCTCGCTCGCGTTTCCAGCTTAAGAGGTGACTCAGATGACTCTTTCTAACCATCAAAAAAGGCATGTATAAATTTGACAGCTGTCGGATCATTAGTTTGTGAATTATACGATATTATTCGTTCTATTATTCGAATATAATATATATTATTTAAAACGGTCGCATTTGAAGAAAAAGAGGTGCTGCTTCACCAGGACAATGCGGCGTATCACAAGTCAGTGAAAACGATGGCAAAAATCCATGAATTAGGCTTCGAATTTCTTCCTCATCCACCGTATTCTCCAGATCTGGCCCACAGAGACTATTTCCTGTTCTCATATCACAAAAGAATGCTCGCGGGGAAGAAATTTTCGTCGAATGAAGAGATGATCGCCGAAAGTGGTATCGAAAAGTTGAAGGGTCGCTATAATCAGTGTATTACCCTTGAAAGGAATTATGTTGAATAAAAAAAACTAATTTTGCCAAAAAAATGTGTTTTACCCATAGTAAAGGCCGGAGACTTTTCAAATGAACTGTTAGTTGGGTGATTTTTATATAATTTTTCGAATATTTTAATTAATTCATGATAACTTATATAGATCTACTTGTTATATTTGCTATTTGTGGTACATAATTTTTTATTTCTTTAGATTATTGATAACATTAATTTCACCCAAACTAAGTTTCTTTTCGCAAAACATGATGAAAACCTAAACTGATATTTTAAACACGTAATATTTTGAAATACATATGGTATTTACAAAATGACTAAAAATCGTTCGTTGGACAACTACATGTGTGCTATAGTTTTGTCACGTAGAACAACCTACAAATAGGCAACAGCGGCATCTTTATCGCAAATGTTTCCATGAATACTTATAATTTCTATTAAAATTTGTAAAGAATAATGTCTAGTGTGCTAAAGTTTTGTCGTGAATGTATAAAGACCAACGTGACTTTTGTTAAATGATAAGTGTCGACGAAGAGACTCTTTCCAGTAGTGATTATTTCGTGAAATAAAAGCTATTGTAAAGAAATTTTGAATGGTATATGTCCTATTTAAACCATAAAAACGAGGATTACGTTTTCAACCTAATATTTGAATCAAATGCTATTTGATATCCATCGATGATAATTGATGCAGTCAGTGGGTAAACGCGAAACGGATAACCGCCACGCACGGTGATGGACACCTAATCCGGAGCTGGTGGGAATCGAACCAGGAGAATAAAGAGAACGGGCGCGGGCGTAGTGTATAAATAGACCACGAGAGGGCCGTCTAATCGTCTTAACGGGGCCTAAAACACGCAAACAGCAGATTGGTGTATCGGGTTTTCGGGGTACTCGGTAATCCGGCGCTGAAAGCGGATTTTCGGTCAGTGATTGACACCCCGAATCGGTAGATCAGATTTGCGGGACTCCTCATTGTTCCCCAATCTATTTCTACCTACCAGAAAAATGGACGGAGTCCATGCGATACGATCTCCGGGTTTGAAATACTACCAGGAGAATGGATCGCGTTTTTCATTCAAGATTTTCCCCGCTGTATTTAAACAACAGTTGTTATTAAAAATTCTCACATATTGGTTACGACTTTAAAATGCAATTCAAAGTAACTGAAAATAGAGCTAGATTTTGACTCCATCGTCTAGTTTATTCTGATAAGTAAAGACACAAATTTGATATCATTTCTTCAACCTTCATAAGTTGGGCTTGTATTAAATTTTGATATGTGAACTATAAAAAAATCACTTCATAGAACAAGTTATACCAATTTTTATCTTACAAATGTCATATAAAATATAAAATATATCATTATTATACAGCACACAGATCAGATATCAACTTGTTACATATTGTAATTGTCGTTTAAATATTCTCAATATAATACAGATTGCTAGATCATCAAATCGTCTTTATAAAATAATGTAGTTCTAGAAGAAAAAGTTATCTTTTGTAGATCTGTTCGTTATGTTGTTGCTATAAATTAAATCTCAAAACTTGCTGTTTTATTACACTTATATGGGCAATCTACGACATACTGATCGTCGATTTTCTTTAACAAAACTGGTCTAAATAATATCTATCGCCTACAAAGTTATTTCGTAACAATTTATGGGGTGGATTTCCAGGCATTTTAACGTAAACCTTTTCACCTTAACTCAAAATATCTACGATTTTATCAGCACATATGATAAAATGTAATATAAAGCTATAATAAAGCTATAAATACATAAATTAAGTTTATAGTCTATGAAAGTTTGATTTTATTCTTATTAGATTGGCTTCTTCTGAGCTGTTTCCAGAAGAGAAATTATTTAAGAATAAATACAGCTTCTAAATTCTAACATCGTAATGATTTAATCTGATTATAAATTGTTAATTTTTAAATTTATATTTCTCCACCACCTGGCCTTTACTACAGGTGTGTCGTTGACTACTATAGGGTTTCTTCGCTAAATAAAATACATTATTTACTATATATAGTTACTATTTATTTATTCAAAGTATTGCCATTTTGATTCTAAACATTTTGCTCTTTCATCTAACAGTTTATGGATTTAGTTTTAAAAAAAAGTTTTTTGTATGAACTAGACCATTTATCGGGCCACTTTTAAGTCAGAAGAACCAGCTTAATCCTTTTAAGAGCCAGATCTAGAGAGTACAACGAGTTCGAACATTGGAAATTTTATCCAGCAAAACTTTAATCACCTCCAAAATGCACAATGCACAGCAAATGAACGTTTATAGGTATGAATTCAACATACTAAAAAAAATTATAAATCTATAAGCTGTTATTAAAACAGTTTATGGATTTAGTTTAAAAAAAAAGTTTTTTGTTTGAACTAGACCATTCATCGGGCCACTTTTAAGCCAGAAGAACCAGCTTAATCCTTTTAAGAGCCAGATCTGGAGAGTACAACGAGTTCGAACATTGGAAATTTTACCCAGCAAAACTTTAATCACCTCCAAAATGCACAATACACAGCAAATGAACGTTTATAGCTACGAATTCAATATACTAAAAAAATTATAAATCTATAAGGCTGTTATTTCGGCGGAAAGTAACTTGTATAGTTTTGAGATTAATATCAGAATAAAAAATTACTACATATATCAAATCATAATATTTCATAATTATGGCTAGTGAGATTTGGGTGAAAAACCGAAAAGTAATTACCGGCACACGTGGTACTTCTATATTTTGTGTACACAACTCATTACAAACACATACTACGAATTTTCTCTAATAACAACTAAAGACAAGAATTAGGAATTATACCTACTAACACAGTAATAGATTTAATTTTTAAAATCAATTTAATTCTTATATTTTTAATCTTTTAAAAATTTTATAGTCGCTATATGCTAGTTTAAACCGCAACCTCATCAAAAACAGGTATTGTAAGTTGTATGTTTCTTTCTCAATTATTTATTGCCGTGCCTGTCTGCCTACCTGTACTTATTTTTCTATGTCCAATAGCTTTGACCCTTAGAACTCCCTTAATATCAATTTCCCATCGCTAGTGGATCGTAAAATCACATTTTCTCCATCAATTCCAATTAATATTTATTTTATTCCGATTAATTAGCACCCAATATGGAATGTTTTACCAACTAACCAAATATGGTTTTACTCACAAACAAATTTTTAATAATAGAGTTTAGTCCAGTGAAAATAACAATTATTCATGTTTAAAAGAAATATAATTAAATAAAAGTGTGCGTCAGTATGAAAAAGGAAATAAATCGTTTTACTATAATTAATGCAACCTATAGATGAATATTGAAGGTAGATCAATTTGTTGTTTGTCAAGATTTGTTGTTCTGTACACCATTTCCAAAATTTCCATCAAAAGCAACAGCAGAAATTCCTCGTCTAAAGTAAAGTATTTAATTATAGATTTTCAAAGATTTATGAAGATGTAATAGTATTTTATTAGATGATTTGATATATACTAATTAATTTTTTAAAATAGTAATCACAAGGATCTATTTATTCAGTATGAGAGATGCTGCAAAACTATAATCTTCACAAATTTGTCAACATGTATCCGAATGTTATCACGACTTTGCAACAATTTATTCAATTGACGTAGATAGGCATATAGCAACAGTTTCATTCGGTTTTAGCAGGTTCTAATGCACTGTATGCTGATCTCACCATATCCACAGCAAGAATGTACTGCCATGAATATTCCGCTTTGCTGTCGGTGTACATGACTTCTGTGAACTGACAAATCACTTCTTATGCTTACAGTTGTTGTATTCGCTCATTTAGTAGTCACCTGTCACAATACACAACGAAAAACTCTTCATTCTTGGCCTAGCAATGAAATCGTGATATTGAAACAATTCAAAATTTATATATATATATATATACTAGATTGAAGTTATTGTAAAAACAAATTGTAGGTTACTCGGTAACGATTAATAACATTGTAATAAATGAAATTTAAAAAATATAAAAATATAATTTTCTAACTACTTCCTGCTATCCCTGCTAAAACACTAGAAAATCGATCCATTTTTAAAACGAATCATTACGTATGATGAAGAAAAAATCTATAAAACTCTATCCACACTTATATATTTGACAAGCTTGGAAAGAAATTGTTCATCAAAAGAGGCATGTAAAAACATTAGTTTATTGGTTTTTCTTGCCGAGAAAGATTTAAAAATCTCTAATAACAGAATTATGAATTTACCAGTAAAAGTAACAATTCTGAACATCATTATAATAGAATATAAAAGATTGGTATTAATTATATTCTGATATTAATAATAAATAAGACCGGAAATTTTTCAGCTAATGCACGTCGGCGGATTTAAACGTGCCTGACGTCTAATACCGAACTTACTAACATATTTAAAATTATTAACGGCGTCAAGACACCTGCGACTGAAAGGTACAAACAAATGACGACCGAGGACCGATAACGAAGTAGAAATTTGAACTTTACTTTTAAGCCATAAAAGACGGCAGAGGTCCTCCATAATAACTAATTAATAGAGGCTCGACGAACGTGCCCCGATGATCTTTAAGCCCGCTCATTCGGAACAAGTCATGTCTGGGCCACGGCTTAGCCGTCTTGATCGCATCGCTATTACCTATTCCGGCCTAATCCCGTAGGTAGGTGGTCGTCTTCAGTCTAAATATTTCAATAGCTTAATGTGTCCTAATGGCCTTATTATCCTTGGGTTTACCCAACTCTTTGTAGGAGATATTTCATTCATGCCGTGCGATATTATTGTCTTTGATCCATTCTAAATGTATTGCAATAAGAATCCGTCCATTAAGACACGTGGGGAAAACCCAGGAGATATTTGCGGTCAACTAAAAATCGATTAGAACATAGGCAAGAGACAATGGACGGGTTGGAAGACTTTGATACAGTCTGATTTAATTGCCTCATTGTCAGAATACACGCGTAAGATAATGTAACAATAAATATTTGGGCATTATTGCACCGATTTTATGTTATTAAAGATTATAGTGGCGTCGAGAGATCATTATAAAGATATCAAGGTACAAATTTGCATGTATTTTGTACTCAGATTATTTAAATAGTATTTTTGAAATATCTGAACGCTTCGAAAATGTATCGTTATGAAAATATGTATTGTTTTATAATATGATATTGTTCTATTGTCATCTGTTGTTGCATCAATACATTAGCAAGACGAGTGCGTAATAAATACATCAGTATGTTTTTACCAAATAAAAATTAAATTAGACTATTTCAGCCAAAATTAAGAGCAAACACACTATACAAGTTCATGTGGCTTGATTCGCTTCAATCTTCGAATGCCCTGTGTGTTGTCCAGCCACTGTATTGCCTCTATGTCGAAATTTTGTAATATTGTTTCATGTTATAAGGCCAAATCTTGGATAACTTCGTAAATCCATTTGATTTCGAGGTCACTCAGCATTGGTAATTAATCCGAAGAATGAGGAATCTTTGTTTTGGAATCGCTTAATTATAACTTGATTTAGTGTTTTGGTGCCACCCTATATTTGCATCCCATAGGTCCGAGTTGGCTTTATGATTGGCTGATAATGTCTTTGGTTTTAGGATAATTTTAAGTTGAGAATATCTTCCGACTAATGAGTACAGTTGCTTAACTTGAAGTCTAATATGCTCTGCTTTTTGTCTAACATGGTGTTTCCAATTTAATCTACCATCAAGATGGATGCCGAGGTGTTTTACTGATTCTGCATATGTTTTGGTCCTTTCGACTTGGCATAGATTTGAAGCTATTAAGCTATGATATTGTTGACTATCGCTTGTACTTTTACACCGCTCTAGGCAGAGGTATGCCTTTTACCATAATGACTGAATCATCCTTAGATATATGTATAGTCTATTCAAAGTTTTTTAGTAATGCATCATGGATATTTGTGATGTCTGTGATATATTATCAAAGGATTTAAAACTACAATTAAGACACAGCTATAACAGTTTGTAGGTTAGATTTCTTTTGTTTACATTTAACTCTTCCACTCCATCCATGAGGTAGAGTTTCTAGGCGCGTTTTTTTATGTAGTGGTATCCCACTGAAGGCCTAATCCACCTAATTAACAATTGCATACCTGAGAAACGTATTTTACTTTCATTCAAGAGCATATTTATTTTTTCATTTAGTTCTTGTTTCCTTCAATAGTGTGTTTACTTGTCAAGTCATCTTGGTATTACTGTATATTTTATTTCTTCTGCTGCTATCTATGTACATCATTCTTCATAAAATTAATCACTGAATTCTGTCTAATCCATTTACCATGTCTACAAAACAGTTAGTATTCATTTTCTCCTCATATGTTGTAACCTAATGCTCATGTTTAGTTTTGAACAATTACAATCATATCTGTGCACATAAATCTTTCACGCCCTACAATACCATTTTCTACAGTTATATTCAATTAATTATGTACATATCTTTAGTTTTTGTTGTTTCCACTCTCATCACTCTGTCTCAGGAATTTCTAGCATTGCACAGCATTATCACATATCCTGAAAGTTTCCTTCAGTCACTTTCACTTTCCCACTCATTGTCCAATTCAATCACTAAACTGTTAATTTCTAATCTGTCTAAAACATGTTCACAATTCCACCATTTATTAATTACCTCCTCTGTATGTCTAATCGAGTCCATCCAAACCCAAGGTGTTATGGTTGACAATGCTTCCTTCCACATATCCAAACAGTTTTTGAAGGATTATCCTTCTCGACCAACAATATATCTACAGTTAATTATTAATAAATATAATGATCAACAAAACCTAATCGAATGCTGTTGTAGCTTTTACCTTTTTCCATCAATTTTTGTTGTCTTTACACTTTTTGTTACCGTCTTGCCAAGGGTGCCACAATGAACCATTTTAAAATATCCAAGTTTCATCAAGATACACAAATTCAAATAGTTTATCTTCCTTGGTCTTATTTTATGCCTTTAAAAATTTAATTATTTTCAAGGTAATGTCTGGAAGTTCTATTAAACCTCTCCAAGGGTTATCTTTACACCATTTAAACCCTATACCCTGTAAGAGTGTATAAAAGGAGGTCTTACATCCGTCAAAAAGATGCATGTCCCTAATAAAGGGATAAAATAATGTTTGTCGGTTTATAACCTGTAATAATTAAAACTAATATTTCCAATAATTTAGCGTACATCTGACAACCAGACGGCGACCGGCTGTCAGATGTATGAAACATTCTTGAACGCAATAGTGATAAGAGATTTTAACTTTAACCTGTAAACTATTGCGGTTGTATAATTAATTGTAGTTTTTCGATATGCAATAATGTTAAAATAAATTATATTTGATAATATATTTGTTCAATTATTTTATTTAGATTAGAATTTCTTTGTATGTCAAAGCCAAACTGAACTAAAACTCAGAGTTAATTCGGCAACATTGCAATATTTCGACGTCACAAAAATCCATGATGCATTACTAAAAAAACTTTGAATAGACTAGATTTTTTTACTTTTTACTTTTTTACTTTACTTTTTTTTTAGAAATTTTAACTGTTTCCTGTTTAATCTATAGAAATCTAGATCCACCGGACCATGATGGAAATTTATGAAAATACTACCGAATAATCTTCAACTTGCCAAATTTGATTTCAAAAATTTGAAACCACTGATGTTGATGTTAATTTTTGTATTAATTACATGTAACATTAGATACGCTTAGTATGATCTTAATTTACAAATTAATGTATTACTACTGTTCTATTATACTTGCATTCAAATACAGGCGAGTACGAAATTGATTCATCATAAACATAGCCTGTCAAATAGTAATCAATACCTAGTATGTATTTAACGAATTTTAATATTAATGATGAAAAACAATCCGTGTAGTCCAAAAAGCAATAAAAATAGTTCAGACACATAAATAATAAGTCAAAGATGAAAATATCTAGTGAATAAGCTAGCGTTGTGTTACTTCAAACTTCTGACCTAAAGTTTTTTTGTATATACGTCATCAAGATGTTTAAGGTATTACCTGCCGTAATTTGTAAATTCGCTACAGAATCAAATAATATTTTCCTTCTAATTTTATTCGGGTTAAAAAAAGATACAGCGCTGTCTGATTATTTCTAACACGTAGAGGAATGAGCCTGTCAGAGTCGACCGGTTGTCAGACGTATGCAAAATTCCTGATAGCAATAGTGATAAGAGATTATAACTCTAACCTATCAGGTATTGTGTATGTATATCCATTTATTATCCTTTTTTATCCATTTTTTTCACAATAACAGAAGTTGCTTCACTCAAAATGCTATAATTCACAAACTAATGATCCGACAGCTGTCAATTTATACACGCATCTTTTGAGGTTTAGGGCTAACTAAAAAACATATGGATGTAATTCTAGTAGCGCCATCTATTTGTCAAGCCGGGGACTTTTCAGTTGAAGTGTTATAATGTTATAGAACAAAAAAAAGTTGTCACATAGTGTAATCGATCCCCGATTACAATGTTAGCTGTCGGTTAATTTACGAAGCCTCCCGAGTCACCTCTTAAGCTGGAAACCTGACACTCGCGAGCGGAAGTATCGCGCAAAATTGTTTTTAAGTATGACGCACCCTCGCTCGGGAAGCGGGACGACCCCCTCGCGCGATGCATTACAAACAAATCCCCTTGTTCATAGCGCCAAAAAACATCCCCGAAAAGCTTAATGCAAAGATTACAGCGTGACCCTGGATTAATCTAATGCTTTTTTAAAGCAAATATCGATTGCTCCGCGCGCCCTCTACCGCCACCGCCCCGCGCGATAGAGAACGGTTTCACCCTCGCCCGTTTTTTTCTCCCCGTTCTTTTTCGTGTCCATTGAACGGGATCCATGTTTTGTTACAATTATCGTTGTAGTCCGTTCGGCCGGGTTTATTTGATTGGGATTAAAATGCTAATCTGTTGTCAGCGGTGTTTTAACAAGCCGTGAAATCGACGTTACCCTCGCACAGGCCGGATTTAAATCCCATTCATTGTACCTTATGGCTCCAATTGCGATCAGTTGGGTTTGTTTCGAATGTGTATCAGTAAATGTGATCGTTGTCATCACTTTCAGTGCCGCTAGTGTTTAATGTGTTGCTGTGGTAGTTAATCTCTGTTGGCATATTAAGGGTACAAATTTGATCCTTCGTGTTTAATGCCAGAGTTGCTAATAACATAACAGGTTAATTGAAAAGTCCCCGGCCTGACACATAGGTGGCGCTACTAGATTTAAATTTGTGGCGACCACCACGACCCTTTAGGCCACTACGCATTCACCAACAACAAGTTCAAAGGTTGGCAACGATGGTGGATTGGTACTATGCAGTTCCAGGCTATAAAAGACCATCCCGACAACGTTTCGCTCTCTTTTCTTTTCTCTACCCCCTTCTAACAGTACCACTTCCACAGCGCTATCGTACTTCCTTTACCTTAACCTCATATCCTGTCCATTCTCCCGCCGACCACATGTATCAATCAGTGTTAAAATAAACAAGTATTTCTTCAACCAGTGCTTTTAGTTCTCGTGCAACTTCCTTCCAAAAATAGTAGTAAGTGTTCGGACAAACAATCGTAACGACAGCCATACATTTCGATCGACCGACCAACCAGATGAACATTCCTACAAATTACTAGAAAAAAGCAATTTGAGTGAAGCAAATTTTGTTATTGTAAAAAAATGGACAAAAAGGAATTTCGCGTGCTGATAAAATATTGCTTTTTGAAGGGAAAAAATTGATTGATTGAAGCAAAAACTTGGCTTGATGCCGAGTTTCCGGATACTGCCCCAGGAAAATCAACCATCAAGGATTGGTATGCTAAGTTCAGACGTGGTGAAATGAGCACGGAAGACGGTGAACGCAGTGCACGCATAAAAAAGGTTGTTACCGACGAAAATATTTTTAAAATCCCCAAAATGATTTTGAATGGCCGTAAATTGAAATTGAATGAAATAGCGGACACTCTCAAGATATCAACTGAACGTCTACATCATATTATTCACGAATATTTGGGCATGAGAAAGCTCTGTGTAAAGTGGGTGCTACGCGAGCTTACTTTGAACCAAAAACAACGAGTTGGTGATTCGGAGCAGTGTTTGAAGATTTTCAAATGTAATAAAACCTAATTTTTACGTCGATATGTGACAATGAATGAAACACATTGACAGTCATCCGAGTAGACTGAAAATCATCTGTTATAGAACATGGAGTAACCTTCAGTTGATATCAACTAATGTATCAACAAAGCATGTATATAAAGAAAAACAATAAGACTTGCAAAACATAAATTAAGCTTTGCAGATACCTTTTTGAAGAGTAAATTATTTTAAATAATTGTGATCTATATCAAAATGTACACCTTTTTTACTACCACTTTATGGCAAAGAATAGCTACAATAGACATGCAAGCCTAGAAAGATGTACAAGCAAGAACTGTTTGGATATATGCAAAGAAGTGTTCTCTACAATATTTGGTTTAACACCTTTGGTTTGGATGAATCATGGGCATTTGGTTAGAATGTATGAGGAAATAATGGATGCTAACTGATTTACAGATAATATGACAAAGCATTAAGGAAATACAATTATTACATCAGAAGATATAGATATAGAGATAATCTGTAAAATTTTATCAAAAAATATGTAAATAGCTAGTAACCAAAATAAATAAGGAGAAATACAGTGATATGAAAATGACTAGATGACTAGATGGTAGAATGACCAGAATGGTAGTTTAGGCGTCCAGGGTATACTGATACATAAAAAGGAGCCTAGAACGCTGCCTCATAAATGCAAATATAATAAAAAAGGAAATTTAAGTGTAGTTTAAAACCTTCGATAACATATGCATTAGATGTACTGTAATGTTTAAATACATTATATTCGGCAATATTATTTTTGTATCATTATATACGTTATATGTTCAAGTAAAGTTGATGCGACAACATTGCGACATGAATGAGGTCATGAATTTATATGACGTTCATTAGTTGTTTTATAGGATGGATTATAGAATAGAGCTACCAGGTGTACCGGAAAGTCATTACCGGTTTTTCTAACAGATATCGCTAGGCTTAAATATACAATGTTATGATGTGATACATATGTCATTTTATTCTACCGACATCAAGCTTCAAAGCTGTAAACGTTATATTTAAAAAAAATACCGTCATAGATTTATACTTCTTAGAAAAGTTAGAGCTTAGTTTCGAGCCGGAAAACTGTTGTTTGAAGAAAGTCATCATTTACTGGTAGAAATTTACGGTGGTTACGTGGTTCCGAAAATTCAAAAATGGTGACTTCGAAAGCCAAATTCATAAATGGCAAATGGCATCCATAAGTTACTTGAAAGATGGACAATACGTATAAAATCAAATGGCAACAACAAGCAAATGGCCCACACTGTTTTGAACCATTTTACATAAACATAATTGAGATTTTTATGCAGTGTTAAGGTTCGTCAATATACATAGATAGTTGTGGAGTTATTTAGCATTGATCTTTTTCAATTATCCCATAAAATAAGTCAAAGGGTGTTAGGAGAATAATTCCGATCACCGGAAAAAGTGCGTAAATTTTGAGACACTATTTAACTTGACGAAACATTACGCTGATTCGGGGCAAATAATCTTATACAATAGATAACTTTTTACAGAACTGATTCAGATCTAAAGCCAATACCCGTGACTGAGCCGACTGGGAGACCGAGAGAACATTTAAGGCACCACGGCCACGGCCGAACATGGGGCATATGAAGCCATCCAACGTAAGCGGCATTAAACCGATACCGCTGACGTCTTAACAAGGCGTAAAATCGTCCTGACCGAAGTACGGACCGGGATTTGCGGTCGCGATACCCGAGATACCGAGCAACGGCAGCGTGAAATCGCCGATTTTTCGTTTTGTTCGTCATCTAGACGCGGATCGGGTTACCCGCGATAATTCGGCAACAAAAGAGCATCGGAGATGAGCCCTGACAGGCGAGCCGAAATCGGAGCCGGCCGTGCCTAACGACCCGTTCGATAATCGTAGCGGGCCGGTATCGGTTTCTGGCGCAAAACGACCACGAATCGGCCTTGTGCAACTCAATTCGCGTCGTGTCGCACGCATCGATCGCTAATCGACCGACTAAACGGCGAAGAATCCGAAAAAATTATGTCGGAGCTTAAAAGTAATCCACGTTCTCTACTTTTAACCAGAACTAGGCAAAATACACGCTTTGCTTTCTTTATTGATTACATCTTACATTAGATATGCTTAAACTAAACCGAAACTCCCTGTGGGTCGCTACTTCTTTTTTTTTTGTTCTGGCCTAAAACCAGGCGGTGAAAACATGACGCATATCTGTTCGCGGAGACTTGCCCCGGAGTGATAAGTTGGACCGGGTTATGTGGGACTGCCTCTAGACTTACCAATACACTAAACCGAAACCGCCTCACAGTTGACTCGTGGATCGCTCCTGCTAATGCATTAAATTTGGGGATCCTTGGGAATTTGGGAAGCCTTTATTAGGCACGAGGGCCCGGCGATATCACAGATAGTGAAACTAACAATTCATTCGCGAACTTGAGTTACGACACGACGGATGAGGTCATTTCAGCCAGAAAAAGGGGGAGGTTAGCGGTGACGCGGTGCTAAACTCCCAGCATGTCGACCAGCTGGCGAATTGGTTATTGGAATGGCGAACGATTAGCCCGAGAAATATTTTAAGTGCATCAATACAAGAAAGAAAAACCGTCTTCTACCAAAGAAACTAATATAAAACTAATAATAAATTAAATTATAAGTACTAGCGCATCCGCCATATTATTATAATTTAAAATCCATAAGTTATTTCTTATTCTATAGTTAAAAATACTTCATCAACAATGATCTACCGATAGTTACATCTTTATGTATCTTTTTATTTGTAATAAATTCCTTCAATAATACAGTACATACTTCCCTAGTACGTTGCCATATCGACCTTTGGTTTGTGGTTTGTGGTTTGCAGCGTTAGCCTGTTTTTAACGTCTAATTATCGTCACTAATGTTTTGAACAATTCCGCAGACATTTGGTAACATGGCCCAACAGTACCAACCCAAATAAAATTTTGCAGACTGATTCGGTTACGTGTTACGACGCATTAGGCAACAGTGTATCTATTTTAACTAGAATTAAATGAGAAAGAACAATTCGCTCTGAGTTTCAAACGAATTTTATATGTTTAGGCTGTTTAACTGAACGGTTGAACGGAAATATCTACAAAATGTTTACAAAATCTGTTAATTAGAGATTATAAACCGGCGTACGTGGTAAACCAAAAGTCAAATTTGTTGCGGCAACATTGCGACGTGCTGACATGATAATTTTCGATGACGTATATCGGTTGTTTTATTGGGCAGATGCATTATCGTTATATTAAATCTATTACCAAGCTACTATTAAATATATTATTTATATCGATACAAAAGCCAGTGTAAAAAAAGAAGAAGAAGAACTAGTAGAGGGCGCATTAATATGTATCGAAGCTATACAAAAGTGTTTAAAAGAGCATAGATGTAAATAAAGTTTATCTTCGTCCCGAAAACAGTTATTTCGTAACAGCTACATGGTTGTACTAGTAGTTTAGTACAGTTTTCATAACGCCGACTTCGAAACACGGTTCAATCAAAATCATATGTAACCCTTTATTAAAAGAAAAGCACAACTTTTATCAAAATATAACGCGTATTTAAAGAGTATTGAAAAAGTATAAAATATAACGTAATAAGCTGAAGAATAAACTATTTCTAATGGCGTTCCTCCTGGGGAGCGATGCTGTACGGCGACTGAGGACTGATGCCTATGTGTTTGGGGTCCAACCACGACCTGGGATACTTGACTAGATAAAATATTAACCCAATAAGGAACACTATGACGATCATCAGTAACGCTATCACGACCCTGTGGGAAGACTTCCCATATATCGCGGGATAGCATTGTATCAAATCCTTTTCCTGTAAACTCAATATCTTCTTGCCACGAAGACCTGACGGTGAAGCACATCTGAAAGGATAAACAAAATTATAATCAAGCCTTAATAAACTAAACACGCAAAGTTATTCAGGAGATTTCGTCATTCGAAATAAATTAAATTATTCTGACTAAATCGTGTTTTTCTATCTACAATGTATGGTTTATCTCTATATACAAACCAGGACCAGGTTTTCACGAATTTTTACATTCAGCTAGTTTAAAAAGTTCCAATAATCATCTGAATTTATTGTAATAATGAATTTAGATGTAACTCACTGACAAAAGTCTTCTAGTGTTAAATAAACCAACACTAACACCTTCTTGATGTGAACAGATATAGATACTTTATGTGATGAAGCCTCACAGACTGTTACACAGCTCGCATAGACACGAAGGAAAGTGACGCAAAGTGCTTCCTCAGATTTGAAAGGAATTGTTTGTCACGCGCTGCTTTAACAGGGTAAAATCATTAATTGGAGATCCACTCAAAATAAACAGAATCGATTTATAAAAAAAGACTATTTAAGGAACCTGTGCCTGTATCTTTATATGCACCTAGATAATGTTGCAGACAATATTGTATATGTTTGAAGTATAAACTGTGCATAGATACTATTAGATCAAAAATAAAGTTACAAGAGAAGAATCTAGATATACAAGGAACACTTACAGCACATAGGTGATGTGAAAAAAAAACAAACGCAAGGGAAATACATTTATACTAAATAAATGTGGATTATTGAAGATATTGATGCTGTTACTTGAAATTGATATTGAAATATACTGTATTTGGCATCAATTTAATTTGAGATAAGTTTTCCTACCTTCAGTTCCACTACTTGTCCTAAAATATTGATAATTTTAATCGCATTGCCATGAATTGTTTTCGGAGACACACAATATCGTTAAATTTAATCGTTAATTAAACTAAATTGATATATTATTAATTTTAGTTAATTGCGCATGCGCTCATTTAACCAATCAGATACTACATTTTGTTAACATCGCTGTAGTGTAATCCAATCAGCAGAATCTCTACTATCACCGGGTTGTTTATATCGAGTTTAAAACTATTACTTATATTTTCCTAAATTGATTTAAACGATGTTTTACATATACTGTTGTATGGGCCGAGTTTATTAATTAATTTTTCATTTTATAAGTAATAACTGAATATAAACCAAAATTAATTGATACATGTAATTTACAAGAACTGGCAACGCATCAAAAATCAATTTTAGTGCGCATGTCAAGCAGATTGACAGACCTTTTGGAAATATTATATAGTTCTGTAATAACGAAATTATGGTCTTACCAGATAGTAGTAAAAGGTCAGCGATCAGAACCAATAAATATATCATTGATCAATGTTTAAAAATTACAATTAATAAATTAGCGTTGAAAAACATGAAAAAAACTTTTACAATGGACACTGCGTATTTTTATTACGTTTTCTAACATTAATACGATTGCTGAACGTTCAGATAATAAAAAATAGTTTAGTTTTGACAATGTTAAAAAGACGTACTCTATAATTGAAGGAAAAAAACTTATTAAACAACATATTAAATGATCTCACCTTATCTCTCTACCATTGAACAGTTCCTTATCGAATTCCTGCAACCAAAGCAGATCGCAATCGCACTTCAACGGATTGTATAGCAGATCCACCTCGTTCAAGTGCCTGAATATATACTTGTAAGTCGCATTCAGACTGGTGATTCCGTTTCTGGCCAAAATCAACGACTTGAGACGTGTGGTTAAGGCCTTCGAGGCCAGTCCGAAGGCCAGCTCGGTGAACTCCGTTAAGTACGGACAATCCGTGACGACCAACTTCTCCAGGGCCGGTAAATTGTAGAAAGCATAATGGTGTATGGATGTCAAACTGGGCATCCGACTAGCTCGAAGGACCTTGAGCGAATGGTAGTTGAGATACCTCGCGGACAAATAACTGATATTATTTCCGGAGATATCTAGGTGCTCCACTGAGTAGGGAACAGGAGGTATATCGTTGAATTTATTATCCATAATCTCCAGGTGCTTCAGCGAATTGAATGACTTAAAATATTCGGGATGCAAATCGTTCAACTCCAAGTTGTTGAGCTTCAAGTGCGTGATGTTGGCGCTGACTCCCAACGTCGTGCTAAATACATCCTTGGACAAAGTCAGAAATAAACCGAGATTATTGTAACTCAAATCCAGGTATCTCAACGGCGCCGACTCGAAGGCGGAATTGGGAAGATCCTTGATGTTGTTGAAACTGAGATCCAAATACGCCAGCTCGTAAAGCTGGGAGAATACTGCGCTATCCTCGAAGGAGCTGATGTCATTGTGACTAAGGTCTAAATGCCGCAAGTTGGTGAAATCATCGAAGAATTGAACTGCGATGGAGTTTATCTTGTTGTACGCCAAGGTCAGATGGCGGATAGTTGATGGAGCTTGGGAAGGATAGTGCAAGACCTCGATTTCGTTCAAAGTCAGATCCAGGAAATGCAGGTCGTACAGATCGTCGGGGAATTGAAACGAACTAGGAAAGATCTTCAAGTCCAATCCGCTGCAATCCACCCGGGTGGAGGGAAGTTGGGTTTCGCGATTGGTGACTTTGACGCACAAACACTTGCCGGACACCGTTCCGTTAGAACAAAGCAAATCGTTGGCGAAAATTCCGCGAAAATACAATAGAAATATAAATGAAAATAAACGCAGAAACATCATGCCTAACGGTGACACTATAATATTGGCAAATAATTTTATCTTTATGAAAAATTAATAAAGATATGAGCCAAGTATGTTAACTTATCATTTACTTATCTGTTTGTAGAAGTAAATAGCGGATGAAAATAGTAATTTGAACGGTGAGAACTCGGACTGATTAATAAAAATCCCATAACGTTACTATTTAGATAAGCAAAAGTAATAAAAGTTTTTAACTTTTTGATATAAAACATCCTAACTTTCCTATTTAGAATGACTTTTATTAGACAATTAAATAAAGTAGACAATTAGATAAAACCAGGTTCTAAAAGTAACGACAACCTTATTTGGTCTATCTCACTCTTATTTATTTTGTCTCATACATTATCTTATTGCGATAGAAAGTTAAACAAATTTTTTTTAAAAATACATAAAAAAAGTTTATGGACTATTTGGTGGATGCGCCAAACGGCCATATATTACACTAATCAACACTACAAGAAATGTTGTACGCGGGACAAAGTAATTCAAACATGCACAAAAAAACTTACCTACTTATTAGAGAGGAAAGGGATGGTAGAGAAAAGATAAATATAGAATTACAGATTGTATGGAGGAAACTGAAGAATACAAAATCACCGGGCCAAGATGAAATAGTAGCAGAAATCTGACCGAGAGTCTGAGTCCCTGTTTAGTTTTTATACATACACACTTTAAAATAATCGGAAATATTTATAAGCAACAAGAAATCACGTATTCAAAATATCTAATTAAAAATAATACCAAAAATTTAAAAAGGAATTAGGCTTATATAATGAATTGAGAAAAAAGCTATATGTTTCTCAAAAAGAATTTATTCATACAAATTTATATAAATTCATAAATATCTGAAATAACAGTTTTCAAATTGGAATAACTATTGACTGAGTAAACGAATCACATTACTTGTATATCGAAAATGCTCTATGGATATTACTTTTCAAATGCGCTACAGCTTGACTTTAATTTTAAGGTTCTACTAGATACACGACTTTAAAACTATCTATTAGGAAAAAGCGACGTTACTTTTCTCTCAACCCTATATAACACATACAGAGCTGATTGATCATTTCAATGCCAGTGTGATATAGCAATTTTAAATTAAAACATTTTATATAATTGCATGCATCACTGCTGAAAAATAAAGAATACTTTTTTTTTGAGCATACATTGTAAATCAAAGTTGTTATATTATCATCCTACAAAATTAGAGATTTGGAAGTGTACACATTCATTTTTGCGTTCAAAACTATTCTATATTGTCCACAAATAAAATAAAAATACAATAAACGTACTGTGACGGGCACAAAAACAAATGAACATCAGAAGGATAAATTTATTTTTTTTAAAGGAATTCAATACAAATATCTTACATAGTTACAATGTTAAAACTTTTTATAAAAAGTTACAAAAAATGTATATTAATACTAGTATGATTCCATAATCAATATATATAATACACAATATATTATCGAATGTATCGATATATACATCTAGGCAATATATTGAAAAACAATTGCACGGGATTTTTCAACCTCTTTCATTTAATTGTGCGGCAATGAACATCGCCCTGGAATACTCGATTAACTATATTTACAACGATATATCCTAAAACTATTTTATCAATTTTCCTCCTAAAATATATAACGTCCTTTATTTGCCTCAAAAATTGTACTGGATTATGAGTATTACAACCGTATTCGTAGAGATTCCTATAAATATTTGTGCATCGTTGCAAAACGAAAATGATAAAATAAATTAATGAAATAAGGAAATATAAAAATTGAGCATTAAATAAAAGAATATCACATGACGTCGGCGACAACACAGTTCCAAACAGAAGGCTTCATCATTCACATCAGCGAGAACGGTGCGCTTACCTTAATCAACTAAAAAAGATCCTTACTGATAAGTTTACAGTTTACAGGCACATTATTTGACTGTTTCAATCCAATTCTTTGGTCAAACATTTAGTATAAGTACACGATATTATTCTTCTATGAAAATTTCTAATCTAAAAACTGTCGACGAGAAACGTATCCTAACAAATAATTTTGCAATTTCCCATCGATCGTTAATTTCACTGATATGTCAAAAATCGGGTTCCAATTATTTTTGACGCGTATAATCTAAAATTTAGTTACTAAGGAATGTAAAGAAGATTAAAAGATTGTCGAAATGTACTCCAAATATATAAGTTCCGAGACATTTCCATAGTGGTAGAGATTCAGTTTTTAAAATTAAGTAAATATTGAGATCGTAGTTGAGAAGGAGATATTTGAGACGGAAATTTCCTAAGTTGCCGCAACTAGCAATACAGTAATTCATTACGGCGCCGGAAATAAACTCTTGACAGGTAGTGTTTAATCTCTGGAGCCGTCATCACACCTTATTTAAATTATTTAGCGTTAGATAAGAAATATATAAACGACATGTTTGCCAATTATAAATTTAAAATGAAGTATGAAGTTAAGCAAACTTAATTTTTCTTTTGCTTTAGTTATTACATAAATGTTAAAATTAATTTGTTAGAAAATAGACACCACCCATCAAAAGCCGACGATTTCCGAACGTCATAGATCGCCATAAATCGGCTCTGGATATACTGCATGCTGTAATATGGGAAGAAGAAAACGTAAACGCTTTTCTCTATCATGAAGAACTCTAGGCTAAATCAGTCGGTCCAAAGACGTATACAATGGTCATACAGACGTCTCGGAGTTGAGTCTTAAAACAAACTTGTTGCTTTTGGGATCGACGACTTCCTCGGTGACGTTGAAGTGAGGGAGTTTTTTAATGACACACAATAGTGAGACGTCATTCTGTCGCAGCTGGAAAGAGATGCCGTCCGTGATAGGCCTTGTGAGTAGTTCTTCACATATAAGCGCCCAAGTTTGCACTTCCTTTTGCTCTTTGTCGTTTTGCAAAACGGGTTCAGTGATTAAGAATTGTTCAAGGAACGCGCGAGGTGTCAAATCGTTGCTCAAGCAATGCGCCAGGTGGCCGAGGATAGAGTCGACGGTATGGCGGGGTTGTTGCCGCGTTATGCGAAGGTATTTCTGCAGTGCGCGCGCCATAGACGGGAAGATAGCCTGTGCAGCTTCGTGCGGATCCATGGGAATCGCGGAAACTTGGTCGTGGTGTAAACGTCGGATGTGAGTGAAGGCCTCCTCTGCGGCTGTTACAAGCCTGGCCCTGCGTTTTCTCACTCTGCGTTCATACTCATGCTCTTCGTAGAACCGCTCATTGTGGCTAGAATCACGTCTACGAGCGTGAGCCGCCAACATAGCTCTAGACTGCGACTGCTGCATCGGTGTGTTATTAACACCATCCACCTCATAAAATTTAAAACTCGTCGAAGTTTTCCTCGACTTCGAAACGGGAATACGTTCTAAATACGGATTATAGATAGGAAATTCTGTGTAATACTTCTCCAAAACCCATACAGCTGCTCTTTGAATACTCAGCTGCCCTATGCCATACGCTTTGCTCGCGCCGTCAGGACTTCGGACGATTTTTATATAGTACAGCGGCTGAAGGTGTCTAATTTCCACTAAAACTACAGCTAAATAGTGAATGAACAATAAAGTATCAGTCAGACTTAAAGCATAGGCGACCAATGCCTTGTAGTCGACCGTTTCCTCGGGAGTCGTAGCTGCCCTGGCAGTCTCAGTTACTTGTACTATGTAAAACAACCAATACGAGAAACTACACACCAGAACGAAAACCAAAACACCAGCCCTGAACATGAAGAATCTCGGCAGAGTCGCATGAGGTTTCCTCAAAAACACCGCCCAGGCTCCTATGGCTAGGATCGCCATTTTAAATGCCAAAGAAACGAGCTGACCTTTACACTCGGCACCACAGGCCAGCAGCCTGTCTCCATCCGCGAGACCCAGGCGGTTTGATAGGGCCGGGAAAAATCCCAATTTCGGAAAGACCACCATTGCTAGGGGACTAAGGAAGGCTACCGTTGAGAGCACATAGGTAATTACCGCACCCACGTATCTCTGACACATAAACCCGATTCCCGTGTCTGGTTCCCCAGGCCAGTTACTGACATCTTCCGTGGATTGCGACTGTTCCGAAGTGTTTCCCGTGATTGCCGTCGTATTTTCACCCCAATTGTCGTCTTGAGGTAAAATCTGAACTTCAATAACTTCCTGTCCATCGCGATTGTCGGGAGTTAGTGTCACTGCAGTTTGGAATGGGGCCATGTCGTCGTTTTTTCTACTTTTACTGCTCCTAAACGAGAAAAATTTATTACATTGATGCTAAATTTCGCAAAATATATAAAAAAAAATACGACACACTACTTGGATTATCAACTTTTTGAAAATAGAAAAAAAAAAGATATGGAAGAAAAATGTATGCCTTCCACAATTTATTTTGAAGGGACCACAGAAAAACACTACATATATGTATATATATTAATATGAGAAGCGAAAACTTCGGATTCCCTTTTAATAAGAATCAATAATCTAATAATATTATATGGCCCAGCAATTATTACACCATGTCGCATTCACCATTTTATTAACAAATTTCAGCACGTGTATAGTGTTAATAATTATTTCATTAATGTGTAATGTGTAGTACAAGCTACTTGCAGAGTTTAACTTTAAATATATTCTTATACTCTGTGGCTTTTGATCAAAGAAACCAATGATATAAAGTAGACATTAAAAATATGAACTTATAAAATAGTCATATGGAAAAGGAATATTTTCTACAAGATATGGAACTCATCTTGTCTAATGTTTTCTAATGCAAAAAAAAAGTAAATCAGATTGACAATTTAATTTACAGTATAAGTAATACTGTATTAGTAGAAAAGCTTCAATCGCTTTCTATCTTAACTGAAATCCATTCCAATATGATAATTTGATCCCACATATAAACTTAACTTATCTGGCACTACTTTACCGTTTAACATTCAAATAATTCAGTCTCTATTTATACCTGATTTATGATGGCAATGATGGCTTTGATCCAATAATAATGTTGAAGAAGCAAAATAAACCAAGGAATTACATCAAAAATAAATAAAAATAAGAATTGTTAACTGTAAATAAAATCAACTATATGCAAAATGTTGCAGAAATATTGTCACTAGAACTAAAATGGACTAGATACTTTCTCCATAATAGAGATTGGAAATAAAATAATTTTGCATATTTGATTTTTATGCAAAATATATTCAAAATAAAGTAAGATATGTTAGAAAGTATAGTTGGAAACCTTACACTCTATCCACAATAAAAGTCTTATTCCAATTAAAATAAACAAAAGAATAGCCCCATTAACCCAAATAATTAAAAATAAACAACTCACCTTGTACTTCTATGTGAATGCTGCCTAAAATTATTTCTATCCCTGTGACTTCGAGACCTCCTAGATCTTGAACTGTTTTCAGACTTTACTGATTCAGTCTCCATGATGGTAACAGTTTCATTACCCATAAAAATCTTCCCGTCTACCTCATAGGTCTACACTGCCACAATCAGTTGCGAAAATTCTTTAATACTCGTTAATTTTCAAGTTCAATGACTTTGTGGTGTGTATTGACATGATGTAAACAATCTAATCATCTCCTAAAATACTAGATAACAAATGGTCTAGTAACTTCACTCCCTGAGGTAATAGAACCGCGATTGCGTTACACATTTTTAACTACACTTTCAATATAAAACGGTAAATTATACATTTTTAAAAAATAATTAGGATAAGAAAGATATGGCTACCGTTTTAACTGCATCGCCGGTCAATGTAACCAACTGTCCGTGCTGTCAGTGTCAATGTCAACTAAAACGGTTAAGTCCGATTTATTGAATAAGAAGATTCTGACAGGTTAAGTCAATCATAGTTTTTAATAAACAAAACACACAATAAGTAGTACAATAATAGTAGTATTTCCGTATTTTGTGCAACAAAATGCAGTTTTATAACGCCCAAATAGCGGATATTCTTCGTTGTAATCAGAGAGATGAAGCATTTGTTAGTGATTTGGAGAGTCAGCTACACTCATTCTTGAAGTATATTAATAGTAGGAGTTATCATCGTATTCGCCAGTCAATTCCACTGATAGCGAATGTCTGGTATTATTATATGACCTCATTGAGCAATTTGCAAACGTTAGGAGAAGAATATGCTGGAATCATTCGAATAACAAAAAACAACAAAATACCATCAACTCTGGTAAGGAAGTGCTACTAGCATTTAAACTTATAGAAGTGTATTTTCTGTATAGATACAAATATTATGGTTAGTGCTACACATAGGAGGAGAGCCTTTGTTTGACAGAGCCCTAATTGCAGCTGAGAAACAAATAAACAGATCTGTTTCTCTAACTTCAAATGCCAAGGAAGTGCTGTTGAAATTGATTCAGATCTTTAAAAACCAAAAACTCTTCTTAAGAAGAATACACCATTCCCTGTTTTATATAACAGGAAATTATTATAACCTCTCTAATAGATTTACAGGAATCCGTTATGTAAGTTTATGTTATTTTTTAAGTATGATTAAATGACAAGATTAATTTTTAAGGTATTGCTCAGGCACTGGATGCAAGACAATTCATTCACAGGAAGTTTTAACTTCCTTGGTAAAATATCATTATTCTATATACTGTTCAACATAGTACAGGCAATGTTAAGTAAAAACTTTAATCTAAAGGATATGAAAACAACCAGTCTAGTTGTGGCATCCAGTAAATATTGCGTGTTATGTACAGAGAATATTAAAGGACCCACCTCTACTCCATGCGGGCATATATTTTGCTGGGACTGTATTCAGGATAGTTTGAGCTACCAGAAGAACTGTCCAATTTGTAGGGAGGAAGTTAGACCTAATAGAATCATCTTTTTACAGAACTACATGTAAATTATATTTAAGGGATAATAGGAGAGGTATCAAAGTAGAAACATACATTTTTTAAAATTATGTGTATCTTTATTAGCACCTGACCCTTTTTTAATATAAAAATATACATTTTTTGATAAAATACTTTAAGTACATCATCTAAGAGACAATTTTTTCACTCTTTTATAAATAATACTTTTCAGGATAGAATTCTAAATTAAAAATCTAAACTTTATGTGAAATTGGAAGATCTGATGGCTTTCTTGGTTGGTATCCATATAAAAATATTGAGCATATGACAAAGGCTGCGCCTAACACAAACTGCAGGCTCAATTCAAAACCAAACAAATAAATGGATCCTATACACGATATGACTATAGCTAAGGATGTTGCGAAACCTTTGAGGATGTTATCAGCATATTTAACAACAACAGCGACAATTAAGCCACCCCCTGCTTGCAATACAATGAGGTAATTCACAAATTTATCATACCCAAAGAAAAAACCCTTTTCTCTAATAGCATCACCATTGTATACATAACAGGAAACCCAGCCAAATGGTATGGAGCACAAGGACAGCTGCACATTGCGCATCCAAACAGTGACATCACTGCCTTTGAGAATTTTTTCAAAATACACTCCCGCAAAACCCGACAGAGCACAGGCTGTTAATGCCGCCATAAAACCTAAAAAGATTTTTTTTCTCAATATAATCATTTTAGTTACTTTATAACAAACCTATGAATCTATTTTGCCCTTCGGCGTTTTTCGAAGTTGTGTGCTCCCCACCCTGCGCGAGCTGTACCAAAACTACACCAATTATCAAGGTAAGTAACGATGTCCATTGCGTTTTTAACAGGGAACGTTTCAAAATAAACACAGAGAACATCGCTGTGGTTAAAATCTTAAGCTGATAAGTCACTTGATAGGTGGCTGCGTCGAGATGAGAAGCAGACACATAGAGAAGATTATTCTGAACCAAGTAAACGAATGAAGGGACACATACCTTCAGGGTGTCAATGGGTTGTTTAATGATTTGTTTATCTAATGTATCTAAAAGCCCTTTAAAGCTGCCCGCTTCATTATACACTAGCGCAAGGCATGTTAATAACTTAACAATTTCAGACATCAAAACGGCTAAAAAAATTCAGTTATATCATATAAATTATATCTCTCTTATCACAACCCATATCTCATTTCTATACTAACCTGTAGATGAAAGAAACATATCTCCATCCCTAGTTCTTGCATACCTCATACTAAGTCCAAGAATAGCATTTTGCAAGGTCAAGGTTACTAAGCTTACATATTTTAATGTATTGGCGCTATCTCCTAGAAGAAGTAAAATAGTTAAATGATGACATCTTCAGCCTTGTATATAATGGGATTCAAGGTAATTTCACCAAAAATGAACATAGATTCGATTTACCTTTCTTCATTTTGCAATGGGAACTTATCAACAATTCTAATCCTATTTACTTTAACACCGGTAGTAAAAATCTATAAATATGACCTATTTAAATATTCAAAAATTAAATTAAGAAATTAGGGGCTTACCTTTTATATGTTGAATTAAGTATTTAAGTTACGCCACATTTATAGTAATTCCAGTAATAAGTAAATACGATAATCCACTATTACTATCTATATTTAACACATTTTAACTTACAACTAGCCAAACCTAAACTATTTGAAATATTTTGTTGACACGTCGAAATGTTGGTAATCTATGCGCTCAGCTGTTTTACTGATGACGTATTTTGAGTTGAGTGTGTTCGCTTCTTGAGAAGTATATTATAGATAAAAGAAAGGGAATAACAAAAACATTCTTACATACTAATTTTAATGTTATTTTATTATTCTATAATTAATCAAAGTCTGCATTGATATTCTATGGGAAATAAAACTATTATTTATGGAACGCATTATAGTCTGTCAGTGTAGTTGTCATTTGTTTGTTTATATTTTTAAATAGAAGAAAACATTAAAGTGTGTAGGGGTAATTTTGCATTTTTATGGTTGTTTTTCATGTTTCTCTTTAAAGTGAACAGTGTGTTAATATTAATAAAGCAAAAATTATGTTAACGGTAAGTGATATGCTATTTATTTCGTTTTGTATAGAAACGGTTCTCTAACTTTTTTTGATGTTTTAATTTTGTTCTATTAACCAGTAAGTGAACATGTCACCTTTTCCTTTTATTTTAACATATCCCCGTGGTTCTAATTTGAACTTATTCTCGGGTAATAAGTCCTTGGTGTCCGTTGATATTTGTATTTTTCCTGGCTGAAAAATGAATGTCAGTAAGTATAAGTTGTCATCGACGTTGATATATCGGACCACCTCGCTACTAGATTGCATCCTAGAAGCAGTATTAACAGTGTCCCCGAAGAAACAATATCTCGGAACTTTAATGCCAACGACTCCAGCAACCGCCGGTCCAGACTGTATACCTAAAATACATAATTATGCTAGCAAAGCGTTTGTTATATACGGAGATATTTCACCGATTCGGACATCAACCCCTTGCCCCGTAGGAGTTTTTATTTCCTTGGCGGCCTTGACCATATTTATTGCAACCGTGGCTACGATATCTGCGTGATTTTTTCTTCTTTCTGGTGCGCCACAGGCTGCCATATATACTTGACCCACTGTTTCAACCTAAAATTATATTTCACAAGATTGTATTTCAAGTAAATTCATAATTATTAACGACTGTAGAGTGTTGTCGAATATCTTTTTGTTATTTTAGGGGTTACTCTTTGCTTTTACGACAGAGTGTGGAAAATCAAATAGGTAGGTGAGTTATTAATGCTAACTGTACTAATTTGATATTAGTTGATGTACTTTATGCAGAATTTTATTGAATTTAAAGTATTTATGAATGCGAAGGCCGTCAGAATTATTACTGAAAATGTGTTTATTTACTGTTGATATTGTTTTTTAGTTTTTCAGCTGTATGAATGGTTTTCACGAATTACAGAAGCGAAATGAACATAAATCACGTCTAATGTGTTTACGTTCAAAACAGGAATGTTTTCCTTTTGGTATAAATATTATTGCGATTTTTTGTAAATCCTGGAAAGTCTCACGGATGATTTGATTAATAGGAATAGTTTTGCTTTTATCTTGTTTCTGTTATAAATAGAATTTTGATATATTTATCCACATATACAGATTGATATTCGAAAATACAATGGGTTCGTTCGTTTTTTTTTAATGTTTTTTAAAACGAATTTATTCCTATAAACTTCAAATACTGATCAAAGATTTATGTACCGTTAAATTTTGTCGCTAATTCAGAGAACCCAAAATATCTTGTGATTGCAGGGGAAACAGCACAGGAGAAACTAGGACGATGATAAACATACAAATTAACGAACATCAATGATGTTGTAGATATGGACACACTATCAGCCTTAGCTGAACGGGATGGGTGCTCACCACAATATTCGGTTCAATAACATCGACATGATAGGCACTCAACAATGCTATTTTGAGGGAACATATCAAGAGGGTTTTGATATTAACAAACGGAAATAATCTCAAAAAAAGAATAGGGCTATTAGATCAATTCTATTTCAGATCTTGGATAACTTTCAAACTGATATTGCAAGACAATTTTCTATCAATTACTGAATAAAAAAGGGATATTTCTAAAGATGGCAGCTGTTCTTTTTATTAATCATTCCTAGTATATATAAAAGAACATTATTTCAAAAGCATCCAGTCACAGCATCAGTAAACCTACAAACCCACCTGGATCAAATACAATTATGGTTGAAGACAAGGCGCATTAAAGCCTATGAAACAAAATCCACCCATGTAAGGTTTACCCTGCGTAGAAGAACATGTCCACCAGTGAATGTCAATCATCATCAACTCCCCCAAGCAGAGCATGTTAAATATTTTATACAGAAGATCGTTTAATGAAGTGATTTTTTGCATACCATGTAAATATAATATAAACATAAGAAATACTCATTGCCTTTAGGGCAGATTGTGGAATCACAAAGAGTAAAAAAAAATTCAAAAGTATGGCAAGATGGAAGAGAAAATAAAGTGTCTCTCTCCTTAAGGATTAAAAGTAATTCGTAACACTTTTACTATCGTATCGAATTTGTCCACATGTACAAAATTTCACCCACTGAAGAATTTTGGATTTTTTTTTTGTTCTGGTCTAAAACCCAGGCGATGGAATGCATGACGCATACCTGGTCGCGGAGACTTTCCCTGGAGTGACAAGTTGGACCGGGTAAACCGAAACCGCCTCACAGTTGACCCCTGTGGATCACTACTGCTACTGCATTAAATTTGGGATATGGCACCCGCTGATCGGGCAGCCGTTATTGGGCACGAGGGCCCGGCGATTCTATTGATTCGCGAACCTGAGTTAACACACAACTGGGTACTGTTGTATGGGGGCAAAAGTTATGACTGTAGCGACGGATGAGGCCGTTTCAGCCTGGAAAAGGGGGAGAGCTTAGCGGTGACGCGGTGCTAAGCTCCCAGCTTGTCGACCAGCTCGCGAACAAGCGCGTTTTCAGAAGAACTTGAGCTGAGTTGTTGTTTGTGGAATGATTGAGATATGAAGTGCTTGATTTCGGGAGTGCCAGTATCCCTATGAATTTGATTATTTCTGACAAACCATGGAGCGTTTAATATTCTCCTGAGGAGCTTATTTTGGAAAACTTGAAGCCGTTTGACCTGGTTGGGTGTAACAAACTTGAAGTAGACATTAGATCCGTAGAGGAGTACGGACCGAATTAACATCTTGTAAAATAAGCATTTGATGGAGATGGGTAGTCTGCTAGAAGGGCAGATCAGAGAAGATAGCAGGTTTGCTATCACCGAACCTTTTTGGATTGCTTTCTGGATTTGGGAATGCCAACCGAACCGCCGGTCGAAGTGAAGACCTAGGTACGTGACGTTATCCAGCCATGGAATTAACGCTTCTTGTGGAACATGATGGGAAGAATTTTGGAATAAACATGTTTCAGAAAAGCTAGAGAGGAAATAAAATGTCTTCTGTTCGCTCTTCTTCTTCTCTCAGAGCTTTCACATCTGTTGTTCTCTGCGTGAACCACACTGAATGATATGTTTAGTGTATTTTTTTCCATTATTGTTACCCATTATGTTTTATATAATTATTTAAATGAGACAAAATGAAAACTAGAAAGCATTATGGGATTTTTTATGGACGTCGGGAAAATATCTCAACAGGATCTCGACTAAAAATTAGTCGCCAACCCCTGGTATAAACCATTGTTAAACCTCATAACAATGAAGTTACGACCAATAGATAATAAGAATTAATTTCTGGCTTAGTCTGGACTCGAAAAATGATACGGCAATAAAGAGCACAAATTCAATTTGGCGAAAATTCCACCTCCCATCTGGAAATACATTTTTGGACCGTCGAGCATATTCAAAGCATCCTCGCGCGGAAACATAACCGAATATAAATGATTCTCGACCGAATTCGAGGGGGTGAATAACTGAGAAAGGGCTGTTTACTTAGCGGGATATTCGAAAGCGATACTTGTCAAATCATGGAAAGGAAAACACGAACTGATTTAAATCCCCTTTTTTATGGAATCATACTCGACTTTTGTGGACATTGATTTAAATATACGAGTGTGGTTCAAATATGATCGAGACAAATACTCTGTGAGGTATTTCCCCTCATTAGTTACGCATTTTGTCGATTTTCCGGAAGTTTTTTGCAGGTATCGGAGAATTCCTTGGGAAACTCGGACAGCCATGTGCGCACGAACTCCTCTACCTCGTCGTCGGTGTTGAATCTCTGACCTCCGAGGGCTTCCTGCCGAGTTCAGGCGAAATGTTTCGAGGATTCATCCTACGGTCATCCAAAGTGAGTTGTTCTACGCGGCGAATGTCCTACTCAGGCACTCACCACCGAACTGATTTCGCAAACGCAGAAAAATTTCTGTCTGTTTAATGCCTTCCCACACTAAAAAACGAATGACAATACGTTGCGCCACGGCACTCATGGTCGAGCACGCTTGTAAAACATGCGCTCCCGACGAAAACTATGCTACACTGTTCGTAAGGGACCCAGCTATCGCATACTCAAGCCACGACCTTCGAAACATACATTTCTAGTCTGGTAAACATCTATAGCGTCTGTATCCGTCACATCTGAACTACCCTCGTATATGACGATAAGAAGAACATTATGCTTATCCATATAATCTACTCTACCAAACTTAACGCTTTTGTATTATTATTTGTTCATATCGACTTATCAAAGCCAATACTTTTGTTAACATTTATTGATTGAAATACGAGGGTGGTCCCTATATTTTTGGCCTAATATTGAAAATGCAAATATTAATGATATTGTTTTAAAAAACACTCTCTATAAAAATCAGTGCACTTTTCTATGCGTTGGAACCAATTTTCGTAGCAGGTGGTCTACCGCGACTCCAAAGTACACATTTTGAACTCATCAGCCACATTCCTCGTTTGTTTTTATCAGCCAAAATCAAAACTATAAAGCCAATGACTCATTAATTTGACATTTTCGCTGGTCAAAAATTCTATTATTTAAGTTGATCTGTGAACGCTCCCATTGTGCAATGGAGTGACTGCCCTTTTCTTCGACTTTTTATTCTTAAATTCCTTTTTATCCTTCACAATAACAAAAGTTGCTTCACTCAAAATGCTATAATTCACAAACTAATGATTCGACAGCTGTTAAATTTATACACGCATCTTTTGAGGGTTAGGGCTAACTAAAATACATATGGATTTAATTCTAGTAGCGCCTAATATCTATGTGTCAAGCCCGCGACTTTTCAATTGACCTGTTATATATACACGGCGAAGATGGTAGAAGCTATATGTGGACCAATACGATTTAATAACACTCATTGTTTTAGTTATAGTAGGTTAGCTTCCTAGATTAATTTACTATATGATATATAGTAAAAAGGTTATGTTGATCGATATGAGAAAAAGATGACTCGAACAAAACATAAAATAAAATGTTACGTTGTTTTACAATATGGTTATTCTTTTTTTTTGTAATGACGTTTACAACCCTAAGTTATTGAGATCTATCAAATGTTTGTATCTGCAAAGAATCAATTGACAGCTTATGAAATGACTTTCTTGTGACGTAAAACACCTTGACATTTATTCGTACTAATCACACTGTTTATGATGATTTTCTAATTTGTAAGGTAAAAATACATAGAGCCAAAGTGAGATTTTACCTTATACACATTGAACGTGTCCATCAATTTATCAAACGCGGAAAATGCTGCGTTCATAGTCGTCACCACACCCATGGTCTCCTTCACCGTCTGCGACTGAAGTCCCACTAATTCACAGAACAATATAGTTACGGAACTGAAAGACTGAAATTGACTAGTATAAAGACTTGCAGTGCTATATATGAGGTGCGGGTACTTCGCAAGTATCCAGAGCGGAGGTTCCGGACCTGAGCCGGTCAGCTATGGCTTGCGGTATCATGGAGTAAAGAAGTTCATCGCTACGTTTCTTCCACTGGTCCAGAAGCTCAAGACTCTGTTCCAGTTCTTCGGTGTTTTGTTCCGCTTTATCGAACATGGTTTGAAGCCTAGAAATTGTTATTTTGCAATGGATCGCAGGAGAGTATTAGGCGTGTGTTAGAAAGAGTGTATTAATGAGTAACAAACTTGAAGTAGACATTAGATCCGTAGAGGAATACGGACCGAATTAACATCTTGTGAAATAAGTATTTGATGGAGATGGGAAGTCTGCTAGAAGGGCAGATCAGAGAAGATAGCAGATTTGCTATCCCCGAACCTTTCTGGATTACTTTCTGGATTTGGGAATGCCAACGGAACCGCCGGTCGAAGTGGAGACCTAGGTACGTAACCTTATCCAGCCACGGAATTATTGCGGTGTCGATCTTAAGTTGCGAGACGCGCTGTGCGTAACGCTTCTTATGGAAAATGATGGACTGGATTTTCAGGGGGTTGATTTGCAACCTCCAGATGTTGAACCACTTGACCGCATGATTCAGCTGCCTCTGTAAACGTTCATGAATTGTAACTTAGAACCTGGCGGCCGTGAAGTAAGCAGTGTCGTCAGCGTAAAACGCGACGTCAATGTGCTCTTTTGTTGGAAGATCTGAAATAAAGAGGTTATATAAGGCTGGGGCCAGCGCGCAACCTTGAGGTACGTAGCGTCGATTTGTTTACGACTGGAAAGTGTTTTCCTGATATTGACCTGGAAAGATTTGTCCGAGAGATAGGACTTGATGAGAGCGGTATTTTGCGATCAAACCGTCGTACCAGACCTTGTCAAAGGCTTTGCTAACCAGAGACCAGAAGGACTGCTCGAAGCTTTTTACGTTGGTCTAGAGCGTAATGGATGTGTGCGGCCAGACGGGTAGTCTGATGGATGGATGAGTGGTGAGCGCGAAAGCCGAATTGCTCATCAGGAATGATGTTCCTTTGTGAAAGAGTTGAGTTGAGTATTGCCCTCTCGGCAAGCTTCGAAATGGTACTGAGAAGGTTGGTGGGTCCGTAGTCAGATGGATTTGTCCAATGGTCTAGACGTCTCTTCAAGTTTGAAAGCTTGTTCATTAGCACCCATACCCCTTCATTGGTTGCTACGCTAATCATTCTTGTATTAAAGCTATCAAGTAGTAGCTGAGTTATATACCGGGTGTTGAGTTGTATAACAGATTTTACTAACCATAAGCATGCAATGGTGCGATTTGATACATATAATCTAAGTTATTTTGTACATACGTCATCTAAATTTGTGACGTCAAAACTTTGCAATGTTGCCACATCAACTCTGAGTTCTAGTTCAGTTGGACTTTGATATACAACAAAATTCTAATCTAAATAAAATAATTGAACAAAAATGTTATCAAATATAATTTGTTTTAACATTATAGTACATCTAAAAACTACAGTTAATTATAATAATAAGATGAGATGGTATATAATGTCTGATTCTGAAACGAATTTACACATTGCTGCAGGCAATACATTAAACATCTTGATGATTTATGTACAAAAAACTTTGTATAGACTATATGTAATTTTGCTCTACACAATAACAGCGTTTTGTGACTTGAAAACGTGGAAATTTGCATTACTCTTATTGTTTTAATAAAAGAAGGAAGGCGCTAAAAGTCATTGTTTAATGTTAGAGATTTACAGTGAATTCGGTCCAACTATAAGAACATGTGAAACATGGTTTCGACAGTTCTAATGTGGTAACTTCAATGTTCAAAGCTAAGAACGCCCTTAGCCCAAAACGTTTGAAGATAAGGAATGCAAGAGTTATTGAATGAAGAGTCAACACAACTCAAAAACAATTGTCAGAAAAGTTTAATGTGAGCCGAGTCGCGATTATTTTGGAAAGATCCAAAAGATTGGAAAAATTGCCAGTGAAATTGTTAAAACCTGAAGAAGCAGTTAATGCTGATCGCCACCTTGAACAAATGATGAATTTGAAATGTGCATTGGTATTTTTTGATCAATAATGCTCTCAAAAAAGAGCCGTATCATACAGCAAAACTAGTCAACGAAGTGTTGAAATCACTTGGATGAATCGATCAAGAAGATGAAAGTGAATTTCGATGAAGTTAAACAACAACTCGATGAATAGTTTAGCTCCAAGGGAAACCCGTTATTTTTTGAATGGCATCCAAACCAATCAAAACTGTTGTTTTTGCCAACCTGAAATATCTATATCTTACTTGGAATTGTGTTGCCAACCAGCTAGGACCATTTCTCTGCTCAATCCATGGGAATTGAGATCGTTTAAATATAAGGATTGCAGATTTAGTTCGCCTATGTCATTGATTCTGTAATCAATTATTATTTAATCCAAGAAAATCGCTATTACGTGGGCCAAGTTTACATGGGACTGCACAGAAAAATAATACCATTGATGTCCGAGATGAACTTCATCTGCCCTTTGAGTAACAGAAAATTCTTGGTGGGTGGATTCGATATGTCTATATCCTTGATTTCATCGCCGACCACAGCGACGTCGTAGGTCCCGTATCCTCGATTGCATTCCATCTCAAACACCACCGCTTGTAGATTCATTAACTACGAATGCAACAAACTTGTTGATTCAAGATTAGCTCGCGGTTTTGGACTCACATTTTTCCAAGTTAACGATATTCCTTTCGGTCTTCTCAGTCTATAGTAGTGTCCTACCGGTTTGTTGATACAGAGGTTGTCCGGGTTCCAGATCATACCGTAGTTCTCTCCCACAGCTATGATGTTCAGGTTACGGTCCAACAGCACGGAAAATGGGAACAACGTGACGAAGAGGTCACACGAAAACGGAGAGAGCTTGGCAAATCGGGAGATGTTTTCTTTTGACTGTTTCTGAATCATCTAAATAACAAAAAATTGTGGTTTATTTTATAATACGGTCTAGAAAAATCTAGCAATATATCTAGAAAAAAAGTTTGCGATTATTTATTGTCAAATTTACGTATAATTAATTACATTTTATTCTTTTTATTTTGATTACTATTACGAGGAAGTAATATTATATTAAACAATATTTTAAAGATAACTCTATTAGTAACTAACTCTGAGTGAATGCAGAAAATGGCTGATTGTATTGTACAAATTTAAGTTATTCTTTGAGATAGGACATCATTTTTGCTGACCTCTTTCAAAAGCAATTTTAGCTGACAAAAAATGTTACAATAATAATAATAATAAAGGATTGGCGGTATTATCGAAATTTGATTGAGTACCGGTATTGATTTGATAGAGTGATATTGATAATATTGGTAACGCTGCAAATAAGGCTTTGGTGCGCGATAGTGTTGCAGAGTCTCCAGAAACATCAATTCGGAGACGTGGTTCCCTGTTACACATTTCTGCACGCATTTTAAAGCGAATTTTGAAAACTGATTTGAAAATGTTCCCGTACAAAATTCACTTAGTCCAAAAATAGCTTCCAAGAGATCCTGATCAACGAGTTGAGTACAGTAATGCAATCCTAAGGCTGTCTGGCGAAATTGAAGATTTTTCATCTAAATTGATGATGAGCGATGAAGCCCATTTTCTTCTCAGTAGGCACGTCAATAAACAGAACATTCGGTTTTAGGAAACAGAATCCTCAATTAATTCATGAAACATCATTGCATTCAGTAAAAACAACTGTATGGTGTGGTATTCATGTTGGAAACGTCATTGGTCTCTTTTTTTTTTAATGACCAAGGTGTTGCTGTTACTGTTTCTGATGAACGGTACCAAGACATGATTCAAAATGTTCTTGTACCTAAAACGGAAGAGCAAGGACTAGAGGACATGTGGTTTCAGCAAGATGGGGCCACAAAACACCCAACTCGTTCAACAATTCAATTATTGAATGACGCGATTTGGCATGGCCAGCAACTTTTTCTTATGGGTTTTTTTTTAAATCAAATTATTTATGTGAATAAGTACCAAAGGATTCAACATCTCAAAGACAATATTCGTCACGAAATTGAAGAAATGCAGACGCTTTAGCCAGAGGCATGAGGTAGGTTTGTATCAATATCTTAACTTGAAGTTCATCCAACCAAACAAAGAAGATATACTAACAATTCGACTTGATTTAGTGCTGTGTCAAAATTATAAACTATGTAGTTTTATGGTCATAGTTGTTATCATCAATCTATAAGGCCGCAGTTGCTGCCGCAGGATTTATATAATAATATTTTTTGAATGTTTGTCATCAAATCGTACCACTATGACTGAAAATGAATATGAATATAAAAATGCCTATGGACATGTTACAACGCCAATATCTTGGAAATTTTCTATTTAGGAGTTTCATCAAATATTGTTCTTTCTGATTGTTTTGAGCAATTACCTAGCCTCGAAAGAGGAAGAATTATTTCGAAGTGTTAACCATATCCTTCCAGAAAGATGGGAAGAGTATTGGCTAACAATAGACAATTTGAAGAAAATTTAAAATTATAAGGTTTTGCAAAAAATGTCCAATTTTTGATAAAAAAAAACAGCGAATTCCTAAAATATATACGCATATAAAAAACGTACATAAGGTTGGTTCTTAAAATCAAGTCTAAAATGAACCAGGACGTATTTTCGGGACCCGGTGGCCGAGCTGGCTTCCTCCAGAACCTTGATGTTCAGCTTCAGCTTGAAGAAATCTTTGGCGCACTGCTCCAGGACCCCTGAAATCAGCGATGCGACCTTTGAAATCGACAACACACGAGCAAGCTTCCAGTCACGCACCCATGATGTAATGCGTGTACCCGGTACGACTGCTTCGGTAAACCAGAACGCATCCGTTCTCGTCGATCTCGGTCAAGTACATGGACGGACTTTTCATCTTCGGGTAGGTGAAGCTGAACTGGTGGTGGATGTTATCGACGCTCTCGAGGAATTCGGTAAAGTAACGTCCCGTCGCACGGACGGTGGCGTCGTAGCCAAACTTGGCGGTGAATCTGATGAAGCATTTGCCGAAGAAGCTGATGTAGTCGTTGTAGTTGCCACCGATCACCGTGGCGCAAGCTTGCCCTAATTCCAGTGCCAGGGAGTCGGGATAGATCTGATGAGTGTTAAATACCGTGTGTTTACAGTTCGCAGCTTTCAAGATGGCCTTCCAGGCTTCATCTCCATACTCCATCTGGAACATAAAACATTAAAACGTTTAAAATGCAGATGTTCGTCGTCGATGAACTAATTCAGACCAAATGTAGTTTTCATTATCGAAATGTTTACGTCAATGAACGCGATTTAAGTAACAAAACGCTTTATTAAAAGAAACTATTAGAACATGCCTGCATCCATAATTTACCAAGAATCTAAATCTTTACATTTCTAATTTCAATGGGAAGGTCCTCATTGTCCATATCTTCCTCTATTATCATTCATATTGTTCCCTGCTTACGCGTAAAGGGATATCGTCTTCTTCATCATAGGTACATAAGAGATTGTTTCAACATTTTTGAATAGTTTTTGTTTTGACATTTTTTTAAATTTTATTGATTAAAAATATTCCAAGCAATATGAAAATTTAAAACAGCTTCTCGTAATGTCATCTGTTTTAAAGCTTCAGGTATGTTCTCAATATTATTTGAGAGGACAGGTGAATGTAGGAACTTTTGGTAGTACAGTTTGGTAAGTATTAATGTCCTGGCCTATTGATTTGCTGTTATGAAGGATGATTAAGCATGATTTAACAGTAAAAACTCTTTTATAAAATATTTTACCTGCAAATTAAGTACATATTTATCTTTAAATTATGAATAGTACTTGGGGATCAAAACGCTTGTGAAACCACTTCAGGAATATACCAACTGTGATTTTTAAACAATCATAATCAACGGTGATATTAAAGTTTTTAAGCGCATATTTTTCTATTCTCATTGATTTTTTTTTTGTATGAGCCATTAGCATATTGTACTAGATAGAAACGTTATTCGCTGTTTTTCTGGCCTTTATGTTTTCTCTGATAACCTATTCAAATTAAGATGACGTTATATGATAATGGGATACGAATGTTGTGCATTGATCGCATTTTCTTCCCTGTAGTGGTTTTCCAATAAACATTTTTTTTGAGATGTGAGAAAACCACTCTTTAGACTTTTATTTTCATTACGTGTAGTGGATAATGTGACACCAATGTAAATATAGTTTTTTGCCTAGTTTCTCTAACTTCTTCCTAACTTTTTGACAACAGAGCGATACCGTGTCAAAAACGGTATGGTCAATGCAAAACATCTGACCACAATTCCCCATCATTATATTTGTAAATTAAACACAGCGATATATAGATATACTAGCGACCCGCCCCGGATTCGCACGGGTGCAATGGTGATACTAAATTAAATACACTACAGAAAAAATATGAACATTGTATATAAAAACATAGCGGCCCGCTCCGACTTTGCACGGGCATAAAATATATATGCCTATGTCACTCAATGAAAACATGATTAAAATCGATCCAGTATTTTTGGTTCATTCATTACTGCCCTTGGCCTGCACGCATTAAATTTGGAGTAAAACAATTCCTCTTCCCCTATACTTACTATGAAGATTTCCTGCTATCTTTGGAATATCTAAATTCATACAATTTTTATTACATTACACATTTTTAAACGCAAATTTTAAATTTGTAATATCTCCGAAAATATTTGTTTAATTTACATGCTGTAAGGAACCATATTGATCTATATTAATTGCACACTGTATTTAAGGTACTTAATTCGATAAGGATTAATGCCGTATTGCTTAAAATAGCTTCGTAAATAAGCCATTTTCTCACGTAAAAAGTAAACAATAAAAATGGTTAATGTGGGTTATCCCTAAAAGATAAACATATACCATCGCGGACTTTTTTGTAGACCTTTTTATGGTGTACAATACTGTAGTACATTAATTTGATCTAACTCGTAGGGTTAGGCAGCGTTTTTGCTAATTGCTAAATAAGCCTAAAAAATAGGTTAATTTACGATATCACGTTAGAAACCTCTAAAATTAGCAATGTTGCCTTAGTATATTATGCATGTATTATACATATAAACTTTCCTCTTGAATCACTCTATCTATTGAAAAAAACCGCATCAAAATCCGTTGCGTAGTTTTAAAGATTTAAGCGCACATGGGGATATAGGGACAGAAAAGGCGACTTTGTTTTATACTATGTAGTGAAGCGAGTAAGTATGGCTAGTAAAGAAACTTGAGGACGCGGATTTAGAGACTAAAGTCCATAGAAGTTATTCAAGAAACCATTTTCCGTCAATTAAATGCCTTAAGAGTGGTTCAAAATGATGGACATTGGCTACTATGTAGACTAACGCCTAGAGACGTTGACAACAACCCCAAGTGGAATAAATCGTGGAGATATCGCGGGCACGTTCCCATATCCACGTCAAAGCCAAATATTCATGGACCGAATATCTTTTTGTGATATGGCGGACCAAATTCCGTGGACAGCCTTTCAAAACCGTTTGCTAGGGAAGCCATGCTGCATCGATCTGAATACATGGTAATCAGGCAGCGCTATGTCTGGTGAATACACTGGGTGCGACAGAACTTTCCTTTCAAACTGCAACAATGTATCCTTCAGAACCCAACGCACGTCTGGTTGAACGTTGTCATGCAAGAGCATGAGGTGCTATTTTTCACAGCAATTTGTCTTTCTATTTATTGATGTTCTCTTGATATCGGTAGACATTTTCCGTAACAGTTTCATTGGGTTTTAATAGCTTGTAATATACTTGACTGATAACTTAACAAAGTTTAAAACTACTTTATTTAACTAAACTTAAATTACAAATGGGGGGGGGGATGATAACAATCTTCTACACCATTAAGTGACAGAAACGGTGCGCTCCATTCATTAGATATTTTTCTATCAGAATATTCTTGAAGATTTCTGCTTAACTAAACAGATTATATCAATTTTATTGCATCTTCGGTTCTCCTTCCTATATCTATAGAGTAGGCTGGCTTAACTATGTTTTTGGATCGTTCTCATAGCACGTAAACGTCTGGAAACAGTAGTTTTATCAAAAGCTAAGCTGTCTCAGAGTTTGAGCTAGACAATTCATTAATAAATGTTAAAAATACATTTTTGGCCGTTCCATGACTCAGCAATATTAATTGGAATACTGTTATTTTATATAGAAACAGTCAACACCATCGTAGTTAGGTTATTTACATTGATACTTTACATATTCACCAATAAATATTGCCGATAAAAATATTTGCAAGTACCTAACAGTATCATTTAAATAGAGCTTAACCAATTAACAAATATCTTTACCAAAAGACTCTAGGAAAACTAAATCCAGTATAAAACTTGTACCTTATAAGTCCAGAGTGAATAAGTGAAATTATAGAAAACCAATGCGATACTGACACATAGTTGCTGAGCTCAATATTTACCTGAACGTAGTGCTGAATGGACTCCAGCAGCATGCCGTACATGTTCGCGACGAGATATATCCCCGAAAGACCAGCCGAAAATCTGCACCCTAACACTGCGTTGGTGTAGCGCGTTTAAGCCCTTCTCGACCGGCCGACTGATCACGTAACCCCCCGAGCGTCATTCCGCCTCCCCCCAGCAGTAAAATAACATTAATTAAGACAATAGAACAAAAAGCCCATTAGTGTCCACCCCAAAGTTGGTGGTCACGCGATCTCCTTCATCGATGGTCGCAATCGAGATCGAGGCGGCCTCTCGACGGCCGATGGGGCACTTGGAGGGAAGGGGAGAGAGCTCGGAGGCGTCGTGTTTCAAATCAATTTAAGACAAGTCAAGGCCATTACTTAATTGTTTCATAAATTGTTTTTGGAGTGTTTTTGCTGTTTGATCGTCGTTGTCGTTTTAAACAAGCCGGAGTGATGTGGGGGGGATAAGTGGTTAGACCGCTCGCTTCGTTGCCAGACATGACGGTGCTTCGAATTTGGCTATGAGTCTTCATGATTATAATTGGTTATTGGAGAAAAGACTCCAATCTTTCAATTATTATTTTGAAGATCAAAGAATAATAGCCAAAGTAATCAAATAAAAAATCGATACATGAAAATATAAATAATATCGATATATGTCTAACAATCGTAGGTAGAGATGCTAAGGAGATAAAAAGTTGTATGTTACAAGAGCTGCTTGACTAAAATATATGTATATAATTATAATTATTATTAAATATTCTTGGAAATATTTTTTATTGATAAATATGATTGATGTGACATAATTACAAAATTTCACGGAATCTTATCAATACTGTGTATATATTATAGCATATCTGATGTATACAGGGTATGCTCGTATAGCAATACTTAATCAACCAGGAAATGTGCACATACAGTCAACACTCTTTGCTCACCGTCTTCTCAACTCACTTTACAACTTCAGTGAACCTAGTAAGTTATAAATAACTGAAATATGCCTAGCCCTTGTTATCCAAATGGTGGTCATAGCGCCTTCGGACAGTTCTCAGGGCTCTTTTCAAGTTAAAATGTTAACTGTTACTTTGACCATTCAACATATCTAGTAATTTTTTTTATCGCCAGTAAAAACCGTTTCAATGTGTTGTAAGTAATATTTCTTGTGGTAAATGATGAAACCCTGAAAATATTTTTATATAGAATAGCTTTTTGAAAATGTTTGAACTTTATATCAATTAGGACATACAGGAAATGGACAAAATAATAAGATTCTTGGCGAAATACATTGGTAGAGTGCCTGAATGGTTTCCAATGGAATATTGTCCCATTCTTGTACCGATACATCCGCCAATTACTTCATTATTGTTAGACGACACTCCCCATAATGATTCAATTGTGTTGAGGTCTTGTGATTATGCTAGCCAGTGAAGATATTTGGGGATATTCTAATGCTCCTCAAACCTTTTTGAACTCAAACCAAGACTGGACCTTTTTGGCTGTGTGTATGGATGCATTATCATTTACGCTTCATCAATGAGCTTGACAATTTCATGATATGCATTCGTATCAAAAAAAGGTTCAAAAATCAAAAGGGTTTCGCAATTTCAGCCATTTCATAAATCTTAGTTTTATAGAGCCCCCACCATACTATTTTTGTCGAAACAGTGTTACTCTGTTGTTAACGGTTGGAGTATTGCTAACATACAATAAAGTGCACAAAGTAGTACGTATCATCAAAATGTATGACTTAAGCAGATCCAAATGTTGCTGCATCAAATTTGACTTTTGGTTTACAACGTTCGCCAATTTATAACCTCTATTTATTATCTCAAATGTTTTGAATAATTTTGTCTTGTCAACATTTGGCAACATTGGCCTACCAGTATTAATCCAAATCCAATAACCATATCAAAACACTGATTTGGTTATATGTTCGGACGTATCAGACAGCATTCTATATCTTTTAACTAAGATAAAATGAGAAGTAAACCGCTCTACGAATTTTACATTTTTACAAACTACAATTGGCACTATGATTGACATAATCTTTGACTATATAGATAGTGTAATAGAGAAAACATTCAATAAGGGTCTCTGGAGAAAAGTTTTACTTTGCCGAACATCCTGATGGGATTATATCTGCCATTCAATTGGTCAATTTAAATCGCCTTTATAGGCACTTATAAGAAAAACATGTTGCTTCGAAAACATTTGATTGACTCTTTGATAAAATTTGATATGTGACAGTCCTGACACCACGTTTAATTGACCAATGAAATTTAAGTAAAACACAATTTAATTTATGAAATAAATTTATTATGTAAAATTCAATAAATTATATAAAAATAATCTGTTAAGTAGCTTTAAGCCAATATATTCTTGCAACCCCCGCAAGGTAGTGATTAAATTTGCGGTGACAGAAACACTGTGGCGATATTTAGATGTTGGACGTCGCGAAACTTTTCACCAAAATTTCTTATAAAGTTTGTAGCGACCGCTACGACGCTTTAGGCCACCACGCATTCATCTACAGCAAGTTCAAAAGTTGGCAACGCTGGTGGATTGGTACCATGCGGTTCTCGGCTATAAAAGGCCACCACGACGACGTCTCGCTCTCTTTTCTCTACCCCCTTGTACTACTTCCACAGCGCTACTGTACTTCCTCTACTTAACCTAATATCCTGTTCATTCTCCCGTCGACCGCATGTAACATTCAATATCGAAGTATACAAGTTTTATTCAACCAGTATTTTCAGTTCCCGTGCAAATTCCTTCCATAAAATAGTAGTGAGTGTTTGGACAAACAAAAGCATCAACATAAGCCACATATTCCTACAATTGGTGACCCCGACATGATCGAAGTGCCTAACTGACAAACCAGCTCAACATAAGCCACTCAACAGGTGCTCGACACGTGCATGGAAGAATAGCACAGGGAACGGAACCCATCAACATCACATGGTCGACGTTATCCCACGAGGCTAACGCGATGGACGAAAACCACAGAAGCCCATCATGCATAACATTAATACATGAACATCCTTGCATCACGAAACGAGACACGTAAGGCACCACTCTTATAGGTACCCTCAAACAAATCGGAACACCCTAAGACGAACGACGTCCTGCTACAACTTCGATGGCATCTAATCCCGTAAAACTCCTCACTCAGGTTGGAATCCCCATCTCATAAGTAGTCACTATGCGATTCAGTACGTGATTACGGGTGCACTCCGGAACCTGCACCACATAGAGGTACATTCCACAGCAGCTCCACTAGGAGGGGAGTGATGTAGCGACCACTACGACCCTTTAGGCCACCACGCATTCATCTACAGCAAGTTCAAAGGTTGGCAATGGTGGCGACAACGTCTCGCTTTCTTTTTTTCTCTATTCCCTTGTAACAGTACCATTTCCACAGCGCTACCGTACTTCCTTTACCTTAACCTGATATCCTATCCATTCTCCCGTCGACCACATGTATCATTCTATGGAGCTCTTGGTGTAATTTATTGAATGAAACTATTTTTCCTTAACACTTTATTAATAACACTAACTATTATACAACTAATTAACTAATGAAAATGTATGAATGTTTGATTATTGAATAGATGATTGTTGATTGAATTAAGATGCTTGGACGTCGAAAGATATATGAATCTGCTGTCTATTTTTCTACGTGCCCTTGATCGTTTTTGGTCAGTCTTATTCTGTGGCCAGTTCGCGATAAGAAGAAGAGGCCTGACATCACCACAATTCAATATCGAAATAAACCAATTTTATTCAACCAGTGTTTTCAGTTCCAGTGCAAATTCCTTCCAACAATCGCATCGACAGCCACACATTGTATATGCGTCACCGAAATTTGTGACGTCAAGACGTTGACGCATGACAACATGATTGATGACGCATATACAAATAAACTTTGAATAGACTATTTCTCATTGCATAGTGTTCATGTTATTTTGCCTATCCCTTTAGTTTAACTCCGAGTTGTTTTCGTTTTGCTCGTTGTGCTTCTTCCAAGATAGGCATCGATCTAGCTGCACGTCAAGACATTTGGCATCCTTCGTATTGAAAAGTTGCAGATTTTTAATATTAACTGATTTAGATTATTTTGATTTGCCATGTTTTCAGTTACTTTATATTTTATTCAAGTGTGTTTGAAATTTGTTTGATGCTGTTATTGGATCTTCGTGTTATATCGAGGCTGTTGAGGAATGGTTTTTGTGATCGATAGATGATCTGTGTAATGTGTAGGAACTATGTAAAAATAAATTACAATGGGTGTTATTAAAATATTTTATTTCAGCAGTTACATCGGTGCTGTGTACGTTAATAATATCGTTTTTTGTCCTCTTTTTATTATGCCGAGGGTGCTCCAAATAGTTTTCCATATTTAATGACAAGGAATGTGTATCGTGGGGCCATCGCCGCGTCCGCAACTAGTCGATGCCGTCGGTGAGATCGTTCTCGAATAACCAGTATGTCTCGACTTCGCCCTTGCCCTGGATCGAAAACAGAAAAAAGAGAGCTTCAGCTGGAACAAACGGGACCGGATGATAAAATCGGGAGGATTTACCTTCAGTTTCACGACGCCCCGCGTCGTTATGATGTATTTGTCGCCGGGAAGCAGCGACTGTTTCGTGGAATCGGAGATATGGACCATTCCCGGCTGGGACAGAAAGAATATAAAACCGTTATTTTTTATTAACGCGCTTTTTTCTACTCTTCTTTTGTTTGTACCGTCTTTCTCCCCCCTTTTCAATCATTCATACGGGCTCTTCGTATGGAGCATTTTCGGAATTATACGGGATTGGCATGAAAGTAATTTCGGTTTCCTAGTGCGCTGTTGAATTCGGTGTTTTTTGGCGTAGAAGAAAAGCGCGGTGTAGATTTATACTATTAGAAATTAAGTATAAACAATATTGCTTACTGGATGTGTCAGATTCCACTAGCGATGAGTAAGCAATGATTTGATACATGTCATTTTATTCTATTGACAAAATAAAACAAAAATTTAAACAAACGTTCGCTTATTCGTAGGTTTTTTGCTCACAATACCAGGCTCTTTATCTAGTGAGGATATACTGGTGTCGTATATTACGAACTGTTTAAACTTGGAGAAACAGTTAACGTATTGTACAGTAAAATCAGTCAAAGAAGTGTTAAAATCACTTGGTTGAGAAGTTTTATCGCACCTGCCGTACTTATAAACCTGGCTTCGAAATTCTTGGAACTTAACTACCCTTCAAATGATGCTTATTTAGTTAAGGAAAAAATATACTGATACAAAATGTCTACTACTTGAACGTTATGTTGTTGACAAATCTTTTAATTTAATCCTTTAATCCTTTAATCTTTTAATTTAATAATAATAATAATTTTAATAATAATTTTAATAATAATTTAATTTTTTAATTTTTATCCCAATCTTTTAATCCCAACATTTTAGGTCGTCATGTTGTAAATCAGACAATTTTACATTATTTAACTGCTCGAGTCTTCTCTTATTTAACGATTATTATTATAATAACTATAATAATATACTAATAATATATATATAATAATATATATACTAATAATATATATACTAATATATATATATATATATATATATATATATATATATATATATATATATATATACGAAATATATCACTTATATCGATGTTATCAACGTACTACATAAATACACTCTAATAGCATAAAATTGAGTAGTAAATCAACATACTGATATTTAAGTCATCACTGAGACACTATCTGACATTTCCAAAGAATCAAGCCTATAAATTAATTTTCAAGGATTTATAGCCGATAGTGTTATTAAATCTCATCGGGTACATTTGTAACCAACTTCAAGTTGAAGTCTCACTGACAGGCTTCGGTTTTCATTATGTATCATTTCGTCGAAGCGTGAAGAAAGCTTTTCATTTTCACAACAAAAAGAACAAACAGTTTTCATTGCATTGGAAATGTCCCAATTTATACAGATTAAAAAAAGGAAAAAGTGGCTGAAGGTGAATTATGAAGAAAAAGTGAATGCTATGAAAATGTTATGACAACTATACTTCATCGATTTCAACATGTAAATAGTGGTTTTGACGTTTTCAAAGTGTTTATTTTGATACCGAAAACATAGAGAATGTTGGGCAGCCAAAAAAACCTGAAGACGAGGATTTGATGGCATTACTCAATGAAACAATCAATGGGGATCTCTATCGACTACAATTGATGCATTTGAGACCAGCATTGTGCAAAAAAAACGGCCGGAAAAAGACACAACAATGTTATTCTTGAGCACATATTGCAAAACCTGCGAAAATATACTCGGAAACATTAAAATGGGAAGTACTACCTCACCCGTTAGGAACTTCGCGTGTTGATAAAATATTGCTTTTTGAAGGGAAAAAATACAGTTGAAGCAAAAACTTGGCTTGATGCCGAGTTTCCGGACACTGCCCCAGGAAAATCAACCATCAAGGATTGGTATGCTAAGGTGGTGATTATGGCGTTTGTATTATGGGATGCGCATGGAATAATTTTCCTTGACTACCTTGAAATAGGAAGGACCATCAACAGCGACTATTACATAGCGTTGTTGGACCTTTGGAGGACGAAATCGCCAAAAAACGACCACATTTGAAGAAAATGCACTTGAAGCACTTTCTGCTGCTTCACCAAGACAATGCACCGTATCACAAGTCAGTGAAAACGATGGCAATAATCCATGAATTGGGCTTCGATTTGCTTCATCATCCATCGTATTCTTCAGATCTGCCCCCCAACGACTATTTCCTTCTCATATCTCACTCTGAAGAAATTTTTCTATTTTGAAGCAAAGGACAAAGCGTACTACAAAAATGGTATCGAAAAGTTGGAGGGTCGCTATGATCAGTATATCACCCTTATGGAAGGGAATTATGTTGAATAAAAAAAAATACTTTTGCCAAAAAAAGTGTGTTTTACTATGCTAGGCCGGGGACCTTTCAATTGACCTGTTAGGAATTTAGCGGTAATTGCAATTTTTGTACATTGAATAAACCAATAAATTGGTATAAATTGTAATAAAATGTTAGGAACAATAAAATAATTTTTAATGACAAATTAACATGTTTTAGGCTCCAAACACAAATATTGCCCTTAATATAGTTAAAATTGACTCTCAACTAGCAACTACAGACAGAATTACGTGGTGTTTCATAGGAATTCGCTCTAAAACTGAAATAACCTTATCACCAATCAACCAACGGCATAAATAATCCGAAAATACTCCATCGAATCAATGAAAAATTATTACCGCACTAGTGGACTGCATCCTGGAGGCGGTGTTGACGGTATCGCCAAAGAAACAGTATCGCGGCACCTTGATGCCCACAATCCCCGCCACGACTGGTCCCGAGTGAACCCCTACAAAAGAGATAATGTTAATGCTGACGGTTTTATCTCGGAAAAATGCGGTCTGTTCCCCAACCCCCCGCTCCTTAAACGAATTTTCCGTGTGGTTGAAGATCTTCCCAATTTAACGCGAACCCCCTGCCCCTCGTCCCTTTCCCCCGCTCACCGCCGCCGATCCCGTTGGAAATTGGAAAAACGCCAATCAAAAACCGGATTGATGCGAGGAAGGTTTTTTCTTGGCCAAGATTAAATTACGGTCCTATAATAATAATGTAAATTATATTGAAATGGAAAATGTACACGAAGAAAAATGTTTAAAATTCGGAAAGTTTCTTTAATTAACGTAATACCTATCCGAACATCCACTTTGGTGCCCGATGGTATCTGGAGCTGTTTCACGTGGCGTATCATGCACAAGGAGACGTCGCAAACGTTCTGGGCGTGTAAGGATGTCGGTTCTGGTGCTCCACAAACTGCCATGTATATTTGACCAACGGTCTCTACCTAAAACATAATTAATGTCGCTTGAAAAAAGTTAAAATATATTTAGTCTCTCGAATAACGGTTTAACTTAATTAATATTAGAAATCTTCTAGTCGAGAAATCGTACAACACAATATTAGACGTGCAAAAACAGTAACGCTCGTTTTTAAAATGACATATTTATGTTAAAGCATAATTATTTTGGGAAACACATATTCACTTATTATTAAGAGACACTCATCCCACTTTCGTACAACAGAGACTGTATTAGACATATATAATGCACGATGTAATAATTCAAAAACTATAATTTTCATCTATATCTATAGTCATCAATTATATCTTTGGAAGTAATAGGTCAATGGAAAAGTCCCCGGCCTGATAGATGGCGCTACTAGAATTAAATCCATATTTTTTTAAGTTAACCCTAACCCCCAAAAGATGCGTGTTTAAATTTGACAGCTGTCGGATCATTAGTTTGTGAATTATAGCATTTTGAGTGAAGCAACTTTTGTTATTGTGAAAAAAATGGATAAAAAGGAATTTCGCGTTAAGAAGATATTGCCTTTTGAAGGGAAAAAATACAGGTGAAGCAAAAATTTGGCTTAATACCGAGTTTCCGGACACTGTTCCAGGAAAATCAACCATCAAGGATGGGTATGCTAAGTTTAGAGGTGATAAAATGAGCACCGAAGACGGTGAACGCAGTGGACGCAAAAAAGAGGTTGTTACCGAAGAAAACATTTAAAAAATCCACAAAATAATTTTGAATGACCTTAAATTGAATTTGAATGAAATAGCAGACACTTTAAAGATATCAACTGAACCATCAACAGCGACTATTACATAGCGTTATTGGACCGTTTGATGGACGAAATCGCCTAACGGCCGCATTTGAAGAAAGAGAAAGTGCTGCTTCACAAAGACAATGCACCGTGTCACAAGTCAGTGAAAATGATGGCAAAAATCCATGAATTGGTCTTCGAATTGCTTCCTCATCCACGTATTCTCCAGATCTGGCCTCCAGCGACAATTTCCTGTTCTCAGATCTGAAAAGAATGCTCGCTGGGAAGAATTTTTCGTCGAATGAAGAGGTGATCACCGAAACTGAGGCCTATTTTGAAGCAAAGGACTAAACCACAAAAATAGCATTGAAAAGTTGAAGGAAAAAGGAGGGTCGCTGTAATCAGTGTATCACCCTTGAAGGGAATTATGTCGAATAAAAAAACTAATTTCGCCAAAAAAATGTGTTTTACTATGGTAGGTCGGGGACTTCTCAGTTTAATTGTATATTTATTTTGTGTAATAATAAAGTACACAATACTAACATCAAAAAGTTACAAAACATGTGTCATTTCAACAGAATTCTACTTGTTCAATTGTAGCCAACATTAGACAGTGCTTTAAATAAAATTTCTAAGATCTAGATCTAGAGGAAGATCTAGTTATTAAAAACATTGACCCATTTTTACTACTTGTAGCACAATATTTCTGGATATATTTTCACCTTGTTTGTGTTTTAATTTCTGTTATTCCTTAGCCATTTGTTTTTAATATACATCCATTAAATTATTTAGAATTGTTTTTTTTTATTTTATATTGAAAAAGTGCTATATTATTTTTTATTGTCTATTGTTAGCCACTAGCTTTTAATCTCTATCGAACAACATTTAGTAGCACTTAATTTGAGTGATTAAATTAATTAGCACCCATTACAAACAATAAAAATTAATAGAGACAATGCCTGATGAATCGAAACCAGCAGGATAAATGTTAGACTTGACAGTTAAGCGACTGATATTCGAATATATATGTAAATATATAAATTAAAGGGTCAACCAGACCAAGCAAATAAGACCAAATTAATTTCCCTAGCAGTCGTATCGTTTCTTCAGAGAACAGCAGAGCGATTAACAAGGTATGAAGGAAACACAACATCACAGTAAATTATCTTTATCGTATCGTAAAATATAGCTTATTATATAATTATCTTAAATTATCTTTAAGTAACAGTCTATTGCTTCGCAAATAGATAATTTGGACCCCTTTAGGCATACGGAATCCAATTATGGGATATTTGATATTTAACAAATCTATTCAACGGTTCCAAATTAGTAATAACAGCGAAGTGCATAGTCCAGAATATTTCCTACCATCCGATCTGATCAATGGACAGATATATAATTTAGAGCAAGATTTAGAATAACATATTTTACGTAGGAGACCACTTACTGAAGTGATCGTCTACATGTCATGTATTATATATAATAATTATCCTAAGAAATAGTTATTGCCCATTGGGCACATTATTGGGCCAATAAGGGTAGGAATAAATTAGCCTTGTTTACCTTATATACATTAAAAGTGTCCATTAGCGAATCGAAACAGGAATATACCGCATTCATCGTGCTGACCAACTCCATGGCGTCCTCCACCGTCGATGAGTTGAATCCCACCAGCTCGCAAAACATCACAGTAACCGCATCGAAATTCTGAAAAAGAAAAGTTTGTTAATCGCTCAAAAAAAAAATTAAAATCGATGATCCTACTTGACAGGTACTCAGTGGGCTGTCACCGGATCTAAGTCTGTCAGCTACAGGTTTCGGTATCATGGAGTAGAGTAATTCGTCGCCTCTCGTCTTCCATATCTCCAACAAACTTAAGTTGTTTTCCAGCTCACTGGCTCTTTGTTCCGCTTTATCGAACATCAGTTCTAATCTGGAATAATGTGTTGTAAATTCATGTTGTAAAGCCAAGCATATTTTTCCAAATAATTTTTATTCAACAAGGCATCCACCACCATTTTTTGAATACGAAATGGTACTTTCTTAGAACTTTAGGAACAAACTTGTCCTTTTCGAATTCTTTAATGGAGCCAGAAAGTTAGACAAAGATAATAATAAATAATAAAACCTCTAAAAGTACAATTGATCACAATATTTTTTGACAGAACAGAAAACAGAATATTTAACAGTTAACAGAATAAAAAATACTGCAACTGCTTTGACATTCTTACAGAAGAGCTCTCTATTATAAAGGCCCTAAATACCAGATGTATCAGTAATAGTTTTTTTTTCGTTAAAGATTACACATTAATTACAATGTATATTCAACACGTATTTCAAATTATTATTGATATTATTAGCCATTTGATTATATACATTTTGCCCATCTCTCAAGCAAATGATCTCAACAAATTTATTTAATTTCTCCTGTGGTCTAAACCATTCATCGAGACATTTTTTTAACTTCTTTGAAGCCGACAGAGTGCTGATCTGCAAATATGTGCCCCACCGACGCGTAAAGATGGTAGTCGGATGGATCCAAGTCTGGAGAGTAGGGCCGGTTCCCATCCAAGCAATTTCAACACTTATTTCGATGAACATTTTTCGATCAATACCCAATTCAAATTGATCATCTGATGTCCATGCGATATTAAATGTTTCTCCAGGTTTCAACAATTCATAATATGTGATCTGGTCTCATCAGACACATAACATGGTCTTGTAACAAGAGCTAGTTGGCCTTGCAGTCGATAGACTAGCTTGGGGTTTTTTAAATAAATCAATTTTTCTTCAAAATTTCACTGATGATGTTTCAATTTTCGTGTCACTCACTTCATGTAGCATCCATCTTCCCATCGCTTATAATAGTACACAAATTGTGACTTAGCTCTACTACTGTTATTTTAACGGAACATAATTAAGCGTCTTGAGGGAAATATATGTTATGTAAAGTAAAATGGCAGTAAATGCTTAGGTCAGTTTTTGGTTGCTACTGACTCGTTGCTAAAGGTCTGAATACGTACAAAGGCATAATTTCGATAAAGCAATGACTTATAAAGGGAAAGATAAAACTATACATGAAGATGACAGAATGTGATTATGCTGAAATGTCGTCATGACTGGAACTGTACTCTTAAGGGCCAGACGCAGATGAAACCCCAAAGAAACTCCATGACATATGTAATATATTGAAATGTATTTCAGCAAACTACAATTGAGGAAACGTAGATAATTTTTCACGCATCCCCTATATAGAAACGAACTCTCCCCCTACCCTCAAGTCAACCTTTAATTTTGACCCTACAACCGTTTACTTTTTGTTTATGGACTTTCAAACTCTTCTGTGAATTATTTCTTAGGGTTTCTCGAGAATACTTGAAAGCTAGTTGAGGATTTTCCCTCTGTTTACCGGTTTTTTATATATACACCCTGATAAAGACTGATAAGATCGTTATTCGTTTATGTTTGGGTTTTTTTAGTAGCTATTTTACCGCCCTCGGAAGCTCGATAATTTGATTGAATAGAAATTCCATCTCCTGAAGTTTCATATAATTTTTTGCAGCTTTTGAAATAGGTTCTTTGTTGTTCCTAGTTTTAAAACTTCCATTATTTGTATTTGAAATCATTTACTCCAAGTAAATATATGCGTTGATAATTTCTATCCACCTAAAAATTACGAATTTGATATATCACACTGTGTTATTTTCTTACACTTATATTGTACCTTTCAAAACAACTTCCCATAAATACAATACATTCATGCCAACTCTTTTTCTAGTATTTGATGAAAGAACCAGAATCTGTTGGGGTAATCGAAAGAATTTTAAAGGCACGTACAAAATTTTTACATATTATTTATCTAAAATAATCAGATATTTATGTAATGTTATTGTAAGTCATTGGCTGCAAAAACCATTCAGTGCCAAACCATACCAAAATAATAATATAATTTTGTGACATATACAAAAAATTAAAACTGTTTGGGTTCGGTACCGACTTCAAAGTAGTCAGTTCATAGTAGTTAAAATAATATTGTAAATAGAATGAAAGGTTTAGGTAGGTATTAGACTAAATTGTATATATATAGGATATAAAATACGTGTAGTAGATAGGTTAAATAAGGTTTTTGTTTATTTTTATTTAATTATTACAACGATTATTACGTACATATTTTATTTTAAAATGTGTTTTTTTGTGTTCAAAATCTAAGTTTGACTATTTTTTAATTTTTAGTGAGTTCCTTATTTATTTTTTGACACTGGTTGAATTTATTTGTTAAAAATATTTTATTAACCACAATATTAGAATGCTTATACTCTAAACTCTTCGATTATAAGATAATTACAAGATAAGATACATTCAGTCTGCCACTTCTCCCATGTTTTTCTACATTTTTCATGGAACGATTTGTTTTTACACTCCATTTAAACTTTAACTGTGGAAATTATTTCTTCATTTGGGGTTCTTTTCATTATTTCTTCATGACTATACAGTGGGTTGCAAAGCAGTTCGAAGCGTAGTTCGTTACAATGTAAATATATACCAAGGAGGACCTTACTTAGTCTCTATAGTAATAATGTTCATTTATTAATTAACACTGCTTTTTTTCTGTTAAATACACTACACTACAAGATCAAATGGTTTTATTCAGTCCGTGCTGAGAAACTTGCTGAGATTTTATCCAAGAATTGCATTACTTTATTATTAACATTAAAATGGAGTCTGCCCTCAGGACTCAAATCCTCAATAATAATGGCACTCAAATAATACGCTTAAAATAAGCTTCCTGTTCCAAGTCCCCATATCAAACTTTCTGAAAAGATTGGACTACATCTAAGAATAAGCTGAGCAGACTTTTTTATCTTGGATTTTGTCATTTTAAGATTACTACTACTAAATTAGGTTTAGGAAGATTATCAGATGAGAGTCATCCGTATGTCAGATGTCAGAAAACAGAACAAATGAAAACATATTTTTGATCCCTTTTCGCATTTATAATTAGAAAATTATAAAATACTATATGTTATAGTAACAGTAATCCTTGAACTCATAGGTTTTTTTGTAAAAAATTCTTTGCTACCTGAGAAAGAAGGAAACAGGCATGAGAAAAATTGCCCTGTCAGTGGTAATGCAGACAAGATAAAAGCGAATATCCAAAATGGACCAAAATCCTATTACTTTCGCCGAAACGTGGATAAGAATTTAGGCAAAAATAAACACCGTTAGCTGGAAATTAATGAACTTATTTTTAAAAGGATATAAATATTCATGAAACAGATCCAATATTTTGTAAGTAACTGAATCTAATTAAATAAATGTTAAAAATACAATAATATAGAACCATTAGAGTGAAACTCACTTTTCAAATATTGAGAGTACAGTTTCTTTTTAATAATTGATAACCTAATAATTTCTAATAATTTATTATAATTAATCGATAATAATTACAATAAAACAACGGTGTGGTATTAAATTATTTATGTTAGATGCTTGTAAGGTCATTATTCCTAATTCCTTGTAACTGTCTAGTAATTGACTACTCGCCTGAAAATTTCAATTTATCTGATTATCTAGAGTACTGGGATTTCTGAATGATAAATTACTGAGTGATTGGCTAAAATAAAAACAGATTTGTATGACATAAGTAATTATTTATTTGCTAATCTTATATATTCTTTTATATAGGGTAAGTGTTTATTATATCTAGAGTTCATTATGTTTTAATATAATACTAGCGACCCGCCCCGGCTTCGCACGGGTGCAATGCTGATACTAAATTAAATACACTACAGAAAAAATATGAACGTTGTATATAAAAACATAGCGGCCCGCTCCGACTTTGCACGGGCATAAAATATATATGCCTATGTCACTCAATGAAAACATGATTAAAATCGATCCAGTATTTTTGGTTCATTCATTACTGCCCTTGGCCTGCACGCATTAAATTTGGAGTAAAACAATTCCTCTTCCCCTATACTTACTATGAAGATTTCCTGCTATCTTTGGAATATCTAAATTCATACAATTTTTATTACATTACACATTTTTAAACGAAAATGTTAAATTTGTAATATCTCCGAAAATATTTGTTTAATTTACATACTGTAAGGAACCATATTGATCTATATTAATTGCACACTGTATTTAAGGTACTTGATTCGATAAGGATTAATGTCGTATTGCTTAAAATAGCTTCGTAAATAAGCCATTTTCTCACGTAAAAAGTAAACAATAAAAATGGTTAATGTGGGTTATCCCTAAAAGATAAACATATACCATCGCGGACTTTTTTATGGTGTACAATACTGTAGTACATTAATTTGATCTAACTCGTAGGGTTAGGCAGCGTTTTTGCTAATTGCTAAATAAGCCTAAAAAAATAGGTTAATTTACGACATCACGTTAGAAACCTCTAAAATTAGCAATGTTGCCTTAGTATATTATGCATGTATTATACATATAAACCTTCCTCTTGAATCACTCTATCTGTTGAAAAAAACCGCATCAAAATCCGTTGCGTAGTTTTAAAGATTTAAGCGCACATAGGGATATAGGGACAGAAAAGGCGACTTTGTTTTATACTATGTAGTGATAATTAATAAATATAATGTTTTTATGGCTGTTTGGAATTTATCTTATGTCTCTTTGTCACCTGTTAGATCTCGTGTTAGATCTTAATACATTGTTAAACCTGCCTTTATTTTCCGTTGTTTGCCAATTTTGCCAGGTATTTACTTAACATTTTGTTTAACATTTGATAACGATCTAATCTGCTAATATGTGTTTTAAGTGATTCTTAGTAAAATGTTATATTTTTTTTAATAATTATATTGCATTATATGCGACAAAAAGTATTATAGAGAAATACATATACCAAATTTATCGACAAGAGCAAACTAAACGTTGAGAATAGTGAAGTTTTGCTATTTCTGCCTGATACCTATTGTCTGTGTCTCAAAAAAAAAACGAAGAATCAAGTTGCCAGAAGGGGGTGTTTGGTCCAAACTTCAGAACCACCACGAAGAACCCAAAGGAACAGCAACAAGAATAAACAAGATTATCATCAACAGCAAAGTAGAGTATAACTTGTATATAATAGTAGCAGCACAAAAAGCGCACTGTTTGTACTACTTGTATAAATCAGAATAAGTAAATATCCGCATATTCAGTATTATTTTTAGTTTAATTAGCTTAAGAAAGTGCAATATTTTTTATAAAATGAATGCATTTTATGGAATGAACACTTATATAACATAAATAAACAGCACTTGAAGAGTTCTTATTCGGTGTTATTGGTGATTTAGAGTTCGGCTAATCGCGAAATGAAAGTTCGTGGTTACGATTTGATAGTGTTGGAATAGTTTTTATGAATATATGTGATTTTTGCTACACTACTGTTCACAAACGATAGTCCTTAAGGAAAATGTTAATTGACCAAGCCATGAGATACAGTCAACATTAACCGATAATGTATTTAATACAAAACTATGTTGAGGAAAATAGATTACAGCCTATATTAGTATTAAATTTTTAGGAACGAAGGAAAAACGGTCGCTTTTTTCTGTGAACGCATCAACGACTTCTTCAGGCACCAAAAATCCTTGAACATGCAAATTATTCTTGATATGAATAAACAAGTCATTTAACGACAAATAGGTGGTTGTTTCAGCCGATGTAAGAGCTTGAATTATTAACAGTACCTCTAGTAAACAAATGTTTGTGTACCAGAATTGACCGTTATACATTATTGTAATGGCACGGTTACCACATGTTTAGTTATTTCGAAGAAACAGGCGATCATTTACCTCGAAGTGCTTCGCGCACGAATCAATAGTCGGATTGGCTCGTTTTAGAAGACCCATACAGTGAATTGTTGTTTTATTTGAGACTCATACGCGTAGATACAAGATTCGTCACCTGTGTAGATGTTAAGCACAGTTTTTCATTCACCGTGATTTTATTTCTTGCCATATATTTGTTTACATCTCAATGTTGATGCAATATCTTATTGGTGCTCGTCATACTGATGTTCAAGGATGAATAATTCTCACCCTAAGTTACATGACGGGGTTGCAATATCATTTCGCGCATAGCGTCAATGTTTACTGGCACATCAATTTATTTTGGTCGAAATTCACGATTTTCCATGCCCTGAGCGAACTGCAGCCCTGATTAAATTCGTTATATCGAAGTTTCCACGTTAATTTTGCATTGAGGCGAAATAATAAAAACTTAATTATATCACTTAATGGATGCCCGATATCTCAAGCAGATTCAGCTAAATACCTTAGAATCCAGCTTGACGGTAGATTAAATTGGAAGCATCACGTTAGACAAAAAGCAAAACACATTAGAACCAAAATAAAACAACTATACTGGTTAGTCGGAAGATACTCTCAGCTTGATCTAAAATCAAAGAGGTCTACAATACAATTATAAAGCCAATTTGGACTTATGGGGTGCAAATATGGGGTTGCATTAAAAATTCAAATCAACTAGCCATACAAGGCTGTCAAAACAAGGTTCTTAGATTGATTACCAATGCCTATCGTTATGTAACCAACGAAGAACTGCACGATGACCTGGAAATCAAATGGATTTGCGAAGTTATATAAGATTTCGCCTTGAAACACGAAAGAATATTACTAAATCATACTAACTGCTGGACCGCCCGCAGGATGTCGGAAGATTGAAGCGAACAAAACCATACGAACTTATATAAAGTGTATACATTTAGTGTAAACTATAGCTATAAGTTAATAATTAATAAATAATTATAATTTTATAATTGAGGAATACTTACTGATGTATTTTCTCGCATTCGTCTTGCTTGTTAATTAATCCAAGTACATAGGAAAAGTAGTAATAAATTAATTGTAAATTAAGATTGTACTAAGCGTATCTAATAAACATGTTAAAAAAAATCGAAGTTTTACAGTAAATAAGAATGTGGATTCATCGCCAAAAGTCGAATCAAATTGATCAATAATCTCCCGTTTTGGCAATTCGCGTCATAAGTCAAAAGACAAGGGAAAGACTGACTTTCAAGTCACCGTAAACAACACGTTATACTCAAATGATCAAACTTTCTGCAATGGTTATGGCTGCGGAGATCAAACTACCAATTGGAAACGGCAGATGGAGCGTGACAACGCTTAGTATTGCCAAGGCTTAAAATATAAATAGTAACCCTCATAGGAAACAAATAGTCCCTCATCATAGCCGCCCTCACTTTTTTTCAATCAAAATAATAACTATAAAATTTGACCTCCAAAGAGCAAACCATCGTAAAAATCTTATCGCCCGTCATGTACCAAGACCGAGATAATATATTTTATTGGAGCTATATAACGGGACCATTAAAGGCCAACCCTTCATTATCCTCCCCCTATTTTATTAATTAATTAGAGTAATAAATCCCGGCCGGAGAATCGTTTAAATTTTCCTATTTCGGTCCGGATTGCCGCCACCGTCGGAAAATGAAACGCCACGACGGATCGTGGTTTATCCCGGCCGCTTCCCGAACCGAACGAACGACGCCGTAAACCAAAAACCTGGGACGATTTGCGATTTTTCTCCATCTCAGCCGGTGCCACCGAGTCCGGAAGTCCGCAAACTCCGAGGATGACAGTTTGTATCGGCACGCATAACGGCCTAGGATCGGGATCAGAATCGAGATGCCGTCGGCGAAGCATCGGAACTTTAATTGGAACATTCCTGAAGCGAATGCCTTCATTTTAATAACGCGCGTGTAATAGTTGCTCATTTATCAAACGCTAAAAGTAATGACCAACGTGTCTGAAGAACTACACCGATAAATATTGCATCGACATTAGCCTATTGGGTGAAATTAGAGATGAAAGTTCAAGATAGTTATTAGATATTTTTTACTTTTTAAAAACGACTTTTTTCATATCTTCAGCGTTTCGAAACCATGTCTGGATAAACTCTGGGTGCGGCGGAACTTTCCATTCCAGCTAACAGGTCGATTGAAAAGTCCCCGGCCTACCATAGTAAAACACATTTTTTTTGGAAAAATTTGCTTTTTTTATACAACATAATTCCCTTTAAGAGTGATATACTGATTATAGCGACTCTCCAACTTTTCTATACCATGTTTATAGTACGATTTGTACGTTGCTTCAAATTAGGCCTCAGTTTCGGCGATCACCTCTTCATTCGACGAAAATTTCTTCCCAGTAAGCATTCTCTTGAGATCTGAGAACAGGAAATAAACGCTGGGGGCCTCATCTGGAGAATACGTTGGATGAGGAAGCAATTCGAAGCCCAATTCATGGATTTTTGCCATCGTTTTCACTGACTTCTGACACGGTGCATTGTCTTGGTGAAGCAGCACTTTCTTTTTCTTCAAATGCGGCCGTTTTTCGACGATTTCGTCCTTCAAACGGTCCAATAACGCTATGCAATAGTCGCTATTGATGGCCCTTCCTTTTTCAAGGTAGTCAATGAAAATTGTTCCGTGCGCATCCCAAAATACAGACGCTATAACCTTGCCAGCCGACTGTTGCATTTTCCCACGCTTTGGAGCGAGTTCATCGTGTGCAGTCCACTCGGATGACTGTCGATTGGACTTCGAAGTGAAATGATGGAGCCATGTTTCATCCATTGTCAGATATCGACGCAAAAACTCGGGTTTATTAGGCTTGACCATCTTCAAACACTGCTCCGAATCATCAACTAGACGTTGTTTTTGGTCAAAAGTGAGCTCGCACGACACCCATTTTGCGCAGAGCTTTCTCATGCCCAAATATTCGTGAATGACATGATGTACACGTTCAGTTGATATATTTAGGGTGTCTACTATTTCATTCAATTTTAGTTTGTGGTCATTCAAAATCATTTCACGCGAAATTCCTTTTTATCAATTTCTTTCAGAATAACAAAAGTTGCTTCACTCAGAATGCTATAATTCACAAACTAATGGTCCGAGAGCTGTCAAATTTATACACGTATCTTTTGAGGGTTAGGGCTAACTAAAAACATATGGATTTAATTCTAGTAGCGCCATCTATGTGCCAGGCCGGGGACTTTTCAATTGAATTGTTACAGCAATTCCAATCCTTCACAGCTCTTGCAGCGTACGACCGAACATTGTCATATCAGAAAGTGTTTATACTTTATATCTGCTACTGGCTATTGCTGGTCTTTTTTGTCGCACAACATGTTGTTCGATTTGTTGAATTGCCATTGGTAGACAACTGCAGTAGCAGTTTATTTCGGTTCTAGCAGCCCGTAATAATCTACACCTTCCTCATTTCATCATATATGCAACTAAATGTAATGGCCATAAATATTCTGCTTCGGTGTCGATATTGATATCGCTTGAAATTGTTGTAGTAGATCCACTTTTTATCGCTAATGACAATTCGCCACAGAAAAATATTTTTCTTTGCATTCATGCCCCTACTTTTAGATACCTCTATCTGCTTTTAACTGCTAAATTGTCTGGAAGTTATTTAATATTTTGATATATGTTTTCATTCAACAAATTTTACACTTTACTGTGAACTTTTTTGGTCATCCGGACCGGTCTCCATCAGTGATATCAAAATCACGACTTCTAACTGGTTAAAACTAAAACCCACAGTTGGAATATAAAGGAGCATTATCGCCATAAACCATAAGTATTTGATGAGCTCCAATAATATTTTTCTTAAAATCAAGCAACAAACGTGTGTATGCATCGAATAACTCAATGATACTAAATGGAAAAACGTTATTTTATATAGAGAAATGTCAAAACCATCGAGTTTATCAGTTAACTTTGGTTATTTAAATGTTGTTTATATTGATATTGTGCATTATCACCAATAGATATCGCTAAGCACCTAATATTTAAACCCAACTGCAGTAAGTTTTCAGAAATTTGACTGAAATCAAAACCTCAACACATCTACACTTTTCAAAACAATAAAACAATTACTCATGTAGTAATTAAACATTGCCATATCAAAAAGAAACCAATCACCATTGATATGCTCCGTTGATATTGCATGCAACACCGATGGTGTCATTCACTAACACTCAATAACTAAACAAAATGAATTAAAGTTATTTGCCTATCTATCACACTAACCAGATCTTCCATCATGTCTGTTCATAGATGTGAATCGTTGACCCTAAATAAAATATAGAGAGAGTCTTAAAAGAAGAATAGTTGGACTTTATTCAAAAAACCAAATATCTACAAAGTATCTACAGTATTTTTGACTTGTCTGATATATTTGTTTTATCTCCTGGTAGATTCCATTCTATATTTAGGCAACAGTTCGAGGAATCGTTTTATCTGAATTATTGGTAATATAAAAACTTCTCGATTCTGTTCGACATACCTATTTGATCAAGAAATTATAAAATTCAAGAATCATAGTATTGTTCGTTATATATTTCTTCTGCCAGGTCACGGCTTCATCAAGATAATTTATTTGAGTGCTAGGCATCTTTTACTTGAAGCTATCTGTTTCTACGTACTGGATCTTATACAGTAATGATTTTCGCGAGATTCTAATTAAAAATTGAACACAGACCATTTAGCAACCCCCGTATTTACCTATTCCTTAACTCAAAAACTGCTTTGAATAATCGTTTTTGTCCTGTTTAAGATATTAACACCGAATCGTACTTCAAAGAGCAAAATAAATAAAATATTTGCTCTTAATTTCAAGAATAGTACTAATCAGAGTATAGAATACAACGAGAATACCCTCTAAAAATCCTTCAGACTAGGAGTTAGTTAAAAGTTCTACGTGTTAAATGGATTACCCCTTTACCCTAACCAAGACTTAAGCGAGAAACTTTTATTGACAATCAATTTTATTCCCGGGGGAACTGACCCAATAATCCCGTAACCAAAACCGAGTTCCATCGAAATATATCGTTTAACAAATTTTGAAATTATCCAAGTTTAAGCTAAAAACAATATCCGTGATATTTATACTATTTCAAATAATTCTTTAAGTATTTTTGGAAGTGTCTTAATTGATGAAAATGATTGATGTAATACAATTATCTTATATCGGATAAGTTTGTCAATCAAATTATATCAAATGATAGCGTACCAACTATATACATGGTGTATCCATTACTTAAAATAATACTTTTATTTGTTTTCGGCACTTTTATTGCAATGTGCTGAGGCCTATTGGAGAGAACCTATGTATCTCGTATAGTTTTTTAAACAGACATGGCGTTCAATAAGAAGCTAAAAGCAATTTGGTCGATCTGGTGTTCGCTAATGGTATTCCATCGTTCTTTGATTATTTATTCCACTCTTCGATATCACTCTTGTAGATGGCTCATCTTTAATTTTCCTTATATGGCTTTCGTTTATCTACTGTTACTATGTCTTATGTCCCACCAACAACTCACCAACGAATGTGTAATTGAAATTCTAAGAAGCTATTTTATAATTGTCAACATTAATTTTAACTCTTGATGCACAAATTAACTTATTGCCTACAATATTCGGTTAGTGCTGTGTTAAGAAATTACTACGTTTACTAAAGAAACCTGAAATGAATCAAAAGTTTATACCACTAAAATTTACAGAAAAATGTTGTAACCTCTAGAATTACTTTTAGTACAATGATATACTATGTCTCTAGAACCATATCAATTATTATCAGATCTTAAGCAAGAACATTTTTTTCTTAGCTGTTCCCTGTTCACTAGACATCAAATTAAATCAAAATCGATATTCTAAATGTCTCGTAAACAAAGAGGACAATAGGTCGGGTTTTTCTTTCACAGCTGTATATATCTCCCGATAAAGCAGAGACATTAATTTGTTCTATCTACAAAAAATGTAAAATATAGTTTCACGTGATTATGCTATTCTTAATCGTTCTTTATCTAAACTTGCCATAACTCTTTAATTCCAACAATACGAGCATAACCGAAACTACCACAAAATCTTAAATTACCCCACTTAAAATGAAATAGCCTGCTGGCTGTACAATGTTGCCAGATTTTGATTTCAGAAATTACGCGTCCGTAGTTGATTTATGTACGACAGAAACGACGAATAATCGAGTTGGAGCTGGCAGCGCGTCGGCCAGAGCTTAAAATATTAGTTTTTATATTTTATGTCGCTCAACTATATTCTTAGATGTGGCACAAGCCTTCAATAAGGTTTGGCATGAAGGCCTTGTTCATAAACTAGAGAAAATGTTACCAAAACAACACACCAGACTACTAAAATCGTACATTACAGCCAGAATGTTTAGAGTTAAACAAGAAGAAGCTTACTCTACAATTAAAGAAGCTAAAGCAGGTGTACAAGGACGTGTACTGGTGTCAATGCTTTATCTAAACTACACTTGCGATATACCACAAATTAGGAGAATATTACGATGGTTACATTTGTTGATCACACTGCGATTATAGCTGTCGGAGACAATAGTGAAGAAGTCACACGAAAATTAAAACAGGCAAGTGACAATATAAATAATTGGACACAAGCTTGGAAAATAAAAATTAACCAAAGTAAATCTAAAGCACCAATAACATTAAATAATACTATCATTCCATATAGCAACAACGCTAAATATTTCGGAATAAATCTTGATGTAAAACTTCGCTGGAAGGGTCATATAAAGGAGAAAAGAAAAGAACTGGAAATGAAACTTGGGAAAATGTACTGGTTAATTGGAAGAAAATCCCAATTATCAATACATAATATATGGACATACCGAGTTCAATTAGAGTATTAAGAGTAACATAAACAAAATATACATTTTTCAGAACAAAGCCTGCATTGTGGGCGCACCCAAATACTACAGGACTGATTACCTACATCGAGACCTTCAGATACCCACAGTCGGTCAAGAAATCAAGAGAATCGCAAGGGGGCATGAGGAAAGACTTCATTCTCATGATAATATTGAAGTATTGCAACTTTTGGATACTACCAAAGCATGACATAGACGCAAAAGAATCAAACCATCTGATCTTGTGTAGTGGTATGTAGTGAGATGCATTTAATAAAACATATAGCAGTGACATGTATAAACATTATTTCACCAGATACTAAGCTAGGGCCGATAAGAGTTATATACCTAGATTTAAGTTCTCATAAAGACAAATTGTAGTTTAGTCAAAAACGAATATATGTCGGCGACCTTACGTTATTAGAATTGATTTATTATACGCATATTAGACAAAAAGTTTGAGCCTAAAAATTATTTTCTACTAATTTCACGCCTCCAGGTGCCTCCGTTTTCCTCAAAAAGGGAGGCAATATTTTCTCTAAGCCCATTAACATATAGATAATTCAACCTTTTCATCTATTCATTGTATATGACTACTAAAAATAAAACGACTTCCTTAAAGGATTACCTTCTAAAATTATGTTAAGGCTCTAAGATAATGATTCATGGTAAAGCCAGTACGAAACGAGCCAAACCGAATGATTTCCTTTCTATATGTTACGTATGTCTGCGTGTGACCGCGATATAAAATACCTACTTCGAGTTGTTCTGCCATCCTGCAAGAACCATTTCCTTCCCTAATCCGTGGGGGTTCATATCGTTCAGGTACAGCCCCTGGTCCGGCAGCTCACCAATATCGTTTACCCTAAAATAAGAAAAAAATAACCTTTCATGTGGAAAAGGATGGAGAAGTACGGGCGAGTCCTAACGACCCACAAAGGATCTTATCGGTTTCTTGTTACTTCACCATCTGTTCCCATTCGAAAACTTTCAAGTCGGTTTTTTAACACGAGAGCGAAAATGTAATCCACGTTTTTTCGATTTCCTACTACATTATATCAAATTCGAACTTCTTATTAACACTGTACTTTAAATATAACAATAAAAAAACATTAATTTCTAAGCCACAAGGGATAGAGAAAATTATATAAACACCATGGAATGTGTAGTACATCTTGTTCCATTTTAACAACACTGTTACCGAGTAAACAATGCGATGCGTATATATTGCTCAGTTTCTATTATACGAGTTGTTCTACGATGGTTAAAAGAAGCGATCGGTGAAATGTGTGATCTCTCAGATTTCGAAAGGTGCCATGTCGTTAGTGCTCGGTTAACAGAAATGTCTATGACGAAAACAGCTGAATTGATTGAAACTGAAAGTATTGTAACCAAACATCACAAAACTGTGAAACATGTGATGTGGCCCGATGAATCAGCTTTTACAGTCTGTGTCCTTGCCGGGTGTATGAATGGAGAACCGCAAAAGAAGCTTATGACGGAGGATTGCCTGCTTCCTACAGTCAAGCATGGGATTCCGTTATTAGTTGAGCGGCAATATCATGATTTCAGCTGACCTTATCATTCACATCACTGGCCAAGATGATTTCATACCCATATACACGGCCAAAAAGATTGAGTCTTGTAATTAAAGAGTATCGGGACATCAGTTATGGTTAGCACTGTAGACCAAAGTATAAATCCAATAACACTGAAGCTGTTAGCGGATGTTTTGGTACAGGAATGGAGAACATTTCATTGGAGATTATATAGAGAATCTATTCCGTGAAGAACTGCAGCTAGTTTAAATGCCAGGGGTTAATATTATTTTGTCCATAACCTTACGTTTTCACATATTTTCTGTACTAATTAGCTTAAGATTAATAGAAATAGAATATTAATACGTACACTGGACAACATAAGTATATAATGGCGATAATGTCGCTGAGATAATGCATCTGACCCTTGAGAAGAATATTTTTGAGACCGGGTTGACTGTCTCTCCTGATGGCGTAAGGCGATATACTTTTTCCATCGATTTCTATGGAATCGCTGGTGCTTTCGACGGCGGTTAAATGGCTCTGATCTTGGTCCTCTTCTTCGTTCTTCATCAGCTCTCCGCGCAGTACCTCCACTTCGAACATCACCGACTTTAAGTAAAAACACTGAAAATAAAATTAAACAGACTAGAATAAAGTTTCTCGGTGTATAGTTACTACAATGTTTTAGAGTTATTTAGCATCTTCTTATAACCAAATACGTCTGAACTATCCTGACTTTACTTGTCAGTAACTAGTTCAAAGATGCAAAGAGTCAAGCAAAAACTATAGAAGAAAATTGTTATGTTGGCTCTGAAATTTCACGTAATTTGTAGTAAGCTATATGAGATTCTACGAATATATATTAATGACATTTTGTGAATTTTATTAAATGAATTAGACTTGTTAATTTAGTTTATTTTAACAAAATAGTATTAGGTGCTTCCATATGATAATTTTTTCAGTTTAAAAAGTATTCATTGCGCAAAATTGATACCACATATATTAATAAATATATTTTCCATCATTTCCTACTATTTTTAATTCTTTCTAGCATGGCCATACAACGATTCTTCAATATTCGGAACCGTGTATTAGCGAAACCATGCATACATCTAAACAAGTACCAGTCAAAAGGCACTGTGCCAGGTGAGCACGGTATGGGCGGCAGGATTTTCCATTCGAATTGCTACAATGTATCCTTCGCAAATCTTGTAATGTGTAGTCGTACGTAACGCAAAAGAATGACTTTCCTTCTGTTATTCGCTACTGTTGGTGTTTTTTTATACCAATACGTCGTCCAACTGACGTCGATAAGCATATATAGCAACACTTTCATTGCGCTCGTATCTTGATATAGTCTGTTCAAAATTATTTTGTACATACGTCATCTAAATTTGTGACATCAAAACATCGCAATGTTGCCGTATCAACTCGGAGTTTTAGTTCAGTTTGGCTTTGACATACAACAAAATTCTAATCTAAATAAAATAATTGAACAAAAATATTATCAAATATAATTTATTTTAACTTTATAGTACATCTAAAAACTCCAGTTAATTATACAGCCACAATAACCTTTTATCACTATTGCTTTCAAAAATTTTGCATACGTCTGACAACCGGGCGACTTTGACAGGCTCATTCGTTTACGTATTGGAACTAATCAGACAGCAATGTGTCCCTTTTTAACTAGAATAAAATGAGTAGGAAAATATTGTCTGATTCTAAAACGAATTTACAAATTGCGGCAGTACATTAAACATCTTGATGACGTATGTACAAAAAAACTTTGAATAGACTATAAATCGGTTTTCTCTCATCAATTGCTAATCTATCTGAAAGTTCCTTGGGTGTTTGGGCTGAGTTGTTGTCTAGTAATTCTTGCAATCGTCATCTTTGAACTTTTTTGGCCCTCCTAGCCATTATTTAACATTGACATCAATATTACCGACAATTGGGATATGACGGAGTAACATCACCATAAATGTTTAAAGGTATTTGATAAGATTGTGTAACAGATTTCTTCAGATCGAACAATAAAATTAATGAATGTTAAAAGTACAATTTTGTCCGTTCAGACTCTATACTGAAGGGAAAACTGTTACACACAAGCACCCAATAATATATTAGGAAACATTGAATATTTTGACTATTAAGTTTGGTAAAGACCATTTGATTTGTAATCATTTTAAGAAATGCTGTTACAGGAATGAGGGACAAACAATTGATAGATATAAAAGAACAGAGCCATAAACAATGAATTATGTGCTATAAAATTAGGCTACTGTCATACAAGTTGCGGTAAAAGACTCAAATAAACTGAATTGGTGAACGAAAATTGTTTTCAATCATTTTATGACACTTACTTTTGTTATTTGTTATCTTTAGCATATACCCAAAGTTTAAGGTTATAATATTTTTGATGATTTAATTTTATATCATCAGGTGTTTTTAAAATATCGTTTAATCTATTAGTTCAGAGTCGCGGTGTTTTTCTGCCAATCTGTCATCAAATAAACAAAACTAAAATAAATACGAAGTTGGCCTATTGGTGTAAACATCAATATTCCGACAATGACATTGTCGAGGGTCAAACTATAATTACTCAAAACAGAAATATTGATACGAGTTTTCAGAATATTTATTTTAAATATCTCTAAAATAATTGCCAATCAAATAATATTCTACCTAAGAACATTATACTTAATAGCAATGTATATCTTCTTCAGACTGAAATTTTTCTCGTATTACATTATTACAGGGGGGTAAATATTTTTAGTCTCAAAAATATCTCTAAATCAAAATTTGGTAACTGAGGAAGATCTTTATATCTGTGATAAATCGACTTATATAACCTTGGTTATTTACATTTCAGCTCCTCTTTCATGGACAACTAAATTACAACTTTGTTCACATTCTTCATATTATTCAAGACAGTGCAAATAGAAATAACAATTAAATACATAAGTTCTATTTGTGATCCTATTATAGTACCACAAATTCCTATTACTAGAAATATCGCTTCTAATATTTCTTAAAATTAGAATGGTTAATTAAATGTTAAAAAGAAATAGAAAAATTCTAAGAGTTTTTGGAAGTTCATATCCGAAATATACCTGAGTAGAATATTTCTACAAGAATTCAATAAAACAGCTAGTCCTATTCTGGAAGAAAACAAAGCAGTTGTGAGAAAAGAGAATAAATAAACGAAGAATAAAGAAAAAACAGCCGAAAAAGAATAAGAAACGAGTTGAAAAGAAAATTAGAGAGATAGTAAGAAGGAAAATGTGGAAATATTGGAGCAGGCGAGCATGAGGTAGAAATCACAATAACAAGAATAATTATAAAACAAATGAAGCTGAAAAGAAGAAACAACGAAATAGTTCTAAACATAACGGAAGTAAAGTGCGAAAATAATGACTAATAGTTTTATCCGTAACTACTTAAGTAAGAACAATAGAAATACTAAACAGTAAAAAACGTTTAAAAGGAATGCAAAGAAGAATTAAGGAGCTAGCGAAAGAAACTAATAACAGGGATAGAAATTGGAAGAACTAGCAAGGGAGAGAAAGAATGGAGAATATAAAAAAGAAACAAAAGAAAATAAAATATTACAGTAAAAATTCAAAGGAATGAAAAATGGTGACAGAATGCACGGTGGCAAAAAAATCGAATGATAGAGTAGATCGAACAAAGGGCCAGGAGGATACTAATGGTACATATTAAAAAAAAACAAAGAAAAAGAGTGAATTTAAATACGAATAAAGCGAAAGGATGACAAAGAAGTGACATTGTCATCTATAAATTAAAACCATATGCATATGCGCCACACAGAACTCGATTTAACGTTAAACAGTTTGTCGAAGCGCCCTAAAGCTTTGCATTAATGAGTAAACTAATATGAAAATTTGCCGTTCTGAATTCAAAAGTATTCAAATTTTAACAATACATAAGCATAAATGCGACATAAAACTACCTTGCATCTAGAATATCCAGAAATTAACAAAAAATGATCGAATGATCTAAATATATAAACTCGTTGGAATTATTTTGCGTTTTCATAGAAATATTATTTGCTTAAATTAACATCCTATGGAATTCTGACAAACTCTCTGGTTATATATTACATTCTATATAGAAATTATTTTAAATTATTGGACAGTATTCTGCAAACTAATATATGAATATTTGAAAATAATTTAACTGAGGCTTTGAATTTCCGTCTGTTTAAACTCACCTTTAGGCTAATGGCTTCAGTATCACAACTTTGATATAAACCCTTAAATATTTAATCGGAGAATCTAATTCCGTATTAATTACTAAAACAGATTTCAATTTAATGAATACTCTTGGTCTGTTTGTATTAGGGAAGTACTCATATTCAATTTCCATAAAGTCAAACTTAAGTCGTGTGAACAGAACACACGTTGTTATCCAATTTAGAAAGAGTAATATATTTTTAAAAAGTATTTATTTACACTCCGAATATACAAACTCGTTGAAAATAGTACAATCTAGTCAGTCCAAAAATAATGACTAATAGTTTTATCCGTAACTACTTAAGTAAGAACAATAGAAATACTAAACAGTAAAAAACGTTTAAAAGGAATGCAAAGAAGAATTAAGGAGCTAGCGAAAGAAACTAATAACAGGGATAGAAATTGGAAGAACTAGCAAGGGAGAGAAAGAATGGAGAATATAAAAAAGAAACAAAAGAAAATAAAATATTACAGTAAAAATTCAAAGGAATGAAAAATGGTGACAGAATGCACGGTGGCAAAAAAATCGAATGATAGAGTAGATCGAACAAAGGGCCAGGAGGATACTAATGGTACATATTAAAAAAAAACAAAGAAAAAGAGTGAATTTAAATACGAATAAAGCGAAAGGATGACAAAGAAGTGAGGAAGGATGACGACAAGAGCGAATTAAAAAATAAATAAAATAAAAAATATAAAAAATAAAAACATAATTAAAGTTAGACCTAAAGGATCTAGGATCTAAAAGACCTAGGATCTATAAATATTTTTTAAAAACAATTATAACCCTTCATAGTATGTTAAACTATTCATTCAATTTAGATAATAATAAGTGAAAAAAGAAAACTAAAAAAATAAGAATAAAGTAGAATACGTAAAAATAAAATGAAAAGTTCTCGCAGAACACACATTAATTAAATTAATAAAACCCTAATAAATATCATCTTGCATATTTAAACGGTTAAAATTGCTTATTTGATACTGTTTATGAGGTAACAATGTTCCGAAAACAAGATTCGATTGACGGATCATGTTGCTGTCAGTTAAAATTTACCCCCAAGTCCAACCCTCATAACATAAATTGCCTTAATATTCCGTGATGGCATGAAGCTGAATAACAGCAGGAATTTCGACGGAAAAACCATCCAATTACGCATTATTAACTTAGAGTAATCTTATTTCCATTTAAAACAGACGCTTCATTACCGAGACCTTTACATTTATCTTGGGGAAAATTTTTATGCCAGCCGAAGAGGAACACAGAAAATGGCGCCTTAATTCACCTTCTTTTTTTTTTCGTTGTTTTCTCCAGGCGTATTCTCATTGTTTTGTCTCGTCAATTTCCCTTATTTCTTAGTTAAATCCGTTCTTAAATGGAACCTCCGCACAATTGCGGACATTCCTCTTTCGTAATTTCGTTTTAATTGCTGTAAATTAAATCTATTTTTTTCGTTATCTCTAAACTAACGAACTCGTTGGTATTTAATTTTAAAATTGAATATTTAAAAACTTATTAAATAATACTTGTATGTTAAAGCTTTGTATATAGTACATTTTAAACTCTATCTACATGAACTCGTTGATAAATTGCCGGGGTTTGTATTTTATAGAAATGGTCGTACATTTTGTCTTATTTATATATATATATATATATATATATATATATATATATATATATATATATATATATATATATATATATATATAAAAGGAATCATTCAGTGGTTTTCTAGGTGTCATGTATTTAGTAGTTATTAAACGTATTAATAAGAAATGCTTATATATATATAACAAAGCCTCGAAATCATATTCGAATCAATATGCTGACTCTAAATCAATCTTGTTAATATGTTTCCGTTATTTAAATTGTTAATAGAAGCTGTTTATTCCAAAATCAAAAAACATTATTAATTATTTCGCATATTTAATTTAATTTTTTTCAGTTTTCATCTTTCAAGGCACGAAGTTTAAATCAACGAGCTCTACAACTCTAGGTCGTTAGTATATTGTTTACATAAATTGGCCGACAACTGATGAAATATAGCAATGAGTTTTAAAAAAATTAAAATAAAAATAAAAATTATAAGCCCTAAACTCTAAATTGTTGATCTCGTTGATATATTCATTTTGTTGAATTTATATTATTATTAATTATGGGTAATTAGTGTGGGCACGTTAGATAATACGAAATATTAGAACCATAGCATCATTAATACCCCTTATTAATGGCTAGCAATTTATATACCTGAGTATAACATATAGAGATCACCTGAGAAGGTTATTACCCAGTTTGGTGTTACAGTTATTCCTGTCAATTTAGACAGTGAATCACCACCAATTATAAGAACTTTATTTTGTAAATATTAACTAATTAATAATTAATCTAATTGCTAGTAATTATTTTTCTGGTTACTGCAAATGAAATATTTATAAACGTTACCTCTAAACCAACGAACTCGTCGGTTTATTAATTTTATTTGTTTTTTTGCCGTTTTGTAATATTTAATAAATTTATACAACTAGGGGAGGTTTATTTGAAAAAGAAAGGAAACAATAAAAAAAACTTTCTCATTTCCTTCATTTCATTTCATTCATTTCTTCAATTCCGAGAAGCAACATGGCAACCAACTTATCGATCTATTTTTATATTTTTATTGAGTTAATATTTCAAAGGAAACAAGTAAATATCTATTTCATGTTAAGCGAGGGATAATGTTTCCCACAAACTAAAACAGACGCCAATATCACCCGAAATGATGTTAATAAAGGATCGTGTTTATGTCAGCTCTAATATATAGTATATCCTTCGAAAACGAACCCTTCTAATACAAATAAACCTGTTAATATAACTTAATACTGTACAGCGAAATTAGGCTTAAGTAAGCATCTAAATAATATCGTTGGCAGTATCTACGTTGAATTAATGAAACTTTAAAGGCATTTCGAACTCTTGGCGTCCGAACTCGTTGAAAAATTAACAACAAAAATCATTTCATATTTCAATATAGGGTCCCTAACGAGTTCGCATTGTGGAAGTCATTTTAAAGAAGGAAAGGAAACGTCGATGTCGAAATTTTTTATTATTACATCGGGTGGGATTTAGCGAAAAGCTTTCGGTCCCCTAAAATAAAAGCATCTCATTAGTTCAGGAAGGAATTAATTGCGAAAATATTAAATTATGTTATTTGTGATATTCTACATATAAATCCTTAAAATATAATTGATCTTATTACTATAGTGAATTTTCTAGGCATGACTACTTGATGTTTAATAAGTAAGTAGTTTAAAGTATATTATTTCTATATCACAGCTAGATTTTTTTTGACAAGATCTATTCGTATTGTTTGCGTCTGAGCAACGTTGTCGGATATAAATTAAATCCCTCTGCATGTGCGCCATCCTGAACCCGATTTAAACAGTTTGGCGAAGCACCCTGCTGCCTTGCATTAATGAGCAAACTAATATGAAAGTTTGCCTTTCCCGGCTCGGGAATATTTGAACTTTAACAATAAATGAGCACAGTGATAATAAATTCCAGATAAAACTGTCTAGTTGTTAGCTTTGCTTTTAGATTATCCCTAATATAACCGAATTTTTCCGGTTATTTATATTCTAAATATATGAACTCGTTGGAATTTTGATAATTTGAGTTTTTTTCATCTAGCACTGCTTTTAAATTTCCTTATTTACTTATCGAGTAGCCATGGAGTCGCTCGCTTAAAGAAACAAAATTATTGTGTTCAAATAAGTGAATATTTGAAGTCGCTAAGTAACAATATACCTTTAAAGGGTATCTGAGAACAATAGAAGCCAAAAACCAATCAAGTTATATATTATCTAGCAAAAGAAAATTCGAAAAATCGGTAGAAAAAAATTGCTATTATTTTTCTTTCCGTCTATAATCCGATCCCTATTATTCTAGGTTTGTCTTTAATGATACTGAAATATCTTTTTACATTCTAAATGTATAAACTCGTTGGAATTAATTAATAAAAGGAACTGTTAGTCTAATAAAATTAATTGCGGAAAATTGTTATTTGCAATACTCTACGCGTAGAAACTCGTTGAAATATATTTGAAACATTGATTTTCCTAATACAAATACCGTTTAATAAAGATAAATTGATTTCTGGAAGCAATTTTGAGTATATTAATTAAATACTTTATATTCTTATAGATGTAATCCCTGTGTATACATCATTTGGAACTCGATTAAATCAGTGTATAAAAACTCACTGCTGTTTTGCTCAAGTTTGCGACTCTGGGCTAGAAAATTAACAACCGCACAATAATAACAAAATTGAGTTATTGCAAATTTGGCTTTTGTATTTCCACGAAAATATCCGGAAATTATGAAGTAAATCGAATGTTCTAAACGTATGAACTCGTCAAATTTACATTATCTCAAAATTGATCTGGAGAGTTTGTTTTTATTTCTGTTATTTCCATCCGCACACCATTGTTATCTATAAATTAAAACCATATGCATATGCGTCACACAGAACTCGATTTAACGTTAAACAGTTTGTCGAAGCGCCCTAAAGCTTTGCATTAATGAGTAAACTAATATGCCGTTCTGAATCTACCTTGCATCTAGAATATCCAGAAATTAACAAAAAAAAATCGAATGCTCTAGATATATAAACTCGTTGGAATTATTTTGCGTTTTCATAGAAATATTATTTGCTTAAATTAACATCCTATGGAATTCTGACAAACTCTCTGGTTATATATTACATTCTATATAGAAATTATTTTAAATTATTGGACAGTATTCTGCAAACTAATATATGAATATTTGAAAATAATTTAACTGAGGCTTTGAATTTCCGTCTGTTTAAACTCACCTTTAGGCTAATGGCTTGTAATTAAAATTACGCCAGTATCACAACTTTGATATAAACCCTTAAATATTTAATCGGAGAATCTAATTCCGTATTAATTACTAAAACAGATTTCAATTTAATGAATACTCTTGGTCTGTTTGTATTAGGGAAGTACTCATATTCAATTTCCATAAAGTCAAACTTAAGTCGTGTGAACAGAACACACGTTGTTATCCAATTTAGAAAGAGTAATATATTTTTAAAAAGTATTTATTTACACTCCAAATATACAAACTCGTTGGAAATAGTACAATCTAGTCAGTCCAAACATATTTAATTCTAAAAATGTTAAAACATATTATTTGCAATAGTCTATATATAGAAACTTATTGTAATATAACATTTATAATGCACCCATTTTCGTTATATAACTACCGTTTAATAGATTATTATTTCTATTTAACACTAGAGAACACTATTTAACACTATTTTATCTAAGTCTTTGTTATATATTGTGGGCTATAAATTAAATCCCTCTGCATATACGTCATCTTGACTTTGGTTTAAAGTATTTAGCAAGGCAGCCCACTGCCTGCAATAATGAGTAAACTAATATGAAAGTTTCCCTTTCCTAGCTCTGGAATATTCTAACTTCAACAATAAATGGTGGTAATAAACCATTTTAAAGTTTGAGAATGCATCAAAAGTACGCCGAAATTATCACTGAAATTTAAGTCTCTAGATATGTGGACTCGTTGGAATTACAATATCAAAGTTTTGAGCTTTTAACAAGAGTATTGTGTTTCTTTTGGTCTAAAAATAATACTGAGCTGACAAATTGCTTTATTTTCTCCAATTAAGATCTTATGAGGTTCCAATAAAACTATATCTAATTATATATAACGTTCATTAGTGACACTTCGTTCATTATTTTCAATTACTTTATCATGGCACAACGTTTTCGAAATTAATTGGTTCGCTTGGTATAGTATTTCGTTATTTTGTATGAATATTTGAGCAGATTTTAATTGAAACTTCGTTTTATATTTACCTTTCGGCTAATCGTTCGTAATGAAAATTGCGTCAGTATTATTTTAGTATAAATTTATAAGCTGTTAAATATCTAAACGACAGATCTAATTATGTATTAATTAACTAAACTAAACAACTTAATGAAGGCGCTTGGTTTTGTGGGTATTAGGCGAATGTCTCGTGAAGTAAAGCGAAGTCAGGATATATTGTTTCAGTATTTCTTTCTTTCTATCATAGCACTGTGTCTTGTTTATTATTTTTACCTTCTTGTTGGCCAGCAGGTGGCAGCAATGTGGGCAAATAATATAAAGCCCTATGATGTTCGTCATCTCTTTTTTTATTTCTTTTATCCAGTGTTTTTCTCTATAAGTACTAGCTCTTTTCCTTTATCCCCTTCGTTGAATATACAACGTGGGGCAAAAGTCCCGCTACCATTTTTATTACCTATAACTTTGTTCAAAGAAAAGATAAGTAAGTTTGGTTTTCATAAAAAATTCGTTTGGTCTTTTTTTTCCTTTTCTTCGTTTTTTTCGTTATGATGGAAAAATTATATTGGCTAAATAGTGACCGCGATTCGCTATACAACTTTCGGCTCTTTTTAAGGCATTTTTTATGACAATCTGCAACATCTGAGGCTGAATTTCTTCAATTTCGTGACGAATATTGTCTTTAAGATGTTGAATCGTTTGGGGCTTATTCACATAAACTTTTGATTTAAAAAAAAAAGTCTGGTGCTCTTAAATCCGGAGATCTGGCTGGCCATACTAAATCGCCACTTCGCGAAATTAGTCTTCGTGGGAAAACGTCATTCAGTAATTAAATTGTTGAACGAGCTGTGTGTGCTGTGGCCCCATCTTGCTGAAACGACATGTCTTCTAGTCCTTCCTCTTCCATTTTAGGTACAAGAAAATTTTGAATCATGTCTTGGTACCGTTCAGCAATAACAGTACCAGCAACACCTTGGTCATTTTCAAAAAAATAGGGACCAATGGTGTTTCCAGCATGAATACCGCACCATACAGTTGTTTTTAGTGGATGCAATGATGTTTCATGAGTTAGTTGAGGATTCTGTGTTCCCCAAAACCGACTGTTCTGTTTATTAACGTGGTCACTGAGAAGAAAATGGGCTTCATCATTCATTATCAATTTAGACGAAAAATCTTCAATTTCAGCAGACAGCCTTAGGATTGCATTACTGAACTCAACTCGTTGATCAAGATCTCTCGATAGCAATTTTTGAACTAATTGTATTTTGTACGGGAACATTTTCAAATCAGTTTTCAAAATTCGTCTTAAACTGCGTGCAGAAATGTGTAACTGGGAACCATGTCTCCGAATAGATGTTTCTGAAGACTCTGCAACACTATCGCGCACCAGAGTCACATTTTCAGCGTTACAAGACGTCCGTTGTCTTCCAAAATGAGGACTCTCTGCTGTCATACCATACTGTCGAAAATTCGCATGTAAATGATAAATCGTGGTTTTGTGAGGCACTGAACGATTAGGATATTTTTGACGTAATTTCCGCAATAATGGAACGATTATCTTTAATAAATATTGTCACTGTAAAAATATTGTCATTGCAAAGTGGTAGCGGGACTTTTGCCCCACCTATCAATTTATTTTCATGTAAATACATAATGCTGTGTTAAATGGTACATTAAGAATCTTAATTTCTTATCTTATTTTAGTTCTGTATTTCTACACTCTTTATGTGTAAACTCTGTGTCGGATATAATTAATAACAGAAACTGTATAATATATAAATGTATAAATTTCTTATTACAAATACTCTATATTTAGAATATAACATTTAAAATGCATTGGTGTTAACTCTGGTGCCATAACTATCATTTAATAAAAACAAATTGATTACTAGAAACCGTTTTTCGAATGTGCTACAAAGTCAGGTTTTGATGACAGCTGGGATGACACAACATACCATATCATCTGGGAAACAACCGCTCTACATACCTAAATCTAAATTCGCTGTATTAAACTCTTGATGTATAAATTCGTTGAAATTAATTATTATATGAATGCTAAAAAAGAAGTTAATTGAAGCTTTCTGTTTCTGTCTGCCTATCATAGAACAAATATAGGTTCGTAATTAAAATTCAAAACCTCAACTTTGATATAAACAATTAATTATATTTAGTCTACAATGTATATGTTGTCATGTATTTTTCCATACTAGAATACTATTGATGTACAAATACGTTGAACTGTTAATTTTCGTGACATAACTATCACTTAACAAAAACAGAACCACTGCTAGAATAGATTTTAGTTTAGACTCGGTTTCTTGGATTTATTAGTAAATACTATTCCTAAAAAATATTGTTTACACAGAATTTTAAACTCTAGATGTTTGAACTCGTTTGAAACGATCTAAGGGTACATCACCTTATCCCCTTTGAGGTCCCTGTGCTGTAGTAGTAAGATAAAAATTGCAAGACTCCTTGTAATCAAATCCTACTCAGACAGGATCGTTTGTCTCCGGAGATGTAGGGTCTATTTTAAATATGCCAATTCGCGTATTATTCACACATTTCACAATCTCCACCTTTAGCGTGTCTTAGCGCTATGCAATTTTATAAATCTATAATGGAATCTTGGAATGGTAGACCGATACAATCTCATAATGTATTTTTAATGACTGTAGATTTGATTAAAATCATTATTACTGGTTATTAATGATGTTTTTACATAAATAATGAGTTAATTTAAGGTATAATTTGTTAACTTAAAGCTTACCATAGTAAAACACATTTTTTGGCAAACTTCGTTTTTTTAAATCAACATAATTCCCTTCAAGGGTGATACACTGATTATAGCGACCCTCCAACTTTTCGATATCGTTTTTGTAGTACGATTTACCCTTTGCTTCAAAATAGGCCTCAGTTTCGGCGATCACCTCTTCATTCGACGAAAATTTCTTCCCAGCGAGTATTCTTTTTGAGATTTGAGAACAGGTAATAGTCGCTGGGGCCAGATCTCGAGAATACGGTGGATAAGGAAGCCCAATTCATGGATTTTTGTAATTGTTTTCACTGACTTGTGACACGGTGCATTGTCTTGGTGAGGCAGCACTTTCTTTTTCTTCAAGTGCGGCCGTTTTTCGGCGATTTCGTCCTTCAAATGTTCCAATAAAGCTATGTAATAGTGGCTGTTGATGCTCCTTCCTTTTTCAAGGTAGTCAATGAAAATTAATCCATGCGCATCCCAAAATAGAGACGCCATAACCTTGCCATCCGATTGTTGCGTTTTCCCTCGCTTTGCATCGGGTTCATCGTGTGCAGTCCACTCGGATGACTGTCGATTAGACTTCGGAATGAAATGATTTCACCCATTGTCACATATCGACGCAAAAACTCGGGTTTATTATGCTTGATCATCTTCAGCACTGCTCCGAATCATCAACTCGTCGTTGTTTTTACATACTGGCGCGACTGGGATCATTTTCCTTAACGGATTTTACACTCTTGCAGGACGATCATAAATATTAATAATTATAAATAATAATCATAAATATTATATATATATATATATATATATATATATATATATATATATATATATTCTGTGGTATTTCCTAGAGTATTTAAATATTTTCAGTAGCATTTCATAAAATGGTGGTTATGTATAGTATTTTGCATTATTTTCCAAGTTTTTTCTATTGCTTAAAAACTTCAGGTTTGTAGGTTCTATTTTAGACAGCCAAAATATGGAAGACTATTGCCTAACAAAGATGCGGTTGCTACTTATAATTTAAATAAGACATTTTTATAGTAACTTTTATAGTATATAATTATTATATAAAAATTATTATATTAAAATTATTAATTATTATATTAAAATAATTATATTTGATATATTAAAAATGTCTAATATATAAATATTGTCAAATTGTAATTATAATGTATTTTCCTATTTTAAAATATTTTGCTTAAAATCTCTGATCGCTACACTTAAATAAAGTGTGCTTTATTACTTTTATTGTGTTTTCGTTATGATTATTATATTTTAAACTCCCCTGGTGTCAAATATGAATACCTGGTGCTGTCGCTCCCTCTGGTGGTACTTTATTAATGTATGCCAGTTTTTGTTCTATATATTCTCTATGTTTTATTAGTAACGCTTTCTTTGAAAAAGCCTGATTGATGTTCGTATTCCAGTATTTTTTACATCAATATTAACAACAAGGGAAAATTGTTTTCGAGCAATCGTCATAATCACGGCGGAATTAACGAAGCCAATTGGTCCTTTTTAAAATTAATGACGATTCTCGCGCTCGTTTCGCGCATTTTTACCGCTATATTAACAAGAAATTTTCCGGGCTTACCAGCTCCCGGCTATTATTTACTTCATAAAGGGGCAGCAGTAAAAGGAAATGGCGTCAATTCCCGCGGAAGGGCGACCCGGGCCGAATAAAATTTTACGACCTTCGTATTACTAAATATAGTTTCGGGTGGCATCGAGACAAAACAGACGAGATGTCGGCGAAATTTACGACGAACCACAGAAAAGCATTCTAAAATGGCCTACTCACGTTCTTCCAGGTGAAAGTGATACCTTTGGGACGACGTAGTCGGAAGTATTTCACGATCGGCTGACCCAACAGCTTCCCGTGGCCACCGGCTACCTGAAATTTCAATCGGTTTAATTAGCATCTCTAAAAGTGCGAACTCGTCGGTTATAAATTTCCGCGAAACCAGTGGTTTAATTAATTTTTATTGTTCGGTTTGTTTCGTTTTATTGTCTAAAAATACTTGTTGCTTGGATTTAACTATTGGCAGAATGTTCAACTGTTAAAGTTATGTTTCAGCTCTAAATATATAAGGTTAGGGAAAAACTAATTTAGGTTTTCTGTCTAATTTTTAATTCAAAATCAATTTAAAGTGTACTATATCATTATTTATATTGCACTGAATATAGTACATATTCCATTTTCAATAGTGCATTTATATTGATCTAATATACTTATTCCAACTTTTATCTTTTCCGTCAACTTCTGTTGTTTTTGTTCTGTTGTGTTGTATAACATTATTTGTTATCATCTTAAGTCCTATATTACCCAACAGTGTATGAAGGGATGTTCTACATCCCTCGAATAGCTGCATCTTTCTAATGTAATTATAATATTTTGAAGAATTTTGAAGACGTTTAACAAACGGGCGACTTTTGCAGGCTCATTCGGTTACATGTTCGAACAGCATTCTATCTCTTTTTAAATAGAATAAAACGAGAAGGAAAATATTGTCTGGCTGTAAAACAAATTTACAACTCTCAACAGGCACTTATTGATGTTGTGAGTTCATTGTTGTTTTCAATAGACCCGATGCGATTTAATACAAAGTAACACGATCTGTTGAAAATCCTTTAAAAATAATTTATGGGCCTGACAAATTACACAAAATAAATAATTTATGAAAAACGAGAACTTAAACTTGAATAATAACCGTACTTACTTGTGTCAGTTTCTCTCCGCATCCCACTATAGCCAGGCTGGGATTAAAAATAATCCCGAACGGAAAGAGCTGAAGCAACAAATCACAATTGAAAGGGGGCAGTTTGCTGATGGTCAACAGATGGGCCTCCTCCTTTGTCCGCTTCGCGATAATCTGAAATATTTCATTTTCCTTTTAGCCTGACACCGAACCTAATCACTTTTATCGCCTCACAATATTTCCCTTGATGCAAGAAAAATGGTTTTCCCCGAACCGATCTCCCTCTCTTTTTGCTCGCGGTGTTATCTCGCATCGTATCGCATCTCCATCATCCACTTTTAAACCCGCATGATTGATTATTTTGTTCCATGGGCGAGAAGAACATTTTAATAATTTTGTTTTTAACTAAACAAGGCGTAAACTTCGGTTCGGTTTACCACTTGACCTTTTCGCAAATCCCGCAACCTCCATTAGATTTTGAATTTGGTTTGAGAGAAAAGTATTTTGGTATTTGCGCGTTGTTTAATCCATTACGGGAAAATATAATACTGTCGAGTATTAGGACCAGGAATTCCATTTTTTTCTTAAAATTAATGTTTGTTGATGTACAAATTAGATTCTGTCGAAAAAATGTGAGTAGACGACCACGTTTGAAGTCATCAAACCAATGTTTTATTGTTGTTTCTGATGAAGCGGAGTCCTTATAGTACTTTTCAAGCCATTGCTTCGCTTGAATGGTATTTTTTCTCATCAAGAAGCAGTGTAAAATTAAAATACGAAATTGTCTTTGATCTATTGTTTTATAAATAACAAAAGTAGTGACACTATTAGCACAATAACTCAGAAACATTGCGTAAAATATCATGAAACTTTAACAGATTTCGTTTGAAGGTCAGCACTAACTAAAAAAGCGGTGAATTCGATAAAACTAGCGCCATCTATGTGTTAGGCCCGAGACTTTTCATGCCATGTGTTATTCTTCCATTAGTTTGATGAAATAATATCATTATTTATTACTAGATAACCCAATAAAGTTCGTCTACGTCACAAGCATTTTTGATGACGATATTATGGCCGTCAGATGGAATGCGATCTAATGCTGTTTGTACTTCTTGGAAAATAGTTCGCTTCACTGTTGAATCTGATACAAATTTGAATGTTAGTTAAAAGCTTTTATGAAATTTTATGAAACTGTCCTGTAAAATATGCGTTGTTTGGTTGCGTCATTTGGAAACAACAATTATATTCTTTAATCTAGCCACTACTTGCTAGAATCATTTTCCATCCCTAATGAGTTTAACTAAATTTCCGTAAATAGTTGCCAAATAAAACTAAGGTTTTAATCTTAGAGTAATATATAATATATACTCTACGGTTTTGATCTTTTTCGACAGTGAAACAAACTATTACATTGACAATGACACTTTGTATCGAAAAGCAAAATTCTTTTACAAATATTTAAGAACCAAAATTAGCCAAAAAAAAAGAAAATTTAACAAAGAAAACTAGCAGTAGGAAATACGTGTGTAAGGCATACTTTATTAGATAAATAATTTATAATATTTATCTATTAATAACACTCATTTGTAGATTTGCTATCAAACGCAGAGATATTTATCATATTTTTTTAAATTATTTAATTAATACATTGTTACTAGTCGCTTCCAGCTAACCTACAATTTGTCTTTATGCTGACCTAAATCTAGGTATATAACTAGGAGGACTCATCGGCCCTAACTCAGTCTCTGATTGTTATATATAATGTTTATACATGTCACTGCTGAATTTTTTAGTATATGCACCTCACTACACAACACTATACAAGATCAGATGGTTTGATTCTTTTGAGTCTGTGTCCTGTTCTGGTGGTATCCAAAAGTTGCAATATTTCAATATTAGTATGAGAATGGAATCTTTTCTCATGGTCCCTTGCAATTCTCTTGATTTCTTGATTGACTGTGGGTATCTGAAGGTCTCGATGTAGGTAATCAGTCCTATAGTATTTGGGTGCACCCACAATACCTCTCAGGATTTTGTTCTGAAAAATTTGTATTTTATTAATGTTACTCTTTGCAGAACATCCCCATAATTGAACTCCGTATGTCCATATAGGTTTCAATATTTGCTTATATAATAGCAATTTATTATGTACTGATAATTGTGATTTTCTTCCAATTAGCCAGTACATTTTCCTATATTCCGGTTCTTTTCTTTTCTTCTTTATATGTTCCTTCCAGCGAAGTTTTGCATCGAGATTCATTCCGAGATATTTAGCGTTGTTGCTAAATAGAATGATAGTGTTATTTAATGTTATTGGTGCTTGTACGGTCTGTTTATAGGTGAACTGCACATGTACAGATTTACTTTCATTAATTCGTATTTTCCAAGCTTGTGTCCAATTTTTTATATTGTCACTTGCCTGTTGTAATTTTCGTGAGGCTTCTTCACTATTGTCTCCGACAGCTATAATCGCAGTATCATCAGCAAATGTAGCCATAGTAATATTCTCCATTTATGGTCTATTACAAGTGTAGAGTAGATAAAGCATTGGCCCCAGTACACTTCCTTATGGTACACCTGGTTTAGCGTCTTTTATTGTAGAGTAAGCTTCTTCTTGTTTAACTCTAAACATTCTGGCCGTAATGTACGATTTAGGTAGTTCGATGTGTTGTTTTGGTAACATTTTATGTAGTTTATGAATAAGGCCTTCGTGCCAAACCTTATCGAAGGCTTGTGCTACATCTAAGAATATAGCTTAGCATACTTTTTGACTTTCGTAGGCTTTTTCAATAACATCTGTTATTCTGTGGACCTGGTCAATTGTTGAGTGTTTGTTAATAAACCCAAACTGGTGTGTTGGTATTAGGTTTTTTCTCTCTATGAATTTAAGATAAATAATATGAAAAAAGAACTTGTTTGAAGATGACAGTAGAGGTAACAATGGAAAGTGGTCGTATTCGTATACCTTTATACTTGTATATTTCTAATTTTGCAGGGATTGGAGAATATTAACATGTGGTAGAAGAAATTTAACACCCTTATTTTTAATTGCTTTCTCACAAAGTTTAGTTATTGTTTTTAATAAATTATTTAAGTATTCGGGGTCCAGTATCTCCTATTCACATTTATAAGTATTCCCACAATTATACTGAGCTTAAAGGGTATCGGTTCTTCATTTTTCTCTCAAGTGGATCCTATACTAATTCGATAGGAGAGAAATCTGGCGATTATGATAACCATTTCATGATTTCCAACATTTTTTCGTTTCGTTTTTGCTGTAGCAACCCCTGGCCTGATTTTGACAAGTATTTAGAGTCATTGTCTTGTTAAATAATAAAACTTCGGCTAATTAGATTCACTCTAGAATTCCCCAAAAGTATTTTCGGATAGCGTTTTTATTCAATTTCCCATAAATTTTAATCATATGGCCGATCGATTCTCCAGGTTTGGCTCCGAGAGACTTCTTTTTGTTTCCGAACTTTAAAAAGTCACTCGTCGCGCAGAAATTTGAGTCGAATAAGGTTGTCATCGTCGCCTCAGAGGTTCACTTTGCAGTCCTCAAGGAAACCTATTTTCCAGACGGGTTAAAAAAGTTGGAGCTTCGCTGAGTGGAGTGTATGGAGCTAAAAGGAGACTAATTTGAGAACTTCTTGAAGTACTTCTCGGATCACCCTCGTATTTGAACGCTACAAAGTACACTGAACTATAAATTAATAGTTTTTTAGATCGTAAATCCTTAGTTAAAGGATATTAATACAAAAACCTAGTGACAAAACTACCAACTTTAAATAACCAACAATTTAGCGGTGTAAAAACCTTTTTGATCATAAAACGCGTGTAATAATAAGACACTATAATGTTACAAGTACGGTCTTAAAAATAAGACTCCAATACTAATACGTTTACTTCAACATTGATTTCACTAATTTATGTAAACTAAAATTAAAGTGTTTCCAAACTGTTGAACGGTAGTATGTAAAACTTTGCGTAAGTGTTTTGCTTACGTTATACATCAAATTCTCCATGCATCGAAGCTATTTGATGTGGACCAAATAATGCGATAAAATCAATTCTAAATCTCTTTTTTATCTTTCCATCGAGGATCTATTTCCCTGGTGAATTATAAAGTTCTAGTATCCCATCCGCCGGTCGGACAGTCGTCAATCAAAATGACGATATCTCCCTTTATAACCGTCATATAAACGTAAGAGGAAGATCGATGGTATCACTTTGAATGTTCGCCTCTTTAGCCCCAACAACTTCTTAATAGAAACTTGCTGTTTGTGTATGGGAAAGTTGGAAAATGCCCCGATTTTTCTCGTCAATTTTCCACCCCTCCGGCAAACTGTTACCGGCCCATTCTTTTCGATGAGTTCGTAAAATATGCCATTATAACTTGCGCTTGCTGGAAACTCGCAAATATTTGCCCGACACCAACTTTTCCAGGAAAATGGGAATTAAATTTAATATTGAAATAACAGGAAATCAACGGCCGCGACAAGAACAGGAAAACACGAGCGGAAGATTAAAACCTCTTGTAATTTCAAAGCTAACAATACAAAGCCTTTTCTTGGCTCTTGAAGCGTTTGTTGTTCTTATACTTCCAAATCTACGAACTCGTTGATTTTAAATTGGAAATCGAGACTTTTGAAAGAAAATAATTGATTCATTCGACGCATAAGAAAACCATTGTTTATGTATTTAATCATCAGCGGTACACTAGTTGTCATATTTTTGACAAAAACATGAACACAGCACAGATAATTAAAATTTCTTCTATTTCACAAAGTATGTTAATCAAGGCAAAGCTCTTTCTTAGCCTTCACAGCTTTTGTTATCATACTTCTAAATATATGAACTCGTTGATTTTAAATAACATATTGATTCTTTCCTCGTGTAAATCTATCAACTAGTTAATTTTAAACACACCCTAATAGAGAATAATTATAAATATGTTAGTTATATTTAATTAAAAATATTATTTAATACTGAATATCTTATTTTATATTTTGTTTATTAAATTTTGATAACTCTAAATGTATAAACTCATCATACTCTATTCTAAAAATGTAGAGGAACTTTGTAGTAGTACTATGAGTAGAACTTTGAACTTTTTATTTTTTATCTCAATAAGTAATTATCATATGGCCCTACTCTTTAGACTTAACTTACTGTATGTTATCAAATGCGTCTCTTCAAAAAGAAAATCTTCTTATTTAAATTTTGGGAACTCTAAATATATGAACTCGTCGGATTCACTTTAAAAATTTACTCATGATTTATACATAATCCGACATTATTTTCGATATTATTTCAAGTAGCATGATATTTGACTCCATTTTTATCTCAATTAGCTATAAATTAAATAAAATTGTTGCTTTTGTTATCATACTTCTAATATATGAACTCGTTGATTTTAAATAAGATATTGATTCTTTCCTCGTGTAAATCTATCAACTAGTTAATTTTAAACACACCCTAATAGAGAATAATTATAAATATGGTAGTTATATTTAATTTAAAATATTATTTAATACTGAACATCTTATTTTATATTTTGTTTATTTAGTTTGTTTATTTTAGTTAGTTACTTTGTTTATTTTAGGATTATTTTCGATATTATTTCAAGTAGCATGATATTTGACTCCATTTTTATCTCAATTAGCTATAAATTAAATAAAATACTTACATACTGCGTGTTATCAAAATTCAATCTAAACGTGACTATCACAATGGTTCTACCCTCGACTTGGCTAGTTTCCGTCGACAGTATATTGGACTCCAACTCCAGATGGTATATTTCGGCGGCAATCTGTTCCAGCTGTCCTGCAAAAAGCAATAACGCCCAAATCGATACCAACGTAAAGTTTGGCGGCCTCTCGTCGAAGCCGTCTAACTTTAAACAAAGTTTCATCGAGATATTACGGATAGATACCCATTAGGTAATGCGTGAAGCCGCTCCTTTTGCTTCGGTACACCAACACGCAGCCGTGCTGGTCGACTTTGGTCAGGTACATCGAGGGACTTTTCATCTTCGGATAGGACAGTCTGAATTGTGAGTGGATGTTATCTACGTTTTCGAGGAAATCCGTGAAATTGCGACCAGTTGCTTTGATTGTGGCGTCATATCTGTAAATCATTAATCGATATTAGTAAAATTCAAAATTTATGAGGTTTCATTTTTGCTATAAATTTATGAAATTGTCATTATGCGAAAAAATATGAATGAAGAGTATTAAGTACCATCAAACATGTTGAATATGAAAATCTGTTAGCTTATTTTATTAACAATTATATGAAGAATATTTACATACTACTTTTTTCAGTAAATTTTATCAGTTTCTAGAAAAAAAATGGTTAAACATATCACTTAAACTGTTAAAAATAATTGTCTCTTTTAAAAAATATTCTAGTAGATTTAGGAGTTATATATAATCATAGTTTAATATTAAAACATACTCTGAAGGTATTTTACATCGATGATTATTGATATCATCACTTTATTTGATATTATCAGAAAAAATGACAGAGCCTTAAACTGTACAACAAATGTATTGTAATAATGAATAAATTCCAATTTTTATTTCATAAAGACATTAATATAACAAGTTAATAAAGAAATTAGAAATATTAATAATTTAATAAATACGACGAATATAATAAACACTTTTTCTGTAAATTAATATTTTAAAATTTTCAGCTCCAAATGTATGAACTTGTCGAACTGCATTTTATAGGTTATTCATCATGATTCATCATTTATTTATCATTTTTTGTCACATATTTCGATTTTATTACAAGTAATATTAGTAGTACGTTTTATCTCTTAATCATTTGTAGGCATAGCATTTAGTAAAGTAATCGAAAGACTCCTTGATATTGAGGACTTGTTTATTTTATATTATTAAAATAGTTTTTTAACCTTAATGGAAAAATCATTTAAACTAAAATATATTCCATCAACTTTGAACAAGATTAAGATGCAACAGCTTCTCATATAAAGTTATGGACTTACATGCGTAAGAAATATTAGGATTAGGATTTCAAGGTACTTCTGTCTATACTGACTAACACTTGGTGAATCAAGTTGAACGAAATAAAGTCTGCACACATAAATTTTACCAATAAACAGAAGTAGTACTTATCTATTAGACTAAATGATACACAGATCCCTTTTGCTAACTCCTCTAAGTATCTACAAATGGTCTTAAATGCTGCTGAAAAGTTCATGCCAAAAAAAACGAGAGGAACTTAACATCAAACTGGAGAGAGTTTATTGGTTACTTGAAAGAAATTTCAAGTTGTTTACATATGACAAACTGCTCTTATATAAGCAAATCTCAAAAAAGATTTGGATTTATCGCATTCAACTTTGGGATTGCACCAGCAAGAGCAACATCCAAGTGATCCAGCGCTTCCAGAATAAAGACTAAGACACATTACGGATGCGCCCTAATACTACCGAAACAGAAACATCCAGCGAAACCTTCATATAGATACTGTTGAACAAATCTTCGCCAAATTTACCAATAGCTACAAACAAAGATTATTACTCTGTGTGAACGTCGGGCATACATGAGTTGAGTAGTCTCATGAGTTGGTAAAATGGTGCTAATGCAAAATAGTATTATGCGAGTTTCTTCTTCAATAGAAAATATATAAAACGAAAAATAGTCATTAAAAAACCCTCGATATCAAAGCTGAAGCCCACCCTGAAGATATAATATGCAACGGTTACGAAACGTCGGCTAGTTTTTAACCGACTACAAAAAATGAGGAGGTTCTATGTTCGGCTGTATATATTTTTTTTAATGTCAATTATGGACCCATTTTCAACATTATTTTTTTATTCGAAAGAGTGCACTTCCGAGGTGGTCCCATTGGAACTAAGTCGGAATCTGTTGGGGGAAGGCAAGAAACCCAGGAAAAACCTCAAATTTCAAAAGCATGTACAAAACTTTTACATATTTTTTATCTAAAATTATCAGATATTTAGGTATAATGTTATTGCTGAACTGACGTGACGAAAAATCAGAAGGAATTCAATGAAAAGACATTCAGTTTGCTTTTTAAACACTAACCATATCATATATGAAGTCGTAGTAATATTGTAGGCAACCGTTTCTATGGTGCAATGCTTAGAACGTTAAGCTCACATGCGGAAGTCGCGTGTTCGATTCCCAACAGGCAATAGCAATATTTTTTGTTCTAGTTTGATTGGAACATTTGTCAAATCCCTTAAACTATATTTTTCCTCATATGAACTGTACTTTTACTTGGGCTATCCATTGTAATACTTAATAAAATAACTGCGTAATTTATTGAGATAAAAGCGTAAATAAAAGCGTAATTATTAGATATTTACTAACTCTAAAAAGAGAAAACTAAAATATGTTTAACAAAAAATTGAACTGACTTCAAAAAATAAATAACGAACTCACTAAAAGGTAAAAAATAATAAAACTTAGATTTTTAACACAAAAAAACGTTTTAAAATAAAGTATATACATAATAATCGTTGTAATAACTAAATAAAAGTAAACAAAGAACTTATTTATCCCATCTACTCCACGTATTTTATCTTCTACTGTATACCCACCCTTTAGCTTAATAAACCTATTTATCTATTTACAATATTACTTTAACCACTACCAACTGATTTTTTCAAATCAGTACGGAGCCTAAACATTACACAAATAATAATATAATTTTGTGACATATACATAAAGCGAAATTACGGAATAACCATCCCAGTAGCGCCAGTAACCACGCTGGGTAAGACCGGTCTTCTGGGATGGTCTCTAAGTCACCGCCCAGTCGGTAGACTTTATGCCGAGGACCATGGTTCGAAACCCACGTTAAATTGTAGGTTCACTCCAAATTTAAACCTCGTTGGTTAAAAGGAGTCTAAAATATTAGGAAAAAAGGAAATATTCCACAAATGTTTGAAGCTTGAAAGGTGGTGTATTGTAATTAGTAAATAAAAAAAAACAAAATGAGAATTTACTAATCTTTTGAACTGCTGATTTAAAAAAAAATTAATCAATCCCAGGACGCAATAATATTTTCCCTCGCGAAATCGACGCGACCCTCATTATGAATGGGGGGCACGTGGGCGCACGCCTGATTGGGGACTCAATTAGAGCAACAGCCCATGTTTTTCGCAATATAACCTTTAAATCAAAACCGTTCCCGCGACCGTATACTAATTAAAACGATGTCGAAATCCCGAATTTCCGAAATTTAATTTCGGAACGTCGACGTCGGATACCCCAACGATTTCCTTGATGTTTGACCCTTATTATGAAGGAATGCGGCCTTGAAATAAGGGAGATGTGCCGGATGAACGAGCGCGAAGATCTCCCTTTTTTACGCGGCAAGTATTTCTTGTTTCAGACGAAGGTCGACTGACTAAATTCCGCACATTCTAAACCACTTACATAAATTAATTACTAAAAATATCATTTTCACCCTTAATTTATCAAATCGATAAAAATAAAAATTTTATAAACGTGAAAAATTAATGCACGTTTAAAAAAACATCAATCATCACTAAGTATACTTTTCGGATATGATTTTCTAATGTAAACATTACAAAGGAAGTATTGTTATAGGTTGCCCGAAAAATTATCCGTTAAAATTTCTTTCCAGCGGGCATTCTTTTGAAATCTGAGAATAGGAAATAGTCGCTGGAGACCAGATCTGGAGAATACGGTGGATGAGGAAGCAATTCGAAGCCCAATTCATGGATTTTTGCCGTCGTTTTCACTGACTTCTGACATGGTGAATTGTCCTGGTGAAGCAGCACTTTCTTTTTCTTTAAATGCGGCCGTTTTCGACGATTTCGCCCTTCAAATGACCCTATAACTCTATGTAATAGTCGCTGTTGATGGTCCTTCCTTTTTCAAGGTAGTCAATGAAACTTATTCTACGCGCATCCCATAATACAGACTCCATTATCTTGCCAGCCGACTGTTACGTTTTTCCACGCTTTAGAGCGGGTTCATCGTGTACAGCCCACTCAGATGAATGTCGATTGGACTTCGGAGTAAAATGATGGAGCCATATTTCATCCATTGTCACATATCGACGAAAAAACTCGGGTTTATTATGCTTGATCATCTTCAAACACTGCTCCGAATCATCAGCTCGTCGTTGTTTTTGGTTAAAAGTGAGCTCGTGCGGCACCCACTTTGCACAGAGCTTTCCCATACCCAAATATTCGTGAATGATATGATGATACGTTCAGTTGATATCTTTAAAGTATCTTTAAAGAAACAAAAAAGACAGAGAAGTGCGCGTTTCTCGTATTCAACAAAAATAATAATATTAAATTAAACAACATGTGTTAAATTTTGTGTAAATGATACGATCCTAATATAAAGAACAATGAGAAATATCTTTCTAAGTTCGTTTTTACCGTTTGTATAGTCAGGTATCGAGGTAGCAAGCAATGAAATAGATTTAACCTACGAATACGTATAACCCCCGCAAAAGAACCGACGAATGGAGGGGTTGGGAGGGTAAGCGGGCGGCGAGCACTACCGAAATCAATTTAAATCGGCGCGAGAGCGAATCCAATACGTATTCGAGGAAAAATTAAAAAGAAGATGCCGGAAATGGAGAAAAATACCGTCCGATTCACCCACTCGCCTCGGCCCCGCCGGCTAAATTTAATTCGCTAATTTGTGTTGCCCCCTCGGGCGCCCGATCCTTCGACCTTTTTCACGGTTCTTTAACCATTACCCGGTTATTTCCATCGTTGGAATGCGCCTTATTCCGGAACACCAGGGATGTGTTCCACATGAAAATCCGAGTCAGCGTGTCGAACATTTTTCACATTAATGTTGAACATTGAACCGCCGTTGTCTTCTATTTTTCGTTTCTTTTACCGTTTTATGGGATCGAGTCTAACTTTTAGGTACCTTATGGATAATCTATCATATTTTATCATCAATTAGTGGTATACAATTAAAAATGCATATACTGATTAGAGTCCATGTAGGTGTCAAGTTCCAAGAATCAATATAGTTTGAATTTTATGTCTTAGGTGCAATATTATTAATTGGTTACGTGTTTTCTAATTTTTTTAAGTCTTACTACCTAGGGGTTTATCTGGACTGGACCTACAGTTTAACATGGGCTCGGAACCACGGTCCTCGGCATTAAGCCTACCGACTGGCGAGTGACCAATTTAGAAAATCATCCCAGACATCCGGTCTTACCCAGCCTGGTTACTGGCGTGACTGGGATCATTTTCCTTGTCGGATTTTAACACAAACATAAACTCACGACCATGCCCCAGCAGGATTTGAACCCGCGACTATCGCAACAGTAGGTGGACCGTCCTGTCACGTTTACTACTGCGTCACCTAGCCGGCTATATTCTGGTTATTTTTCACGTTAGAAAAGCGTTTATTGAGAAAAATCGCTATAATATATATTATTCAAAATATTTTCTACTTTTTTTCATCTCAGCATGGTGATACCATATCACTTTGTTCAATTGATATCGGTAGATATCTGCAGTAACAGTTTAATTCGGTTTTAGTACGCCGTAATCACGGAAAAAACGTATAGTTATAAAACGCAAATAGCTTGGGCTTAAACTAAGACAAATGTACTGACTGATAGGACGTAAATCTAAATTATCATTAGATAACAAGGTTTTACTGTATAAGTCAATTATTGGGCCCATTTGGACCTAAGGTATTGAACTGGGGGTACTACTAACAAATCTAACTAGATACCCTCCAGAGTTTCCAGAATAAAGCGATGCGAGTCATCGTCGATGCTCCATATTAAGTGTCCAACTAACTGATTTTCCGCGCGATCACCCCATAGAACCCATAACAAGTGTGATTGGTAATGTTAATGTCGAAGTACTTACAGTAAAAGTTTAGGGTGGTAAATATTCCTTCGATGCCTTGCTTCGATGTCGATATGGATTTCTTTCCTGGACTTACACGTGTCACATCAGTCACTACACACCACAGAAAACTGTTCTATTTTTTTTACCTGGCAAGCAATGAAGCCGCGATATTGAAACAGGCAAAAACTATTAAAAACTAGTAAGGCGAGTAAATAAGTCTTCGAACTTGTTTAATTATCCAGGTCGTTCTTTGATCATTGGCATCAAAATGGCTACTTTTAAATAAGGATATGGCAGGAGCATCATCATTCAAGCCTCTAAAAGTGTTTGATAGGTTTCCACATTTTTAAAAATCCGAATCATTTGATGGTTTTCCAAACGACGTAAAATCCTATAGAGCTATATCACTGCTTCCAATAATATCTAACGTTTTTGAAAAACTCCTGTTGAAAAGAATAAAACCCATCATAGAGAGAAAAACCTAATACCAACACACCAGTTTGGGTTTATTAATAAGCATTCAACAATTGGCCAGGCCCACAGAATAACAGATGTTAAACGAAAGTAAAAAGTATGCTCAGCCATATTCTTAGATATAACACAAGCCTTCAATAAGGTTTGGCATGAAGGCCTTATTCATAAACTACATAAAATGTTACCAAAACAACACACCGAACTACCTAAATCGTACATTACGGCCAGAATGCTTAGAGTTAAACAAGAAGAAGCTTACTCTACAATAAAAGACGCTAAACCAGATGTACCTCAAGGAAGTGTACTGGCGCCAATACTTTATCTGCTCTACACTTGTAATAGACCACAAATGGAGAATATTACTATGGCTACATTTGCTGATGATACTGCGATTATAGCCGTCGGAGACAATAGTGAAGAAGCCTCACATAAAGTACAACAAGCAAGTGACAATATAAATAATTGGACACAAGCTTGGAAAATAAAAATTAACGAAAGTAAATCTGTGCATGTACAATCTATCATTCCATATAGCAACAACGCTAAATATCTCGGAATGAATCTTGATGCAAAACTTCGCTAGAAGGAACATATAAAGGAGAAAAGAAAAGAACTGGTATTGAAATATAGGAAAATGTAATTGGCTGAAAGAAAATCACAATCAGTACATAATAAATTGCTATTATATAAGCAAATACTCAAACCTATATGGACATAAACAGTAACATAAACAAAATACAAATTTTGACTGACTACCTACATCGAGACCTTCAGATACCCACAGTCAGTCAAGATATCAAGGGAATTGCAAGGGGGCATGAGGAAAGACTCCATTCTCATGAGAATATTGAAATGTTGCAGCTTTTGGATACCGTCAGAGCAGGATACAGACTCAAAAGAATCAAACCATCTGGTCTTGTGTGGTATTATGTAGTATAATAAAAAATACAGCGGTGATATGTATAAACATTATTTCACCAGCGACTGAGATAGAGCCGATGGGTCCTCCTAGTTATATACATAAAGACAAATTGTAGGTTAGTCGGAAAGGACTAGTAACAATTTACACGCAATCAATTTGGTTTTTAGAACGGATTATATTTTATTTTTTAATTTCTAAATATGTTCTGATGTTTTACACAACACCCTATAATTTTAAAAAAATTGAACTGGAAACATTCTAAAAAGCAGAATTTTTAAAATCAATGCACTTTACTAGAGAATAATGCATTTTGCCTCTCGAACAATATATTTGAAATAATTTAAAGTTTAAAAGGTATAGTATACAATTTTAGTACGAAATATAGTTTGAATAGTTATAATTATTAGTGAATAGTTATATAAGCATTTCGATGCTCAAGACCAAAGTCAGTTTCAGTTTGGTCTTCTTCCTCAGAATCAGACAAATCAAAAACTTAAATAACAAGCATCAATAATAATTTCTTGAGCGTATAACCAATACACTGCTGTTGGTACTGCTGGATTTTCAAGACAAATATATCGGCCAAGCTTCTACAGCTTGGCCAAGTTAACTTATTACTGCAGAGGTCTTTAACTTTAACACTTCTTCTCCTGAATTAGTAAAGGCAAATTATCAAATTAAAATCCCAAAATAAGTCAGCAGAATCGTGGAGAACATCCTATGCAATAGTGAAAAAACGTGAAACGTTCATCCCATCCAACACTTTTTTTAATCATCAAGTTCTTGGAAAATATAAATTTATATTATGGCGAACTATCCTCATGAAAAGGTTAATCGAAATCAGTCAGTCTTGAAATATTTGATACCAATTAATAGCTCCATCTTTTTCAACCCATGTTCTTCAACTTTTATCTTTAAGAAGCCGATTTATATTTCTATTTATCTCCCCTGGTTCGCAGTATACCTTAAAAATTTTATTGCTCAACTCTGTATATTCCAATTAAATCTCCGATGGCTCCAAAATACTAAATAGTATCTAAATTGTTTTCAAACTAATTCATATTGATCAGCAATCCGGTTATTCAGATATCGAAAACAATGTCTCGCTCTATGAGCATAACAAAAAAGTCTATTTCCATTTTAGCGGCTCTTGAAACTGACAGAATGAAACCACAAGGTCCGAACTGACTGAATAAAACATCAGGATAAAAGATGATTTGAAATTATTCAGATTCCGAATTAGTTTTCGATTGGATAGGTTGACTACTTATCCATATATTTTGGACATTTGGGCATACATTCAATATATTGTACAGGGAATTATACAGGATATGGATAAAAGAATATGAACTTCCGACATATAATTTTGTATAATATTTGATATATAATTTGGGGGGAGGGGGGAATTCAATCACACAATTGATGGATCCATCTTGTTGAAAGTATGGCTACTTTCTTAAACGTTGTTAGCTAGAAAAACCTTAATTTGCTTTTAAAACAGCTGCGATTATTCGCAGAACCGATTTGTAGAGTTTTCAAAGAAATATTATTACATTCTTATACCAAAACATCCTCCAATTGCAATGACAGTATTCGTCAGCAATATGCTAGTCACAGTAAGAACTTCAAAAGGTGTATATACGAGGGTCACTATTTATATTTCGGTAACAGGAAAAAAAAGAAATAGTTAAGCTGGGAATATATTTTTATTGTTTTTCAAAGTACTCGCCGCGATGATCGCTACACTTTTGCATAGGCTTAAACCAATTTTCAAAGCATTTATTCCATTCCAAATGAGGTATCTTCAAAACATGATTTTTGAACGCTTCAATAGCTTCTTCGGGCGATGAAAATCGTTTACCGCGCAGTTTATTCTTCACGGATAGGAACAAAAAGATATTATTGGTTGCCAAATCAGTGCTGTACGGCGGATGACCCATCAATTCGATGTTTTAAGTGCTCAAATAATCTCTTATTTGAGCCGATGTGTGAGAGCTCGCATTGTCATGATGAAGAACAATCCGGCGTTTCTTGTTTGTTTTCCTTATTTCATCGAAGAGTTCTGGCAAACAAATGGTTGTGTACCAATCAGAATTTACTGTTCTACGATCCTCTAGAGGCACTGTTGCAATATGATCAGTTTTCTCGAAGAAACAGGCCACCATTTTCTTTGAAGTGCTTCGTGCGCGAACAACTTTTGTTGGATTTGGTTCATCTTGGAACATCCATACAGTCGACTGCTGCTTACTTTCGGGCTCATACGAATATATCCATGATTCGTCACCTGTCACGATTTTATAAACCTCTTTCGAAGCACCGCGATTGAATTTCTTAAACATTTTTTTGCACCAATCGAAAAACCAAAATGTTCACGATTTAGTTCCATTTTTTACCGAGAGGAAACTTTCCACTAAATATAAAATAAACAAATAGCGCCCGTGCGACTAAATTTTCTGAATACGTATATCGTCAAAAATGTCAAACTTTACGATGGATCTGGCAGGTGGTTTAACGTGATAACAGTGTTGCCAATTCCCGAAATATAAATAGTGACCCCCGTATTCATTCATACTAATCCGACTAGTGATATGAATGAACGGACTAGCTGAATACATATTGTGGTATCCGTCCAAATCATAACAGAATCTTGTCCATACATAAACCAAACCGGCTATTTATAGGAAACAATGTAAATGATGATGATTAATTGGGCCATATGATATAGACAATAAAAAAATTAAGAATGAATGTGGTTCTTCCATCATCAAGGGCTCGGATTTTATGGTCGTTGTACCTATTACGGTACATTTTGCGGTTTACCGTTGACCTCCATTAAAAAGGGTTTAACAATCACAGCATTTCCATGAATGTTAGCTTTGTGGAGCTTCCGCCGTACTGTTTTTATCGAAACAATGTTACTCAAGTAAGTGTTGAGCGGTGCTGTCACTTTTGCTCTCGGTAGTTATGGTGTCTGGTCACAATCCTTTTTAATATTCGTCGATCTTTGTGGGTTAACTTTGACTTTCGCCCACTATTCCTCTTCCCCGATGATGTTTTACCATATTTTGTATATGCTGTCATTACCGTGAATACTCGTGAAACAGCATATGAGAAATCATGTTTTAACCGTTGTAGAACAAATGCGTATAATACATGTAACAAGGTGTACTATATCGCATGGTGTTTATATTATTCTACCTATCCCCTGTAGATATTTTGAATCCATAAGGTAAAACTGTACGTTATCTGCTTTAACAAGAGCAAAAATCACCGGCCTGACACATAGATGGCGCTACTAGAATTAAATCCATATGTTTTTTAGTTAGCACTACCCCTCAAAAGATGCATGTATAAATCTGGCAGCTGCCATTAGTTTGTGAATTATAGCATTTTGAAGTGAAGCAACAAAAATGGCCCCATTTGGAGAAAAAGAAAGTGCTGCTTCACCAAGACAATGCACCATGTCGCAGGTCAGTGAAAACGATGGCAAAAATCCATGAATTGGGCTTCGAATTGCTTCCTCATCCACCGTATTCTCCATATCTGACCCCCAGCGACTATTTTCTGTTCTCAGATCTCAAAAGAGGCCTATTTTGAAGCAAAGGACAAATTGTACTACAAAAATGGTATCGAAAAGTTGGAGGGTCGCTATAATCAGTTTATCACCCTTGAAGGGAATTATGTTTAATAAAAAAACAAAAAATTTTTGTTTTTCTAGTTTAGTTAGAACTTTTGTCAAATCACCTAGACTAAGTACCGGACACCGGAGCCTGAAGCGCTCCTTATTTTCAATTATTATTTCTTTGTTCCTATTTTTCCTCATAGGGGATACACCTTTACTTCGTCTCCCATTGTAATATTAAATAAAATAATGGCGTAATTTATTGAGTAAATAGTTAACACTATAACAAGAAAAATAAAATATTTTTAACAAAAAAATTGAAACAACTTATGAAAATAAAAAAATAATCAAACTTAGAAAGTGATCATTTGGTAGTAGTTAAAATAAAATTGTAAATAGATAAATAAGTTTTAGTTAGGTATTAAGCTAAATTGTGTGTATATATGTTTTTGTTTATTTTTATTTAGTTATTACAACTATTATTATGTAATATTTTATTTGAAAATGTTTTTTTGTGTTAAAAATCTAAGTTTGATTATTTTTTAATTTTGAGTTCCTTTTTTATTTTTTCTCCGGTTCGGTCAATTTTTTGTTAAAAATATTTTTTCTATTCAAATATTAATTTAAAATGACACATGTTTAAAGTGTAGCGTTAATATTAATAGCAGTTTTAAAGATAATAACGTTCATTTTCTACCTAACGGTAACAAATTCGTCATAAAAAACAATATACGAAAATGTTATTTTATACGTTGGTGCGTTGATTTTTTTGTCAACGCCAAATCATAAAGTCACAAAATATATTTTATTGCTTCCATTTTAGCCGGTCGTTCGATGAAATATAACGGTTCTGAGCCGTACAGACGGCACATTTCTAATTATAGTCCTCATCATTACGCCCTTTATATATATAACACTTCTTTCTCTTCTATAATCCTCTCTCTAACGTTACCATTTCTGTCACGTAAGCCATAAGACCGAGTATACCACCATTGTATAAACTGAAATCGGGAAAATTTCGAGATTGTCCTTAATGGAGGATAAATTGAGTTATATAAAATAAGTACAAAGGGCCCCCCTCATTTGTGCCTATTTGTATTTCCTCAATGAAATCTCGCCCCCGGAAGCCCGTTAAGAGGAGATACACGATGTTCTCTTGTTTCTGCGTTAAATAAACTGATTGATATTGATCCAAGTTCCACACTCACATTTCGAAAATAGTTGAGGCTTGAAGAAGTAATCCCCGCTCTTGAAACACATACATATTGTTGAAATAAATATCTGAGAATTACGATTACGATGATAAATTATCTTCAGATCTTCTGGTTTATTTTTCATTATGAATTTTTAAATCAATCAAATCAACAAAATAACATACCTGAAAATGACAGACACAAAGGTTAAAAAATAAATATGTGTGAAATCTAAGAGATGACAAGGAAACAGACAATTCAGCAAAAGGAAAATATGTCGGAGACAATAGTGAAGAAGCAAATCGAAATTACAACAGGCTAATGATGATTCTTGATGCAAAACTGCGCTGGAAAGAACATTTGTTTTGTTTGGGCTCGGCACCGACTTCGAACCTGATCAGTTTGTATTAGTTAAAATAATATTGTAAATAGATAAATAGGTTTAGATAGGTATTAGACTAACTTGTGTTACAATACGTGTATTAGTTAGGTTAAATAAGGTTTTTTTTAATAATATAATAAGGTTTAAGTTGCCTGCGATAATTCTACGACTTCTGATACGATATGGTTAGCGCTTAAAAAGCAAACTGAACGGCATTTACACTGACTTCCGATTTTTCGTCACATCAATTCAGCAATAACGTTAAACACAAGTATCTAATCATTTTAGATTAAAAAATATGTGAAAACTTTGTATATGCCTTTGAAATTTGAGGCTTTCCCTCGATTTCTTCCCTGTCCCCACAACAGATCCTGACTTAGTTCCAATGGGTCTCGGAAGTGCACTCTTTCGAATAAAAAAAGAATGTTTTGAAAATTGGTCCATAAGTGACGGAAAAATCGGCGAACATACATTAAATATATATATATATATATATATATATATATATATATATATATATATATATATATATATATATATATATATATATATAACATAGAAGCCCAACATAGAAGTTCCTTCTTTTTTGAAGTCGTTTAAAAAAGAAACGCTTCGCGATCATTATTAACAGCCGGTAGTTAAGCAGGAGGAATTATTGTCCTTTTTTGCAGTACCCTAAACTGTCGGATATCACGCGACGAACTGTTGTTCCTTTTTCCTCGTTAAATTTGTATCGTAAGAGTTAATTTATTGTGTATGTTTCAGCTCGTACGTCGCTCGAACAGACGACCGACGGAGGAAAACGACACCCTCCCTCCCCCGAATTCGAGACAATAAAGCGGCGTGGAGGCTCGATAACGAGCGAACAAAAGCCGGCGACATTAAGAGAGAATATCATTTTACCGAATTGCGACAATTTCGCTCCCGATAACTTCTCGCTACGCGCCGGGGAAACGGAGAGAGGATATTGCCCGATATCGGACACGAAAGCCTTATTGTAGAAGAGTTCCAATTAGCAGGAAGCAGCCGGCCCGGTTCAGATAGGGTCGTCGATATGACACGCGGGCGTTTTTCATTTTTTCCACCGCCTAAATTTAGTGTCATTACAATGTTACGAGGAAATTGATTGTTGCCGTTTCGCGTGCGAAGCATTAATAGAACAATAACAAGAAACAGACCAATTCCAAACAAATAAAACTTCGTAATGGCGCAAGTTTTTCATTTTTTCCCCCGTCCTCTGAATGATATTCTTGGAAACAGAAAAAAACCACTGATAATAATCAGTTCTGTATAGATAATTTTTTAAATATATTAAAAAATAAATAAGATTGTTAGATGCTACCCCTTCCCCGTTAGGTAGGTAACCCCTCCAATCTCATAGATGGTCCTATTCCCTCTAAAAGGTCATGTACGGGGTAGTACAAACGGGGGACACAGTAAACTGAAGGTAATTTCAGTTTAACACATGCCCAGTTTCATTTATTTTTTTTCCCCCGCCCTCTGAATGATATTCTTGGAAACAGAAAAAAAAACACTGATAATAATCAGTACTATATAGATAATATTTTAAATATATTAAAAAATAAATAAGATTATTAGATGCTACCCCTTCCCCGTTAGATAGGTAACCCCTCCAATCTCATAGATGGTCCTATTCCCTCTAAAAGGTCATGTACGGGGTAGTACAAACGGGGGACACAGTAAACTGAAGGTAATTTCAGTTTAACACATGCCCAGTTTCATTTATTTTTTTTTCCCCGCCCACTGAATGATATTCTTGGAAACAGAAAAAAAAACACTGATAATAATCAGTACTATATAGATAATATTTTAAATATATTAAAAAATAAATAAGATTGTTAGATGCTACCCCTTCCCCGTTAGGTAGGTAACCCCTCCAGTCTCATAGATGGTCCTATTCCCTCTAAAAGGTCATGTACGGGATAGTACAAACGGGGGACACAGCAAACTGAAGGTAATTTCAGTTTAACACATGGCCAGTTTCATTTATTTTTTTCCCCGCCCTCTGAATGATATTCTTGGAAACAAAAAAAAAACCAGTGATAATAATCGGTACTGTATAAATAATTTTGATAATTTTTTAAATATATTAAACAATATATAAGATTGTTAGAGGCTACCCCTCCCCCATTGGGTAAGTAACCCCTCCAATCACAGATGGTCCCATTTCCTTTTAAAGGCCAGGTACGGGGTAGTACAAACAGATGACATAGTAAACTGCAGGTCATTTCAGTTTGGTGCATGCGCAGTTTCATTTATTTGAATTAATAGTCTGAGTTTAACTGTAGAAACGTAACATATGTTACAATAGTAATGGAAATGCTGGGAACTCATTTAAACAGTAGCAAGATAGTAATATGAAAATTATCATTAATTTTTATAAAGTATTTTAAATTAAATACTAATTAAAATTCACATTTTAATAATTTAAGGTGTTCAGTGAGTGAACTTAAACAAAAAACGTTCAACAGCTAAAATCTTAGATGAAAAATGTATTTCCTCAGTACTACCTCGTCTAGTTATCATTTTAATGTTTCTCTTGTTAATATATGTGTTTTTATTGTTTATTCTCTTAGAATTCCACAATTTCTATGAATTAGAATTAGGTGGACACTCCTTCAAAGTACTTTACACTGGCATTTTAGATTACACTCGTTATATTTTCCAAGGGGATGTCACGCTGAATAATAACTGGCATAATACGGGGCACCAACGATGACATGCAGCATTCTATTTTAGATTGTTATTATTTAAAGAAATATTTTACTATATGTGAGAATTGAAGGATGAGCACGTGGTGAAGTGATAGAAACTAATGGAATTATTTATGATTTATTCGAGTGAGTGACAATTTACAGATGACGACACAGCTACTCGATGGAGACCGGAGAAGAAGAGACCGTCTAGTTTTTTTCTTATTCCAGAATGACCAGCTAGAACCAAATAGTATTTTACTGATGTCGCTTCATCTTGTCGCTTCGTCGATAATTCAAGTCCTACGTCAACTCTGGGACATCCCCTATCAACAAAGTAATTTTCTTATTATTTAATAATTACATTGTTACTAGTTGTTTCCGACTAACCTATAATTACTTTATGATAACTTACTGTATTTTTTATTAATTGTGCCTCACTACACAAGATCAGATGGTCTGATTCTTTTCAGTCTGTGTTCTGCTCTGGTGGTATCCAAAAGTTGCAATACTTCAATATTCTCATGAGAATGGGGTCTTCGTCATGTCCCCTTGCAATTCTCTTGATTTCTTGACTGACTGTGGGTATCTGAAGACCTCGATGTAGGTAGTCAGTCCTATAGTATTTGGGTGCGTCCACAGTACTTCACAGGACTTTGTTCTGATTTTTTTTTATTTCGTTTATTCGTTTACTCTTTGCAGAATATCCCCATAATTGAACTCCGTATGTCCATATAGGTTTCATTATTTGCTTATATAATAGCAATTTATTGTGTACTGATAATTGTGATTTTCTTCCAATTAGCCAATACATTTTCCTATATTTCAATTCCAGTTCTTTTCTTTTCTTCTTTATATGTTCCTTCCAGCGAAGTTTTGCATTAAGATTCATTCCAAGATATTTAGCGTTATTGCTATATGGAATGATAGTATTATTTAATGTTATTGGTGCTTGTACGGTCTGAAGTAAACTGCACATGCACAGATTTACTTTCGTTAATGTTTATTTTCCAAGCTTGTGTCCAATTGTTTATATAGTCACTTGCCTGTTGTAATTTTCGTGTGGCTTCTTCACTATTGTCTCCAACAATGGTATATCACAAGTGTGGAGTAATTACAGCATTGGCCCCAGTACATTTTCTTGTGGTACATCTGCTTTAGCTTCTTTTGTTGTAGAGTAAGCTTCTTCTTGTTTAAGTCTAACTGGCTATAATGTACGATTTTAGCAGTTCGGCATGTTGTTTTGGTAGCATTTTCTGTAGTTTTTAAATAGGGCCTTCGTGCCAAATCTTATCGAAAGCTTGTGTTGCATCTAAAAATATAGCTGCGCATACTTTTTTAATTTCGTAGACTTTTTCAATAACGTTTATTATTCTGTGGACCCGGTCAATTGTTGAATGCTTGTTAATAAAACCAAACCGGTGGATTGGTATTAGGTTTTTTCTCTCTATGATCATTTTCACTCTTTTCAGCAGGAGTTTTTCAAAAACCTTAGATATTACTGACAGCAGTGATGGACATGTTCAAGCTCAATAATCAAATCTTATTTTATATTATAACAAATGCCTAACATACATCAGTTTTTTTCAACTGTACTGTATTTAACAAGTCATGAAACTTTTGAAATTGTAAATGGTATTGAATAATTTACTAGATCTACGCTGTACTCAATATTACAACGGCTTCGATACTTCACTGCCATCCGATCTCTGTGTTTGTCGATTTATCAATTTTTTTATTGACCAGAAAGTCAACGTTTATTTTTCGTTTCCGAATTCGTAAAGCGGCTCGATACGCCTTTTTTTACCCCGAACTTTACGACGACAAAAATAAGTCCCTGGAGCCGAAAAGGCTGAATAATAATCCGTTTTTTCTTAACTGGGAATAATGCAAATGAGATTGTAACCTCGAGTTCCCAAAAATATCCACACCTGATTCCTATTTTTGTGCCTTGTTAAAATCGGATTTTTCTTAAACGTAAAGATATGTCCACCGCTATGGTAGAATATACCAACGTGACGCAACAACGCAAATTTTAAATATAAAAGTGAATATTCGTCAAATCATAACATCTCGAATGTATTACGTACTGGCAAGAATTTTATTAACGATATAAATTCGTGAAAATGATAAGTATCAACATAGACAACTGCTAAATTCGATAGTTTTTGCTAGCGTTGGGAACTTTCGACTGAAATTGACTATCGACTGTTTAATAATTGACTACTTTTTACTGTCGACTGTTTCAGTTGATATTTTCGATCCGACTAATTTTATTAGTATTTACTATCGACTGTTTCAGTCGTGTACTTTTAGTTACTATTTTTGGTTCTACTAGTTTCATTTCACTGATTTTTTACATTCTGGCTCTGTCGTCCTAGCCGCGACCTTGACAAAAATTTGCTGAATTTAGGCTTACATAGATTTATATGTAATATATCTAAATTTATGATTTATGCCCTTTGATAGTTTGCTTGCATATTAATATGGGGGCATTTAAAACGCTGTTTTTAAGATTATTAATGTATTAAAGCAAAAAAATTAAAATTGTGTTTGATAAATAGTAAAGTGCTTTTGACTGTTTTTATTTTTTGATTAGCTTTTTCATTAATTATTTTAAATTTAGATTACAGTAAAGATAAAAGGATAAATTATATTCAATATTTATACTAACTATTTCTAATAAATACATTTTCTGGTAAGAAATCCTTTAATATTCAACAAATTATTTTCTTGGCTATTAAAAAATACAAGAAAAATAATGTTTATCAGGACACTTTTTAGTTAAGATTTATCTTATCAGCAGGTAAGACAGAAAAATCTATTTTTATTATTTTATAAGTTTTCAGTTTTTCCTATGGTTTGAGAATACTTTGAAATAAAATCATAAACTTCTGCTATCTGCAATGAGTCATGTCATCAACAAAAATATGTGGTATTACAAATAATGCTGAAGCGATACAAGAAATTATCACAAAAGAGATAGCATCCATTCCAACTTCCAAAAATACAATTATAGTACTACAACTCGAAATTCAAGGCACAAATACTAACGAAGAATGTATTACATCTAAAGACATTTTAATAAAAGTCTAGAATGAAAGAAATAATTACCCCAGGTACGACAACAACTTTACAAATTAAGCAGTATTTGGAAATGCCACTTATTGGACGTTTAGAAAACCATTACATTTTTTTTCAAAATCTGGCCATATTATTAACAATTGTTGTAATTTATTGTAACAATTGTAACAATTTATTGTATTATCTATATTTGTTATAGTATGTTATTTAAAAATAGCAATTAACATATTAAAATGCGATATAACGTTTATAGAGTTATTAAATATTCCATTTATTCTTGCAGATCTACAGAACATTCAAATATAAAAGTAATTCTACTTCTTAAAAAAAAATTACTGTTTTTGTGATCAGGGACGGTCAGAACAGGCATCAAAGATAAACGATAAGAGCAAAAAACATATCATCCTTGAACGCTATCCGAATATAAAAATGTGTCCATACAACGTATTACAAGTTCGTGCTCATCAGGACTTGTAGGCAGTTTTTTTAGTTCATAGTGTTCATCAAAGGAAATTGAATTACAATATCAGAATACATGTAAGTACCTTATACTTTCAAACTAGAAGAATCACGATTCGCTACATGAGCGAACTATTCTTGCAGCCAATAATAAACAATCAAAATTTATATCAATCGATATTTTATTGAATGAAGATAAACAGGTTAATAACCCAAATAAAAATTAACGGATGTGCATAATAGACAGAATAACAAATTTTACATAAATATTGTAAAATCTCAAATATCTTACCCGTAATTACTGAAAAATCGAACGAAGCATCTTCCGAAGAATATCATGAAGCTGTCGTAGGATTTGGACGTTATTTTTGCCAGTGCTGAAGCAATGTTGCTCATGATATGGTCCGGATACACTTGGTGAGTATTGAACACTGTTATTTTACATTCGGACAGTTGCAGTGCTTTTTTCCACACGTCGTCTCCATATTCCTTCTGAAAAACAAGAAATTCATTCGTTCAGACTGCTTCATTCTTTAGCTCTTTAATCGTGTTTTTTGAGTTGATAAGATTGACTATCATATTATAGTTAGTGGGATCACCCTTATTTAAACACTTACGTTCAGTAATATTGATATATCATCAGGGAAATATAAATAGTCAACAATTTTGTTAACGTTGGAACTTCATTTTTTGTCATTTTATACTCGACGCTAGACGATCGACTCGATTTATTGTAATAAAACATAACTATTTTGATTTATTGTCGTTTTTGTTTAATTAACTGATTATTTCCAAACGTTTTAATAATAGTGTAAAGTTTAGATGACAGTATAAGACATCAAACTCTTCCAGTTCTATTTTATTTATATATAAGAACAAATAACTGTTGATGTGAATAATCAACGATCTGTAATGACCACTATTAAAAGTAATATTTTATACTTACGGAAATAAGAACCAATATACATACCAAGGATATAAGTTAATAAAACAACTTTTAGACAAAATGCATTAATATTTAATAAAATAATAACACTCATCCATCAGGATATTCTTCTTTAAGAGCGATACTATTTAGTCCAACGCTGCTTGATGCCTTTTTTTCGTTATTTAAAAAACAAATAAAAAATTAGCCAGAAGTCTCCCTGATTTCTTATAAAGGGAATATTAACTTATCCCAGTTAGATAGAAGTGTGAAAAGGATTAAGCTTGGAGGATATGAAGGTACAGATCTAGGTATTTTCTCTTCTAAATTTCTAACAACATAATGTTTCTTTTCACTTAAGAACACTAGGGTACGAAATTTGCGTTGTATTAGATTGTATAGTGAAATAAAAAGGGCCTCTCTCAATTGTTAAATTATATTTAACCTTATAAAACGTTCACCCTAGACAACAACAAAAAAACACCATATATTAAAAAAATAAATCAACGTTCTTTTGGCTGTTTTTTTGGAAACAACATGAATTACTAACCAATAAATCCCGAAAAGGAACATTTAAAATTCCCGGGGGAGCGTATAAAACGTTTTTATGATAGAAGCAATGTTATGTTTTGTAGATGGTCGGCATAAACTATTTCGTAATATCGTTCCGATTAAGATTTTAGCTAATGAACAATTTTCTAATGAGCCTTTGTCCTAATAGAAGCCCCCTAGGTCGTAATGCTATAATGATTTTTGATTTTATTGCTTCCCGTGTCCATTTACGTTGCCGTGGCAAATATGGGCTCGTATTTGGACCACACGCACACATATACGCGCGGTCTGAAAGACGTATAAACCTTTTAATAAAACAGCGTGTGCGTTTCCCCACGTCTTCGGCTATAACACGATATTAGGTATTAACTTCTTTTGTTTTGGTCTAGAAATAATCGACATAAAATGATATTACGGAGAAGTAGGCTAAGGTTTTATTAGTTTTCATAATATACAAATTTCTCCGTTTCGTAAATTTCGTTGGGGGAAACTGCAGGACTCAATAGTGTATATTGGGAAGAAATTTTTCTCGAATAAAGAAGTGATCCACGAATCTGAGGCCTATTTTGAAGCAAAAGACAATTCGTACTACAAAAATGATATCGAAAAGTTGGAGGGTCGCTATAATCAGTGTATCACTTGAAAGGAATTATGTTGAATAAAAAAAAACTAATTTTGCCAAAAAAATGTGTTTTACTATGGTAGGCCGGGAACTTTTCAATTGACCTATTAGATCTATATAAATTATAATTTATGATCCTAAAACCTTAGACCAATATTTAGTTAGTAAGTAGTAGTAGTAATATGGTAAAATGTTGGCATTACCATTCTTTTTATTATCATATTTAAGTATTCGAATCTAATGTTTTCATTCACTTTGTAAATATTCTCAGAATAATACTGAGCTCGATGGCTATCGATTCTTCACTTTTCTGTCAAGTTCATCTCATACTAATTCGATGCGAGGAAAGAGGTCTGACAATTGTGATGGCTATTGTTTACAAAATGTCTTTTGCTCTAGGAATCCCTGACCTAATTTTAACGAACATTTAGGATCATTGTCTTATTGAAGAATAAAACTTCGGTCAACTCCAGAAGGAATTTCCTGAAGTATTTTCATATTTCATTCAGTTTTCCATCAATTTTAATCAAATCATTGCCATAGCGGCCTCAAACCATCACACTACCACCACCATATTTAAAAGTCTGTACAGTACACATTTTTGAAACTGTAAAAATACATCTATTGGATCCAAAAATTCGAAATTTGGTCTCATCCGTCCACAGGACTTTTTCCAGTAGTTTTCATGTCTTTCAGGCCTCTCCAATCTATCTTTCTGCATCGCGCGCATCCTCTTAGGACAGTAAATTTCTCTTCACAGTTGTAGTTGAAACTATATTTTCGCGTATGTCGATTTAATTTTTTTAACATTACAACGAACTTATCTTGCTGGTTTATTGTAGATCTGACACGTCCTGATATAATATGATCTTGATTTTCTCAAGCATCTCGTTTTCGTATAAAAATATGACGTACACTTTTACATGAAACTCCATCATTTTCTCCAGCAATCGAGCAATTTGGTATTCTTGCTTAATTACATTACACAGAGCATTTCGCTGTTCTATTACATGAAAGACCAAAAAGTACAATAAATTCAAAACTAATAGTTATTGATATGATAAACCCACATTTAAAAGATTAAAATGATCGAAATGATAAAATGATTAAATGAAAGTCGCCAATTGTAAGAAATCAACAATTAACAATGTAGTTACTTTTATAGCTATAATACACGTGTGTCAGTATTTGTAAAATAAGGGACAATTGATAAGAAACTAGTAAATTTGTTGATTGTTATTATAATCACAGCCGCAAAAATAATAAACCCAAATGCTAACATGTTTATTTAAAGATTTTTTGCAGTATTTTTATGTCGACTAAAAATAAGTTATTTCCAAACTTTTCAACGGTAGTATATGCCAATAACCGTGAAACTCGAATTGTTTAAGAGTAAAATCCTAAGAAATATCATAGAGGCACCAGACAAGATCATTCATGTATTTAATAGAAACGAACACGACAAAGTGTTAATTAATTAATTATTTTAGTAATGGCTAAGTAAGAATCGACAGTTCCATCTAGAGAAATCAATAGTTTGAAATAAAAACTAGAAATGATGCCGAAATAATTAAAGAAATTAGTGAAATAACGCAAGAATTACTGTAAATAGTTGTTCAAGATTTAATCGATCAAACCTTGTTCTTAGAATTAGTCCTGGTTAATATATAGTGGAAGTTATGCTCATGATGTAAATGTCTTAACGTTTTCGTATAAATAAAAAACAATACCCTGCTTTAAACTTGATTTATTTCACGTCAAAGTTCTGTAACTCTCAAAAGAGTACCCCTAAAATACGAAGGTCGCTTGTCTTGAGTTTTGAGTAAATTATTAGTTATTCCAAGAAGAAAATAATTACCTACCTGTACGAAATGCTGTACGCTCTCCAATAACATGCCGTACATCGTGGTGAAGTCAATTCCACCCGCGTTGCAAGTTCGCGAAAAACCACACGATATTCGCGACTCTGTCTTCTCTTGGCCGCGTCCTCACAGTCAAAGTCGGAGAGGAACTGAGGCAAATGGTGCGGACGCCGAGAGTTTCCTGCCGTTTGACGACCTTCAACAGGTTGCGGAAAAGGGCGGGAAAAGTCGCGCCGCGATCTCGCACTTCCAATAAGAGCCTCGCGGGTTCCGGCTTAAGAAAAGGAATCACTTTTTTGTTGTTAAATTGGTTAACCGCTTCGGGGTAGGGCCGGCGGGGGTGTCGAACGTTTTTACGATCCACCATAACTCCTTTCGCGAAACGCTGTGGCAGTTTTTAATATAAGAATGTACAGTCAAGGTCGATGGATTCGTTCTATTATCTTTTTAATAAATCTAATTTCCCACTCTGTACAGGGCACTGTGAGCTCTATTTCACCATTAATTGGCAAAATCCTATAACTTTCACAATCAAACAATGATATCGTCTTCATTAATGGAAAAATTACGGTGAACAACAGTGGAAAGTTGTAGGTGGATGTAAGTCACACGCACAATAGATCGGTACCACTGTAAGCACATCCTCCCCTAAATGTATTCATATTTACCAAAAAGTAGATTACAGTGATTAGATATGCGTTAATAAATATACCGAAAAACTGAATTATAACAAAATAAATCCAAGCTTGAATAAAATCTGATGTTACGTGCTTACAAAAAAAAACAAAAGTTATGAATGTCGAAAAAGTAATTTTGAGCGTTCCATAATTAGCATCTGTATACAATATTAATACGCTTTTCACCAATATATCTCGCTGATCAAAATGCATGCAAACGCCTGATAGTTTAAGTTAACTTCACCTATCACGGTTTTTGGTATACCTTTAGCATACCTTTGTCTTTTCCGAAAGACGAAACTCAAAACATTAAATCCAAAAATTAGGTTAAAACGATCGGAAGGCTTTTATTTTTTATTAATTTATGAGCCGTGCAAAGATATGTAAGACAATGTTCTAATTTGGTGTGATTCAATCTCAGTAACGGTATCGCGGCGTAGTATCCACAAATGTTCTATTCTAATTACCACAAAAACAATTAACGCTCATACGTCAAAAAATTCATAAAAGAAAACATCCAGTATAATGCTACACACTTCTTCACGGATCAGATGTATGTTGATGATAGCGCTATATTCCGATATACATGTTGAGATTTCAAGCACCTTTCACAGCAAATGGAAAAACCAATATATTAACAACCAACTGGCCACCTGTTATGGCATCAAACAATTCCGAAATATAAAAGACAACCCTCGAATTTGCTTAAACACATAGGAATAATGAAACATCATAGGAAACGTATAAATATTTTTATTTAAATAAAAAAATACTATTATTTACAGTATTTGTCCGAAAGAAACTCGTCTACAGATTTACTAAAATTATCCACGACAGACTTAAATTTACTGTTCGATCCAATAAAATAATAATTATCGTTGTTGTTGCTCTTCCATTCATCACCATCAACCTGAAACGAAAAACATCGGAAATATTAATCTGCGACTCTTAACAAATTCACAAACCTGATTTAACTTCGGTATCAAACGTAGAACAATTTCCGAAGAAACACCGGGGAATGGATTTAAACTCTTCAAAAACACAGTGTCTGATCCTAATTCCGATTCGTTCGAGACAACATCAAGTTCACTTTGGAGTAATTCCACGTTTTTAAAATGTTTTCTTTTACAGAAATCGGCAAGTTTGTCATACAGCATCTAACATAATGAAAAAGCCATATAAACTACACTTAAAAATGTGTAGACCCTGTAGTTTACCTTAGTCAATACCTTAATCCTGATATTATCATCATTTTCACGTTGGACAACTACAGAAAATAAATAGTTTAACTCATCCTCGGAACATTTAATATTGGATAACACATGATACAAAGTTAACAAGTAACTTTCATACAATTCGGGTATATCCTTTACGTTCTTGAGCAGCTCTTCGAGTTCTATTTAGAATAAAAAAAATAGTAAATAAAATATATAAAACAATCGTTTACACATAACAATTATTGGTAAATATCGTACAGTATATAATTCTCTAATTTTGATTAAAATTTCACCCCGTCTATAGGCAACTACCAAAACACCTTTAAAGCCCAAGTTTTACAATTCAAACCACTTGATTATCTTTAGTTTACCTTGATATTTTATCGGAGTTTTAAGAGTCGCCAAATAAGCGTACAATAATATTTGTCTGAACGCTGAATGTCCTCCACTAACTTCAGCCTTCGTCAATATCAAAACAATAGAGTTCCTTAACTTTTTCCTGACGCTATCGTGGATCCTTAAGTCGCTGAACAACAGTGACAGTGCTTGAGCGCTTCGCAGTTGTTTAATGTCATTCTGTAAAAACAACAGAAATCAGTGAATCGTAACAATAATTCGTTACGCCTATTACCTGCGAATTGGAAATGCAATTGTCTGTTATTTTTTCGATATAGCTATTCAACATATCCAAGTAAGCATTGAATGCATTCTTTTGTTTGGAATAACTGTGATTACGGACGATTTTAATCATTATACTCAAGCAGATTATTTTTAACTCAGAACAACTGCAAGTAGAATTTTAATAAACATTAATGGTTATGGTAATTCGCTCTAGTTACCTTTCCAGATTTAGGTATATGTTCATCACGATATCAATAATTTTGAAATAACCTTCATTGTAATAGTGTTCGTCCATTCCCTCAACAAAATATTTCAGAGTTTCCTTGTTAGAGATACAATACTGTATCATTTCATGGCTCAAATCAAAATCTACACTGTGTAGGAACTCTGATGATGATACAACATTTGAAAAATATCTCAAAATTTCTTTATTCTGATCCGTATCACATTCACTTAAAAGTTTCAAACGATCAAAAGCCAACGACATCACACGGGGTTTTAAATATTGCCTGTACAATGCGATGCTGACGCCATCATGCGGATGTTTGTCCCATAACTTTTCAACTAAGTCACTGTATTCAGCTGATTCCAAGTTGCCTGAAAAACAATCTCTATACCATATCATTCAGGGAGTTCATTCAATTACCTTTTTTCAATACATAATAAAGAGCTTCTGTACATATATCAGGATCATCAGTTTCTAGGATAATTTTTTTCCATTTTTCCGCCATATCTTTGTAAAACTGTCCACCGTTCGACCAAGTGATCTCAAATCGATAATAGGAATAACATAATACATCTAAAGCACAGCACACTTGATATTTATTATATTTCTCGGGATTCTGAGCAATGTGCACGATTTTCTGACACGTTTTTATCGGGTAATCGAAACACATAACTTTTCCCATCAATTCCAGAAAGTTATTTAACATATCCCTATATGGGACGTAACTTGTGTCATTGAGATGGTGGCACAAATAGTCATTCATATCTTGATCAGTCTGAGCCTGATCAAGTCTTGTCTGAGCAATATAATATAAACCGGAAGTGAATTGTTGTTTATAAATAGCGAGTTTAACATGCGGACTAAAGCGTTCATCTTTCAGCCACGCCAGATAACTATATTCAGTATCACCCTTGATAGCGTGATGAAAGTATTTCATATAACAATCATAATCATTATTATTTTGTGCGCTCAATTCTAACAGCTTCTCTATATCTTCTTCTCTGGTTGTTTCAACTTCCTGGCAGTTATTATCAGTCATGATTCTAAAACAAATAATATTTCATTATAAACACGTATATTTATATTTGACTAAGTATTTTTATTTCGACCAATTCACTATCGGTTGGTGAATGCGCCGGGCTCATTAATCAATAATCGTTTAGCTATGACAGATTATGATAGCAATATTTACCTTTTGCACTTGTAATCTATAAATACACACCTGACTTATAAAACTAAACTAACCGTTTAACGACAATGTGTTTTATATATTCAATAACTTCACATTGCACAATACTACGCGATTCCCCCCGAGAAACCAGCCAGATACGATGTTGCCGATACTCCTCAAAATTATTAACTTTTTTATATTTTTGAGTAAATTGGTGTCGAGTTATAAATAAAAAATAATTATAAGATAGCCATTATGAAAAGTTATGACAATTTTATGCCAACTCCTAAATTTACGTAGGACCAGCTGGACAATTCAACGAATTAATAAATTTATCTTTTTTGAAATAATTTTTTAATTGATGGCCTCATTTTCATTTTTTTAAAAAATCTATGAAGATTTTCGGCGTTTTTGTTCATGCGTCAAATTGGAACACAAATTGGACAAAATTGAAAACACCTTGGTTTGTTTCCTTGCCTATAGCCACTAATTTTACTTTTTCTCTTGTAAAACTTGCAGAAATAAGCATTGTAATTCTGTCTTCTGATGGGAATCTCACCTACCCACTTTTTTATACTTTTTAGGGGTTAACTTTTAAAAGATACACATGTATCATCAGTGTTTCACATTGGACTGTGAATGTTGGTAAGAATTATTTCCACTAATTATCACAGTCATTTTATGTTACAATTCATTGGTGACTTCTCTACATATTTATTTTAATTATTACAATATCTCCAGGATTTCAAAATTATTATAACCTGCTTTCCGAACATCTGTACTCTATTTTTTCCATAAAAGGTACGTTTACTTTTTTTAAACTTTATACCACAATCATATCGACAATGTGAAAAGGTCATAATAAAATATCGAAAACATTTTAATATAATTCCCTGAAAAATTAAGAAAAACCGGAAACTAACTGGTAAAATTTTGATATTTTATTGGATGTCAAGTAATACCGAGCATTGTTTTGAAAATAAAAGGGTATTTTTATTAAAACTACTAGACTTTTAAACTAAACTCTAATTTGTTATGAAATGTTGACACCTGTCACTTAAAGGTTAAAATCGCTAGGTTAAGTTAGTTAAGGAAAACGTATTAGGTGGCGCCATCCATATCAGTTCCAAGACTTATAATTTAGAGATATAGTTATGTGTAATGTAGGTTATCTATGTCAACTGTATAATCAAACAAAATAGTAATTATAATTTAATCTGTGAATTTAGTGTCATAAAAATGAGGATTAAATTATCACAAATTAAAAATATCACAAATTAAAAGATATGAGAACGATACGATCCTATTTAAATCACAATTCTATATTTAGAATCACTTGCTCAAAAGAAATTGATCTACTGATGTTTTGAAGTTATCCACAGTAGACCTATGTTTACTATTCAATCCAATAAAAAAATAATCATCATTCAAGTTGTTTTTCCATTCATCACAGTCGATCTAAAAAGAAAAACCTCGGAATGTTAATTGTTCTTTCACCAATGGCAAATGTACGTACCTTGTTCAATTTTGGTATCAAATACAGAACTATTTCTACTGAAACGCCAGAGTATGGATTCAAACTCTTCAGAAACACAATATCCGGCCCTAATTCTGACTCATTCGATACAACATCAAGTTCATTTTGTAGCAATTCCACATTTTTAAAAGGTTTCCTTTTACAAAAAGCGACAAGTTTATTGCGCAAAATCTAAGACAATTCAAAAATTATAAAAATCATTATTAACACCCAATTAATGGTAAACACTACCAGAGTCAGTGCCTGATTGCTGATGTTGGTATCATTTTTATGTTCGCCGACTACGGAAAATAGCGAGTTTAATTCCTCTTCAGAGCATTTCAAATTGGACAACACGTGGTAGAGAACTAGCAAGTAACTTTCGTACAGTTCAGGTGTATTCTTCACTTTATCCAATAGCTCTTCAATATCTGTTTATAAAAAAATGAAAAACAAAATTTGTAAATAGCAAAACGTGTACGTTTGTGCACCCAGTTTATAGACAACCACCAAAACATTGTAGAGAGTTTTAGCAGTGACTTCTTTTAATTTACCTTCATACTTTATAGGAATTTTGAGCATCGCTAAATAAGTGTACAATAAAATTTGTCTAACTGCAATATTTCCTCTCTTAAATTTAGCTTCCTTTGACAATATCAAAAAAATTGAATCCTTTAACTTTTTCTTGACCCGATCGTGGATTTTTATATTGCGGAAAAACAAAGCCAGCGCTTGAGCACATCGTAACTGTTTCGTAACATTCTATAAAAGCAACATGCTTCAGTGAATCTGAATAATGCACTTCATGTGCGTGTTACCTGCGAACTGGAGATACAATTGTTTGTTATTTTTTCAATATAACTGTTCAACATATCCAAGTAAGCATCGAACGCATTCTTTCGTTTCGAATAACTGTGATTACGAACAGTTTTAGTCATTATATTTAAACAGGTTATTTTTAATTGAGAACAGCTGGAATAAAATGTATGTAAATGTATTAGTAACGGTGATTATTCCATTCTATTTAAGATACCTTTCCAGATTTAAATATATGCTGAGCACTATATCAATTATTTTGAAATAACCTTCATTGTAATAGTGTTCGTCCATTCCCTTAACAAAATATTTCAGAGTTTCCTTGTTAGAGATACAAAACTGTATCAGTTCGTTGTTGACATCAAAATCTACACTGTGTAAGAACTCTGATGTTGACACAAAGTTTGAAAAGTATCTCAGAGCTTCTTCACTCAGATTAGTATCATGTTTCCTTAGAGGATTCAAACAATCAAAAGCCAACGACATCACACAAGGTTTTAAATATCGTTTAAACAAGGCAACGCTAACGCCATCATGCGGATGTTTTTCCCATAACTTTTCAACTAAAGCACTATAATCAGCTGATTCCAAGTTGCCTAAAAAACAATCTTCCATCTCTATACCATATTATTCATATATTTAATTTAATCACCTTTATTCAATACATAAAAAAGGCCCTCAGTACATATATCTACATCATCAGTATCCAAAATTATGTTTTTCCATTTTTCCGCCATATCTTTATAAAACTGTCCGCCATTCAACCAAGTCACCTCGAATCTATAATGAGAACATCGTAAAACATCCAAAGCACAGCACACTTGATGTTTGTTAAAATATTCAGGATTCTGAGCTATGTCCACGATCTTCTGACAAGTTTTGGTGGGATAATCAAAACACATGAGCTTCCCCATCAATTCTAGAAAACTATTTAACATATTCCTATACGCAACATAACTGGTAGCATTGAGATGATCAGACAAATATTTATTCATATCCTGATCTGCCTGAGCATGATCCAGCCTTGTCTCAGCGAGATAATATAGACAAGGGTTGAATAGTTCAACATATATAGCGAGTTTAACATGTGAACTAAAGCGCTCATCTTTCAACCACGCCAGGTAAGTATATTCACTATCGTCTCTTATGGCGTCGTGAAAGTACTTCATGTAACATTCAAAATCGTTATTATTTTGGGCACTAAGCCATATCAGTTTATATATAGCTTCTTCTCTAATTAATTGAACATCTTGAGAATTATCATCAGCCATGGCTCTAAAACATAATATTTCTGTATATACACATATATTTAGTATATATATATATATATATATATATATATATATATATATATATATATATATATATATATATATATATATATATATATATATATATATATACCTAAAACTTTCTATTCGTTAAATAACCTAATAGAGAATGGTGAATGCGCCAGTAGCTAAACACTATTTTATATCAACAAAACAAGCTCTTGACAGATTATTAAAAGACGTGAAAACAAACGGAAATAATCCGTTTACACACACACACCTGGTTTATATAACTAAACATATTGTTTGTCAACAGTGCTTATATATATTTGATAGTTTTACATTGTGCAATACAGTGCGATTTTCCCCGAAAAACTTGTTTGCAACGTTGCCAATATATTTCGAGAGTATTAATATATAAATTAGAGAAGATTAAAGATATAATGCGAATGTAATGATGTAATTGATGATGTGTAATTTGTATGATATATATAAAATACATAAAACGAAGGACATCTTTTAAGGATGGTCTTTTCTATGTAAGGAGATATAAAAAAAGATTATAGATATCATCATATATAATTAGTTGTTTCTTTCATTTGTATAAGTATTTTCTTCTATAATAATTTCGTCTATGTTTACTAGTTTCTTTCAGGTTCATAAATATAGCCCTCATATATATCTTGTTTAAATAGGTGCATAAATAATTGCTCATATCCTGATTGGCATGGTAGCATGGTATTAACTAGTTAGGATTATATTATAATATAATTAGCAACAAAAAAGCGTTAAAGGTACTAACCATAGCAATTTTTTATTCGTACAAGCTATTTATATTTATTCGTACGACTAATGTCACATGTCTATTATTTTGAAAACCATAGCTAAGCTAAGTAAGATAGAAAATGTATGGGTATGAACCCTTTTTAAGCACTGATATTTGAGGATTACTCTCACTAATAATATTGATTATGTACAATGCGCTTTATGTTGTTGTGCCCTCTAATTGCGGACATTTATTTAAATAATTATTTCTTATTATCTATCCTTTATTAACAGATAAACAGACTAAATAAAACCAAGAATTTATATGAATCAAGCCTTTTATTAATATTTCTTTTTGATATTGGGGTACAGTTACAAAACGGTGCTTACAATTTTATTCGTGGATAAAAATGCATAAAATTGTACACAGAATACTTTTGGACAGTCTTCTCTAGGTGCGAAAAATCGAGTAGATACAAAACAGCGGAATAATATCGTTCTATATTAATCACTCATTTCTTGGTGAGACTATCCACCAACTGTTTGAAGGCAATGCAGCCATCGGCATTGGCTTCTTTGTAGCCCGGAGCCTTTGCTTTGATGTTGTTGTACCATCTGGTGACGTTCTTATATGGCGACAAGTCGTACTCGACCACGTCGAAGGTGGAAACGGTGGCTACCAGAGCCAGATCGGCGATGGTTAAGTTGCTACCGGCGGCGAAATCTTGTCCTTCCAGGAAGGTATCCAGAAATTTAAAAGCGTCGTTGATTTTCTCCAACTTGGCGGGATCGTAGGAACTTCCCATAAAGAAAACTGGATAATAGTAGTCGGCAAAACGGGCATAGAGAGTGCCGATATCAAAATACAGCCTTTGGTCGACAAGAGCGCGCTTCTTAGCATCCTTGGGGTACAGGGAGTCATCTTTGCCATAAGCGTTCACCAAGTAGCCCATAATAGCACGACTCTCCCACAAGGAGAACCCATTATCATCAATGGTAGGAATGGTATGTTGTGGGTTAATCTATAAGCATGGAAAAAAATTTGTTAACAATGTGATTTCATTAAATCGACTTAATATAGTAATTAGACGCACTTATCAACCACTATATTGTCCTGACTTCTCGTTCTTCCAAACAGGAAGTGAGTATTAACTTTACTATCACCAAATCAACTCATAACGATTTCCGCATCTCTGATTCAAAAGAAACAACCACAAAAACTTTATAAAACGCAACCCAACATACATCAACTTCTAAAAAAATTTATTTGAAAAAATGTTTTGATTATATCTGTGAAAGTCGTAGATAACTAAGTTAAAAATAACAAAGGCGTGAAACGAACTGAAAACATACCTTTAAAAATTCTGGGGTCAAATGTTCTCCGGCTTGAAGGTTGGTGAGTTTCAGATTCAAATCCAAACCCAGGGCCTTGGCGGTGAGAAGTACAGATCTGCAGGGGGCTGATCCGGGTAAGTAATAGAAATCGATAGTCATGATGCTAGATCTGAAAACGAAATAAAATCGTTGGCGTCCGGTAGTCTTATTTTGGCGATCGTTTCGGGAAAGGAGGCCGTGGGAGTTTCGGATGAGAGTAAAGAAAAATCGGGAGCTCGCTAGATAGCCAACTAAGATTATATAGGCGTCGGCTTACCAGAGCGTATATTTTCAGTGGATATACAGACTGACACCGCCTGAGCCCAACAAACTTTAAAATACCGGCCGGTATATCGAAACTTGTTTTTATACGAAACCCCTCCAGTCGCATTCCATTATGGTTGACATCACAGCAACTATTTTACACTTGTACTACTTTTAGTACATTGGTTTGAATGTTAGTACATTTTTGATTTTTAGTGTCACAAATTATAAACAACACTTAACACCAATAATAATAATGTAATATAAATAACTATATTGTTATACACCTAATTTAAGATCAGAATGACTTTAACTTATCACAGTGTAACCATTTATTATATGTTGTGTTCTTAAAAAATAACAACTTCATAAAATATAAAATCCTATACATGAATGTCACACATATAAAACATGACATTTGTAATAAAAATGTATACATATAATTACACTGCTGATTTCGTGTTTATTAATTTAAGTCCTGAAAGTAGTTGAGATTTATTCTAAACTGTTTTAAAATCTGAGGGTTTTTATCGCATTATTTTGTACTAGATCTAGTACAACTTTCAATAAGAACGACCTTGGAACCAAACCAATCATCAATTTGTTCTTATTACACCACCACCAAATACGAAATTATGCCTAGTCACTGCGGCGACTTTGCTTTAACTATTAAACAAGATGTTATATTATATTACAAAATAATTTATTCGGAAATATAAGACTTTTTAAGAAATTATGAATCCCTCTTCCACCTTCCGGCTGGTAGTTAACCGCCAAGGTATTTTCATGGTTGGCCGAGCGAGACCTTGCCCTGTAACGCTATTTTCTTAATTAAATGAAAAAAATATTGTTTGTGTTGGAAAATGACCTGTTTACGCCTATTGAAAACCTACGAATCGATCAAACTTTATAGACTGGATGCCTACGTTACCTACATTCTTTTTTATCAATAACCAAAACAAAAGCAAACAACTATTTTTCACCTCTGCATATTTATTTCTAATATCTATTTAATTTACATGTAAATATGAACACTGTGTTATTATATTTTTTATATTCAACGTTTTATTTTAATAAATATAACAAGTATATCTCCATTATTATTATTCCTTAAAAATTTTAAATTGTATTAAATATAAATAAAAATATCCTACAAAGAAAACCTACATATATAAAACAACTTGATATTAATATGTATTTTTATAACCACAATTAATTTTAATAGATGCATAATGGATTTATATTTTATATGTATTTATTCCCTGATATAATTTATATTTAGTACTCTTTGTAAAATGAAGCCAATGAGTTATCACAAGCATGGCTAAGGTCAGTTCGAAAAATTGTTTGATAAGATCACGTCATATTCCTAGAAATATATCCTTTAAACATCAAAGTTATTTACATTACTTTTACTAAGGATATTAACTATTTCATAATGTGTTCCAGAAAATCTATTATCGTATATTTGGTTGCATAGATAAACAGAAATAATTTTTTAGATATATAGTTCGTTTTTAATTTAATTCATCCAATAAAAAATTGATATAAATTTGTCTTTTCACTGATAGAAAACTGTAATATCAGGTTCTATATATTATTCAAATACCGAATCAATTATAAGAATCTTAGTCCACCTTTCTCACTTCCTATAACAGATGACACTCTATAAGTCGATTACAGATATCTGTGTAAACGATAATTTCAAAATCAACAAAGTTATGGTTTACTAAAATTAAATAATTAATAATATTCAAGTAAATTATTGTTATGTATTTATTTATTTTGATCCATAACACACATAAAAATAAAACTTACTCTTGAATAATAAAGAAAACTGTAATATCATTTGATTATAGTTATTATAGATGGGACCACCGACGAAAATATAGCAATCTTAGTTTCTATTTCATGTTCTCCGGGATAGATGGCTCCACGTCAAATGAGTATAGTTATCTTTATCTTAAAGATTTGGAATTATGTTAAATAATATTTTTCCTATTGTCAATATTTAGAAAAAAACTAATATTTATAGTCACCGGGTGGTAGTAAATAAGGCTACACGAATTTTCTTATAACCTAAATTTGGCAGCAGGTTTTTTTTGAAAAGCACTCCGTTGACGCATGAAAATTGTGATAACGTCACATGCCCGGTTACGTATTCTCATTCACATAGTTCTTAAGCCGTTCCGTCGATAAACAGTAGTTCAAGTCGTCCGCAGTCACCTTGAAAAAAAGTAGTGATAATAAAGCTAAATAGCACTACTTTTTCTTTCAAGACTTCATTCTTACAGAGATCCATAAGACATGGCATCGAGAAACACTTTGACTATGTTGAGCGCCAGTGGCTTCGGAAAAATGCTCGCCAGGAGGGCCTTCTCCACCTCCAGGGCTGTGGCGGCCAAGCAAATGACCGTAAGGTAAAGCTGCCTTTTGTTTTACATTCACTTTCATTCATGGTATAACCTAAGTTTCAATATGCGTCGAAAAAAACCCTTTGCCAGACGTAAGTGGGTTTAATTTCCGATATTTTTTTAGAGATGCCTTGAATCAAGCTATTGACGAAGAAATGGAAAGGGATGAGCGAGTTTTCATTTTGGGTGAAGAAGTCGCTCAGTATGATGGTGCTTACAAGGTTACCAGAGGACTATGGAAGAAATATGGTGACAAAAGGGTCATTGATACTCCCATCTCCGAAATGGGATTCACAGGTGAGAAAACCATATATATTTAGTATAAAAATAAATTTCAAAAATGTCGAAACGCTGGACATCTGGAATTAGGGCATTAATTTCAAAATGACATAAAAAACGGTGCTTAATTATGGAATAGGAATAATAAAATATCAAATGTTATTTTCACATTGATTATATAATAACACAGTGTAAACAGAATGTCAGGGATGTATTACTTAATTTTTAATATTTTATTTATATCCTGACGCGGTATAAATACCTTCAATTTTTGTAGAAAAAAATACAAAGTAGAAAAACTGAAAACAAAAATGATGTTCACCATTCAACAATTGTTTTCAATATTTGCTTATACTTTTATCAAAAAAATACGTGCTTAAGAAGATACGGCGAATATTAAACGCCACCTTCTGACAATATTGATCATACATCTTACATATTTTTCCAGTCTTAAACAGATAATATAACCTATTTTGAAGAATAAATCTCCTCTAAGTTATATCTAATGAGACTTAATTCATAACAATCTATTTTAATGTGTAACTGTTGTTTTATTGTTAAGTATTTGTGAATACAGTAATTTTTAAACTCATATATTAATATAATTTCTTTAATATATGTTTTATAAAATTCGATTTTAAATAAACCGTCCCTGGAAGATCATTGGCCTTTATAATAAGAATAACAAAGCGATATCATGGCAACTATAAAGCGGAGTTTTATGATGGCGCTCTAGATGTATAATTGTTGATCACTGTTTTATTCTGTCAATGTCAAATTGACAATTATGTCATTATTCCGTTTACCGTTTAATTTAATTGAAAAATCTGTTTTCAGATTTTTGTTAAGTAATAGTTTAGACTAGGCGTCCAATAACAAATTAAATAACACAAATAATAATGTTATTACAATTATTTTTTTACTAGATAAAAACAATCACTATCACAATACCGAGTTAACAAACTTGTTATTATTTTTAATAACGTTACACATACGTTTATTATCTATATTTACATTTAAAGCTATCAGGTCGTGTTTATATTTTTTACATATATTATATATTTAAATGGTTTGTAGTTCATGTCTCTGGCTTTTTATCTACCCTAATTATTTTTAGGCCCGCTATCTAGTCGAAAAATATTTTTCAAAATATCAACAAAATTAAGAATAATAAGCCGGCTTTATCATTTCCTATTAATTGACTTGTTTTTCTCTTTTTTTGGAAATGTGCTTACATTTTTGGACAAAATTAGAATAAGGAAGATAACTGGTCTAAAGAAAAACATCTTTAAAAAAATAATTTCTAAAATTAATTTTATTTGTTATCGTCGACTTACCACGTTTTAATTGAGTGATCTATATGAATATGAAAATGATGTTTTACTATCATAGACTAATTAACGTGTATCAAATATATGGGGATTAGAGATTTAACAAAAATCGGACACCAATTGCAAAAAAGATTGTTCCCATGTATTGGACAGTATTGTGGTAACAGTTAATCTAAATGCGGGTTCCTTTTGTATTTAGCAGGAATTTCAGCGTATTTCCTTACGATCTTTAACTTCAATGTCAAATTTATTTTTTTTTTACCTAACTTAAAATCTCGTACAAATTAAAAAGGCTCCACAATTTTGTGATAAAAAATGTAGGTGGCTCGTCATTAATATTTTAAGGTTATGTTGTTGACACATGTCCAATATTTCAACATGACGTTTGACAGATAATTTTTATCATAATTTACAGAGATTTAATTTAATACAATTTAAAAATAACCAATTAAACTGGGCCTCACAAAATGGTTTTGTCTGGAACTAAAATATATGGTTTTTAACTCAGTACCTTTAGCGTGTCAATTTTGGACATTTGATGTTTTGCATTGAAGTTAGGTTAGGTTACAGAGAAGTTTGAGAAATAGAACTTTTTTTCATTCAATTCATTTTGAGAAATCTCAGAGATATTCGTCAAAGCGTCTTTGGAAATAATTAATTTGTTTATTATTTATACAACTATAACTATTTGTTTACATTTTATAGTTCTGTTTATATAGTAATTTATACATCTCATTTATTATTATAAATGACAAAAATTTTAAGCGCTTTAAAAGTTAAGTTACACCTAATAATACGCTTGAAGTAGATAAAATCGTGTTGTATATTTTGGAACGGCTCCAGGGTATCAAATGATGAGTTCATATACTTTTGTATACAAATTTCACATGTTTTTTCACTGTTGATGAAAATAGTTCGTTTCGAATAAACGTTCGTTTATTATAATGACTTAAATTCTTATTTTGGTCACTTGTTTGTGGTTACAATTGGTGAGAGAGATTATAATTGACATTATAAATATAATGTTATAACAAATAAGAGAAATTATAATTAATTATTTGATAAAACAGGATATCTTTTGATGGATGTGAATATGAATTATACTAGTGTCAAATCAGCTATTTAAGATAACGTTTGCTACGTCTGTTAACTTCGTATTGTCATCTTCAGGTCTTGCTGCTGGTGCAGCCATGGCCGGTTTACGACCCATTTGCGAGTTCATGACCTTCAATTTCGCTATGCAATCCATCGATCAAATCATCAACTCAGCCGGTAAAACATTTTACATGTCCGCTGGTAGAGTTAATGTACCCATTGTATTCCGGTATGTACACCGCGGAATCCAAATTCATCAACTTCTCACGAATCATATTTTTTCATAGTGGTCCCAACGGCGCTGCTTCCGGTGTCGCTGCACAACATTCTCAATGTTTCGGTGCCTGGTACGCCCACTGTCCAGGATTGAAAGTAAGCCTTTTAATAAACCCCCTCAACATAGCATCAAAACAGTATTTTTACAACAGGTACTGTCGCCATACTCCTCAGAAGACCACAAGGGTCTCCTGAAGACCGCCATCAGAGATCCCGATCCAGTGGTGTGTCTCGAGAACGAAATCTTATACGGTACTGCTTTCCCCATGTCGGACGAAGCCCTCGAGAAAGACTTCCTCATCCCCATCGGAAAAGCCAAAATCGAAAAGCCTGGTAAGATCTAGCGTGGTACTAGGGTAGAATGTTGTTTAATGAGAATCGTATTAAAGGTAAACACATCACAATCACTGCCCACTCTAAAGCAGTCGAGACGGCTCTCGAAGGCGCTAAACTATTGGCTGGTGAAGGTATTGAAGCAGAAGTTATCAATTTAAGGTAATTTTTTTTCTATCTAGTCTAGCGTTCTTGGAAATATTTCTATGTATAATTTCACCAATCTGGTAAAAATATTATACAAAAATAATACATGGGAGTCCATGTATATTACCACAAGTCCAAGCTTCACTTGGACCATTAGAAAAGGAAATAAAATCCATAGATAATCTGAGATCTACCCATGATAGGATCTAGTATCAATTATCTAGTTATCAATCCTAATTCTATTCAAACTTAACTAAATATTATTAAAATATGAAGAAATTAGATTTTGCCCATCGTCATTTCTTGGCAAGTAGTTTTGTTTAGTTGGGGTTATCAATTTTTTGAAAAAAAAAACGTCTTAAAATAAAACATTTTTTCAAATTTAATAATTTAGTATCTTGAATATGTACTGAGTGTTGTTACAAAGCCCTACGATTTCATTTGAAGTTTCTGTTTTCTTTTTCTCGTCACTTCAAAATCATTATCTTATGAAAATTAAAAATGAATAGAATTTCAATAAGAAATATTTTTTAGCATTTAATAAGTTATTATATATAGTTTTAAAAAACAATGTCATTATTCAACAGTATCTTTCTCTGAAAGTTCTTATTGACCAAAAATAAATCATCCATCGGAATATCTAATTTGTCTTATGTGTCTGTAGCCTTTTTTCCATATTTCAAAATAATTTCAGAATAATTGATAATTGAATAATAATTTATTCGGTAATTTAGTATTTTATTCGTAATAAAAAGATCATTAAAATCTTATTAATTTTCTTTGTTCTAATTGGTTTCTTCAACTATCCATAATAATATAGACAGCCGGTATAGTTACAGCATTTTTTCCCGTTATTTTCTAACTTTGTTAAATATATTTCTCATTTGACTTGTATAATGTAGATACATTTCAACGACTTTCTAATCCTACTTATCAATTAGCTTTGCTACTGCTCATATTATTATTGGACAATTATCACATAAACTAATTAAATCATTTACATATTACCGGCCAATTAAGTAAATGATTGTCAATGACTAGAAAAATGGTTATATTTTCACTTTATGTAGCGATAAATAGTTCGGTAATTGGATTTTTTATATATTTATTTTAGGCAAATTTGTTCAAGTTTCACATTTAATTCGCTAATTCAAAGATGGCGCTGTATACAGACTTGGGATTTCACATTAAAATAAAAATAAGCACTTGAATTAAATTTGTGAAAATATATGTTTCTCTAATTACTTAAGCTGCTCCTTCCCCTAACATATTTATTATAACCCAAATAGATCTTTGAGACCTCTGGATATGGAGTCCATCACCAAGTCTGTAGCCAAGACCAACCACTTGCTTTCCGTTGAACAAGGATGGCCAACTTGCGGTATCGGCGCTGAAATTTTAGCCCGACTGATGGAAAGCGAGATCTTCTATCACCTGGACCAACCTGCCGTCAGATTAACTGGTAATAACCCGTTCGTATCTCCCTAAGATGGCTAGTTGTACTATTCGAATTGTTCCAGGTGCCGATATCCCCATGCCATATACCAAGAGTTTGGAAGCCGCCGCTATTCCTCGCCCCGAAGACGTCGTCGACGCCGTGAAACGACTCCTCAAGGTCAAATGAGACACCCATCCCGACACAGTTCCTTTAACAACTCACGAATACAGCACGATACAATAAGGGTCCCATAATTTGTCCAGACAATACGATATATTTTATTATTTTTTTAATACTGTTGTTTTTTTAATCTACATGTAAATCACGGTGTCCCGACACTTTCTTTTTGTTGATCGATTTTGTAAAAAGGTTTATCTGTTTTATATATTTATTTTAAAAACTGTACAAAATAGGGAAATATATATTTGTTCTGTTATAATTGGCTTTTTGCTTCGATGTATCTAATTTTTTTTCAGGTTCACCTAGTCTACAGGTTACTATTAACCCTCCGACAACGTTAACACGTCTTCCGATGATCTTTTCTCGAAAACGACCTAAGAATTAATCAAGTCGCTATGAAATTGATTAAAAGTTAGTGATTCTTACTACCCGAGACCCTCCACAAAATGAACGGTTATAAATAAATACTAAACCTAAATTCGATGAAAAGCTATCCAGAGAGCTTGCTCTAGTTAATTTGCTCCTCCGCCAATTGATGGTAAATATCCAGTAAATCATTTGTTTATTTTTTACATTCATTTCAAAAACTGTAATATTAGTTATCACTTCTATGCACTGCTTTCTTCTGTAGGTTTAACCACTTTCGCCAACTGTTTTATTCTTAACTTTTAGTTTCTCTTTTATATGAAAATCCTAAACTACAGAGAAACTATGTTCCTAAATACTGGAAATTGTAAGCAAAAAAATAATTTAAAAAGTCACCTAATTTGTATAATACGTCATATCCGTATGATCTCTACCATAATCGATTGGCGATTCTTGAAGATGGTCGAAGAACTTACTACGTCGTTGCAAACTTAAAAAAAAAATCAGAAACGCCGACTATCTAAGGCCCTGTAGATAATGTGTGATAATAATAAAAAGGAAATGTATGTAAACAACCCAGATTGTTTACTCCATGAGATCCTCCGCCATTTCATCGTAAATATATGATAAAACGTTTATTTGTTTTATATAATTATTTCAAAAAAACTGTTCATAATAGGGAAATACATATTTGTTCTGTTATCATCAGTATTTGCATGAATGCGAGACTTTATTATCAGATTTGATCATTCTGAGACATTTCAAGCATACTTTGTTAATGATCAGCGCAAATCAAGTAATAGCTTTTGGTTAATGATGCTTTAATTGGCATTTAAAATTAGTATATTATTGCCATTATTTTCTTCCAAACTTGATATATATTTTTATTTGTTGCCGTTTAAATTTTTCATTCATTTTATTACTGGAAGTCATCATAAATGAAATTCATTTCACATCATCTGTGAATCTCTTTCCTTCGTTGATTCGTGATTAAACCTTTTCCGATTGTAATATTTTGGGAAGACTAAAACTAGAGCAGTAAATTTGTTTAAGCTATATATGTATATTTCTCCGGAGTGTTCATAGAATAAACTAGTAAAGACGCATATGAAGTGTTTGAAAGCGCTATAGTAGGCCTAAAATTCCTAGTTACCTAAAATCTTATAGTAAAAGCCACCTTATAGTAAAAAGTGGAGGTTTAAAAGATATAATTTTTAACTTTTTTTTTTTGGTGATGAAAGAAAGGTCATATTTGTGCTGAAAACTACTTTTATTCGAGTAATATATATTAAGAGCGTTATATATTTGTTAACATTATAAATTTGTACTATCTTATGTATTGCAATTATTGGAGATGCCTTACAAGAATGATTACAAAAATATGTAAAATATAATATAAATGCTTGTTAGTTAAAATATTCGCTTACAGTCTAAAACATTACACCAAAAAAATATTAGCATAACGCTAATCAAATATGTACTTTTAATATCTGTAAATATAAAATATATGTAATAAAAATAACACTTTTGTTACATAACATTTTGATAACAACATTAAATTATAAAACAAACAAAAAAGCGTTAAAATATGTGCGTGATCGAGGCCGCCTAATCCTATGAGAGTTCTCCAATGGGAGCGTTTTGAAGCCACAAGGTATGGAGGAAGTTATAAAGATTGTCACTCACCGATACCTTATATGGAGTAGGATTGAGATTTCTTTTGATATCAGGCCTTAGTATCTTCAATGAGTCTTCTACGTTCTTCCGAATCTCTTGCAGGTTTTTCAGGGGCTGACAGATGTTTCCTTTGTCGAAACATAGGACATGCAACTTAGTTACCTTGGATGGTTTCACGAAGGCTCGTTTCGATTCCTGGAAAGGATGCCTGCAAAGCACCTTTTGGTTAATCGAAGGAGCGTCTTCTTCACTTTTCTGCAATATGTCGATCAGAGCAAAACCCGCTTCACCAAACAATCTATAGGCATCTTTCTTTCCAGGTATCGTCACCTTTTCCACATCCTGACTTAATTTAATTTTCAACTGTCCATCTAGTTCCACCATCTTATAAACACATCCAAGAGCTGGTTGTTTTTGACAAGTAACTAAATGAGTCCCGATACCAAAGGAATCAATACAATGCCCTTGCTCATTCAAACTTAAAATTGTTTCTTCATTTATATCATTTGATGCCATAATCATCAGGCTGCTAAAATAAGGAATGCCATATTCTTCCTGGACTTTCTTAAAATATGTCCTTCCTACAACAGAAAGGTATGCCAAATCTCCACTGTCAAGTCGAATACCAACAGCTTTATATCCCAATTCATGCAGTGCTAATGCTGTAGCACAGAAATTGATGAGCCCACTTTTCTTAACATCATATGTATCCACCAGGGCCATGAAATTTTCAGGAAAAGCTAGCGCAAACGATACAAACGCCGCTAATTCACCATCATTAACTTCAGATAGAAGCACGCTAAAAATTGAGACAAGACGTTTCCTGAAATGTACTGCCAGCTCTAGTAAATTTTTTGGAAATCCTCCATTTTTAGGCTGCAGTTCTCTTGCTGTGAGCTCAGAAAAATCACTGAATGATGTTACATATGAATGAGCATGGGTTCCTTTAACAGGAATATTAAATAACTTGCCAGCCAGAACGTTACTGGTACCATCAAAGCCTCCAATATATGAATATTTGGAGGCAGAGAGCCCCCCATCAGGCCCTTGAGCTCTTCGAAGACCAAATTCAAATAACTTTAATTTACCTGCAGCCATCCTATACCTCGCAGCATTAGTAGCCATAAGACTAGCATAGTTAACCAGAGTCAGCAAAGTAGTTTCCAGTAATTGTGCAACAATGAGTGGTCCTTCTACTCTCAATAAAGGAACTCTGGGAAAAACAACTGTCCCTTCTTCTATAGCATACACTTTGATGTCTTTTGCAGTCAAAGATCCCAGATACTCATAGAATTCCGGTTCAATGCTTGCTGGTAAAATATGTTTAATATATTCAATATCACTGTGTGAGTAACAAAATTTCTCCAGGAACTTCAAACACTCTTCCAAGCCAGCGAAAATCGTAAATTCTCCATGGAATGGATTCTTGCGGAAAAATAAATCAAAGACTGCATTTGCCTCTGTTTTTCCAGCTTTCCAGTAAGCATAAGCCATTGTAATCTGATATAAATCGGTTAGAAGGGGTTGCACAATTCCGTTTTGACCCATTTTTTTCGCGTGAATCTGTTCACTCTTGTGATTTAAATCAGTCGACATATTTTTAATCTGATCTGATAACGGCGATAAGCGGAGCACGAATCAGGCTAAAAATACCGTAGACCTAACAGTTTAAAAATGAAATGACCGCGCAAACAGGAACTCGGCATTTTAAAATAGAAAACACATATATTGTGTTGACATTATTAAATTTACCCGAAGCGCTTATCAATGTCTTAGGGATTTACTAAGAAAAATAGGTTTGATCGATACTTTATGCAAGTTGGAAAGAGATAAAGCACAAAATCTTCTTTCTAGTTTGAGGCCATTGTCACAAAATACATTTAAACTATTAGCATTTGAGATTGCAATAAGATTGTAGATATTCTGAAGGGTGAAATTGACATTAAATAATTTCTAGTGACAGTAGTGATGGGTAAATAAGTAGTAATGTTTTGATCGATATATTAAATAATCTAAGAAATATTGTCGGAATACTAAACGTAATATTCGCTCAATTTAGCCATATTTTTAGCGATGTTAATTTAGTTTGTACAGAATACTTTTTTAATTCATCAATTCTAGAAATCTTGTATTTTGAACATATTACAATAATTTTGACATTTTAATTCAAACCAGAACATCTCTTTTACTATAACCGAATGATATTTGATCGCATCGATATTTTTTAATCCAACAACACTAATTAAGTTGCCTATTTGGATTTTAAGTCTGTTTAACATGTTACAAATCGTTACCTCTATTATTTATGAATAAGATCACTTAGTTTTAATTTCGAACTTTAAGTAAAACAATTCTAAAATGGCTCGACAACGAAAACATTTGTCAGCAGCAAATAAAGAAGGAAAAGGCCGATATAGTAGTAGTAGCGGTAGTAGTTCGTCGATTGCTAGGAGCCTGCAGGAGAATTATTTCTATTGGAGACAACTACTTTTAATTATAGTTATAGGTATCGCAGTAGTGTTTGGATATATAGGATATTTGGAAACTAGAGTAAATACACCCTTTGATAGTAAAAAGGTGATAAATGATATGATAAAAATTTCATTTACCAATGTTAAAAACAAATATTTGTTAGGTAGTTTCGAAAAGAGGATTGAGTGTTCCAGAGCTATTTTGGGGGTCTTACAGGCCCGGAACATACTTTGGTTTAAAAACTAGGGATCCATTTTCTTTAGTTACTGGTTTAATGTGGTATTTTCCTCATAGATTAGAAGTAGGTGGTGATGGCATAAGGTAAGTACATTTATTTTATCCTAAGGTTGATAAGGATGAATATTAAATTATTAGACATTGGTGTGAACAAGGGGATAATTTAAGTAAATATGGATGGTTACAACATGATGGTAATAACTTTGGCCTGCAAGAAATTCTTGATGGTCCTTTTATTTTAAACACATCATTTGTAAAAAGGGCAGGTGGTGATAATGGGGGAGAATGGACAGCTCGAATATCTGTGGATGTTCATGTGAGTATTATTAAAATATAGTAAACTAGTAGTTAAGACTGGTGATAATTTTAATTCAGCCCTCACACAAGGGAAAAGTTAATGTAAATGAACAAGTGTCCCTTATTTGGTATGCTGCATTGGATGAAGAAACCCAAAGCAATATAGCTCCCACCAATTTAGGTACTGATATTACCGGTATAAGGGGAGAAACATTATTATTAGGGCAATTTAATATGAAATTGTATCCCTACAAAAGTTCAGTTGATCATGAATCCTTCTTAAGTACTGTAGCTCCTGGGCTTAGCCACTTAAAAGAAACTGTGATATCTTCATTAAAAATTGCTCAAGACAATCCAACATCGCCTAAGAAATTAATTCTAGGTGGTGAATATATTCCTGTTGGAACAGAAAAGGTATTTTAAAACTTCCGAAATATTACTAAATGCCGAGTCATTCAGAAATATTCCAAATATGGCCAGAAATTTGCTGAGAATTTTAAATTTGGGTTAAATTTTTATTAATACAAGTTAATACTTTGAATTAGCTTATATTAATAAAATCTAAATATTAATAATAAATAAAATATATTAATAAAAATTACAGCTTCATCACTAAAGTTTTTTTGTAATACTCATTTTAAATATTTGAGAGGGTACTAGAGATATATTGTATATATGCTTCAATACTGAACATTTTTAATAACTGTTGATTTTTAAATGTTTTTTATAAATAATTAGGCGTGTAAGTAAGAGTTAACTTTGCTTTTAATGTTGTTGAAATATATCTTCATATCAATATTTTTTATTTTCATATTTTGGTATAAAAATTAGAATATCTAAAAAGAGTAAAAATCCAAACATATTTTCATACCCAGGATTTTTTTTTGATCGTCCAAGTAGTAAATATTTGAAATAAATACGTATTATCGACATTATAATATGATCGATATTCTTGCCGCTTTTAGCAACTATAACAAATATATACGTGGGATGGTCGATAAAGATGTGCTAAATGTTTACCCAAGATATGACTGGCCTGTCGATTTCTACATTCAAAAAAACTAAACCCTGGAGTTTTATTGAAATTATTAGCGTTTTATCTTATTGCCCTCTCATATATAATTTAGACATTTTAAATAGACATATATAGGTATATCCGTAGTAAAATTACAGCGTTTTCATTGTCTCGGCATTTAGTAGCATTAATAAAGTTAACAAAAAAAGTCTTCTAATGTATTTGTGTTGTAGAAAAAGACGAACTTCGTAGCAGTACAGCTCACAGCCAAGCTTCCATTTATCGTTGATGTAGCGTACGAATCTAAAAGTAATTTGAATATAAACGAAAAATTAATAGGAGATGTATATACAAAAACAATGGAGTGGCACCAAAACAGATTTAATCAGAGATTCGAGGCTACCTTCGGATTAAAATCGAAAGGCTATGAAAAACGGGAAATTTATTTCGCCCAAGCTGCGCTGAGTAATCTGGTCGGAGGCATAGGATACTTTTACGGGTGCTCGAAGGTGCAAAGCTATTACACCAGTGACCCCGTAAATTATTGGATGGCGCCGCTGTTCACTGCGGTGCCTTCCAGAAGCTTTTTCCCCAGAGGATTCCTTTGGGACGAGGGGTTCCACGGACTGCTGATTTGCCAGTGGGATTTGGACACGGAGTTGGACATCATGGGACACTGGTTCGATTTGATGAACGTGGAAGGGTGGATCCCTAGAGAACAAATCTTAGGAGTGGAGTCTTTGGCGAAGGTGCCCTCGGAATTTATAGTTCAGCGTAACACAAATGCTAACCCACCAACCTTCTTCCTTACACTGGACTATATATTAGATAGATACGAAGAGGACTTGTCCTATGAGAGATTTGCGTTGTTAGAAAGATTGTATCCAAGGCTACAGGTATTGTCATGATAAACAGTGTGATAGTGGCGTCAGGAAAACGTAAGGTAAAAGCAGTATAATTGGATCCAGGTGTACATATTTTGATTTTTTTGGTTTTGATTGTGAAATCAAGCATAATTGGTTGGTGAATTAATTGGGTTTCGCAATTTTAAGAGAGCATTTCATAAACAATGAAATAGACACTAAATTTTTTTTTAGTTTTCATATATTTGAAATTCATTTTTATTTTTAACGGTGATTTATTATCTCCACTTTCATCTTTTGGTGTAACAAGTAAGTTGAAAAGTCCCCGGCCTGACACATAGATGGCGCTACTAGAATTAAATCCATATGTTTTTTAATTAGCCCTAACGCTCAAAAGATGCGTGTATAAATTTGACAGCTGTCGGATCATTAGTTTGTGAATTATAGCATTTTGAGTGAAGCAACCATCAAGGATTGATATGCTAAGTTTAGACGTGGTGATATGAGCACCGAAGACTCTAGACGCAGTGGACGCCCAAAAGAGGTTGTTCCCGACGAAAACATTTAAAAAATCCACAAAATAATTTTGAATGACCTTAATTGAAATTGAATGAAATAGCAGACACTCTAAAGATATCAACTGAACGTGTACATTATATCATTCATGAATATTTGGGTATGCGAAAGCTCTGTGCAAAGTGAGTGCCGCGCGAGCTCACTTTTGACACATGTGACAATGGATGAAACATGGCTCCATAATTTCACTCCGAAGTCCAATTGACAGTCCTCTGAGTGGTCTGCACACGATGAACCCGATCCAAAGCGGGGGAAAATGCAACAGTTAACTGGCAAGGTTATGGCGTCTGTATTTTAGGATGCGCATGGAATAATTTTCATTGACTACCTTGAAAAAGGAAGGACCATCAGCAGCCACTATTACATAGCGTTATTGGACCGTTTGAAGGACGAAATCGCTGAAAAAACGGCCGCATTTGAAGAAAAGGAAAGTGCTGCTTCACCAAGACAATGCACCATGTCAAAAATCCATGAATTGGGCTTCGAATTACTTCCTCATCCACCGTATTGTTCAGATTTGGCCTCCAGCGACTATTTCCTGTTCTCAGATCTCAAAAGAATGCTCGCTGGGAAGAAATTTTCGTCGAATGAAGAGGCCTATTTTGAAACAAAGGAGAAATCGTACTACAAAAATGGTATCGAAAAGTTGGAGGGTCGCTATAATCAATGTATCACCCTTGAAGGGAATTATGTTGAATAAAAAAAACTAATTTTGCCAAAAAATGTGTTTTACTATGGTAGGCCGGGGACTTTTCAAATGACCTGTTATAATACAAATCATTTTTACTATGAATCCATTAAGTTCATTTTATTTAAATTTTGTTCCTCATTTTCATACTTATATCCATGTAATTTAATAAATACCGACACTTAAAATATCCACAATATTTGTCGTTCCTTCGGCAGCCAATGGTCCGAAGATGATGAAAGAAATAAACCTTGATACGACGCTTGGTGTTCCATCTTTAGGGATGAGCTGTATTTATCAGACCTGTATCTCTGATTCTAAGTTTCAAATATGATGGTTCTCAGTGGACATTAATGTTAATAAATCACACTGCTTTTATCGTGCGTTCTCCAATTGTTAGAGGAATTTGTTATAAGAACAGATATTTTCAGGCCTGGTACTATTGGTTCAACACAACACAAACTGGACCAGTCCCGGGCTCGTATAGATGGAGAGGGCGCAATCCCTTAGCACAGAGAGAATTGAATCCCAAAACTCTCACTTCTGGATTAGATGATTTCCCAAGGTCATTTGCAGATTTTACGTGATAGGTCAATGAATAAAACTGATATTTGTCTCACAGGGCTTCTCATCCTACCGACTTGGAAATGCACATCGATATATACTGTTGGATGGCGGTAGCGTCCAAAGCTATGGCGCGTCTAGGACTGCTATTGGGAAGATCCTCATATCTAAAGTATCAACAGACCGCTGATTATTTATTAAATAACGATATGATGGACAGACTGCATTGGTCTAACTTTTCGCAGAGGTACGAAGTTTGAATGGTAACGAACAGTTATGGATAATTTCGCTTCTTCTTATAGTTATGCAGATTATGGACTTCATACCGACGCGGTTAAGTTGGTACGTCCCAAACCGCTACCGCGGCAACAACATCAGAACCTGGAAATGACGAGAAAAGTACTGAAGCAGCCGGAGTACCGCTTAGTGGACACGACCTTCGGTTACGTCAACATTTTCCCGTTTCTACTGCAAATCCTGGACGCCGATTCGCCGAAACTCTCCAAGATATTAACTGACATCCGCGATCCAGACCTGTTGTGGAGCGATTACGGCCTCAGGTCGCTGGCCAAGACTTCCCCGCTGTACATGACGAGAAACACCGAGCACGATCCCCCCTACTGGCGGGGACAGGTGTGGATCAATATTAACTTCCTGGCCGTGCAGGCGTTGGCCCACTACTCGAAAATCAAGGGACCCAATCAGAGGCAGGCGCGGAGAGTGTACGGGGAGCTGCGATCCAACGTCATCAACAACGTCATTAGGCAGTACTACAGAACGGGGTATATATGGGAGCAGTACAGTGACAAGAGTGGCGAGGGCAGTGGTTGTAGACCATTCACCGGATGGTCAGCTTTAACTGTCTTGTTAATGAGCGAGCGTTTTTAACTTAGTTTCTTTATTAAGATAAATTTCAATAATTTCTTTCTATTTATACGCTTTTTATTATCTTTAGTTAGGTCCAGTAGGTAACATTGCCCAACAGAAAAAATAGACTGTTTGCTTTAGTTGTTCTTACTAATGTTGCCTTAAGAGAAATGAAAATAACAAAGACAATATTTTATTAGCTCTAGTTGTTCTGATATACAATAGATGAAAATTTGTCGCCTAAAATAATGATAATTATTAAATAGGTATGCTAACAACATTTAAAAGGTTATTGTTCTTTTATGTTGCATCTAATTGCATCTAAAAAATAATAATAAAATTGGTATCTCATGAAATCACCATCTTTTACTTCTTTTTTGTAAGGTATTCTACACCATTTACAACAAAAAATATATTATCTACCATTAAGCAATAATATTGCCTTTTATATCTCTATAGTTAGATTATTTATATTTTTTAATTTAACAAATTTCCCAGAAATTGAAAATGTTAAACATAGAAAATATATAATGTCACTAGTATCTCTAACACTAGAGCTAATGGTATTTTTGTGATAATTTTTTAATTAAGATCAACACAAGCTATTTTTAAGTCTGAAACATTTTCATTGTTGGGCAGTGTAATTTTTAAATGTTTCTTGTGATTTTTATTGTGTAAGTAATACGTAAAATTATTGTGTGAGTAAGATTCATATCTGTCCTTTAAACAGATCGGATGACTGTATATATTTAATTTGGTAGTATTTTACTAGCATTGTATGCATTTCAACGATTACTTCCTTGTAGTTTGAAATCTGTCGTCCACTTGCGTTAGTTATTTTATAATTTTTATCAAACTTTAATTGGCACTCAGAGGAGAAACATTCTACACCAAACCCTGTAGCGCAACTGCTGCGGCTTCACAGATTATTAATCTTTTATTCTTGAAATGTTTATCGTTGCATCCCGTATCCAAAAATGGCCAAGACTTGGACTATGCTTTGATTGGAATGGCTTCGTTTTTATTGTGGTTTCAGTAGCAAATAGGTAGAACTATTTTAGTCGTGAATGCTGTTATATTCTTCTGTATTTATAATACCAAGTACCTGTAGTAATTGTAACAGTTCTGTCTGAATTTACAGTTGGTTATTCTCAATACCAACAGGATGCACATATGCTACATTGATAAAAAAATTATTCTCGTGGATATTTCTCTAATATGTTCTCCTTCCAACTATGGAGAACATCCACGATAGCTTCTAAATAGACCAGCAACAGGGCCCTTTTAGCTTTATTTCCAAGAACACATTGATTCATTGAACTATTTAATATATTTCAATTGCATGAAAATACTATTCTATTTATAACATATATTTGAGATGGCTATGGGGGACAGACCATACCAGGACTCTTCAACTAATTCAATTGAATCATAGGGGATTTAATTGAGGAAATTCTAAATTGTAAACTCTCAATATCTTCTAGTTGTTGATTCGTTGTTGGCTCCACAACCCTATATTTTGGTCGACTCGATAAATTTAAAGTAACTGCATTTTCATCCAACAGAAAAAGAGCTCACTTATACTACCTGATGTTTAACTTCATATAACTGATCTTTCTCTTTCCTGGCAGCTATACAAAGAAAATTGGACACTTTTTTTCTTGTATTTGTCGAAATATGGCACAATTTTTGTTAGTACGTGAAAAAGTTACCCGCATTTTTAACGTTTATATTTAATGAAATCAGGTATTGAATACATGATAATCGATGGACTAGAAAGTTGTTGAAGTAGAAACGAGTATTAAGTGTGTTGTAGGAAATTGTATTCGAGCATCGAGCAGGACAGAACAACAGATCATAATGGAAACTCACAGAGAGAATTCAGAGATATTACGCAAACTCTTATCGATGCTAATTGGTGATGATAATACTGTCCCATTTCACCTCTTACACTATCCTATTTAGGAACAAGACTTTCACATTCCTGAAAGATATTACTCTTATTTATGGAAACAGTAGAGAAGTGTACAGAGTTCTTAATCACCTGACTGTATAAAAGACAGATGCATTTTTTCGTGGTATAAAAATATTGTTCATCTTACAAAGGTTGGAATTGCCTACACGGTCTGTTTCGAAAGCTTTCAGAATTAGCTATGATTAGAGATGGTTTCGGTGGCGAAATTATATAGCCCAGTCTATACCAGTTTCACAACCGCACTGGACATCTGTCGGCTTTAAAAGCAGAGAGAATCAGAAGTAACTACAACAGATTGTCTAAAAAAATAACTAAAATTTCTGGAAACTTTTGGGATAGACCCTTACTTTGAATTTAAAACATTTAGCTGTTTAACAGTTCAAGTTAGTCTTCCAGTTTTCGTTTTGAACACAGATTCCAAAACATAGTAATTCTCGGGGTTCATAAATAAAATGTAGATACTGTACAAAACTTTTTCCAATAAAATTTTTTGACAAACTTTGTTTCTTTTTTATGTGTACGTAGTCGTAATAGTTAAAAGAACACGTCTAGAAAATAAGCTAAAATAATAACAGAATGACAAAAATTGGGACAGAATAATAAAAGATATAGAAGTAAGGAGAGTTGGAATGACTCTAAAAAAAGGTATTACCCTTTCTTGGCAGTGCACAAGAGTTAGAACAAGTTTAAATATCAAGGAAATGGAGGCAGATAAGTTGGAACAATAGAAGGAAATGTATGATACAAGGCAAAAACTTAAAAAACTTCAAGCAGTTCTCAGTCAGTTAGTTAGTTTCATCGTTCATTTCGGAAAAGGCTTTCTAGGATAACTTTTAACTCAATCTATGAAAACCTCTACCTTGACATCTACAACATCCTATGGATTATATTTCAAACTGTGTGGCTTCTTCAAACAATTACTTGAGAAATGCACTTGAAACTATGTATTAAAAAAAAACTGAAATTACTGTTTTCCTTACTTTATATATCATAATTCAGATGTTTTTGTGTTTTTATTTAACAATTACATAACATATTGACTACATTAAAAAATGGAAAGTCTATAAATCGGCATCAAGCAAATACCACAAAGTTCTACAGTCGACGGCTTCTCGTCTTACTATCCTCTTCTTATCATCTATGCAAACACCCAATTTCCGTATTACCCTCTGTTGCAAAGGTACCAGTTTATAAATCGGATAATTCCTGCTGATCTCTTTCAAACCTCTAAGCGCAGCTATTCGGACCCTCTAAAAACACATGTATATTTAACCGATATCCTTCTCTCCTATTTATCAGTACCATTGATGATTCGAACGTAGTTAAATCTAGAATTCGAAGCAGTACGTCCTCTAAACAATTTTCGATCACCGATTCCTTACTGGACATAAATTCGGTTAAACGTAACAGGATTATTTCCAGGACTTCCGCCTCCGTGGATTTCTCAAGACATAGAAATACTAATCTAGTTACCTGGAATAACGTTAGAATTCATTATCTTAGTGAAACAAATGCGTTTGACATACCTTCTTAAATTGTCCTAACACTGCTTGCCTTGGAGCGTTCTCTATTAAATATCCTACAGTCTTGAAATACGGGGCTTTGTCGATATTGTTTACTTCACAAAGTTTATTTGTCGCATATACAAAGAACTTTTGTTTATACAAAGGCCTGAGAAAAAACGACCAATTTAATTTGAAGTCACGAAAAAAATTACACATTTATTACATAATAATGGAGTCATTTTGCAAGGATAATGGATTTTGTTCATCTCGTACAATCAATCTAAACCCCGATGAGCAATCTATATTATCATTCAACAAGTTGACGAGCTCATTTGTCCAGTTCCATCCAGCCGAATGATTTCTGGTAACTAAACTTTTCGTCACCCAAGACATCAGCAAAATTTTATCGTCTCCCGTTATTACGTTGCAACACTGCTGAATCTTATTCAGATATCCTTCCAGTAGGTCTGAAACTCCATTATTTGAAACATTTTACACGAAAATTCAGTTGTTTGAAAAATACGTTTTGATGCATTTACACCGCGACCATAAAACCTGACATAATAAAAAAACAGAAACAAAAATGTTTATATTTGTTATGGTATTGAATAAATATACTATTGTTAAAATACATCGTTCATGTTCTTTTACTCCAGAATTATTGATGAGTTAGAGTATATTGCACCGGTGTAAATGTGGGTTGGATCGCTTTCTTAGCTGTCAAACCAAAATGTAACTTTCAAACAACTGCACCTTAATTAGAGTACCTTGATTGATTTTATTCAAAATGCTGGCCAAACATTGTAAAGACGCGTCTTTTATAAAATAATCGGAACTGTTCAAAACGTTATTTAACAGAAAATCAATTTTGTCTGAATCTATGAAAACGGATTTTTTTAGTCCTACAATAATTCCGATCAAGACAGCGTTGAACATCAATTCATTTCGATAAACTTTAATGGTCTCGTTCTCGTAAATTTGTTTTTGAACTTCGGTGCTCTGATCTCGCAAGATCACTGTCAGGACGTGTTTAATATTTAATAACCAATTAACTTCTGGGTTATCAATGTTGCTTAAGAAGTTGGTTAATGTTGGTATAAACTGTTTTTCTATTAATACACCTATAAACCTGGTGTTTTGCTCTAAAAAATATCGTAAGTGATCGAAAATTACTTTACTACAATCCACGTCGGACACAGCGTAACCAATAAAAGTGTTAATTAAATAATCTTCAAAATATTGTACATTTACTAAACTATGTGATAGATATTCGATATATATATTTAGCTCTTCACAGGACTGTATTTTATTCTTATATAAAACACTATTGTCAACTTCCACAGGATATTGTTCTGACATTTTTGCAAAACAAAGGAACAAAGCACTTTTTCTAGTCGCGTCACTTTGAGTTACGACAATATTTTCTTTAATATGTTTAAACAAAATTCCCCTGACATCTTCCGATATATAACCGCCGATTTCAGAAAATCCTTTGAGACCTTCGGTTTTGAGTATTTCATCGCCTTCTAAGAGAGCATCCAGACATAATAGCGGCGCTTTTTGAATCTCTTCAATATCATGGAGAATCGACTTTGAATTATTGTTCATAGCACTCTTGATAAAGTTGATGTAAGCCCTGAGTTGCTGTGATTTATCCGCGGAATCTGTGGTGCTTTCGTAAGAATCCCGTAAAAAGCCGCCAGCTATTTGCACCACGACAAGAGATGAAATGGCCGTAGCTTCAGCTATAGCCAAGAGAAATTCAGTGGTTCTATGGAAGACTTTTAAACCAGGTGCCAGATTTGATTTTAGCGAACTGGTTAAATCTGAAATAGATTGTTTAAAATCATGGTCCGACTCCAGTTTATTAATGATAGCTTTTAATGTTTCCTTGCAATTTTCTCTCAAGCCCTCATCATCAACCGTAAATATATCTTTCTGTAACTGATTCAAAATTTCCAGAGAAAACTGTTTGTAGGTCTCAACCATATAATTTTGACAACCTTTCCTCTAAAAAACAACTACAAATTTTCTGCATAACTTTCAATAATTATATTACCAATATCTCGAGGGCATCTTCTTTTGCAATTTTTAATGCTGAATCAAGTTTTTCTAGAGCTAATGGAATGGCATGGGGCCCAAAGTCTGGTATGCATGTTAAACATTCACATAAACCTTGGGCCAAATCTTCCCTGGTGATTTTCTATAAAATATTTTGCTCATTTCTGCTATTAATAACACATTTTTACTTACATTAGTATCCTTTGGTGGAGCTTTAAAGTCAACTGGAAAATAACAAGCTAGAACATCAAACATTTCTTCGGTTAGATGGGCCAATTTAACTTTTTTTAGGAAAAGTTGAATCCATTTAAATAAATATACTAAATTCTTGGGGTCTCTTTCACCATCAATTGAAGATATTACCCCATAAACAAATTCGTTTTGCATTGTGTCTACAACTAAACAACACTAATCAGACCCAACAACCATTTTCAAAAAAAAACAAACCATGTCCATGTTGTGTTAAAACCATTTCATATATTTGATATATTTTATATCTATCTGGCTGTTGCTGCTGTTGACACATAATATGGTTAAAAATACTAGTTATTAGTTGTATTACAGATTTACTTGAACAATTTGGAAAACTAATTAGAGTTAATACCCCTTGTAACGCTGAAGTTGCTACCTAATAAAATATAACCATATAGAAAATACTACTTGTATTAATAAATGGTAAAAATACCTGATGATGATCTTTTAGTTTCTCGGCAAAGTATGAAGACAAAACATCAATATACTCCGTATTTATCATATTTGTTTCCAATCCTTTTAAAACTTCACACAATATTAAAACACCCATTTCACGTCTAGTATACAAATTATTTAGTAAAAGACATCTTAAATGTTCTATTAAATTAACTATAGACAATGTATTGCATTTGATATCTAAAATAAAAATTAAGTTGATTTTTTCCGAGTCTATAAAAATATCGAAAGCCACCTCTGGTAATCTCCTTTGAAATTTGGAGATATTTTTTTTCTTCTTTCTCCAAATTCTCCAAAGTTTCATTGTTTAGGTAACCAAGTAAATTATTTTCCATATTTTCAATGTCCTATTCTAACCTGACTTTTTTCAAACATCTCAATAGAGACATCATCTATCATTTTCTATGAGAGACACTAACCTCATATGTTCGTTTTCTTTTTGTTTTTAAGGCAATCTAAATATAAAATTTATTTTTAATATATTTTATAAAATAATTGTACAGGAATAATATATCAAAAAAGCATCAACTATCAAATATATAAACAGCAGGATATACATGCAGCAGCAAAATGTATATGATGATCAATGGTGACCTCCAAAATGTTCATATTTTGAAATGAGTTTCTGAGAATATATGGAGTTAATTTTGTCTAAGTTAAGGATAGTGATATAAAAGATTTTCCAGAGTTGCAAGTGCGTTGCTCATAGAGATCTTCTTTGCTTTCGTCTACCACTATAATTTCTAAGGCTAGATTTGCAAACAATAAAATGCATAATACTAATATCTGCGTAATATAAAGAATACCTATTTCCAGTGATAACATTCAAAGACATCGGCACTTCCACAATCCCTTCTGTCAAAATGTTTTCAAATTTTGAAATATGAAAGGGGTAATAGTTAAGGATTCTTGAAGTTCCTCTAGAAGAAATAGGTAATAGACTCTCAAAAAAACTACATATTAGAAGATATTTAAGAAAGTTTTGAGTAAAAGTAAAAATGCTAATAGTGGAGAGTGTGTTGAAAGGTAGTCATTTTATCCTAGTTAAATGAGATTGAGAGTTTAGATGGTATCAGAGAGTCGGAACATGTAACCGATGGGCCATGTTGCGAAATGTTTGCAAAATTCTTTAATTTTCTTGCAAATATTCTGAAAATGCAGTCAATTCAAAGTTGATGCGGCAAGATTGCGACGTGCTGACGTCATACATTTTGATGACGTGCATTGGCTGTTTTATTAGGCAGGTTATAGGTCGCAGCGATACTACTAGACGTTCATTGAAATTACTTCGAGCTCTGCTTTCAATAAAAATCGAAATTTAATCATAATAAAATTTAATCGTAAAAAAAGAATATTCTAAAACTTGTCACAACTAGTGCTGAAAAAAGAGTAATTACAGAACCTTTCTAAAACAGCCAATGTACGTCATCAACACGGTTGAACGTATTTCTAGATTCAGTTTATAAAAACGTAAAATTCCTTTTCAAACTCGGAGAGTTCTTCTCATTTACTAATTAGCGTTATATTAGTTCAATAGAGGCATAATAAAGTCTAAAGCGTCAGAAAATGTCACCAAATGGGTCCATAAAGTTCATTTTGTATTGCTACTGGTCGACACCTTTATCATATGTCAATATAATAAGGAACTCAACCTATACAACTATTATGCCTGTTTAATTAACTGTAGATTCATAGAATTAACAAAGTATTTACTGTAGTATTTTATAACGTTATATTTGTTTCATTATTTTATTTACATTAGTATTTTGTTGTCAGAGTCACAATAGACGAAAACTTAATTTTGGTGCGACAACGTTGCATTATAAAAGTTCATGACCCGCATTAGCTGTTTTAATGGAAGGACTACTAGGCACCTTTCAAAAGAAGTCTTGAGATTTTCCACCAAAAGCCACTAAAATTGTTCGTTGGTTTGCCAATCATGGCACCTACTAATTAGGAGAACTATTTAATAATACTTTTATATTTTAAAAATGAAAATATTTTATTTATTTCTTAATTTTATATAAAGGAAATAAATATCATAGGTCTCAAATACATTGTAATAACGCATTTTGTTTGTATATGTTATCTTCTTTCCTTAAAACTAAAAATTCCATTTGAAAATATTCAAATCTCACGCCAGAATATATATTGAATTTTAGTTTATTAGGTATTTTAATATACCCAATTATCTTTTGCCTTTTCTATCGCAATAACGAGTGGGAGATTGGAGTTCGCGCATCATCGTCTTAGCGAATTATTTTTCTTCTTTTTTTGCAAGTTATCTGTCAAATTTTTGCTGATTAACAGATTGATACATAGTACCGACGAGAGTTCTAGAAATAAGAGGGCAGTATCGTACCACCTATCTATTGCGACGTACATCTTCTGAGTAATCAGTGGCCGTGATAAAGAAGATAATTCGGCTAATGATGAGTTACCTGTGCCGGTAAACCCGAGGCCCACCTATTTTATCAAATCGATCGATTTTAATGTGTTGTTCTTCCCGTGCAACCATTTTATTACCTAGAAAGTGTTACAAGTGAAAGAAACATTATAAACTCTTAAGACGGGTCTCAAATTGAAGTAATTAGATAAAAGCAATAAGCAACCGGCGAGATATTTCGGTATAAAAGCGATTTATATTGTTCTAATGCTTGTGTTGTCTCTAAAATATTATCATCGCTGATTACTTATCGCTCGTTGCTTCTTTGGGCGAGCCGTCTAGTCTTGTATGTGAATAGTGACGAGTTACAAGAAATGTTCTGGAATATGAGTATCACAATTACCGAAAGGGATACAAGGGAATGTATATATTTACAAAGCATCCGTGTTGTGATTCGCCGCTTCCATAGGTGAGATTTTTTTTTTATTACAAATTCTAGAATCTATTTCTATGTGACATTTTTTCCCGTTCTGGCGTATTCCATTTTGGAGATGATGCAATATTGCGAAACATGTTTGATCCGATAAAGTGCTGCCATCCCGTGATGTTAAGTGCATCTATTTATTGTATTATCAATGTTTAATATTATCTTTTATCGAAGCTTATGCAGTCTACAAAACAAACTGTATTCTGTCTAAATATCTTTATTATTATCTAGGTTTTATTATTTTGGTTAATAATTTTTACTCACATAAATCATTTTAAAAATACAATTGCAACATTGGTTATTAAGTTTATTAGCAGATCATAAGCGAATAATGTGTAGGTAACATTAATATTTATACATAGTAATATCTTAAAGAAATGCATAATAAAAAAGTTAAATAGAAGGCGTTCAACACATTATTATTTATGTGTTACCTGATACATTATGAACCAAAATAGTATTAGCATAATAATATAAAATAATACCATGAAATATAACATTAATTAATTATCTTTTACAGATGATAAGCGAACATTATGAGGTAATTTTATTGAGGTCATAATAAACGGTCGGGGAAAAATTTTTTCGGTTTCTTTTTTCATGTTATTGTCGCTGTAGAACTTCTAAGATTTCCAAGAGATTTTCACAAGTTTTTGTAAATATGTTTTGAAGCTTTACACCATTAATATAATTTGCGGACATCGGACCAAATGATAATCGGGCGGGGCAAAATCAGGGCTATACGGTGGAACCATCAGATCTTCTCAGCTATATCTCTTATATCTCTAGCATTCTCATGATGGAAAATAATACCCTTTTTTGGTTTCGTCTCAAATGGAAACTCGATTATATCTAGAATATTCTATGGCCTTCATGAATCCTTTTATTTGAAAGCCATCGATTAGGAAACAACGAAGATAATTTTTCCCCCGACCTTATCTATTTATTGCAGTTTTTGTTAAGGGGTTATTCCAGTCTAGAGTTTTATCAATTTTTTTACTGTTGTAGATGTTTGTTAGCGTTTTAAAAATACATAAAAGAAAAAAAGAGTACGTAAGATTCGATCCGTTCCGGCCGAGCCGGTTTAGACGCCATGTCATCTATACAGCTATATCTCCGAAAATAGATTAAATTTTGAAGAATCCTGCAAATTTCAAGGCTAGAATATCCCCTAATTATGCTATCATATGTATTTTAACCACTCATCTACTTAGAAGTGTTATAATAGGCGGTCAGTTACTTGATGCATCATCTTTAGATCTGTTTTTTACCGTAGGGTTTTGAGCAGCTTACTTTCTATTTTGTTTTTATTACTATTATTATTATTTTAATACAAATGAGATAAAAAATACTTGATCTTAATTAAGAGCGCTTCACTATTTTAGCATTGACTTAAGCTTTACATTTTAGCACCACTTTAGCACTGACATTATTGTATTTTTAATTTTGTAACACTGCACTGTTAAATCTTTGGCTTCTTTAGTAACCTTATAATCAATTGATTGATAGCCCATTCAATTCAACATCCTTCTTCCCATAAACCAAGATGGTGTGTTATTTAGTAAATCGACTAACATTTGGGGTGGGATGCTATGAAAATAGTATTTCTGTTGAAGAAAGGGATATATAGGATGATCATTTTAGAAGCATTAAAGGATAAATAAACAATATGAGTATTTTAAGTTTAGGGATAAGCGACAAGTGCTTGTGTGTTGGTCCCAATATGGAATCCACAGAATCTGAGCTACTGAACAGTATCAATGGAGTCTAAGGCCTGAGTGGTGATAACTGGCGATATACGGAGCAGTAACCATATTTCTCGTCATGAGGTAACCGTCAATCGAGTCAGTATAAGGAGAGAGCTTTGGAAGTGCTCTAGGATTTTGATTTCGACCAGTTTAGTGTGACAAGATCAGATGTTCGCTTTTAATAATCAGAGGAACCCTTTTCGAAAGTCTTGGTAAGGTTTGGGACAGTGCCTGGAGAATATTTCTGTGAGAGTCGACTCATAGGGACGCCTAACTAAAATGATTTTGCGACGTTGCCATGTGTGCTTACATTATACATGCATTTTAAGAATATAATATATATAAAATATACTTCTTGGATACAAACCTTGGATCAACCTAAAATATCCCTCCTAAATTCATGTCCAAATTTTGATAAATTTATGTAAATTTTTATAAAAATATTTATTTTTAAAATTATTTCTTATTATTTGGAAAAAGGAAAATAAAACGATATGTAGAGTATAACAAAGATAATGTATTTATCTATGTATAAACATTACAATGATAAACCAAAATTATTTTTCATATAAATATATGTATATATGTTTATAGATATATACATAATACCATTGGGGAGTTTTAAACGCATCCCAACCTTTGATATAATCTTATAAAACCTGATTGATGTCAATCAAATATAGAACGGTAAAGAACAAATAACAATCGACTTCTTAACTTCTTTAACTTAATTAACTTCTTAACCCTACTTATACAATGAAAAAGTAATCAATTAACTCGTAATATAACAGTATATGTAAAATGGCAACGCCTCGAAATACAGCGTAAACTGCTGTAGTTTACTGAATAACGGTTAGGCGCCCGTTAGAGTAGCCAATATTCCTATGCCATTATTATTTCTTTCTTTTGGGAGACTATATGATGTGGTTGATGAATCTTTTTTTGGTTACGATGATTTGTGCATGAGTATTTCACTAGTTGTTTATTTTTGTCGGAATTTGGTACTAGTGTTTGATTATTTTGTATGCAAAATCTGGAGAGAATCGGTGATTGGTTTAGTTTTGCTTTGCTGAAAGTACTCAAATTCGGACGTTTGGCGTTTCTAAATGAAATACTAAACGGAAAACCGTTATTTTATGTAGGGAAATGTCAAAACCATAAAATTTAATAGTTAGGTTAAGTTGTTTAACAATTCCTTCCATTAGTCCTTCGAATTTTTCCCAATAATTATCGCTGGTCATAATATATGTAAAGAGTTAACAATATAAGGAAGAAGTGTGAATGCTTTTGGCTGATTTTCCCTATTGCCTTTTCGTATTCTCCAGGCATTCTTTTATTCTTAAACTCAGTTTTCTATTTAATCCATGAAGTCTGTAACCGAAGCTGTTGTTTTCGAAATACTACCAACAAATTTGCTTTTTTTAGGCACCCAACTGAAAATTTAACTGTGGCAGAATTTTTACATTGACTTTGGAATATTTTCAGGAACGTCATGCGAACGGGACATACTATTTATTGGATGGACCAGGCATGTCCTCAATTATTTGTGTTCCTTAATTTTTTTAACAATATATAATTGGATAATAAACATATCAATCAATAAAGACCATCTAGATAATAACGTTCCTATAGAGGAATTCAAACCCATCCAAACATCCATAATTTTACAGTGCTTCCCTGTTAAATTTACTGACACCACGGAAAACTAATAAGACTATTTAAACAATTAATGACTTAATTAGTCTCAGTATTTACAATTAAAATTACATTCCATTCCATTGAAAAGATTCTCAGAGTTATTTTAGGTTTCATATAACAGATGGCGCTGTGGGAGGGAGTCTTAGTTTTATAAAAGATGTTAGATTCCTGTAAATATGTTTCCATCAAGTAGAAAACTGTAACTTTGTCTAGAGGATTTTTAGATTTTTAAATAGAATTGTATGTATCTTTTTTGAGAGTAAGTTTTTCTAATACATTTTAACTCAGTTTTTTTACTAGCATATATACAAAGATTAAGGCATCTTTTAATTAACATTAACAAAAATTATATAGGGTTATAAACCACTTTATTTCGCTGTAGTCTTGACGTATTTTAGGTTTGATCCTTATAATTGGTTCAAAATTAAATAAGTGTACCCTCAATATTTGGTATTTATTATTATTTTCTACCTTTCTGGTGAAAAGTGATGAAAAGATTAACATTAATTTATTTCAGGTTACTTTTCCTAAAATACTAAAAATTTAAATCGTTTTAAGAATATTGCTTTAAAGTAAGGAAAATGTAAACATTGAAATTTGTCTAATTACCTTCACCATTTTGTTGGGACAATACTACACACGAGTATAACTTATTTCTGCCTTTATTTAGCTTCCTGGCGAATACGTTTATAGAGAAAGAAAATATTAAGATTGAGATTGATCTTCAAGTTCCTTCTGCAATTATCTAATATAAAAATAGAACTACACTTATTTATGAACTTTACCTAAATCAAATTAATCTGTGGCTTTTAATCGCCGAACCTCGAAATATTTTACTTACCTTCACCTTTTCTGAAATTTTTTTTACGACTGATGAATTAGATATAGACTGTGAAACTGTTTTAGAACCGTGAAAGTGCATTTTTTTATTACATAACTGGTGAAAATTAATGTGTTTATAAAATTTATTCCAAAGGTTAATCATTTTCAAATATGTTTATCGCCTTCACCATTTGGTTATGATATCACCATAAATCATAATTATTTTGGTCAAGTGATATGTTTTGATATAATAGATTATTTTCGAAAATACCAAAGTAGTATAAAAAATATTTATTGTCAATTTGTTAGCAAAACATATTTTTAGATTTTATTTTGTAAATTTATTTTAAAAGCTAGCTCCACGATATTTTGAGGTATGCTGTCCTGATAGCACACATATAATTCTTTAGGATGGGGCATGTAAAACAGTCTCCCGACCACCCAATAAGGTACCCGCCCTTTCTTGTCTCTATCGTCTAGGTAAGAACACTCAAACAACATCCCGTATTCCTTGATGGCGATCAGGCTCTTGTTCATTAAGCTTTTGGCAATATCCTGAGCGGGCATACTCTAAAAAAAGTAGGAATTTAACGGTGGCATCTCGATAAATGAGGGGCGGAGTATATACTTTGAATCGTAGGGTGTTTTGGAATATGGTGTGGATATTCTGACAACATTTTTTGAAGTTGTTTAAGATAAGGCCATATGTTTGGGATTGTGCTGTATACTCTACGGGACTGATTAGTGTCCCTTCGGTCGAATCAAGGTGTATGAAGTGATAGAGAACGTTATGAGGGCCTGAGGTCACTTGTGTCGGCATGTAATCACCCAAATCGGATAGCAAAGCCTGACGTACTTCGGATATATCGAAACTACTTCCGCTCATCTGACTGCTGCCCTAAAAGTAACAGAGATTACGATTTTGATGGTCGAGGATAACGTTCGCTTTCGGAAATTACCCCAAAATCATCCAAGTCGGATTCGTCTTCATTCGAATCGTAACGCTGTCTTCTCCTGCTGCCGGAATCATCGCTAGTTTCGCTATAAACCGTCGACTCCTCGGAATAAGCGTCGTACACGTCGTCGTTCGCCAGATGCTGTTCCACGCTCCTCCTCTTCAAAATCGACGTAACCTCGCTCTTCTTGCCACCTTGCGCGCAATCCTTCGGAGGCGGCGGTGTCGATTTCGACAAGTTCAAGGAGCCTCTAAAATCAGATTTTCTTTTGTTTAGGAAAGGTGCGGGAGAGGCTATTTCATATCCACCATTGGCCAGTAAACTTCTCTGCGCTACGACGCTTAGGCCCAATTCTTGGACGTGAGCCAGCGTAGCTTGGGCCTCTTCTACGTAAAAGGCGTCCGGCCCCAGATTATCTTCGGGGGGTTCGGTGCAGCCACCAGCTTCCATTATGGTCACAAGCAAATCCTGAAATGGTGAAATGGTAGGAAATTAAATGTTTGGAAATGATAAAAACGTCAGTCAAAGGATTTTGTTGCTTTTCTAATTATATATTTGATGATCATAACCGGTGGTTTAGGCCAGGCGCAATATGGGAAGCCGCTTGGTGAAATGACGTAGTGAGGGTCTCGGCGAGTGTACGCGGGATAAAACTGCCAGGCACCGAAACCGCGCAAATACGACTGCAGTTCTCGCTTTGCAGTAAAGCTGTACACAGTAGTAAGCTTGGACAATGTAAATTCATACTTCACTAATAACGACTGAACTGGATATTAGTTCTGAATCTGATTCGGAAGACGAATTCGAATCTGATATGGTAATGTTTATCTCCCAGATTGCTAGTAATCGGTAACTGAGAAGTTTTATCTAAAAAAAAGAAAGACTCGCGAAGAATTTACTTTAACTATATAATTTAGTGAAGAATTTTAATGAAATAATTTAATCCTCATGTAGTCTACATGACTTGTATCGTAAGAATCTTGTCGAGTCCGCACAGCATCGATTAATTCTCCTTCCATTTTTGAACACTCACCGTGACTTTAGGCGAAAAACTGCGATAAGAACGCTTCGTTTCGCAGGATCATGCATAAAATCACAAAATATCGCCGTGACTTACGCTGCTTCCAATTTTGCGCCACCCTGGACAGCCAAGGTTGAAGCTGATGAATGAGATGAATAGTTGTTAAACCGTTTTTTGATTTGTTGGGAGACTTCTGTGGCGTACTGTTTGTAAACAGTGATGATGGAATATGTTTTTATGTCAATCATTGAAAATTACGAGTGAACCATGGAAAACTATCGATTTCTTATCAAAACGGACGGACGTTCAATCAATCAAGCTGAACGTTACCGATATAACGGGCAAGTAAATCACACTCTCAGTCTCAAAAAAAGAACGATTCGTTGATTTAAAACCGAAAAGTCTAATATCAAAAACGAGGATTACGTGCACCAAACATCGTCGATATTACCTTTCCAGCGCCGACAACAAGTAGATATCTTCGACCGTCGATGGCGTGCGGTGAACGACAAGATTTCGGATACACCTCCCTCCACATGATCAACGACTTCACCGGCTCCGTTTTGGACAAATGAAGAATGCCTTGGTGCTTACAAAAGTTATACACATCCACCAAATCTTCGTACACGAGATGAGAAGCTAAAAGATATCCTGAATGAAAGATGGCACTGCCCAGTATGGTAAACAGTCTTTGGCAATCTAGTGGTTCCTCGTTCTGCAACATATCCGTGTCAGTTTGATTTCAGAGGCAACTTAAAACGACTTACCCATTCCCTGTAATCGCTCGCCTCCAGTTCGGCTAAAGCATCGTCAATCTGCATCAATGCGTCATCGTGTAGGCTCAGCGTAGGTACTACCAGCATCACTTCATCGAAAAAAGACTCGGCTTTTTTTAAATCTCTCTCGACGACATCGAAATTCTCGAAAAAATCTTTGGTCGTCGTCCACTTACAACCGTTTAAAATCCTTACGAAATACCTATATTAAAAAAATATATATATTCAATTCGATAAAATTAATTTTCATGTGTTACCGTAAAAATAAAGAATCCAACTGTTTAACATCTTGTAAAAAACATCGACTGACTGACTCGAAAATAAACTCCAGATATCGAATTAATTCTTGGTTCATTTTAGTTACCTCCTTAATGCTAACACACATATCAGGAAGCATTAACAGTAATAAGTGATTATTAATTTGTGTGTAAACAACATGAGCCAGTTTATCTTTAAACAAAACTGAACTTGTTCTTGGTTTGTTATCAGTTAGATCTTGTAGTAGATGGTTTAATGTTATATACATACCTCTGCTGTTACACAAAGAGTTATGATGTAAGGGTTTTGGATATAAATATAAAACATCACTATTATTTTCATTACAATTATCTGGTAACAGAGCATCATCTTTATTTAAAGTAATTTTTTATATGACCAAAACTCACCAGTATTTAGAAAAACAACCCCAACAGGCAATGAGGATAGCCTCTGAGATAAGAGGTCACCATCATTACCTCCAGAACTTAATAATTCTCGAACAAAATCTGACTCCACACTCAATTCATTAATAGGGGGATCTTTGGTGACCTCTGTAGCTGCCACCCTTTGAAGAGTTAATAATACCTTGAAATTGAATCATTAATTTAGGAAAAAACAATTTTTTTACTTAATACCTCATTATGGTTAATAAACTTTTGCAAAATATCATCTAGATTGTGTACATTTACATCAATGTTATTAATACTTTTCAACCAGTCTCCAATTTTTATATTTCTTTCATGCTTCGCCTTACTATCAAAAGAAAATCCAGCAACCATAACTCTATTACCATCAGATAAAGTACTAACAATCAGACCCAGTAGCGATTCTGCAAGGGACTTGTCACTTGAAAGATTGTATCTGTTTTCAGAGTCAATCTCTAATGTTACAATTTTTTGTTCACCTTCCTGGAAATCTTGAAACTTTACCTTCTGAGTATTGAAATCATTGCCTAAAAAACAACGAACAGTTAAAGTTTACAACCTCATGCACTTTTACCTTCATCTGATGCCCTGACACCTTTTTTACTTCTTCTTCCACTTTCTCTCCTTCTGATCAATCTAAGAAATTTTCCACGGGTGCTTCGTCGCAACTGAGTTTTAGAGAAAGGCTCAGTTTTGTTATTTGTTTTGATATGGTCCTTGTTATGGGTTACAAATGGATGACAATCAATATACAGTAGTTCTCCTGATGTATCATCTATATAAGGTTCCCAATCAGGAACGGTACTAAAACAAGAAAGTTTTATCTACAATGTACTATAGTTTACTGAAGTACCTGTCGGAATCTGAATAATAAGAACTTGCACTGGAACCATCCATCCATTCTTCATCAAAACTTTCATCGTCTTGGGTGTCGACGATTTCTTTAGACGATAGCAATCGTTGGGACTCCATGTCATCTCTGTATTAGCAAGGACAACAAAATACCGACAGATCTTTTCATGATAGTTAATTTAACGTGAAAACATTGCTAAACAAGTGTATAAATATTTTCTCAAAACACAGTAGATGACATTTCATGACAGCCAGGTCGACAATCGTTGGCTAAAAGAATAATGAAATATGTTGACTTTTAAACTGATTTTATTAATTTGACTAAAAAGATTTTTATTATGTAAAGATAATTTTGTAATGCTAAAGGTTATAACTTTTAGCATTAATATATTTTCGTTTATTGAGTTGCCTATATTGGATATAATATATTAATGTGAGAATAAACTTACTTTCTCAAAATTTTACAGTTGATTATTTTAATATTTAAAATAATTTCAATTTCATTAAAGGTTGGTGAATATTGTAAACCAATTTTGGTTTTTTTTTATATATATTTGTGTTGCATCATAATAAATATGCCTTATAATTGGTAAAATATATATTTTCTGTTTAAATTATTTATGGTTTTCTAAGTTGCTTGTATTCTATATAATTTTCATTACATGTTATTGTGACAGTAAACCTACTTTTTTCCATATTCAATAATTTCTCTTGAAGTGTTCAGAATAACAACAAAAAAGTAAGGCAAGATATTAAAGTGGTATGTAAAATACTTGGAATAGTTTGATAAATATTCCATAATAAATTAGATTTACGCTATTTTTAAATTGTTTAATTAGATAAGTCATAGTAATTACTTTACTTAAATAATATAAGATAATTAAACCAAATCTCGGTTGACTTAAAATTTTAGCTTCAGTAATACTGACAATCAAATTTTTTTTAAATATGTGAAAGTTTGACTGGCTATAAAGAAAATAAGTAGAATATACAAATATTTATTAAAGAACTAATTCTAAATCAGCCTCAAAAATTGTTTAGATTCTACTAAAACAGTATAGATCAAGTCTTATTGGATATATAAGTGATTTATAATATATATAACGTATAAATCATAGAAATGAACAAACTATTGACAGAAAACAGGTAAGATTGATGGGGTAATAGAAAAGTACAAATGAATAAATAATTTTTATTAAAATTCTACGTTTATATTCTATTATCAAGTTAATATTAATGTTTACTGTACAAGATTTTCTCAATTTCAGCTGGTGAAGTTTGGACAAAGTATTAAAGTTCATACTAAATCCCAAAGTCATTGTAAAAAAATAACGCACGCGAATTTTTGTAATACTATATATACATACTGTGACTAGACTAAATTTTATGGAAATAAAATAGTAGAATACAGAAACTTCATCTGCGATTAAGATAGGAACGCTCGAACCGTAGCTTCTAATGGTTTTCGGCATATGGGACAGCTTCTTAGAGCTGTAGCGCAGTCCACACACGCGACCACGTGGCCGCAAGGTAAGAAAATAATTCCCACCTCGTTCTTGTAGCATATTTTGCACAGTGATTTGGAATCGCTGGGAGGCGTAGGTGAGGGGCATTCTTGGCTGTCTTTCGCGTAACACTGCGATTCGGCCGCGATGGAACTGCTGGCGACCACGGCAGGTGGAGCTTCTTTGGTTTCTGTCACGGCCACACTGGCCTGCATTTGTTTCTTTATCAAGTCTATATATTCGCCGCCTTTTTTCATAAAGACATAAGAACAACGAGGAAACCACTTGGCGTGCTCTTCCCAGGGATCGTCGGTCTCCTCCCAGTTCTTCAAACCTCCCCCGCAATAGAAGCAGATCGTTTGATCGCCGACGCCGAGGTAATAAAACCCGGCCTCCGCTAATTGCTGCGGTGTCTGGCGCATTGATTTGGGCCATTCTTTAAAGGTTTCTAATCTACTTTCTATACTGTGCTTTGATGGTTGTACGGGACCGTTTGTCCTCTTGATTCCAAGTTGCGTTAAATCTTCTGGTTCCGAGTTGGGTAAAATTTGTATTCCATACAAGCCACACGTGTCGTTTGTCGGTATTTGATTATCGTGTTCTATACTGTTCATGACGAATGGACAGTTTGGGTTCCAGGTCCTGTGGTCTTTCATAGGATCGTCGCCTTTCACCCAATTATAACCTTCGATCAGGCAATATGGACACTGCACGACATCACTATGTTGCTTGTAAAAAAATCCTGCCCTGGCTAGGTCTTCTTTAGGTACTTGTAGGCTGCGCCAAGTGTCGTATGATTTTAGCCTTTCTGTGTACGATTGATAGGGGGGATGAGAACTGGAAGAAATGGCAGCTTTTGTAGGATTATCAGTCTGTGTATGAGACGTTTGCAGACACGATGACATCATTACTAATGACCTGAAACAAGGAAAATAAACATTAACACTCATCATCGATATCTATAATATATCTAGTAAATGTAAGGAAAAACATTTTTAGGCCGTATGTCGCTAGAGCGATGTGTTACTATGGTGTTTTGTGCGGTTGGAATTCGAAACCATTCACGACTTCCAGCATTCCAATGAACCCGCGCCTCCCCGCACGACTTTACAGGCCACACAACCAGCCTTACCACATTCCAACGAGATCACATCAATGACCGGCGGCCGGAAGCGAGAGAGGGCCTTAGTCGAAGACGGAGACGGCTAGAGCCTTCCAGACGGATTCCTAGAAAAGCCGGCTGTCGAGTACCTACCACAGACAAGGCCTAAAAAGCCTCTTGCCAGCTATTTCGTATAGCAATTTAAAACTATTCCCACGCATAACGACTTTACGGCATACAGTAATCCAATAAATTTCAACATATGGTCTCAACAGCTTGGATATTTTACCGATAAAAATGCCATATTTTACACGATTACTGACCTGCGATACTATCGAACGAAATGTTTTACAAGAAAACTATTGCCTCATCGTGGTTGTTTCTTGAACATTTTCGATTTAACACTTCGAAACAAACTGCAAACTCAGCACCAATATGCCAACTAATATGGCGGGGCTGCCAAATCATCAATCGAGCAGTTTCACTCGTGAAACCCGTTTTTTACTTGGCTAACGTAACTGAAACGTTCGTTTCGTAGATATTCTTTATCGAAAATTAAGGTATTTATCGATTCCCGTTAAAACGATTACAGAATGATTAGCTTTCGTCGAAATTCGAATACATCGATAAAAATAGGAAACACTTGGCAACGTCACGTCATTTAACTCTATTGTCAGCTGGAGAATTATATTAAAATGTGCTTTTATTTGCGATATACGTTATTTGGGGTTGGCGGTAGGTAATCGAAAAATAAATAAAACTTACGCATATTTTCCTGGAATCAATATATCCCGCATAAGTGGAAGAATTGAAAACAGAGTAGTTCGTCTATAGCTTTCTCTGTCTCACGCACATACACCGTCTCTATTTATGAATGAATGAAACGCGATTCGAACACTAGGATACAACTGCTCGAAAAACGCTAGACTAGTACAAACAATTTTATGACACAACACGAGAGATCGTCGTGAACTGCGGAGCAGCCGTTTGGTTTGTGTAGTTTCATGGCGGGAATTAGGTGGGGATGATCATATCACATTGGTTTGGTATGCGTTGGTGCCGTAATTGAATGGAAATATTGGGATATTAGGATTTTAATTAATATTATTAATACAGCATATCACCAGACTGATTTGGATTTTAAGATTTTTGAAATATATAATTACTGTTAAGTTATTATTGATTGATAAGAAACTTGAAAAAATATTTAAAGAGTGGGACATTTCGGTGGTTCTATAGTATTATTATCGATTGATTAGAGACTGGAAAAAATTATTTAATTTTAAACAGTGGGATATTTCGGTGGTATTATGGGAAATATCAATAAAACAGACCTGCTAATGAACAGCTGTACTAGACTACTTTTTGTAGGGTTACTGAAAAAATATCGATTTCCTCAAACAATCAGTTTTTATTAGTTCTATATTCCAAGTATCGGAAGGACATACGTTGAATGATGGTAGAAAATTGTTGGAAATTGTGGTAACAACGGCTAGGAAAACATCAGAGGCGCAACGATGATTCTCAATACTTAAACGTATGGAAACGTTAGTCAATGATCCAAGATAATTTAACAGTTGTTTAATATAATTGAATAGACAATTTTAATGACAACATTTGCTAAGTATTTAGCAGACTTTATCGTAGAAAATATCATTCCTTCTAAGTAATTCGTTTTGACTGCGTTTGCTGAAATAGAGTACGTTTTTTTTCCATTGCCGTGTGCTAGTGTCGATGGTAATACATCATCAAACACTGTATTAAAATTTCTGAATGATTGCAATAGCCTACTGTGATTTCTCGCTTGCTTATTATAGTCTCAGAGAAAATTGAGATTCAACTTTATAATACTATCTTGAGGGGGTTTAATATTTTGAGCAAGTATCCGAATAAATATACTGGGTTAAAGTTACCTAACCGAGATAGTTTGGACATATTTTTGGATCTATTAGAGCTTATGGTTTCAGGAAAATGTTCGTCCGTCAACAAGCATATGTAAAAAATAATTTAAAGCCCTCATCATAAGTACGTTTTTTCATCTAATTATATAGAAAGTGAGGCAATATATCATGTATCCACACTCCAACAAAATTCTTTTATTATATTATATTAGATGATTTTCGTGCTAATTGTTTTCCAGATAAGATATTAAAGATAATAAGTTGTGACATATACTTTTGAATTTATATTTATATTTTTTACACAAAGTTACCTGTTTTTAGTTATATGTTTTTTTTTCAGAAGCCTTTATTCCAACGTTAAATAATTTCCATTTAATGTACACATCTCCCATACATTTTCTACATCTGTTTCACCTCATTATCGTGTTTTGTTTTCATCTTTTCAATTATTGTGGACTTTTTTCAAACAAATCTTATCATAATTCGCGGATATTGGCCACTGTCACCATGACAATTTTATAATAACCTGAAAAGCTATTCATAAAATAGCGAAATAGTATAATAGAAATAGTCTTTCTACTCTATGAAGCGATTTAACTTATTGTTTCGACGATATTTGTTGTTCAACATTTGAAAAAGAAAATTGTAAATTGCATCAGCCGTTGTGTAAATTGGTGTCAGAATGACAAAGTACTTCTATTAATTGCTCAAAGTCTGGTTTCTCAAATGCATATAATTGTTTCCTTTCATAGAACAATATAACATGTTTTTTTTTTAAATTAAAATCTTGTTTGGTTTGGTTTGGCTTGGTCAAATTATGACGTTTGTTATCATACTTTTGCAAATAATAAAATACGTCACTTAAATTATTATTTCGATTAACTTTGCCCTTTAATATTTGACTTGAAAGAATTGCATCGACGTCAGAATGACAAAATACTTCTACGAATAATTGTATTCTGATTATCTCATTGAGGACTTCAAAAAGTGATTTCTCGAATCGTAAGTGACTTCTTTTTTCATAGAACCAGATGATATGTTTTTTACTAACATCTTTTTTCACTATGATCACTGTCAATCACTAAGCCATTATGAGAATTTTGAATATAATTTAATGCGTCACTTACTATCTCGATCTTTATCGTGCGGTTTGATAACAGTTTATTGAACCTTGAAGCCAAATGGGAATCATTATCGTTAGAACTTGTTGGGGTTCTGGACAAAAAATGAACCAAGTGATTTTACAAGTGACTTTTACACGATCATATATCTGAAACAGAAGCTTGTCATCCATTTCAGTACTTGGAGGAGTCGGGAAAAGTAAATGACTACTTTTTATTATTGACTGTTTCAGTCCGCTATCTTTGGTTCGACTGCTTTTACTGCCTTTTACCAGTGCCCGTTTCAGTTACTATTTTCGAACCGACTGATTTTGTTACTATTTACTATCGACTGTTTCAGTCGTGAACTTTTGAGTTACTATTTTTGATTGTACTAGTTTCATTCAATTGATTTTTAACGTTCTGGCACTGTCGTCCTAGCCGCGGTCTTGACAAAATTGTAACCAATTTATGCTTACATAGATTTATATGTATTTTTTTATTATTTATGATTTTTTGGTAGTTTGCTTGTAAATATCAATATATTGTATATTAATATACCAGTATTTTGGAACGATATTTTTCAAGATTGTTAATGTAATAGGTCAAAAAGATTAAAATTGTTATTGATGAATAGTCAAATACTTTTGACTGTTTTTATGGCAATTATAGGTAATATTACGATTACTCTCTCGATTTTTGTTAAAAAATATTCATCTATCCAAATAAAAAGCCAATGTTTGGGCAATAGTTAGTTGCCTTTGAAGCGTACTATTGAATAAGTATTATTAAAAAATGCGACTCTAAAGTCTAGATCTATTTAGCAAATTTTCTCCGACAATAACAATTGACCAAGCCACTTCATCGATTGTCGGTGAATGAAACCTTCTTGGGTGCTCACCGGCAGGTGCTTTGTCAGGGATATTATGATTGTCAGATGACATTCGATACAATGCTATTTTGAAGTTTTTGACTAAATCGTTGTTCGGGTGAAGAAACGTTTGTAATTTTTGAACCTTAGTAGTTCGCTTCACTGTTGAATTGTGACCACAATTCTTATCAATTTCCGCATGAGTAATTGTAATTGTTAACCGCTTCTAGGAATTGTTAACATTTGCTTTTATATTTGCAATTGTTTAAGATTTTGTTGATTTATTTCTGATATAAATTTGAATGTTACCAAAAAAGTTTTATGGTATAATCTCTTGAAAGTGCGCATGATATTGTCCTGTACAATATGCGTTGTGCCAAACGACGTCATATGGAAACAACTATTATATTTTTAGTGTTGGGAACTATCGACTGAAATCGACTATCGACTGTTTAGTAATTTACTTTTTACTATCGACTGTTTCAGTCCCTATTTTTAGTTTTGCTAGTTTCATTCAACTGATTGTTAATGTTCTGGCTCCGTCGTTCTAGCCGCGACCTTGACAAAAATGTACCCAATTTATGCTTAAATAAATTTATATGTAATATGTATAGTTTTATGATTTTTTTGGTGGTTTGTTTCTTTACAACAATATATTGTATATTAATAGAGCAGTATTTTGGAACGATATTTTTCAAGATTGTTAATGTAATAAAATCCTTTTATTGCTAATAAAATACTTTTGACGGTTTTTATGGCAATAATAGGTAATATTTCGATTACTCACTCGATTTTTGTTAAAAAATATTTCCGTTCAATAACACATTAAGCATTTGTTTAAGTTCTACTGTATTGTCTATATTTATTATAGTATATTATTTAAAAATAGCAATTAACATATTAAAATATGATAAAACATTTGTGGGGTATTTTTCCATTCCATAGAAAAATTCCATTCCTTTTTACAGTTCCACAGAACATTCAAATATAAAAGTAATTCTATTTCCTTTAAAATTAAATTATTAATTGCATGTTAATTGTATTCAGTATTTTTTTCCTTTTCTTTTTTAAAGTTAGTACGTGAAGGAATATGTACATATCCGTCTCGCTTATACTTCGTTGGATAATATAAGCACAAATAAAATTAACTGATTCAAGCAATTATCGACGTCCTGCCCTCTCTCACAATTTGGATAGGAAAGTTTTCGTACATCTTCGTCTGACTTTACGAATTGAAAAAAAAAAACAGTCGAAACGTGCAGTTAGTATAGTGATTACTATTTTCAGTCGTTAGTTTGACTATCGACTGTTTTTCGAGTGATTTACGACTATCGACTGTTTCGATTGTTTTCAGTCGATATTTCCCAACGCTAATATTTTTGAATGTTGGTCAAGAAGTTGGTTAGAATTATGTCCTATCCCATCTGATGGTGACCGCTTGTGATCATTTTATTTTTCCACCGGCATAAAATAACCCGATAGATTCACTGCTGTATTTTAACGCATTATAATATTGCTGAGCGTTCAGGATGTCAGGCAGATAAGTCATTACATCATGTCATTCACGAATATTTGGGTATGAGAAAGCTTTGTGCAAAGTGGGTGCCGCGCGAGCTCACTTTTGACCAAAAACAACGACGAGTTGATGATTCGGAGCAGTGTTTGAAGATGATTAAGCGTAATAAACCCGAGTTTTTGCGCCGATATGTGACAATGGATGAAACATGACTCCATCATTTCACTCATCAGTGGACTGCACACGATGAACGCGCTCCAAAGCGTGGGAAAACGCAACAATCGGCTGGCAAGGTTATGGTGTCTGTATTCTGGGATGCGCATGGAATAATTTTCATTGGACAAAGAAAAAGAAAGTGCTGCTTCACCAAGACAAAGATGGCAAAAATCCATGTATTGAGCTTCAAATTGCTTCCCCATTTACGGTATTCTCCAGATTTGGCCTCCAGCGACTATTTCGAATTATGTTGAATAAAAAAACTAATTTTGCCAAAAAAAGTGTTTTACTTTTTAAATGCCCTGTTACTATCCAACAAGGCCTGCTTCTCAACATCAGCTGGATAATTTTAAAACCATTATAAACGAGTCTACGATAGAACGGGCTTTGTTTGTAAATAGTAGTACCGGAAGCCTGTTATTTTCCCTCGCCGATAGCGGGGAGTTTCCGCTCCTTTATGGTCGGATTTAAATAAACGCAGCGACATGGGATCGGCGTCAAACCAAGTGAAGATCCGAATCGGATACCCGTCTCGTTTTTATTATGGTTCTCCGTCGCGAAAAGTAAAAGTGACGCAGGCGGCCATGAGGAAAAGAGGCCCGCGCGCGTAGATTTCGGCAATTCGGCCGTGAGGGACGACTAGTTTTGGTTTTTATGCGGCGATTTCGTAACCCGCGCACGCCACTTACGTAAAATCATGTTTTCTACGACCAACAACAACAATTACGTTGCGAATATCGTTAATTCGTTTTGGAATTTCGAAATATTGTGTCGCGCGAAAAATAGATTTTACTTGCGTTTTATTAGGAAGTAAATTTTGTCATTTGTTTTTTTTTCCGGAAATATGATAGGGTTGGAGTAAAAGTATTTGCGGTTTTTCTTAATAGACCTTTTCAACTCCGCATATCTATATTGACACTAATTCATTGAATCCATGCTACAGGGGATGAACAAAATTATACGTAATAACATTTGACATGTGTTGAGGTTATGATTTGATTTCAAGACAATATTTCGCGCTAATAGATTTGTATAATATCTGAATAGTTTTCAATGGATTGTTGTCCCATTCTTGTACCAAAACGGTTGAAAAAAGTCCATCATTAATATTTCGTAGGACTTGCGATCGACTAAAAACAACAATCCCTACTGTAGTCAACAGAACTACGGCAATACTACCCTGGCAGTACTTCAATACGTATCCATGAAGGTACTAAACTATATATTGTTTAGCAACTCTTCACCTAGACACTTCAGGAGAATTACCCAAATCACCTTACCATTTACACGGATGGTTCTAAACAGGAAGAATTCGTCGGTGCCCGCATACACTTCAAGTTTATTAGAGCAGCACTTTTGGCTTCCTACTATTATAAGCATTTTTTCTGTGGAGGTTTTGACCATTTATGCCTGGATAGGCGCACCAATACCTATAATATCGGACTCAATGAGTTCTTTGGATAGTTTGATTTTAATAAAGACAGTCTACCCTCTAGTTATAGCCATTAGAGAGCTACATACAGCACTGGAGAGGAGGGGAGTAAGGATAAATTATCTGTGGATTACCCCTCATAGGGGAATACAATGTAACGAAAGAGCTGACAGGAAGATTAAATTAAACTAAGCGTTCTATTTAGTAAGGAATCTGCTAAAACATACATAGGGACTCTATATAAAAAAATGGATCAACTAAATTGGGATCTCCTTATGGAAAATAACAAGTCGTGGGAGATCAAGAGGGTCTTTCATCAATCTCCTAATATTAATAACTTTAGCATGTTGCAACTGAGGATCCTTGCTTGGCTGCGAATAGGACATAGCAGACTAACTCGAGCATTCGTTAAAAGGAAGAGTCAAGCACATCCTTCTGGACTGTAGAACGCTTGAAATACTAAAACAGCAACTCGGGATGCCAAGGTCATTAGAGCAACTGGTCCAACCAAAGCACTTGGACATGCGTATCAGCTTTTTGAGAGCGGCGGGGATGATACAGCTCTTATGATATCTTCAGAGAAATCAGACTATTATCGACCGTATGTTATGTAATTACTATATGTCATATTTTACTTTATTTAAATACTACATTGTAACCCGACCCTAAATAGCCCAAGAGGCTGATGGGCTTTTAAAATAATAAAAAATAAAATAAAAAAAAAATTTTCCAGCTGGGAATCGAACTCATGATCTACCACTGAGAGTTGAATGCTTTAACAATTACACCATAGAAGAAATAGGCTGCATTATTTCTACGAGGTCTTATACGTTATAGTTTGTGTTTAAAAAGAAAATTGAATGGCTTTTGTACTGAAGGACTTCCGATTTTCGGTCACATCAGCTCAGTAGTAATATCATACCCCAATATATCTGATTATTTTAGATAAAAAATACGCGAAAACTTTGTACGTGCCTTTGATAATTGAGCGTTTCCATCGATTTCCCCCTTTTCTCCCATCATATCCTGATTTCGTTCCAATGAGATCACCTCGGAAGTGCACTCTTTCGAGTGAAAAAATAATTTTGAAAGTCGGTTGACGGAGGAATCGCCGAACATACATTTAAAAAATATACAGCCGAACATAGAACCTCCTTCTTTTTCGAAGTCGGTTAAAAAATTAATAATAATTCAAGAAAAGGTACTTACATCATTAAATTCTTTTCCTCAGGAGACATCAAACAGCGGATCGATGGCGATACAGACCTCCTAATACAGACCTGGTCAATGGAAATAGCTTGGCAAAGGCAAAGGTAAAGGCGTAGAAAGAATACCTAATAAAAGAAAAAATATACCAAAACCAACCGTTAATCCACAAGTTTATCGTGTAGAAATTAACAACTCAGACCGCCAAGAACTCACTTTCTACGGAATAGATCTGTAAAAGAACATTGAAATTAATATTAGTTTGAAACATTGTTCTTTGGTTTAACATTCAATCAAATGGAATTTAATCGCATAAATTACTGAAAGGAAACAAAACAAAATGTTAAGAAATTGACATAATGAACTGTGGTCGCGCTAGTGTATGAATAACAACACGATAAGCTGTAACAGATTTAATCGTCATGTGACAATATCATTCATTGTGAATCAGTAGCTCCAGACTAAATAATATAAAACTTCCTGACTATTTAAAAAATATGTTATTCTATATATTGTTACTATTGCATAAAAATTAAATATGTAGAATTTCGTATCTAATGAATAGATGTCACTACTTTTAACATAGTACTTCTATGGTTTATTTATTTTGCACGCCTTTTTCAATGTGCCCTATATAGAAAACACTGTGGTTAGATTGTTATAACGTATATATTATTATTATATAAAATAATTATTATTTTATTAGTATATACAAGTTGGTAGTTGAAATGCATTCTCGTTCTAGGAAGTGTTGTGTGCCCGGATGCACAGATAGTGAGGAAATGCATCATTGCTTTCGGTTTAAAAAATACCAGGCGGTCTATAAGAAATGAGTAGAAAACATTAAAAATCCTAAACAGGTTGGGTTAAACATGAAACAGATTTATGATCGTTACCATGTCAGACATTTTTGTAGTACATTTAAACTTTCCTTTAAGTACTTATGAACAATTTAGTGATGGTCAAAATAATGCCACGAGTCCAGAATATGTACAAGTGGAAGTGGATCAAAATCAAATTGATATAGAAGGTAAATTGAACGAGTCAGTCACATTTCTGTTCATAATTGTTACCATTAATTTCTAAACTGTCTTAGTATATTTGTAGTGGCTATTTTCATCGTTTTAGGCCCACAACCAGGGTGTTCGAAGGAAATATCATCGACATTTGAACAAAGTCCAGAAGGTAATGGTAAAGTTTGTATTCATTCAGTCAGTATGCCCCTTTCTACTCTTTCTTACCGTTAATTACTTGATTCTATAACTTCAGTCCAGATGTTCCTATAAGAGCAAACAAAGTTTTACGTTATACAGTAGTGTACATCACAGGTTATTTAGTAAAACTTTTTAAAAAAAGAAATAAGTGTGATTTTTGTTTACATACAATTATGAATAAATCAGTAGACCCACAAATTGAGACTGATCTGAGGCAAGAATCAGGAAGGTGTTTGAGCTATGTCGCCACGTCGATAATATAACAAAATTTTTGTTAAATGTTTAATAAAAGGTAAACAAATGGTGTACACCGATAGTTGCAGAAGAAATAAAATATACAGTGATACCAAGATGACTTGACAAGTAAACACACCATCGAAGGAAACATGTAAAATACGTTTCTCAGATACACCATTGTTAATTAGGTGGATTAGGCATCCAGGGGGATACCACTACATAAAAAACGCGCCTAGAAATTCTACCTCATGGGTGTTGTGGAAAAAGAGTTCAATGTAAACAAAACAAATGTTCTTCAAACCTATGTTCTTAATTGTAGTCTTAAGTCCTTCGATACTATATGTATTAGATGTACTATAATATTAAAAGAAATTTTATTTGATAACATTTTTGTTAATAATTTTATTTGAATTAAAATTTTCTTGTATGTCAAAATCAAACTGAACTAAAACTCAGAGTTGATGCGGCAACATTGCAATGTTTCGACGTCACAAATATCCATGACGCATTACTAAAAAAACTTTGGATATGGTTTAGATAAGTGTCCTAATCCGAGGTGTGGCTTAAGATTACTTAGAAAGCATGGAGTCAAAATATCCCATCAAGCCTTGAATGTAGTTTTTTTTATATCAGTTTTATTGAACTATTTCACGTTATCGAGACATCGTCTAAGACATTATTTATAGCTTCTAAATTTTAATCAATATGTGACATACTCGGTTACTCAACATACATTCTACGAAATCATAGATATTATTCTGTTTCAAACTGTTCGATCTTATCTGCGTTTTGCAAAACGGCAATCCTTCAAGTTTTTTTTGTTAAAAATGTGGGAACAAGCAATGAAGTGCCAGCAGGTGCATTACAAATATTATGACGTGAGCCAATTGGGAAGCTTCCAGTACCATCAGAAGCTTCTTTAATTGTGATCTCAATTCATTAATTTTTTTCGTGTTTTGGCGTTCATTTCGAACACGCTTATCCTATTCTCAAACTTTTAACAATTAACATTTTCGAGATATTATTGCACGTATCATTTTTATAAAAAAATTAGTGTAAATTCTCTGATCCATTGCTTTAAAAATATCGGAAACAGAGCTAAAACTTCAGTGTAATTCTTTCAACATCTGGTAAAATAAGTAAATAGTCAATATGTTCATAGGAAACTAAAAAATCGTGTCAATATAACACTATGAACAAAATTTCATAATGCTGAACTCATCTCCTCTGTAACTAGGGCCTTCGACAAAGTAATATTCATTGCTTGGTTTCCTAGTAATCTCGTAAACCTAATATACTCATGGAAAACCGGTCATTCCAAGATAAAGAAAACTACAAGTGTTCCAAAATAAGATGTTGACAACGTACATTCAAATAACATTCAATCAAATGGAATTTAATCGCATAAATTACTGAAAGGAAACAAAACAAAATGTTAAGAAATGTTAGAAATAAAGAAAGTGTTCTAAAATAAGATGTTGAGAACGATTCCCAATCTTCCAAATCTCAATTACCGAAATGTTTATGAAAAGAATTTCCGTTGGTAATTTGATTTTGTGTATATGTCACAAAATTATATTATCATTTTTATATTGTTTGGGTTCAGCACCGAAATCTTCAGATATAGGCTCAAGAAAATCAAACAAATAATCTGTTAATCATTTGATCAAGGATCAAACAACTTGATCTAGTGCAGGGAATTGTATTTAAAAGAAAAAAAAACGGTGTTGATATGTAAACATTAATAGTATAGAGACTAAGCAACGGTCGATGGGCTCTTCAGGATATATACCTAGTTTTAATTGTTATTGTAAAAATAAGTAGGTTTGTCGGAAACTAAATCAGTAAACCAAAGAATGTAAACCATATAATCGTGAATTCAGTCCTGCTAGTAGTATTTGTTCGTGTATCATAGATAACACTAAAAATTATTAGTATATCTTCAAGATATTATATATTATCTGATATATTATTTAACATACGATTTAGCATTGTTGATTATAAATAACCTATTGTTCCTTAATTACTGAGAGATAGGACTAATAGATTCTTCGGAAATTTATACGGACATTTTCTATCAACAGTAAATATTTATTGTTCCACAAAACAGTAGCTAATTGAAAATAATCTGGAATTATTATTACTATTGTTTTGGTGCAGTATGACTCATTAAAATAAAAATTGTTTGCTTAATTTTATGGAATTATTGTGACGTCATGTTGCAAGTGCTATAAATTAGTTTCAAGGAATTTATTAAATATGGTGTAATTTGTTACGTGCGTACATAGATATATAGATATTACCGATGTCTATAGGTGAAAATGCGAATATATGCGGAACAAATATTAAACGGTCTAACCTAACTATTAAATTGAACGGCTTTTAACACTTCCTTACTGAAAATAACAGTTTTTCCATTTAGTATTGTTGATATTTCCATGGACTCTAAATAATATTTTCCGTATTAATTATTTTTGATGTTTTATTTGAAGGAATCTGTTGCCGAAGCCCATCAAACACTTTTAGAGACTTATGTTTATATTATAGTCACATCTCTATTGTCTGTTTTGGATTCAAAGTCATAAAAGTGGTGATATTGATGTCGGAAGACCTGGATGACCAAAAAGCTTGAAGACAATATATTGCAAGATTTACTTTACGAAAACCCAGATCAAACTCTCAGGGAACTTTCAGTATAATAGTTTCATTGCTTGCGAGGCAAAAAATAAGAGTTCTTTGTGATGGTGACTGGAAATGAAAAATGTATCTATTAACACAATCTCAAATGAAAACTCATGGGTCATTCCAGGATAGCCATGTGCATTGTAAATTAATAGCCTGTAAATAATGAATTAAATTGTTGCAAATGTCTAGATATCAGTATTGTTGCAAAAAGACCAGCACTAGCATTTTCACGGACCAACATATAGCCGTATAGTTTCTTCTGATCAGCTGGGTGATCAGACTCCATGAACTAAATTATTATCTTGGTAATCAGGTTGCAAATCAATGTACAAGAATGTACCATACCGTGAAGTCAGTCTCGTTATTTGTATTTGTTGGTAAAAATTATAGTTCTCTTGCTGTTATCTCCATGATATATTAGTTTGTAGTATAGATTATTAGGACCAAAAGAAGAAACGACATTATTATTTGTCCGTCAATATTAATAGAGAGATAAGAAATTATATGAAAAGGAAATAAATATTTACTGCAACGAATTTAAGAAAACATTAACTATATAATAACTGTTATCATTGTCATTTTCATTTGAGTATGACTCACAAAAATAAAGACGAATTGTTGCCTTAGTTTTGTGGAATTATTCCGATATCAAATTGAAGGAATTTACAAAATATGGTGTAACTTTTATTACATCAATGAGAACAATTGCGTTTGGAAAGATCTTTTGGAATTTAAAAAAGTTAAACCAAATATAGGCTCCTAAGCTATGTACTACGAGGCCAAGAATTTATAAACTATAATAGAGTAGATAAAGAAAGGATAGCTTCAGCAGGAGTTGGCTGAAAGGCAAAGTGTAACAATCTAGGTTTAATGAACGATTTCATGGTTATATTTTTTAAATTTTTTGCTGGGCTACTAAATGCATTCTAGTCACAATATGAATATTATGAGTGCTTATATCAGATCAAGGTTCCTCAAAATCATCTTTAAAATTTCCATTTCCAGTAGTTTTGTATTTTGTTTCAATGTACTTGTACTTCCATCACATACAATCGCTACGTATCTTAATATCTGGCTTTGTTTGATATTATCGTTTGATATAGAATATAATCGAATAATACTTTATTTTCCAAAAACTAATGGTAATATTAGTCTCTTCTTTATACCGTACATATACAATTGAAAAAGTTACACATTATTAAGTCTAGCGAATAAGGAGAGTGAACCCTAATTACAATTCTAGTGTATGTATTTTGTACGTACGTTTATTCGACCAGTCTCATCTCTCACTCGCACTGTTTGATCGTGAACAAAAAACACGATGACTTCACAAACTAAACCGACGCGCTCAGATAAAGCACTGCACCTTTTAATTACAACAATTTAATATTTATCTATCAGTTTATCTTTAATTTTTGTCCAATAGTCTATAATATATATAACAACCATTGTTTGTAATAACAATACAATTAACATTATATAAAAATCGTTTGGCAAGTGTTTACGATAAATTATTATTTTAGGATGTAACGCAATAATTGTGATTACAAAAAAAACCATGTGATGTGTGGTTTTATTGAATAAAAACCATAAATGAACATCATTGACAGTCGAGATAAATGGCGGTCTACAATTCTAAAATATCTTCAAGTTCTATTATGAATTCAAACTATGGGTATTCGGGCATTGGACAAAACCAAGAACCAATATTTTTTTTCAAAGATTTTCAAAACTCTTTTTTTATTCGAAAGAGTGCACTTCCGAGGTAATCCCACTGGACGAATATCAGGATGTGTCGGGGGAAGGGGGGGAGAAATTGAGAGAAACACTCAAATTCCAAAGGCACGTACAACATTTTCACATATTTTTTATCTAAAATAATCAGATATTTGTTTATAATGTTATTGCTGAGCTGATGTGACCAAAAAATCGGAAGTAATTTAGTGTAAAAACCATTCAGTTTGCTTTTTAAGCACTAACCTTATGATATGAGAGACGTGTGGAAACAAAGTAGGCAACTGTTTGTACAGGGTAACGATTAGAATATTGTTTTCACACGCCGAGGTCGGGGGTTCGATTCTCACCGGGGCAGCAACTTTTTTTTGTTCTAATTTGGGTGGAAAATTTGTCAGATCACCTAAACTAGGTAGTGGACCCCGGGTCCTGAAGCGTTCCTTATTTTTAATCATCGTTTATTTTATTGCTATTTTTCCTCTTACTTTAAGATAGGTTAAATAAGTTTTTGTTTATTTTTATTTAGTTATTGCAACGATTATATGTACATAATTTTATTTTAAAGCTTTTATTTTGTGTTTAAAAGTTTGATTATTTTTAGTGAGCTCCTTATTTATTTGAGTTTGTTAGAAATATTTTATTTAAAATACTAATTGATTTATATATTCATTACAGTTTATTGATTACATTTATTTATTCATTACAGTTTGTTGCTTCTTGTGTCCGTGGGACTGCCGTACACTTGATCATCATTATGTGAAGAAGGTGCGAACGTTTTATTGCCACGTCTTCATATTAAACTTGACCTTTTTAAGAATTTCGTCAAACCAGCTTTCCAGTACTTAACCAAGTTATTTCCAAAACTTCAAAAACCAACGAAGAAATATTTGTCGGATCTGATGTTTTACTGTTCTGGTGTTTTGGATGATTACTGGATTACAATAACGTAATCGATACTTTTTTGCTTAATTACCACAAAATTGGTGCTCGAAGGTGTCTTAAAAGTCTACATTCGCATCTTGTTTTTTCCCACAAAACTTAGGAGATACGAGTGACGAGCCTATACCATCATATAGCGAAATTAAAAAAGCATGATAACGATTGCTGTTGGAGTAGCTGTTGCCTAGTACGTAAAACAGGCCCCAAGCGGACGGCTTGGTGGCGCAGTGGTAAAGGCGACAGGACGGCCCTTCTGCTGTTGCGATAGTCGCGGGTTCAAATCCTGCTGTGGTATGGTCGTTATGTTTGTGATTGTTTAACATTTGCAATTGTCTTTAGGAAAGAGTGCAAGATCCGAAAAGGAAAATGATACCATTCACGCCAGTAATCAGTCTGGGTAAGACCGGATGTTTTCTGGGATGATCTACAAACTCCACAGTAGGTCCAGTCCAGATAAACCCTAGTAGGTAAAATAGGGGAATTTAAAATATACAAAACAAATCTCAAGCAGTATAAAAGACCAGTTAGTTCACCATTCATTTCTGATTTATACTTTTTAATTCAATAAATGGACGTTAATGGTCAATAATAGTAAAATAATGATTTTAATGAATAGTTCGAAAAAACCAATTTTTAAAAATGAGTTGCTGACTTTGTTACAATTAGTTATAAACAGCTTTTGATTCAAGTCCAAAACAGTGTAAACCTAAAACTTAAACATTAGGAGCTAATAGGGAAAATACGTAAAAAGTATTAATAAATGTAAATGGAATCCGATCCATTTCTCTTCCAAATCATATTAGAAACGAAGTCATTCGTTTAAAATAAGACAATTGCACAATAGAGGAAGAAATTCAGAGATGCAGCTTACAATGGTTTGACATGTCTGTTGAATGAAAGGTGGACGAATTTCTCACAGATTTCCAACATGTGATATAAACAATAACAGGTCAATTGAAAAGTCCCCGACCTACTATAGTAAAATACTTTTTTATCGCAAATTTTTTTTTCATTCAACATAATTCCGTTCAAGGGTGATACACTCATTATAGCGACCCTCCAACTTTTCGATGCCATTTTTGTAATACGATTTGTACTTTGCTTCAAAATAGGCTTCAGTTTCGGAGGTCACATCTTCGTTCGACGAAAATTTCTTCCCAGGGAGTATTCTTTCGAGATCTGAGAACAGGAAATAGTCGCTGGGAGCAAGATCTAGAGAATACGGTGGATGAGGAAGCAATTTTCAAATGGCTTCGGCCCAATTCATTTATTTTTACCGTCGCTTTCATTGTCTTGTGACACGGTGCATGGTCTTGGTGAAGTAGCGCTTTCTTTTTCTTCAAATATCTAATAGTCGCTGTTGATGGTCCTTCCTTTTTCAAGGTAGTCAATGATAATTATTCACATTCATCTATACGCATCCCAAAATAGAGACGCCATAACCTTGCCAGCTGACTGATGCGTTTTCCCACGCTTTGGAGCGGGTTCATCATTTGCAGTTCACTTGGATGACAGTCGATTGGACTTCGGAGTGAAATGATGGAGCCATGTTTCATCCATTGTCATATATCGACGCAAAAACTCGGGTTTATTACGCTTGATCATCTTCAAACACTGCTCCGAATCATCGACTCATCGTTGTTCTTGTTAATATCACTAGAGTGTCTGCTATTTCACTCAATTTCAATTTACGGTCATTCAAAATTTTTTGACAATTTTTTAAATGTTTTCATGGGTAATAAGCGGTTTTGGGAGTCCACTGCCGTGTGCCGGACTTCACCGTATTCGGTGCTCATTTCACCACTTCTAATCTTAGCGTAGCAATCCTTGATGGTTGATTTTCTTGGGACAGTGTCCGGAAACTCGCCATCAAGCCAAGTTCTTGCTTCAACTGTATTATGAACAGGCCGGGGACGTTCCAATTGACACCTGTTAGTATTAGTTGAGAAATGGATACTCTCTTCGAGAATCGGTTGTGGATTAATAATGGTGATCAACACTGATGTACAAATACACAAATACTAACAATTTGGTTTAATCGTGATATTAGTCATGTTAATAGCAGAGCCTGGCAGATTTAGAGATTTCCGTAGTAGAGATTCAGACGCATCATTTATCGAATAAAAAAACCTAATTATCCTTGGTGTGTCGTATCATGCTTTGTTCGCAGTGACCAAAGTTTGAAGTCGTTGTTCTAAACGAAAACAGAAAAAACGGAAGATCGTCGAAACGATGACACATACATCTACAGACATAGCCGTTTATTTATATATAATTCGTTTCTTTTCTGTAGCGAAATTTTAACAAACAATTCGTGTGTTCAACCAACCAAAACTCGAACCGGTGGTAACAGCGCCGACTATTCTCGTAATTGTATTGTTTCAGTGTAAAACAAAAGGTAATCTACATATTTTCGTTCGTTATTGTCGTAAGACGAATAAAAAAAGGAAAGAAATATACCAAGTTGGCGTCGAAAAGGCTTGCCTTTTATTCTGCGTGAACGTGTGTGTGTGTGTGTATGTGATACCTCGCGAGTAACTCGACGCCGGGCAAAGTTTAATTTCATTACGTTCTACGAGGTTGTTCAATAAGTCTTGTCGTCTATTTCACAAACTTCAAAACATATGTGTCTTGTAGAACGTTTTGTTCGATTGACGAGGGATGTAGAAGAAAAAATTAACCAATATATTCCCATGGGGAACACTGAGGACCTTGCTGGCCGATATGATATATACCAACAATTGCGAAGGAAATCACCAATAAAATTCAGAACATTTTCAATGTCAGAAAAGTTCCAGAGTACGTTTTAATATGTAAGTGGTCAAATACTTAAACAACTGTCAAGACAAGGACATAATAACTACTAAATAGATAGTAGAAATATGTATCTATGCAGTGGGAGATCGCCCAACGATAAAACATCATATCGACTGATATCACTGCTACCAATTATATTTAACTGATTCCAGAAGATATTCTTAAAAGGCATCAAACTAATTATTGAAGAAAAGCATCTCATTCTGGCTTGTTAGTATGGATTTAGAAACAAAGTATTCCACAATTGATGTAACTGAGAAATCTTAAAAAAAAGGTAGTTTATTCAGCCATATTTCTAGATTTGGCCAAAGCCTCTGATAAACGGGCGACGGCATCGAATACAAACCTATAGACGAACAAATTACCTAGGCAGATCCAGCAGTACCAGATCCTCAAATCCTATACTTCAGAATAAGATATAGTGATGAATAGTCAGATATTAAATTCATCTATGAGGGAGTATTACAAGATAGTGATATCCCTAAATCAACCAAGCAGGTTCAGGTGGAAAGAGTATGTTAAAAAGAAACGAGCAGAACTTGGTTCAACAATTTGCTTAAACAAATGTACTAGACAACTCAAATTAACATTCTACAATAAAGTGTTATTATTTAAGACATTGTAGACCTACATTGTTAACAAGATCCAAACTTATCAAAACAAAGTTCTTGATGTCCAATGGTACAGGTACGGTAAGAGGGCATAAAAGATCTAATGGTACCAACGGTCAGGGAAGAAATTACACGGTTCCCGAAAAAAAAACGACTAAGATACGAGGGGGAATCAAATATAACTGATCAACAAAATTAGTTGATCAGTGGTATACGTAAAATTGCGGTGTGTGGCCAGGCGTTGTCATGATGGATTATGACGTCTCGAATGGGTATACCCCGTGGTTTGCTTCGATACACGATTTTTGTCGACTGTAATAACTCAGAATTTAAGAAAATCAACGAGTAAAACTCCTACTGAGTTAAGGAAAACAGCCGCAAACACCTTTCCGGCTGGGGGACGGGTTTTGGCTTTGAATGGGCAGCCTACATCCTTTCTTCTCCACTCCTTACTCTCTACCTTTGATTCGAGAGTGCAATGATGAACCACGTCTCATCACAAGTGACAATACGCTTCAAAAAATCCTCCTCTTCTTGTCGGTGATACGAAGTCATGGCTGTACTGCGGACAGAACCGAGCACAGCTACTACTCATACCAGTCTCCTCCCTCCTCATAAACCAAAGGACATTCGAGCATCGAATCCTCTAGATCGGAATTACGTGCTAAGCTAAATAATAAAATTTAAATACCGTATATATTCCGGTTCCCCCTCATAGATTGCCTGAAAAAAACAGGAATGTGGAGTATATCCATCAATTATTAATTAAGTTTATTAGGTCTAAAATCTTATATCTGGACTTTAAGAACAATATGAAGGAAAAATGATTACATAGTTAATAACCAGTTGTAATATGTGTGCCATGTGCTTTTAATTTTGTTTTATCACCCTTAGTAGTTTCACAATCTGCCCAGCGGGCAATAACTATTTATTGTGTTTATATTATATATACATGGCATATAGAAAATCACTTCATTAAGTGATCTCCTGTACAAAATACTATTTTAATTAATTATTTTTATTTTAAAGCTTATTCTGAAGTCTATATATGTATAATAATGATATGGGATGGTGTTAGACGTTTTAGTTTACGCACTTCACTGTCACTTCGTATATTTAGCTGATTAGCGAGTACATTGGGATGCACTGACACACTTTAGAAGTACTTCACACAAACACATTGAATTACACTCATTTTTGGTTCTAGAGGAATATCGAGTTCTATCACTTCATTTGAAACACAGCACGGAGCATGGACAATGACACGTGACGCTTTATTTTGGAACCGTTGTATGATGGATATATTAGACTTGCTAGCAGTTCCTCATAATTGGATACCATATAACCAAATAGGATTGACTATAGATTTATACAATAATAACTTGTTATCTAATGATAAATTGGATTTGTGCCCGATAAGCCAATACATTTGATTATGTCCAAGTGGTTTCCGTTTGGCAAGTATGTGCTTCTGCCAAATTCGGCGTCAATCTAGGTACATACATATAACATTTAGTATCCTCTTACGGGAGTTGACAATTATTGATATAGACTGGTGGACATGTTCTTCTACGCAGCGTAGAAGTTATATTACTGGATTTTGTTTCGTCGGCTTTTATACGTCATCTTTTCAGCTACATTAGTATTTGATTTATATATTTGTAGGTTAACTGATGCTTTAGGGTAAATGACTCGGCGAATGGAAGTAAAACGAAATGAAACCGTGGTGTTTACATTATGTGACCATTATTTATTGAAGTAATATAAAAATGTGAAAATACAAGTGATGAGAAAATGGCTGGCAGCGGTGTTACCTGGTGACTAGGCATGGGCAGTCCATGGTGGTACGTTTAAACCAAACGATTGTCGGTTACTGAATGAATCCAAAGTACCCTTCAATAATCTTCCAGATAAACGTCTCGGGGTTGCCAGATATTCGTTATCGTATTCTAGTTGGCGCTGCTGGCACCCTGTGTTTAACATCTAGGATTATATTTCTGGGTATTTTGTAGACAGTTATTCCACGATGTAAAATTCGACATGCCTCAAGGTCGCTATAATGCTATAGCTGGATGTTCATGGCGACAGTTTCGTCTACATATGTTGTCACAGTGGTTATTTTTGTTGTAGGTATATAAGCTGTATACAGAAGATATAGTACTGCACCCAGTACACTACTTTGTGGAACTCCTGAATATATTGCATGTAATTAGGTGCGTTTATCGCCTTATTTTACTGTAAAATGACGATCTTAGGTAAGATTTTAGTGGCTCATAATCCGGATGAGAGAGAAGTTTATTTAATTTAACCTGCAATTCCGTTTTCCATACTTTATCAAAGATCTGAGATATGTCTAGGAACGCTGCTGAACAATATCTTTTGGCGTTTAAGTCCATATTTATTTTGTTAACAAGTCTATGCATTTGTTCAATTGTTCCATGCTTATTGCGAAACTCAATTTTTTTTCTATAGTACAATTGAATTCTCAAAAACTTTTGAGATTATCGGTAATGAACTTATAGGCCGGTAGGATGTGACATCTTCTGGTGTTTTCACTGGTTGGAGAATCATTATTATTTAAGCTACTTTCCAGATGCTAGGAAAATAATTACTTCGTAACATAGCATTAAATATGACTGTTACTATTTTTACCCCTTTCCCTAATAGTTTCTGTATTATTCTTCCGGTTATTAGACCATATCCTTTCCAGATCCTATTCTTTGACGGCGAATTTTTTATGTGGTAACTCCACTTGAAATGGCGAATTTAGGAAGCTAGTAATTTTATTTTCATCATCTTGAGATAGCTCGGACGGGAAGGGTTTAAAGACATTTCTGAATACTCTGCGAAGATGTCGGCTTTTTCTTTATTGTTTCCAGCCCAATTGTTTTTATCTATTTTAATAGGAGAGTTATGCTGCTGGGGCCTTTGGAGTTTTCGTGTTCCCTTCCACAATGAATAATCTGTACTGCGATTTTATTTAAAAAAACTTCCTTGTTCTTCTATTTTCTATTGCAGTATGACGGTCATTTTTTTCTATTGTATAATCTATAAAGCCGCAAAACTTATAGAACTACGTATTATATCAGGTCGTTTGAATTTTTATTTTCGCTTTCCATTGTCGAACTTTAATCACGACATCGGAACAATGGTGAAATTGTAAAATTGCCGCTCAACCTTTATGGGACAATAAAATTTTACTACACACGTTTTCAATTAAATCCCACATTTAACGTTGGGCAATATTCCAGTGCCTACTATGCGGCTAGGGAAACAAGTTGAAGAATGAGCCGAGCAATAAGAAAACGAAACATCAAAAAGTGATCCATGTCTTATGTTATTTGATTATGTTGAATTTTAGTTTCATGACCTCTTTTTAAAAATATTATTTAAGAGGTTATTATAGTCTTTCATATTTTAAAAACCCAACTTAAGCCGTAATTGGATGAAAAAAAATAGGGAAGGTTCACCTAAAACAGCCGAAAATGACTTATATTTTGAACTATCTTCCTAACGGTATATTTTTAAAGGATTCAACTTTGAAACTATGACATGTTTGTGATTGAAATTCTCTCTAGGCAACAGTGTAAAATCCGTCAAGTATTAAGTATTTCAGTAACCAAGCTGGGTAAGACCGAATGCCTTCTCGGGTGGTCTCTCAGGTGATGAACCGGTAGATTAGTATATATTTAAACCTCAGTATCGTTTTATACTCGCCGTTTAATATTTGCTACTTCTTTGCGTAAAATAAAATCGTTTTTAAAGTAAAATAGAAATACTAAAAAATTTAATACCGATCACATTTCACAAACTGATTTAATTAAAGAACTATGCATTAAAGCATTAATATTTCTAAAATTTTAAAATCTAAGCAATAGTTTATGAGAAGAAACTACAAGAAAGGTCGATTTTTTGAGAGTATAACACATGGACTGAAAAATCCCGGGCGTAAAAAAGAAAGCACGTTTATTATTTGTTCAAAATTGGCTTTATTCATCAACGTAATCTCGATCAAGAACCACACAATCATTTCAGTGCCGCTCTAGCATTTCAATATCTCTTTTGTAGGACGTTTTATTTTTTGCCTCAGTTTCAGCGATAACCTCTTCGAACATCCAGTAATCGCTGGGAGCCAAATTTGGCGAATACGATGGATCTGAGAGCAATTTGAAGTTTAATTCATGTAGTTTTGTCAACGTTTTCTAGCCGATTATTGTGCTTTCGGCCGCTTTGGACGAGGTTTACCAGTTGCTGTCCTGTTAGATGACGATCATTTTGATACCGGAGTGAAATGATGGATACATATATCATCCAGTGTCACATATCGACGCATTCCGGTTTGTTACGTTTAAACATGGCCAAACACTGCTCAGAATCATCAACATGTTTTTCTTTGTGGTCAACAGTGTGTAAACGCGGCACTTAGTTCGAACAGAGCTTTTTCATAGTCAAATGCTCATGCAATATAAAACCAACAAGTTCTTTCGATAATTTCTGGATTTCTTTTTGATAACCAATGCATTCTGCATCATCAGTGTCTCTACGATCACGTTTGAAGTCAGCGAATCAACGTTTTATTATTATTTCTGATGGAGTAGAGTCCTTATAACCAAGTCCAATAAAACTAGCGCCATATATGTGTTATGTGTTTTTAATACACGTTACTTGATATTTGTCTTCTGATTATTAAGTTAACCTTACTTCTTATCTCCTTATTATCTCCATAATAGCGGCCCGACATCCGTAGAGCAAATAAAAATAATGAGTGTTTCATATCAAAAGCTTCAACATATTAATCTATTATATCTTGTTTGTTTAAAAAAAATAACAAATGCCATATAAAACGCGAATTTATTAATGAAATGAAGACCTTATTACAAGATCTTTTTCCGAAGATTTACATTAAGGAGTAGAGAAACTTGTAGGTATTCAGTAAGCTGTTTTTAAAAATATAATTAACGGAGTTACATATTCTAAAAATATTAAGGAAATGGTAGCGGAATGATGTGGTAGTAGAAAAAAATGTCAACAAAACCGAATGTCGGAAAATAAAAATGTAATAGATATTAAAAAGAGAAATGTTGGAAGTTGAGGACGAATTCATAAACAACTAGCTATCTGCAAGATCTAGCAGATGACCGGGAGACGATTAGACTTAGCGATGTTAAAAAACTGACATCAACCCAAAAAAGTGATACCAAATTTACCAAGAAATGGCATTATTTATCTTACTAACTTGGTTAATGCCGCAGACTAAATACTCGTGTAAGATATGTCCCAGATGTTTGGAACATGGTTGAAATTATTATGATTCTAGAATCAGAATAACCACCAAATGAAATGAAATCTTGCACGCATTTTGCGATCAAAGCGTCGTATCAGACCTTATCTAAAGCTTTGGTTAGGTTCAGGAGGACTGTTCCGAGCTTTTTACGTTGGCCAATAGCATGATGGATGTGTGCGGCCAGATGGGTGAACAAGACTTCTTTGGAAAAGAAAATAAGTGACATTGAAATATAAAAAATGCATTGGTTACTAGGAAGAATATCTTATTTATCCGTATATAACAAGTTGCTGTTGTATTAGCAGATTCTGAAACCTATATGGATCTATGGAATTTAGTTATGGAGAATAAAATTAAAAAATCAGAACAAGGTCCATCGAGACTTTTAGATACTGACTGTTACTCAGGAAATTAAAATAACCGCAAATAGACATGGGAATAGTCTCTACTTTCATGTTCAACTAATGCGATTGAAACAGGCTATTAAAAAGTCCTGATATGATCAACAAGAAGGATTACAGATACCTTTACCGCCTCGGCATAAATTGAGAGAGATTGGCCGAAAAGTTTTGTTACATCCGCCATATAGACCGGATTTTGCCCCGTTCGATTGCTTTTTACAAATCTATGTTACTGGTGATTTCAAAGATGCTTGATAAAACCATTTGGTTCAGTTTCTCGGCAAGAGAAGTGGCAAAAAGGTCATCAAAACGGTTGATCATTGATTAATGTTCTAAATTTATATTAATCAATGAACAAAAAAAGTATCATTCAAAATTGTTTTGGCACCTCTCAATATATTAGATAATTTAAAAATTGAGAGATCGCCCCTGTCGGACCTCTCTACGATAATATAAGTAATTAAATTATAAATAGTAAAAATATAATATATGGTACTCACATTGTCGATCGTATTGAGCATGCAGCTTCTGATGATACTTGCATCAATTGCTCTGCAGGAATATAATCGACATCCACCATATCGTATGTACATAAAGGGAAGAGGAAGGCCCAAAGAAGAAGAGTTTTTCAATCTTGAAACCAACATACAGGAGAAATATCCGTTCAAAATGCTTGTTACTGGCTTAATCGCCAGTTCTATAACTAATAGCAGCCTATGAATAAATTCCACAAGCTTTCATATTGTTTAAAATGTTTCATATTGTTGATTTAACTGTTTATAAAGTGGTTTGTTGTATCATTTCGCGGTTGCATGATGCGATATATCGTCATATATATGTTACAGTTTATAATATCCATTTCAAAATTGTAAATTATTGTATGTTTCATTATTATTGCGTGTTATAAATAGATACGTCAATAGATACAGACAATTCCTAACTATCTCTGAGCTGATAATACAAATGTTTTATAGCGCTTTCTCGATAACTACTCAGGGAATGTGACAAGCTATTTATCAGGTACTAATAATTTTTTTTGATTAATGATGATTAATTTAGTTCACTCTGAGGATGTGGTTATATTTTCTGAATAATCGTCATTCACTAATCCCAAAGAAATTAAGCAAATGGTAACTGAAAAACGAAAACTAAGAAAAATTAAAATAGTCGGAATTAGGCACTTGAAATAAAATATATGGAACAATATAACACAAATATTGAAAAGAGAACTATTGGAAATCAAAGTCGAGCCTGACACATAGATGGCGCTACTAGAATTAGATCCATATATTTTTTAGTTAGCCCTAACCATCACAAGATGCGTGTATAAATTTGACAGCTGTCGGATCATTAGTTTGCGAATTATAACAGGTAAATTGAAAAGTCCCCGACCTACCATAGCGAAACACATTTTTTTGGAAAAATTAGTTTTTTATATTCAACATAATTCCCTTCAAGGGTGATACAATTTTTGTTTGATTTTCGATACCATTTTTGTAGTACGATTTGTCATTTGCTTCAAAATAGGCCTCAGTTGCATTTTCCCACGCTTTGGAGCGGGTTCATCGTATCGAATGACTGTCGATTGGACTTCAGAGTGAAATGATGGAGCCATGTTTCATCCATTATCACATATCGACGCAAAAACTCGGGTTTATTACGCTTGATCATCTTCAAACACTGCTTCGAATCATCAACTCGTCGTTGTTTTTGGTCAAAAGTGAGCCCGCGTGGCACCCATTTTGAAAGAGCTTTCTCATACCCAAATATTCCTGAAAGATATGATGTACAGGTTCAGTTGATATCTTTAGAGTATCTGCTATTTCATTCAATTTCAATTTTCAATAATTCAAAATTTGTGAATTTTTAAAATGTTTTTGTCGGTAAAAACCTCTTTTGGGAGTCCACTGTGTTCACCGTCTTCGGTGCTCATTTCACCACGTCTAAACTTAGCATACCAATCCTTAATGGTTTATTTTCTTGGGCCAGTGTCAATGTTATAAGATACCTAAGGGGAAATTGGACACGCAACAATCAACAAAACGCTGATATATTCATAGATCATTTAGAACAATTATAATCTCCTAACCAGTGAGTTCGAACATTTTCCCGTTAAATTTGTTACACCAAAAGAAGGTTCCAAAGTCCTGAAAAGTGACACCAACCCAAGGAAAGCGCTGGGTTATGAGTTAATAAACGGACAAGTGCTGAAAAAAGAAAGAGAATTATAAAACTCACCAACTTGTTTAATGAAGAGTGTCTTGGATGTTCATAAAATGGCTGAAGCTATGATTCCGAAACCTAGAAACCACCAAATGACGTAAAATATCGTCGACTAATTTAATCGATTTTGTTAAAAACGTTCATTGTCACTGATAGACAATATCCACAACAAAAACACCAACACATCAGTTTAGTTTTATGAAGAACCATTCAATAATTAACCAGGTACATAGAATGACAGATATTATTGAAAAAGCTTAGAAAATAAGTAGTAATAAGTTTGCTCAGCTATATTCTTGGACATAGTCGTGTCGGTGCCGGCAAATGTGAAAACGCCCATAGCCAGTACGTTTAAAATCAGTCGAATGATCACACAACTGAAACTGTCTATAGTAAATAGTAACAAAATCAGTCGGACCGAAAATAGTGACTGAAAACAGTCGACTGAACCAGTCACTGGTAAAAAGTGTTAAATACATGACTTGTGTTGATACAAGAGCCAGTGTTATTAATGACGTCCTGTCCCGAATCAAAAGTGATTCGTAACAAAAAGTAGTAAAATCAGTCAAACCAAAAATAGCGACCGAAACAGTCGATAGTAAAAAGTAGTCAATTACTAAACAGTCGATAGTTTCCAACACTAAATAAAACCCATATGGGATTCAATTGTGCGGGTATTCGGCGAGAAGACTTACACTGACGTAGATTTTGGACATCATCTGCCATTTGGATCATTTGCAGTGCAATGATCTTCGTCGAACAAAGCCATTTTCTTAAGTTTTGAACTGTAGACGGGATTTTGGGTATGTCGAATATATGAAAATACTGCAGAAAGTTTATAGAACAATTTCCAGTCATTTTTTGACAAATTGTACGTATACGACAAGGCGTTGATAGTAAATATCTTAGTTGCATGGGCGAGACAGACCTACCTGTAGTGCGACTGAATGGCGTCATTCAGTTACTAACTACGCTATCTCGTCAGATACTTTATATCTGCTATAATTCAAATATTAGGGACGGGTATTGAACGTGGCTCTAAGCAAACAAAAGATAATCGAGCCCGTAAATGCGTTGGCATAGAGCGTAGGTTTGTTGTAAGCTGAATGAAACGTGATAGATGCAATATTGGCTTTACTGCTAATTACCTACGTTATCTCTTGTTTTTTTCAATCGCTACAACAGGTAATATCGTCATCGCAATATATACACGCAAATATTGTATTTTTGATTATATATTTGTTTTGTTTAACGAATTATTTAAGTAATAAGTATCCTTGTTCCGACAAAAAGAACATGAAAATTAGATAAAATCAATAAAAAGATTATTTTTTGGCGAAATTAAATTGAACTGATTGAGGGCCACATTACTTTTCATAAAATCATGTAATTCACAATCTTTTGCATTTTTACTAGTAACTTATTTGTAAACAACAACCATATCAAACTACAACATCAGTTCATAAAACACATGTTCATCATCATCATCACCATCAGCAATTCATAGCCTATGGCCCTGGGGGAATATCTACTTTTGAACCAATATGTTGCTGTCCGTAACACTAGACTTTGAATATTAATATTGTAGATTCTATATCATTCAGCTGGAATACGTTAGCTAAATATTCTGTGAATAGCTCAGCTTTTTCATCGTTGTGTCCAACCCATTCATTTCGATTTTTCTTAATAGGCAGTACTCTAATAATTTGTACTTTAAAATTCCGAGTTGCTTTCCATAGCGAGTAGTCTTTGTCTGTTTTCGGGCTTAATTCACCCACATATTTTTCGAAGTAACTCTGTAAAATGCGCATGTTCTAAACCGAAAATTACATCCGGATTACTGTTCAATAAAACAGCGAATATACGTCATCTAAATTGATAACACCAAAACGTCGCAATGTTGCCGCATCCATTCTAACTTATTTTGGCTTTAACATACAACAAAATTCTAATCCATATAAAATAATTAAACAAAAATACTGTTATCGAATATAATTTAATTTAATATTTAGTATTATATATTTAGTTTTATATATAGTTTCAAGGTTAGGTTTGAGTTTTATTATATTTACATTGAACTCTTTTCCACACCACCCATGAGTTTTTGATATCACTGTATGTCTCCTTATTTTATTCTGTTACTACTTGTATACATTTTTCTTGATAAAACTAGACTTAGTTACCGCATTATCCTTAATGCGTTTGCCATATCTACAAAACTGTTAGTATTATTTATCTCCTCACAATACACAAGCATATATATTCTGAAAAATTACGCACATATCTGTGGACACAAATCTTTCACACTCTGCAATAAGATTTCCTACAGTTATCGTATATTAATTATATACACACCTTTAGTTGTTTCCACTCTCATCATCCTATCTTGCAAATTGTCAGCATTGCATCATAATCTGAATCATAATCCCATATTCAGAAAGTTTCCTGTTTTCAGCATAAGAACAACAGAATATACCTGCAATGAATTGTTATTTCAACGTTCACTTTATTTCATCAACAGTTATTATCATCCTGCCATAATATGATATCTATGTCATCTAAATACACAAATTGAAATAAGTCTTCGTTGATTTTATTATATGCTTTTCAAAATTGTATTCAATACCTGGAAGTTCCACTAGACTTCTTCGTTGTTTAACTTTACACCATTTAAATTCTATATTACACAACAGTGTATGAAGGGATGTTCTACATCCCTCAAAGAGCTGCATCTTTTGAAGTTTTTTTATGGATACTTCCCAGACTAACACTTTCCTTTCAAATAATTATATTAAATTATGTTTATATTGATAAAACCACTCAGTGTTTTTATATATTTCATATATTTAATCTCTGATAGAGAGTTAACATCAAGCTGATCTTGATTCGTCTGAAATGATTCTTAAGATATTTCAGTGACTACTAATATTCAGTGTAACTGCATTACGCTCATAAATATTTTCAATAAAAACCGCAGTAACTTACTATTTACAGTAACAGTAAAAATGCTTACCACTCTAACTGTCTTGTAAATTAATTTAAAAACAAGCAAAGCGTTAAAACAACGTTTGTTGATTTATAACTTGTAGTTATTATAATTAACATGATACATTATTCCTCAACATCTCCAGATTTGGCGTATGCACACTCTCCTGTATAGAATAAATCAAAGAAAAGAATAAACTATATGAAACTATATTGTCTTTCTTTTCTAACGGCGGTCCATTCTTTTCGGGTCGATCGGCACGGTCGAGATCAAAACAACAAACAAATCTAGAATATTTAGATTTTGTGTTACATAAATAATTCTATACTAATAATAATTAAATTGTTATGTTATTGTTATGATGGTCTACATACATTGGTTTTAAAATATGATAGAACAAGGGTAAGTGCAGAACATAAGGTTAAATTGGATTGGGATTTTCGTTTTAACTATATTGGCTGTATTTGATATAAACAACTTTGGTCTTTTTTATGGTAATGTTTATTTATATGGTTCTTGGAGCTCTTGTTAATTGTTGAAATGTATAAATTAATTTAGATATGGTGTTTTATAAAAATAGAAAGGAATATAAAAATTATTTTTATTATTTCATTGTATTCATAATTTTTTAAATAAAATGTGTTATTTCAAAAAAATTTTCAATGTTTATCTCTCTCCTTATATATAGTTTTAACATTAAATCAATTATTTATCATATTTGTGTATTTTTATTTACGAAAAATAATGATAATGTGTAATATGATATTTTTATAAAAATAGAATAGTTGGACATATATTAATTATATTTTTATTATTTCGTTTTATTCAATACTTTTTAAAATAAAATATGGTATTATCAAAATGTTATCATTTTTATTTACCTGCTTAATATATTTAACATTAAATCCAATAATCACGATAAAACATAAGTAAATAAAGCTGTATATGCCAAACTCGGATTATTTTCTGTATTCAAATTAAATGGAGCCAATATGGGCATGCGCCAATTTCGGAGATATTGAGGAATAATGTATCCTATAATCAACATTTTAGAGAATTTCGCAGACGTTTGACAACTGGATGGCTTCGGTTATATGTTTGAACGTACCAGACAGCATTGTGTCTCTTTTTAACTAGAACAATATGTGAAGGAAAATATTGTCTGATTGTAAAACGAATTTACAAATTGTGGCAGGTAATAGATTAAACATATTGATGACGTGAGTTCACTGTTATTTAGAATAGACTATAGTTTGCGTTCGGTGGCGGGAAGAATCCGAGAAGGGACCGGTACCTGCGCCCATGGAGCGCATTCCTTCTTCCTCGGCCCGAGCACCGGCTTATGAAATACGAGAACGCGGTTCGAGTCTCCGAATGCGTCGGCCACATTCCCACAGCACCGAGCGCTGCGCCTCGGGCCACGCATTCCACCGCCTCTCAACCTCGGTTCTTTTCAATTATGAATCGGCTTTTTTCTCGAAGGAAATGCCGCCGCCGCCGACGAAGACGACCATCGCGGCCCCGGCGCATAACGGCCCGTACGCCCGCTAACTCCTCCAGGTCCTATCGGCCTGTTGTTCGTCGCCGTGCCCGAGCTATTCAATAGGTCTCGTTCTTTCTGCTTTATAATGAGAAACAACGTGCCCATTCAAAATTTACACCCATTTAATGTAATGGCTCCGGGTCTCTAAAGACCTCCGTAATTGTTAGGCGGTTGAAAAAGTAATACACGCTTTTTAAATTATAGTTTCAAGTAGCGTTGTAGTTGGTATCAGTAGTAGTTAATGGTCGATAGTCGTAAAATAGTTGTAAATAATGTTTAATGATAAACGGGCAAATTTTAATACTATTACCAATAATCTCGAAAGTTTTCGAGAAATTACATAAAAAAGCTAAACTATATAATAGAAAAAAGAAAAATTATTCCAGAACATCAGTTTGGCTTTCGCAATAAGCATGGGACTATAGAACAAGTGCATAGACTGGTAAACAAAATAAACGCTGACCTAAATGCCAAAAGATATTGTTCGGCTGCTTTCCTAGACATATCTCAGGCTTTTGACAAAGTATGGCATACGGGCTTGCAGGTTAAAGTAAATAAACTTCTCCCTCATCCGGACTATCAGCTACTAAAATCGTATCTCACTGACAGCTATTTTATTGTAAATCAAGGCGATGAACATACCGAATTAAATCCCATATATTCAGGAGTTCCGCAAGTACACTACTGGGTCCAATACTGTATCTTCTGTATACGGCTGATCTGCCCACTACAAAAATAACTGCTGTGACAATATATGCAGACGATACAGCAATCTTAGCATCCCATAAAGATCCAGTCACAGCATCAATAAACCTACAAACTCACCTGGAGCAAATACAATTATGGTTGAAGACATGGCGTATTAAAGCCAATGAATCAAAATCCACGCATATAACGTTTACCCTGCGTAGAAGAACAGTGAACATCAATCATCGTCAACTCCCCCAAGCAGAGCATGTTAAATATCTTGGTATGCATTTAGATCGACGCCTAATCTGGAAGAAGCACATACTCTCTAAACGGAAACAACTGGGACTAAAAGTATATCAATGTATGGCTCATTGGGCGCAAATCCAAGTTATCATTAGATAACAAGGTATTGCTGTATGAGTCTATACTCAAGCCCATTTGGACATATGGAATTCAACTATGGGGTACCGCTAGCAAATCTAATATATCCATCATTCAACGGTTCCAAAATAAGGTGTTGCGTGCCATTGTTGATGCTCCGTACTATATTTCAAATAAAGTGATACAACGCGATATTCCTCTAGAACCTATAACGAGTGTAATTCAACGTGTTTGTGTGAAGTACTTCGAAAGAGTGTCAGTGCATCCCATTGTACTCGCTAATCAGCTAAATATGCGACGTGATAGTGAAGTGCGTAGACTAAAACGTTTAACACCACTTGATCTGATTACTGGACATATGTAGACTTTAGAATAAGCATTAGAATAAGACTAATTAATTAAGATAATATTTTATACAGAAGATTGCTTAATGAAGTGATTTTCTACATGCCATGTATATATAATATAGGCAGAAGAAATACTTATTGCCAATAGGGCAGATTGTGGACTCACGAAGAGCAATTAAAAAAAATTTAATACAAAATAGAGGAGTTTAAATTACAAAATAGATGACATGAAATTATCATAAGAAAATAGACAAAATATAGAGTACAAATGGTTACTGGCGACATTCTTCACTCTAGCAAGTGACACAAATGTACTCTTCCCTGACCAGGTATCTTAATATTCTTAAAGACTCGTATGCAGACTCGTACTTAACTGGACGGCTACAACGTATTTTATTCCCCATTCCTCCTCCCTTGGGTACCTTCTGCAAATGGTGTAGGCTGTCTTAACTATTTCTCGCACTACTTGACCTGAGTTCCCTGTATACATAAATATATACGCCCATAAATACCCTGACACAGTAAGAAGTATAAGTTAGGGTCATTGGATCAGCTGATAGAGTGAAGTTTAGTGGGTAGCCCAGAGGCGATCTCCGCATAAGCAGTCCATCCCGCTTATTCCTGCGCGTCTCCACGACCAGGTATCCGTAACAGAAACCCCTACCCGGTTTCAGGCCTAAAAAATACCCTGAGATTTACTTTTCCTACATATTCCCTACGGATTTATTTGCACCAGATTCTTCAAGGGGTTGAAATCTTAACCAATTCCACTTATCTCATTATTATGCATTGCTTCATCTGGCTCTTGCTGCCTAAACTCTCCTCCTCTCGAGTGTCTTGTTCCCATTTCCCCTTATAACGGACGCAGTCGGTGGGATTTCGTGGAGATCATAAAGCTGTTCTCTTCTGAATTCATCCACTTAACAGGAACCAAATTAATTATTAAGGAAAGAAGACAGGTTGACGTTGGATTGGCAATTGATGAAATTGAAAAAATGAAAAGTTGCTGTGAACCAATGTAGCTTGCAGGACTTTACACAGAGACTTGCAGTTCAGGGTGAATGGACAACGGTTCGGAGTCCCCGTTAATACCACGTAATCTGTAGATCCAGGCCAAATAAACCCTCGTTGGTAAAAAGGAGACTTTAAAATATAAAAAAGCTAAGATAAGTATTGGCTAACTTCGTAAGTCCATTTAAGTTCGAGGGCATCTTCGTTGGTTACGTAGCAGTAGGCATTGAATTACTAGTTGATTTGATGTTTTAGTATAACTCCATATTTACATCCCATGAGTTCAAATTGGCCTTAGAATTGACTGATAAATATATATTAATAAGGACATGTCTAAGGAACAGAGCTCAATACAAGGAAAAATAAATAATAAAGTGTTAACAGAAGGTCCAAACCGTAAAGACTGAAAATTGATAATAAATAGAGGGATGATATGGTGAAGATACGGGGCATGTAAATCAAGAGGTTAAAATTATTAATGCCGAGACATAGAGAGTTGGAGAGTCTAGTGACGAAACTGAAGGACGGATCTCAGGAAACGTGACAAACCGGAAATATCAGAAAAGTATGGATAACAATGTGGAACATGTCAAAACTAACGAGTGAGAACGAAGATCTGGAGGAAAAATTTGAATAAATTAAGTTAGATATGCCAGTACTTACACCACTTCATGGTACAAAAGACGCTTTCCGTCAAAAATTTATCACAACTATAACAGGTCAATTGAAAAGTCCCCGGCCTATCATAGTAAAACACATTTTTTTGGAAAAATTAGTTTCTTTTCTAATCAACATAATTCCCTTGAGGGATGATACACTGATTATAGCGACCCTTCAACTTTTCGATACCATTTTTGTAGTAGGATTTTTCCTTTGCTTCAAACTAGGCCTCACTTTCGGCAATCACCTCTTCATTCGATGAAAATTTCTTTCCAGTGAGCATTCTTTTGAGATCTGAGAACAAGAAATAGTCGCTGGGGGGCAGATCTGGAGAATATGGTGGATGAGGAAGCAATTCTAAGCCCAATTCATGGATTTTGGACATGGTGAATTGTCTTGGTGAAGCAGCACTTTCTTTTTCTTCAAATGCGGCCGTTCTTCGGCGATTTCGTCCTTCAAACTGCTCAATAACGCTTTATAATAGTGGTTGTTCATGGTCCTTCCTTTTTCAAGGTAGTCAATGAAAATTATTCCATGCGTATCTCAAAATACAGACGCCATAATCTTGCCACTCGACTGTTTTTTCACGCTTTGGAGCGGGTTCGTCATGTGCAGTCCACTCGGATGATTGTCGATTGAACTTCGGAGTGATATGATGGAGCCATGTTTCATCCGTTGTCACATGTCTACACTAAAACTCGAGCTTAATACTCTTGATCATCTTTAAACACTGCTCCGAATCATCAACTCGTCGTTATTTCTGGTCAAAAGTGAGCTTGCGCGGCATCCACTTTGCACAGAGCTTTCTCATACCCAAATATTCGTGAATGATATGATGTACACGTTCAGATAATATCTTTAGAGTACCTGCCATTTCATTCAATTTCAATTTACGTTAATTCAAAATTATTTTGTCGATTTTTAAAATTTTTTCGTCGGTATTAACCTTTTTTGGGCGTCCACTGCGTTCACCGTTTTCGGTGCTCATTTCACCACATCTAAACTTAGTATATCAATCCTTGACGGTTGATTTTCCTGGGACAGTGTCCGGAAACCCGGCATTAAGCCAAGTTTTTGCCTCCACTGTTTTTTTTCCCTTTTCCAAATTCCTTTTTATCTATTTTTTTCACAATAACAAAGGTTGCTTCACTCATAATGCTATAATTCACAAACTAACGATCCGACAAGTTATCAAATTTTTACATTCATCTTCTGAAGGTTAGGGATAACTAAAAATATATGGATTTAATTCTGGTAGCGCCATCTATGTGTCAGGCCGGGGACTTTTTAATTGACCTGTTAATTATATTTTCTTACATCCACAAATCCATTCATCTTTAAAATTAAACACAGGGTAATATCGTTTCAAGTATTCCAATTTTTACTTATGTTATATTCATAGACAACACCATCGTGAACCCCGTTGAGGATCTTAACAAAGACAATTAGAAAGCAAGAAGAGAAAGCCGAGAGAGGTAAATATGTCACCAATAACGATGCGTTTCATTGTTCACTTTTACGGTATTGCGACTGAATTTTCGAATAACTTCTCGCTTCCTTCGTTACAAGTTATTGTTTTATTATTAAAAAAAATCCTAAAAATATATTTTGGAAGACATTGTTCATCGTATCCAGTAGCTTAGTCCGATCATTTGTAACCAATTTTGCCTATACAGTCACTCTTAAACGATTTGGAATTTCGATTGTTCATATGGTTTGGGAGTATGCATTTTGGGTATCACTGGATATGGGACCCGATTTTCATAATATATCTCGAACCAATTTCGAATCGATTTTTTTTTATTGACTTAAATGGAGATTCCTGAAATCTGTGATCCTCAACGATTAGTAAAAGCGGGAAACCCATTACTTTGGTGTTTTAAATAATAATTATTAAACAAGCTGACTGTATTTTACAATTTATATCTTCTGCTTTAAACAAAAACAGTTGAAATACCGTACTTCCAATACGTGGCTTAAACAATATTTTGCATTTCGTATTTTAAATACATTAATCAGATGCATCGATAGTTGTAATATAGAGTATCGAACTTTGAGTTCTATATGAAAATATCGATATTAATATTATCGAATATCGCATTCAGCGGTATTAACCGTCCGGTCAATGACCGGGCACCGGGGTATCCATTTCAATCCCCAGGTAAAATATATTAAATTCTCCTTAAATTTTTTTATGGCCGTCTGGATCTCCAAAATTGAAATAATTTGACACCCATTTTTCGTCAAATTTTTAACAATTAATTAATTAATAAATATTAACTATCAAACTTGATACTACTTTTACTATTTATTTATTTACATTATTTTATTTATTATGATACAATGCCATATAAAAATTGAAGTACATTAATCTATTTCGTACATCCTTCACATGTCGTGGTTATAATACAGTGTTCGTCACAAATAGGGTTCTCACATACCGAACATATTTTTCTAGTTTTGCGACGTTTTTTAAATTCAGTTTGGAGACATTCACAGCGTACACCAGTAATCTTTTTCCTCCCAGTTGAATCGAGCTGCGTCTGAGTCTATGATACATGATTGCTCGACCAAGAATCGCAACTTTCGTTGAGAAATGCCTTATGATTTGTGCATTATTCGAAAGACTTTCAACGAATGGAGTACATAGCTCTCTGCCCAATTGCCGATAAAATAATCGTCGTTCATACGATTTTTTAACAATCATTTTATTATTCTCATAATACAGAATATATGATGCAAGGCAGGCAATATCGAGAATATTGTAAAAAAATGCTGGAGGCCACCTTTGAGTTGATCTTTTTGTAGTATATCTACCAAGCATTTTATCCATCTTGTCTACTCCAGCTTTAGACCATTTATAAAACTCAATAATTTCGGGTTTTTTATTTGCACTGTCACTAATTTTAGCTTGATGATGCATTGATGATAGCGTATTTACTAGCTTGTTTTTTGTCGGCACATAACTGCATAGGGTAACTTTTTCATGAAATCCGAACACAGTGGATAATTCTTCTCGCGTTTTTGATACAGCCATTGCTGGTGGAATGTATGCTTTATTTTCTTTAAGGTGCCTACAGTTGTCAAGTTCCAAGATAGTAAAAATTTTGCCAGTGGAAGAGTCGTGAAGAAATTATCCATTGTAATGTTTCTACCGGATCCTCTATACGGTGCCACCAAGTCTTTGACGACTCTTTCACCAACGTTTTTCTCACGACCATCTTTCGATTTTCCAATGTAAAGCCGTCCAGTAAGTGGATACGAATTTTCAACATCACATATCCACCATACTTTAATTCCATATTTAGCTGGCTTTGACGGAATATACTGAGTGAATCTAATTCGACCTGGGTATGGATAAAGTTGCTCGTCAATTGTCAGGTATTCTGTTGGTTTATAATGTTTTGCTAAATGACTATTTAACACTGTCCAAATGTATCGTATCGGAGCAGCTTGATCATTCTCCAAGCGCTGAGCTCGAGTATTGGCATCATAAAATCGAATAAAATGAATAATATTCCAGAAGCGATTGATACCCATTACTGCACGATACAATAGATATGAATACGGCTGCCACATTTCCTTTGCATTGTCAGTACTGGGAGTTATTAGCGCCAGATGTTATCAAAATAGCCAAGAATGCATACAATTCCTGCAGCTCGAGATTTTTCATTTTTTCGACTCCAATTGATTTTCTTCTGGATGTTTTTCATTATAATTTGTATATGTTTAAATTGCCTTTTTATTGATTGGCTTGGCGTTCCGCTATTGTTATTTCTATGAGGACTATAATCTGTGTTCCTATAGCTTTTTCATATGCCACATAGCCAGTTTATACACAAAATTTTTTTTATTCAGTACACTAATGATATATATATATATATATATATATATATATATATATATATATTATATATATATATATATATATATATAGTAACTAATACTATAGGTGGGTACCCGGGTACCCGATAATTTGCCACAGTATTAACATGTATAGATTTGGAGATATAAAGCTGTATTTTCCAGTCTTTGGCACTGACGCTTGTATTTTTTTTACAGCCTTAGATAGAGATACATCTTTTGCCATGATAACTGAGTCGTTGGCAAATGTTCTAAGTACTGTTTCTTTTGCTGTTGGAAATCAGATATGCAGAGCAGATACAAGAGTTTCAAGTATTAAGAATGCCCCAGTTTCTAAAATAATTTTGATATTGTAGGTAACAGCGAAATAGGCCCGTAAGATCCGACTTGTTTTGTCGGTTTATCAGGGTTATAATAATAATTTTGACAGGCCTATTTCGCTCTTACCTACATATCAAAATTATTTGAGAAACTGTTTAACTGTTAAAATTTATTGAACATCTATAGAAATGGTAGATTTGCATTTTATATTTCGAAATCACCACTCAACAATCGACCAAGTACATAGAGTAACAGCAGTTGTTGAAAAGGCATCTGAAGAAAAGACTACCCTGCAATATTCCTGAGTATCTCACATAGTGTTAAAATTTCTGGAGTGTGATCAGATGTTATTTATGACAAGTTATTTGACTTGATGAAAAATATATTACCTTTCGAAATGTAACAGGTCAATTGAAAAGTCCCCGACCTGATACATAGATGGCGCTACAAGAATTAAATCGATATGTTTTTTGTTAGCCTTTAACCTCAAAATCCATGAATTGGGCTTTGAATTGCTTCTTCATCCACCGTATTTTCCAGATCTGGCCCCAACGACTATTCCCTGTTCTCAGATCTTAAAAGAATGCTCGCTGGGAAGAAATTTTCGTCGAATAGAAAGGTGATCGACGAAACTGTGGCCTATTTTGAAGCAAGGGACAAATCGTATTACAAAAATGGCACCGAAAAGTTGGAGGGTCGCTATAATCAGTGTATCACCCTTGAAGGGAATTATGTTGAATAAAATAACTAATTTTGGCAAAAAAATGAATTAATGAATGTTAAGAATCCAGTAGGTCTGGCATTTTATTACAGTTGGTGGGCCAGTAAATGAGTTTGCTCCTTGCATGATAATTACATCTTATAATATTATCTTAGCTTGTATTACTGTATATTGTCTCCTAGTCTGATAAAAAAAAGGCGCTAATAGAAATTTCAGTAAAATATTTTTAGAAAAATTCTGGCCGTTCGTTCTGATACGTCTGCAAAATATCTAAAAATGTCTGTGATCAGAGGCGGCAACGTCGCGCGTTCGATACAATCCCTGAAGCCTCGCGATGGAATGCAACGGTCGGGGCCGTTTCTGACCGGACTGTACCGGATGTAGGCCCTGGGAATTGCCTCTCACTGAATGAAGACCTTTTTGCAGCATGCCGACTGAGTGTAACATTCTCATAGGAATTTTCTAATAAATACACTTAGGTACAGAGGTTTGGATGTTGGATGGATGGGAACAAGCTTTTTAAGTCCGATGAATTCTTTTTTTTAACAATTTTATGATTATTGGCTGGAATATTATGTTGTCGTGGATACTAATTATTAGAAGAGATTATTTTTAATTTTAAGGAATTTATGATAAATGGCATATAATTTGTGGAATCGGTTGTAACTCTTTTTATGAGTACTGTTATTCGTTCTTCTAGAGAAGATACGTTATTTATATATACATCTTCATTTATTATTAGAATATATATATATATATATATATATATATATATATATATATATATATATATATATATGCTAGCGTAGTAACTGAGTTTAGTTGGTGGAACAAGAAATAGAAGAAGAGAAAACAAGACCTGAGATGGATATTAATTATACACGAAAAGTACAACAAAGGGATATTTTAGTATTGTTGTTTCTCTTCTTTTGCCCCATATTGCTTTCATTCTCTGGGGTTTTTTTTCTTTCATCTGACCACTTTGTTCCAGATATCATGGGTTTCCCTGTCTGGTTCAGCTCCAAGTCTCAGATTTTCCGTCTAATAACCTTTTTATCCTATATTTCTTGTTGTGTTAATTTGGCTCCTTTCAGATTCTCTTTGATTGCACCGATCCATATCATTGCTTCGACTTTAACTTTACTGCGAGCTTCATAGAATTCCACCACCTGTCTGGTCAATCTGCTTGGTTCCATTCTTTTAGTATACCCATAAAACTTCAGCCTACGTTTTTTAAATCCGAAAATATATCGCGAATGTCTAATATATGTCCCTCTTTGTGTTGTAAATGAGAGCTTCAGTCCGTAAAAACATTCTGGCTTGATTATAGTGTTGTATTATTATACTGTAGATTATAATGCCTCAATTTTGTATATTTAAAGATTTATTTTTGTCGTAGATGTCTTTTATAAACCTAAGAGCTGTATCAATTTTTTTCCAGTCCATTTTCTTGAATAGTTTCGGCCAAATATTTAAAAAGAGAATCCCATTGGATGTTCTACTATTCTACTATACTGGATATCTATTATACTATTCTTGATTGACAAAGTCTATTAATGAATTGACTTCTTCTAGTTTCTTTCACTTAAAATGAATGGATGGTTAATTACAACATGTGTATAAAAGTAATAGGTACCTTTAGTATCGTTTCTAGCACAATTGTATATTATTTCACTGATACACTTTTCAACCTTTTGTTTATGCGAACAAGAATAATTTTCTTCTCTTCTTCTTGGTATCTTTTTGAAACCTGCAGCTCTTGCAGTCTAGGGTTGAAATTTTGGCATGTGTTGATTTATCCACATTTGCCACTGGATACATTTTCGCATTATAAACAAAATTGATGCTGTTTGATTTTTATAATTTTCAAAAACTTAAGAATAATAAAGAAGGTAATCTTTATTCCTATAGAGTTAAAGTTGTAACACAAAATTTAAACATTCTAGATTTTCGTCTTGTTTTAACTCCATGACTCTGGTTAGAAAGGGAAGACTATATATAATTTATTATTTATTCTATGCAACATAGTGTGCCCCGTATTTTCGCGCATGCGCAGGAACCAAAATAATGGTTATAAATAACTCGAACGTAAGATTGAAGTAGGAATTGTGAGTTAGAATACTTAAAAAATGTTAAAAAAATCTAGTCAAATGAAAATTTTAGCATTTCTATTAAGTCTTATTTTGATAGTATCATTTAAAAAGCAACTGACTTTCGGATCGGAATTTGAACAATTTTCGCTGGATTTATAAAAATAACATAGATCTTAGATAAGAAATTTGTATCAACGTTTATTATCTCTTATTAAATACAAAGATTAAACTGATAAGGTGATCAGTCTTTAAAAAACAACGTAGATAATTATTTCAAATATATGTTTTATTTTGGTGATAGGTTTGATCTTTAGAATTTTTGGTCGAAAAGTATTTTTATTTTGCTTTATATTATTCATGTTGAAAGTATGAATGAATTGATTTCAACAAAATCACCTTTTAACGTATGTATCAGTGATGATCTCTTCGTTCGACCAAAGTGTTTTACCATTCAGCTATTTCTTCAGGTTTGAAAACAGGAAAGAGTCGCAGGGGGCTAAATCTGGAGAATTTACTGGAGTTCATGGCCGACTTTGGATGAATTTTTACCATGGTGACTCTATTCGTGTATTGTCTTGATGGAATAACACTTTTTTTTATTCAAATGTAATTTTTTTGCTTCAAATCAATACCAAATCTACCCAAAAGCTCTGAATAATATTTTCGGTGACAGTTTTGTTACTTTTCAAGATAATTGATATGAATGACATCCTGTACATCCTTAAGTATTGTGGCCGATCGACAGACACAATTTGGCATATTCTGGTGCATGTTTACTTGGAGAAACCCACTTTGATTATTCCTTGGATATATGACTGATTTTTTGTATGCATCCATGTTTACAAACGGTACAAAAGCTAGTTCTGATTACAGCTCTACAGTGCCAGACATTACTCTGAATAGGTTAACAAGCTTTTGTAAGATTTCTTTGATGCACATCTCATGGCCCACAATTAACTTTTAAAAATGGTTCCATTTCGTTTCGATTTACTAGCAGATAACAAATGTAAACTTGGCCCATTAAATATTCTTGTGTAATGTGAAATTCAAACATCGAGCTTCATTTTGACCGCCTTCGAAAGGTGGAGTTTCTCTATTCGACTGTATATGTATTTTTTAATGTATGATCACCGATTTCTCCGTTAACTGTTGGCCGATTTTCAAAATTATTTTTTTATTTGGAAGGGTGCACTTCCGAGGTCCATTTGGGACCAAGTTAGGATCTGATGGTCGAATCTGGTGAAATCGAGGGAAACCCTCAAATTTTAGAGTCACCTATAATGTTTTCACATATTTTTTTATATAGAATATTCAGATATTTGTGTATAATGTTTTAGCTGAGCTGCTATGATGGAAAACACAACACCTCAATGGTTAGTAGTTAGAAGATATTTCTTGAAATATTATGGAGGCGTACAAACATCTCGATTCCAATCATTTGGTAGCAGTTAAAATAAAATTGTAAATAAATGCATAGGTTTACGTAGGTATTAAGCCAAATTGTATATATAACACAGTGGAATATAAAATACGTGTAGTAGATAGTTTAAATAAGGTTTATTTTTATTTAGTTATAATAATAAATATTATATATATATTTTATTTTAAAACGTTTTTTTTAAATATCTATGTTTGATTATTTCTTATATTTTAGTGAGATCCTTATTTATTTTTTCAAGCCGATTCAATTTTTTAAAAACATTTTATGATATACAGTCTCATATAAGTGATACCATGTAATTTTCAATAAACGTGCTTCACGTTTTTCCTTTTTCCATTCCCATTAACTTTTGACTGGGTAAATGAATAGCCCTACCTCTATATCTACAATGTTTTAATTAGTCTTACCTCTCAAATGCGTTATATATTGTAGAATAAGTATTTCTGGAGATATGGCACTGTATTATATTGGATCATTTCTTAAAATTTGATCAAGTACATAGAATAACACATGTCATTGAAAAAGCCTATGAAGATAAAAAAATTATGTCTAGATTTATTCTTAGATGTAGTACAAGCCTCCGATAACGTATGCCATTTAATAGAAAAAAAACAGTAGTGTTCACACATAAACATAATTAAACCAGACACACAATAACAAAAAATTATGATAAATATATTAGTAACTAATAACAACACTTATTGAACTTTATTCAAGTTTGTGTGGTTTGGTTCTTCAGATACCCAGTAGTTGTATGGCTTCCATGTTTGTGAGCTTCATTCCGGTGCAGTTTTGAATAAATTCCATTTTATTTCAAGGTCATTAGTTCTTCGTCGAATACGTAGCGGTAAGCATTAATAATTAGTCGAGGAATTTTGTTTTAAGAGCCTTGAATTGCTAGTCTGCTTAATACGTTTTATTATCGTTAGATAAATCAATTAATCTCAGGTCAATTAGGGAGTATCTCTCGACTAACTAATAAAGTTCCTTAACACTCTGAAAGTGTTCTTCTAACTTTTTGTTTACAATCAGTGAATAACTTCATAATGATTGGGATTAACACTGACAAATTTTGATTAACATACAATGTAAGCATGATTAGAAAGGAGCCTTTTACATTTTTATTTAACTTTAATATCTAATTTTAAACATATTCTTTCATTATAGACAATATCATAAGAACATTGAAAATTAATAAATCCACAAACATTTTGAGCTATGAAACTTAAAGAAGACTCTCCCAAGGAGATGACAAAATAATTCACGCATGCCAACTATAGATTGAGTTGAGTAATTTTTTAGATATAAGGAAAAGCTAATTTTAAAAGAATTCATAAAAATGTATTATATAATAGATAATTATTTGCCAGCTTGGTTCTCACAGTGGTAAAGGCCACAGGACGATCCTCCTGGTGTTGCGATAGTCGTGGGTTCGAATCCTGCTGGGGTGTAGTTGTAAATGTATGTTGTTGTTACCGACGAAAACATTTAAAAAATTCACACAATGATTTTCAATGATCGTAAATTGAAAATGAATGAAATAACAAACACTCTAAAGATATCAACTGAACGTTTATATCATATTATTCATGAATATTTGGGCATGAGAAAGCTCTGTGCAAAGTAGGTGCCGCGCGAGCTCACTTTTGACCAAAAACAACGACGAGTTAATGATTTGGAGCAGTGTTTGAAGATGATCAAGCGTAATAAACCCGAGTTTTAGTGTCGATATGTGACAATGGATGAAACATGGCTCCATCATTTCACTCCGAAGTTCAATCGACAGTCATCCGAATGGACCGCATATGATGAACCCGCTCCAAAGCGTGGGAAAACGCAACAGTCGGCTGGCAAGGTTATGGCATCTCTATTTTGGGATACCCATAGAATAATTTTCATTAACTACCTTGAAAAAGGAAGGACCATCAACAGCGACTATTACATAGCGTTATTGGATCGTAATGGAAACGGCCGCATTTGAAGAAAAAGAAAACGCTGCTTCGCCTAGACAATGCACCATGTCACAAGTCAGTGAAAACGACGGCAAAAATCCATGAATTGGGCTTCGAATTGCTTCCTCATCCACCGTATTCTCCAGATCTGGCCCCATCGAATATTTCCTGTTCTCAGATCTTAAAATAATACTCGCTGGGAAGAAATTTTCGTTGAATGAAGAGGTGATAGTCAAAATTGAGGCCTGTTTTGAAGCAAAGGACAAATGGTACTAGAAAATGGTATCGAAAAGTTGGAGGTTCGCTATAATCAGTGTATCACCTTTGAAGGGAATTATGTTGAATAAAAAGCTAATTTTGCCAAGCAATAAAATTGAAAGAATCTAGCTTCGAAGATTCCTCATTCAATAAATGATATATGATATATATTCAATATTTTCACCAAAAGATTCACCTCAAATATCAATATTTTCTCATCGGTCCTAGTATATTTCCTATCAATGAAAAACAGGGATTGGAAGAAAAAATGATTGTTCTTAGAATATGAGAACCATTATATAAACCCCCCTCTCCCACCTGGTCCCATCTCACCAAGGTACCGGCTGCATTAACACTGCACCATTGACGTAACCAACTGTCTTTGCATATCGGACGTTATTTCGGGCATTATCGTTTCAAAACTCGCCAAATCGTAATGATAGTGAGTTTATATTATGTTTTTTTGAAAAAATGATATAGCTTAGATGTAATAAAAATATTTCCATAATTCCTTCATCTCTCTGGCGACACTACAATACCATGATGCGAGAACTATGTCTTTTACGTGTTTATTCAATTTTTTGATAGCATACAGATGGTTTTTCTAGACTAAACATTGTTTTTTATTTCTAGATTGTTACACGAGATCCTGTTTTCACGGTCAGTTACAGAAAACTGTATTTTTTTACTTACTAGCGACCCGGCCCGGCTTCGCACGGGTGCAATGCTGATACTAAATTAAATACACTACAGAAAAAATATGAACGTTGTATATAAAAACATAGCGGCCCGCTCCGACTTTGCACGGGCATAAAATATATATGCCTATGTCACTCAATGAAAACATGATTAAAATCGATCCAGTATTTTTGGTTCATTCATTACTGCCCTTGGCCTTCACGCATTAAATTTGGAGTAAAACAATTCCTCTTCCCCTATACTTACTATGAAGATTTCCTGCTATCTTTGGAATATCTAAATTCATACAATTTTTATTACATTACACATTTTTAAACGCAAATTTTAAATTTGTAATATCTCCGAAAATATTTGTTTAATTTACATGCTGTAAGGAACCATATTGATCTATATTAATTGCACACTGTATTTAAGGTACTTAGTTTGATAAGGATTAATGCCGTATTGCTTAAAATAGATTCGTAAATAAGCCATTTTCTCATGTAAAAAGTAAACAATAAAAATGGTTAATGTGGGTTATCCCTAAAAGTTAAACATATACCATCACGGACTTTTTTGTAGACCTTTTTATGGTGTACAATACTGTAGTACATTAATTTGATCTAACTCGTAGGGTTAGGCAGCGTTTTTGCTAATTGCTAAATAAGTCTAAAAAAATAGGTTAATTTACGACATCACGTTAGAAACCTCTAAAATTAGCAATGTTGCCTTAGTATATTATGCATGTATTATACATATAAACCTTCCTCTTGAATCACTCTATCTACTGAAAAAAACCGCATCAAAATCCGTTGCGTAGTTTTAAAGATTTAAGCGCACATAGGGATATAGGGACAGAAAAGGCGACTTTGTTTTATACTATGTAGTGATTGCAATTGTTTTCTCTTCAAATTAAGCTAGAAGGATAATGAGGGTCTGTCATGTTAGGTCTGACTCCAGATAACAATTCATTTTTAACTTTATTATAGTGTTTTTTCCATGGATGATAAATATTTAATCAGATCACCGCCTAGTCTACTTGGCGGTGTCGCGCTTTCGACTCGGAACAACATTCTCGATACGTTAGTGGAAATGATTCGGTGCTAATAGTCACCGTCTCCGTTCATTCATACTTTTACAATCTTCTATCATACTAAAATGTCCTTCTAAATTGCCTTCACCTACATGGAAAAATGCCCGCTTTTATTTATAGCATAGCTTGAGGAATACATTATAATATTAAAGAAAATCCACCACAGCAGCGACCTCTTTAACATTCCTATTTTATTACGATAGTTTTATTTTTTTCTTTCGATGGTACCGGTACACGCGTTGGACTTTGAGCCACTTTTGAGGGGTACCGTACAAGTGGATTTTTTTGCTCTTAGTGACGGTACCGGAACGATTTAGTCACGCTTTAAGGTCAGTTAAAGTTTGATTTAAGTTTAAGTATACTATTTGTCCTTGGTTATTGGCGGAGTTTGATTTCTGTTCTTTCTACTCTAAACCCATACTGTACCTGCCGATATCTTCCCTTCTCATTAATAGACAGTTATAAGGGTTTTCCAATGTACTAAATAAACTAGAGGTCAGACACCGGCAATAAAACGTAATCACACAATGACTGTCAATTTGCCATGAATACCCAAACGTACCGTCATAAAGTTACAAAAGTGTAGATATAACAGGTCAATTGAAAAGTCCCAGGCCTGACACATAGATGGCGCTACTAAAATTAAATCCATATGTTTTTTTAGTTAGCCCTAACCCTCAGAAAATGCGTGTAAAAATTTGACAGCTGTCGGATCATTAGTTTGTGAATTATAGTATTTTGAGTAAAGCAACTTTTGCTATTGTGAAAAAAGTGGATAAAAAGGAATTTCGCGTATTGATAAAATATTGCTTTTTGAAGGGAAAGGATCAACAGCGACTATTACATAGCGTTATTGGTCCGTTTGAAGGATGAAATCGCCGAAAACGGCCGCATTTGAACAAAAAGAAAGTGCTGCTTCACCAAGACAATGCACCGTGTCAAAAATCCATGAATTGGGCTTAGAATTGCTTCCTCATCCACCATATCCTCCAGATGCTCGCTGGGAATAAATTTTCGTCGAATGAAGAGGTGATCGCCGAAACTGAGGCCTACTTTGAAGCAAAGGACAAGTCGTACTACAAAATGGTGTCGAAAAGTTGGACGGTCGCTATAATCAGTGTATCACCCTTGAAGAGAATTATGTTGAATAAAAGAACTAATTTTGCCAAAAAAATGTGTTTTGCTATGGTAGGCCGGGGACTTTTAAATTGACGTTAATAAAACGGTATTCCGAAATATAAATATTAGAATTTTATAATCATTTTTTTAATAGTTACAACTTACATTAGATATAGTTAGTATAACCTTAATTTACAAATTAATTTATACTACTGTTCTTTTTTTTGTATATTTTTTACGTCCCCTGTTTAACAACTAGGATTTATTTGTACTGGACCTACTGTTTAACGTTGGCTCTGAACCATGGTCCCCGGCATTAATCGTACCGACTGACGAGAGACCAGTTTTGAAGATCATCCCAGGAAACGTCCGGTCTTACCTAGCCTGGTTACTGGCGGGACTGGGATCATTTTCCGAGTCTCCCCACAGTCTTCAACAATATTCCCAATATTTAAATACCTAATCAAGGAAACGCACAATTGGTGTCACTTGATAATGTCAAGATTGTATCCATCTATACTTTTGTAAGTTAGGTTTAGTTTAAACAAGGTAGTTTTACTTCCAAGCTTTTCTCTATACATTCGAGAGGAAAAAATCCGCAACACTTGCTAGTATTTATAGCAGAAATTCGTAGAAACATCCGCAATAATAGTTTCATTCAGTGTGGAAAGTTTTAAATACACTATATTCTGTTAATCTCAGCAAAAGCTTAGTAATTAGCTGCCCTGGACTAACTCATGACTGCTTGCGTTTGGAATTGTAGCACATACTCAATTTTCATTTCAATTTCATTCTTTTTTTGCTTGGTCATTGTGGGCACCGTTCTTTCACTTGACATGAATTTATCGTCAAAATAATACAGAAGCTCACTCTTCAAAAATCCCCTGGTCCCGAGGGTATTATCATCCAACAACTTCAAAGTCCTTAAAACGACTCACCGAACCAACATCACAAACTGGAAACACGTCCATATTGCTGTTAGTTCGAAAAAAGAGACAAATCGGAATCCTCCAACTACCCTCCAATCAGCATTCTGAACTCAGTATCAAAAATTGGCTAGAGATGTTGTCTACGCTTTCATTGAAGCTGCTAAAACGAAAAACTTCATCCAAGATGAGCAGTTTGGATCTCGTGCCAAGGCGAAGTAAAACGTACTTTCCATGGAGCCAGTGTTCTTGGATTTGATTTGGGCCTTCCACGTGTGGCATCATGGTTTAATATTAAAGCATTAAAGCTTGGCATTAATAAATAAGAATAAACTAAAAAATCTAATTTTGTTTAAAGGATTTTAGTGTGGAAAGAATTTCTGGTGAATAAATACAGTCTATGTATTTCAATTGAATGTACCTAGACCATAGTGAATGACTTACTATTTAAAATGCAGTTAGGAATTGTATTTTTATTAAGCAATGCTCCACATCTGGATTTATAGTCCTCTAAAAAAAAAGCTATTTCAAGCTTATATCAGGACCGTTTGTTAATCTTTGCGTCTTATTGAAACCTTTTTATCTTTGAACGGAGCATCTTTGTTTCATTTTTCCACTAAAATATATCATTTTTACCGTAACTGCTGCAAAAAATGGTGTGATGAAACAAACTGTTGATTCCTAAAAGCTTAGTCCCTACAGAATCTCTTGTCAGTATAATAATAATAATTTCTTTTCAAGTAATAATTTTTACTAAAAGATATAAAGTAAAATTAATAAATAATACAAAATATATCAAAACGATCATATAAAACAAAATTCTAATAAAACAAGATCTTCGTTTAAATTCCAGACCAAAATATAGGACAAAATAAGATAAATCTGTCAATTGTGTCGCCCTTTATGTCTCCGACGCTCTGGTTTTTGAAGTATATACAAACATATTCCCACGGTCACTCATTTAAGATCCCCCTCTAAGTATCATATAATTTTTCTATGGTATGCCGTAACTCATTTGTACATTAAATGGAAAACAGTCATTGACTGAGTTATTAATTCGCATTTTATATATATATTTCTGATAAAAATACACGTAAATACTTAATGCTTTGTTTCAATATAAGGATTGAGTATTAACTGAAAGGATTATTCTCTCGATTACGGATCAATTCCTTGTGATCTGTATTGATAGCACCAATTTTAAATTAATCACACATTTTTATTGAAACTGTACATCCATTGTAAGCTTTTAACAACATTTAATGTGCTATCTCAACCGAACAACATTCATTTATATTCAGGCACTGCATGCGCTAGCAATGAAACAAAAATACATTGACATGGGCTGAAAATTATTGCATTCGTCGCTTTTTTAGTTAGTACTAACCTTCAAAAGAGAGCTGTTAAAATTTCATGATATTGTACTCATAAGATTGTGAGTTATTGTGCTAAAAGTGGCTCTAATTTTGTTATTCAAAACAATGGATCAAAAACAATTTCTAGTGTAAAAGCGAATTATTTTTTAATATAATTTTTTAAATTCATCTCTAAAAAAACGAACCAAAAAGAAACACTTGTGGCTCGAGGAATTGGAAATCCCAGAATCGACCGTTAGAAAGTTTACGTTAACGGTAAAACATCGATCATATTTTAAGGGCAATTTGATATTTTATTGGTGTGTTTTATGTTTCTGGGAAAATTGAGATACCGGTAAAGAAACTAAAAGAGCGAGGTTGTTACCTCTGCTCGATTGGGATCTGCCACCCTTGCAGACACCCAGCACAAAAAACAATTGCCATAATTGGCAACATGTTTAGCCCTCTCCTCGAACTGCATTTGCCAAATGTGATAACTTAGTTTATGTTGCACAACCCGAGTTTTCAAAACCGTGAGTTTTTCATAGAGTATTCCAGTTTTCTTTTTATTTTTATTCTATTCATTTAATTATTTATTTATCTCTTCAGTTATCTATTCATTTATCTATTCAGTTATCTATTCATTTATTTATTCAGTTATCAATTTATTCTCCGCTATTTATTTATTTAATTATTATAACTCATAATCACTATGAATCAAAGATAATAGTTTTATGTTTGCAACTGTAAATATAAATTGTAGCTATTTTATAAACCAGAAACTAATGCCATAGTGGCCAGAGTTTCTGATGTACAGCTATGATCTATGGATAATTTGAAGCATACATGAACGCCACCGAAAGTGGTTTCTACTGGCTCTTGATGGCAGCGTATCAAGCGTGTGGCTTTTAGCTTTCTTCCTTGTACGCATTGCACGTCCATCGTAGCTGTAGCTGGAGAAGTGAGTGCACTAGTAACAGTACTGTTCATTTGTTAATTTGTTTAGTTATTTTAAAAATACGGCTTAATCCTAGCGAGGCCTACAAACCTTAGTGACAGTAGATCTCGCGCTTTATCCCGTGATCACATTGCACGTAATTATTGTTAGTGTTACATAGTGGGACATAAGTTGGTACGTCTCGTGCTATCCCTTCGTACCGTGTGCACATGTCATACTTCATCCGACCATACTTCATCACTGCTATCAGATATCGCTATTGTCTTTTATCATTATTGTCTAATGACACGTTTAAGCATTGTTGTCACTATCGGCATTGAAAACTCAACAGATCGACGTACAAATTCAATTACCAGTCGATTGGCCTTAATTATCAGTATCATCACCGTTGGTAATCAACCTGGCGGATAATTCCTTTATTAATTATACGGTTGATTTAAAGTTCTTTATATCTTACTCTTATTCTAGAAAATTGGTTGCTCAGGTACTTTTTTATCTATTTCAGAACTGTCGCCCGACTATTTCCTCAATAGACGTTTACCACCTGTTTACTTTATATGATGTGTGTTTTTATTGTGTATATATATTCTTGTAACTAAAATAAACAAATATCGTTGAAAAATAATTTATATTTTTTATTTACGCCCACATAATAAAATTCGTTCTACACTAGTTTTAATTTCACACTGCTTCTTGATGAGAAAAAACACCGTACCGTCAGATACCTTCGCCCCATCAGAAACAACAATCAAACGTTGATTGATGACTTCAAACGTGACATCATGATGCAGAACGCAGTGGACGTCCAAATGAGGGGGTAACACGTAAACGTTAAAAAAAACTACAAAATCGTTTTTAATGATCAAAACTTGAAGTTGCCTGTATTACCTAACATCGTAAAAATATTAAAAGAACATGTTGGTTTTATATTGTATGAGCATTTGACAAATAAAAAGCTCTATTCAAAGTTTGGGCACTGTTGGTCAAAAACAAGAACGTGTTGATGATCCTGAGCAATGTTTGGTCATGTTTATAAACGTAACAAACCGGAATATATGCGTCGATGTGTGACAATGGATGAAACATGGATCCACACAAACACTCCAAGTCCAATCGACAGTCATCCGAGTAGACAGCAACTGATGACAGGCTTATTTTAAAGCGTCCAAAAATTATATCGTCCCACAAAAGTGCTGTTGCAATGTTAGAACGACGTTGGAATAATTGTGAGGCCCTTGAAGGAGATTACGTTGATTAATGAAGAAAATTTTGAACAAAAAAAAAACGCTGGGACTTTTCAGCCCATGTGTCTTGCCTTCCAAATTTTCTTGCCTTGGAACGAAAATACACAACTTGTTTGGATTTTTAGCGATGTATAATTACATTAGGCGCCCTGACACTATCGATACAAGATAAAGGGTCTATTTATAACATAAAGTTATTAAAATGTTGTATATATAGGATTTGCAATGGTAAATCGTACAGTGTGACTAAAAGAAGTACGTCACGCGCAGATTTGAAACCTTTTCGAGGGTATTTAAAATTTCGCTATTTCAAACGTCAATTATAACTTTTATCCTGGGCAAAGTAAATACGTAGAAAATAGTCTACGTAGGTCATAAAGTAATTTAGCCTATTCTAGACCGAAATATTACCTTGCCACTGCCGAAGATTATTTCAAAACGTTTACGCGTTCCCTAAGAGCTGTCGTTCCCATCTTCTTCCCATACAATACCGTCGAATCTTCGTAATGTGTGAAATTCGCGAAATTACGCGTGAAATTGCCAGTTACCGGAGACTCTTCGTTCCCAATTGAGCAAGGAATTGGTATTAACAACGGTAGATACCGTAAAATCTTGAGACAAAGGTCGCATATGCCAGCTGTCTCACGAGAACGTCATCTACAAAGCGGAGGGAGTTTTTGTGTCATTCTTTGCGAATTGTTAAACGCGGAAAGACACAATAAATTTTATATTTATCTCTATATTTATAGGATTCCTGAGTACATAATGATTCACGCTTATTATGTTGTATATTCAATCTACTGGCGGTGTTTCTAACAGTTAATTTTTCTTCATTTTATGAAGCATTTGTATTATTTTGCCCAGTTCGTTGTCAAGTCCAGCTATAATTTTTTTTGTACTTGAGTTACCAGGATCATAACCTTCTTCAAAATATTTTAATTTAGTTTTCTCCAACGTTAGTTGCTGAAAAGTTGGTGTTTTCGTTGACGTATAGCTTGATTTTGTTCGTGGTCTCTTTTTTAGTATAATAAGCTAGATGCTGTAATAGAAAATCACAGATTTTTGCGGAATTACAAACGGATAATTTCAAAATTCGCCTTGTCAAGTCACCTATCAGAAGCACTACGAAGAACAAAAGATAAATTGAACTCTGATTTATGAAGGAAAATAACCTAAATTTGCCGACAATCGATTCGTCGATAATGACTGTACTGTGTTACCATAAATGAAATAATAACTTTAAAAAAATACTAGAAGAGAAGACACACTAACTATGAAATGTGATAATATTGAAGAAAATTAAGTAAAAATACTAACAGCATAACATTTGACAAGAAAATTAATAAATGCAAACAATAATAGCATAATCCCCACTGGGGAACTGCGAGATTAATATTACTGAAAACAAGTGCCCATATATATATATATATATATATATATATATAGACATATATATATATATATATATATATATATATATATATATATATATATAAATCTCTTGCATGTACGGAGAGTGATCCTTTGCCAATTTGTATAGGTAAAAGTGCAAAAATGCATCGTCTTCATCACCGGTGAGCATTGAAAATAATTTCGTTATAAAAAAAGCATTTAGTTATATTAAAGAACACTTATTGGACCTGATATTCGAGAAGTAATGGCTCATGCAATGTTGACAAAATGTTTAACGCTTGATGAAACAGCAGCATGGGCATCGTTCCACCAAATTGGAGCTTGAATGTCTCTCAAAATAGATTTTCTCCATTCCCAACTTGATTCTTTCCCACGCAACCTGGTCAATACATCCCGACCAGTATAAAAAACTCAGTTAAATAGCGGCACATTTCCGATTTATACTTTTTAATTCAATAAATTGCCTTTAATGATGAAAAATAGTAAAATATTTCATTTATTAAATATTTATAAAACTAGAACCAATTTTAAAAACGGCCTGCTGATTTGGAATCAGTCCCCCTATTTATCTTATAAATACCTTTTGATAGCTCGTGTTCAAAACCGTCTATATTTGTGTCATTTAATTTAAAGCAAACTGAAGCACATCAACATTGCTTCATAGAAGCTCTGGCGAGATTAATATGAAAGGGAGAAATTGTGAGTGATTTAGAAAAGGTTAAAAATATTACATTTGATGGCAAAAATAATTTTCAAAGGCAATTTGAGACCTAGGCAGATGAATTGATACGCTTCAATCAAGGATAGGAAGAAACATAGCTATATTAGAGTGTCTTTTTTTTATTCTGGCCTAAAATCGGGGGGTGGAATGCATGACGCAGAGATTTGCCCCGGAGTGACAAGTTGGACTGGGTTATACGCGACTGCCTCTAGGCTTACAATACACTAAACCCAAACGGCCTCACAGTTGACCCCTGTGGATCGCTACTGCTACTGCATTAAATTTGGTGATATTGCACCCGCTGATCGGGCAGCCGTTATTGGGTACTCGCGAACTTGAGTTAACACACGACTGGATACTGTCGTATGGCGGCAAAAGTTGCGACTGCAGCGACGGATGAGGTCGTTTTAGCCTGGAAAGGGGGGGAGGTTAGCGGTGACGGTTAGCTCCCAACTTTCAGAAAAACTTGAGCTCGGTTGTTGTTTGTGGAATGATTGAGACATGAAGTGCTTGATTTCTGGAGTGTCAGTTTCCCTATGGATTCGATTATTTCTGACAAACCATGGAGCGTTTAAGATTCTCCTTATGAGCTTATTTTGGAAAACTTGAAGCCGTTTGACCTGGTTGGATGTAACAAACTTGAAGTAGACATTAGATCCGTAGAGGAGTACGGACCGAGTTTACATCTTGTAAAATAAGCATTTTATGGAGATGGGAAGTCTGATAGAAGGGCAGATCAGAGAAGATAGCAGGTTTGCTATCCCCGAACCTTTCTGGATTGCTGTCTGGACTTGGGAATGCCAACCGAACCGTCGTTTTGTTTAGGTTGCAAATGTCTATAATATACACGATAGACGAGACGAAAGTTCGACCTTAGTGGATCCTGATTGGCTTTAAAAGAACGTGATATTCGTTGACATTTTAGGCTATGTTGATTATGTGTTTTGTTCTTTTACGAAATTTTATCTTGATGAGATACTCTATGCACTCCAAAAACACAATGTAACGCTGCCAATCTTATTTTAATCTCTAATCGTGCACAGTTCCAAGAGTCTGTTCCATTGTATTATATTTATTTGCGAAAAAACAAACTTATCAATTAATCTAGTTACTAGGCGACAGAGATGGGGGATCAGTACAAATGCATTTCTATTAATATTTAAGCGCACGTTTCAATAATGCATACAATGATAATCGTATAATTACTTTAAAACGTATTTTAGTGGAAAACAAAGCAATTATCATACATTCCTGACTTTCAAACATTTTATATTAACATTATATATATTAACATTATATATATTAACATATATTGGCATTTTATTAACATATATAAATTAAAGTTCATTAAAATTAATTTTTAAAATAAATAAGGTTTTTTTTATAATGCTTAAGAAATACCTTTAATTTTTTTTAAAATAAATAACGATATATAGGCCAAAAATATTGCTCAAAAATTTCCATATTTCTTGGAAAAAATCGATATATCAATATTTTTTGGCATCCTTATTGTAACGTTTTCATAAACGCCACATCAATAATTTGTAAATATATTATTGTTCAGAATGTTGGAAACAATAAAACAATTTTATAAAAAACAATAGAATAGATAAGTTATGACTTCATACATTCAAATTCCAGTCAAATCTTTACTTGAAGATACTTAAATATATCTTGTAAAAATAGATAACAAATTAAATATTCTAAATAATAAAAAAAAATTACTTGTTCACAAATTTTCATTTCATTTCGTTACCATTCGTCATTCGTTTTATTAGGTTATTTAAGAATTCGGAGTTTAGTATTTTCCATTGATTTTATAAGAATTTCCATAACATCTATTAGGTTCATCCCATATTAAGACATGGACTGAATAGTCGCGGGTGTAACGAAGAAAACGCGTTTTCTTTTGTTCAAAATTAGCTTTATTCATCAATGTAATCTTCATCAAGAGCCGTACAATCTTTTCAGCGCTGCTCTAACATTTCAATGCCACTTTTGTAAAACGATTTATCTTTTGCTTAAGGCAGGTCTGTTACCAGTTGCTGTCCACTCAGATGAGGATTATTTTGATTCCGGGGTGAAGCCAGGTGATGGATCCATGTTTCATCTATTGTTACATATCGACGTAAAAGTTCTGGTTTGTTATGTTTAAACATGGCCAAACACTGCTCAGAATCATCAATATGCTCTTGTTTTCGGTTAAGCCGGTTAAGTTTAAGTTAATGTAGTGAGCAAACGCATAATACATACATAAATATATAGATAGATACATAGATACATAAATCATTCTACAAAAGTGGTATCAAAATGTTAGATGATCTCTTGATGGAGATTACGTTTGATGAATAAAGCTAGTTTTGAAAAAAGAGAGAGTTTTCAGCCTATTTCTTATCACATTCTGTATTTTTTGGACCTCCCATGATTATGGGCCATGCATATCCATGCTTCAACACCACATCGTCACTTATATATTTTGTACCTGTGAAATTCAATTCGTTTTCTTGCTGAATCACTACATAGTATAAAACAAAGTCGCCTTTTCTGTCCCTATATCCCTATGTGCGCTTAAATCTTTAAAACTACGCAACGGATTTTGATGCGGTTTTTTTCAATAGATAGAGTGATTCAAGAGGAAGGTTTATATGTATAATACATGCATAATATACTAAGGCAACATTGCTAATTTTAGAGGTTTCTAACGTGATGTCGTAAATTAACCTATTTTTTTAGGCTTATTTAGCAATTAGCAAAAACGCTGCCTAACCCTACGAGTTAGATCAAATTAATGTACTACAGTATTGTACACCATAAAAAGGTCTACAAAAAAGTCCGTGATGGTATATGTTTAACTTTTAGGGATAACCCACATTAACCATTTTTATTGTTTACTTTTTACGTGAGAAAATGGCTTATTTACGAAGCTATTTTAAGCAATACGGCATTAATCCTTATCGAATTAAGTACCTTAAATACAGTGTGCAATTAATATAGATCAATATGGTTCCTTACAGCATGTAAATTAAACAAATATTTTCGGAGATATTACAAATTTAAAATTTGCGTTTAAAAATGTGTAATGTAATAAAAATTGTATGAATTTAGATATTCCAAAGATAGGAAATCTCCATAGTAAGTATAGGGGAAGAGGAATTGTTTTACTCCAAATTTAATGCGTGCAGGCCAAGGGCAGTAATGAATGAACCAAAAATACTGGATCGATTTTAATCATGTTTTCACTGAGTGACATAGGCATATATATTTTATGCCCGTGCAAAGTCGGAGCGGGCCGCTATGTTTTTATATACAACGTTCATATTTTTTCTGTAGTGTACTTAATTTAGTATCAGCATTGCACCCGTGCGAAGCCGGGGCGGGTCGCTAGTATTATATAAATCTTTATGAGTCAATAAATCTAGTTTTTTCCAATTTCCACTACTTAAATTAGCTCGTGTTTCATCCTATATAATAGCATCCATCTGAATTTTAGCAGCTAGTTTAGTTGAAATCATATTTTAATTTGATTTTAATAACATTCACGTTCTACTCTTTGATACACTCTTATGAATTCCTAATTTAGAAGTGGTAATATTTTTACCAAAATTGGAACCCCGAACTTTAAAAATCTTCAAGCGAGCCAAACTTCAATGTTTCTTGTTCAATTTTAATGCTGTAGATTGACAATATAATCTAAGAGCAGTGATTCTGATGAGATATATTTAATAAAATATAAATAATTCGATATAGAATCCAATTTGCAAAGTTATGTCTGTTCAGATTAAAAGTATCGTAATAATAGTTTTTTATAATATTCACAAATAGATGATTTATCCATTACAGCTCACTATTTATAATCTCTCGATTGCTTGCAAATGGCAACGTCGGACAATCAGGCGGAAACTAACGAAGTGTACCGAATACGGTTGGGATTCTCCAGAACTAGCTACTATTATAATAATGTATCAGCACAAACTTGTAAACATACAAATTTTTAAGTGTTTACGAAAATGTTAAATCACGCTCAGGCGCCATTAAAATTATAGCTCCTTCAAGATTATTTATTTTTTCAAGATAACACGATTATTCTTAGATAAATACGTAGAAATGTTGTGAAGTAATTTATTATTGTTTTTATTTTTAAGAATTAATTGACGAGAAAGTATTTTCTATTGAAACAAATTGACACGATTCGAAAATGGTGAAATAAATTTGTCTGAAAATTCCGGTGGGGTAACCGATGCCTTCCCACAGGCACGAGCCGGCCGGGCAGATGGTTGGGCAGGTGGAGGCGCAGCTGCCCCTCGCCATCTGACGCTTTTCAAGACGGTCGCCTTTGGTCCTTCGGGCCCTTCCGATCTGTTATTCGCACCAACTGGCACAGACCATTGTGCCACTATGTGTTCATGCCACTATTATATTCATTTCTTTTTCATTCTGGTCCGCAAATCCGAATCGTACGCAACACATTTTATTAGAGATAAGAGATAAACTAATCTAAATTTTTTTTGAAAAATGAACTTTGTTAAATTTTCTATCGTCAATACAATTGTAAATATTTATAGATCCAAATATATTTTATTATATAGTCCGGTCAATAAAACAGTGAACTTACGTCGTCTAAATTTAGTTCACTCTAATATAACGAAATTCTATTCTTAATAAAATAATGAAACTTTTTTTGTCAAATATAATTTATTATAAGATTATAGTACGTTTATTCCATATATTATTGAAGCACTTAAACTTAAAGTTATGTTTTATTATATTTACATTTACATGTTCTTTTTCTTATGTAGTGGTATCCACCGCGGACGCAATCCAACTATAGTCTATCCAAAGTTATTTTGTACATACGTCACATAAATTTGTGACGTCAAAACATCGCAATGTTGCCCTATCAACTCTGAGTTTTAGTTTGGCTTGGACATACAACCAAATTCTAATCTAAATAAAATAATTAAACAAAAATACTATTATCAAACATAATTTATTTTAATATTATAGTAAATCTAATGCATATATTATCAAAGGACTTAAAACTACAATTAAGTACAGAGTTGTAGTAGGTAGGTTAGGGTTGTGTAAAAATGCTTACCTCTCAAATGAAGATTACTGGTAAGAGAGGCCCTCCATCATCTCGTTCCTGTTCAAAGTAACTCATTAGAGACGCAATCTGTTATGTCTGGCTTCTTTATAATCTCTTATCACTATTATTTTGAAGAATTTTGCATACCTTTAACAACAGGACGACTTTGACAGGATAGTTATTTGACGCGTTCAAACTTATCAGACAACATTGTGTGTCTTTTTAACTAGAATAAAATGAAAAGAAAATAGTGTCTGATTTTAAAACAAATTTTCAAATTGCGACAGGCAATGCATTAAACAACTTGATGACGTATATGCAAAGAAACTTTGGATAGATTATAATTAACAATTTTATATATTAATAAGTAATGTATTTTACTTTCATTAGAGAGCATATTTACCTTTTTACGTTTAGTCCTTGTCTTCTTTGGTGCAATATTTCCTTATAAGGAGTCGTATATTCGAAATATAAAGGAAAAAAAACAAAATACAGTAATTTTAACTATTTTACAATCAAACAACAAAATACAGTCATGTGTCAGGATGTTACGTAAATAGAACAGAACTAATTCAGCCCAGCTTATTATTTAATCAGAATTTTCTTTTATGTACACTACATTTTTAAATATGCCCAATCAAAGAAACAGTCTCTTATTGGGGAATAAATAAAATTTGCTAAAGAAAACAAACTTAGCGTAAAAGTTTTTTGCATTTCGTTTGACTAACTCAAACTCCATTTTTGATATCTTATTAATTTCTTTCTAAGCTCTCTTTTAGTTGTGATTAACAGTAAAATGCTTCAAATTATAATCCTGTAGTCGATCTAATCTGGTTGTTGGTTGTTGAAGTTGGCAGAAATTTGTCTTAGTGCGTCAAGTATTTGTATTTTTCAATACTAATTAAAAATTACATTAAAAAATAATTGATTTACAAACAACCCAGCACATTTTCTAAAAACTTAATTCCAACTTCTTAGAATAATGTCAAAACCTTCGTTTCCTTTGTACTCATCGCTGTTTACAATTTAGAATATCAATTTGTGAACATCATACCAACAAAATGCCTTTTTTCAGTTTAGCTCCTGATGAAAGTTTCCTTAATATATATAAATATTTCCATTAAATCAATATTAAAATGTAAAAAATTACCTATATTCATTTTAATTACTCACTGATATTTACGCTAGTAGATTGATTTATCTTTTATTTGATTTAATTAGTTCATCCACACATCCGGAGAAGTTTTATGACAGAACAGGAAATTCGATGAAAATAGTATAACTTCCCTTTCATCATACTTTGCTCACTAAAAGATGAACTCATTTAGAATTAATTTTCAGTTATTGCGATTGAAATTTAAATGAATGTTCACTATTTAACATTAATTGATGCTGCTGTAGAATCACTTCAGGCTTCAGTAACTGTGTCTGCACGTAAGTGATAATGTAAAAGACCTTTGTCGTTACTAAAAGGCAGAAATGAACACTCAATCGTAGAAGACATTGGTATAAAGACGAAACACGAGAGATATAGTGAACACAAGAGTGACATGTAGAGCAGAAATAGGAAATGATCACCACATATGCTGACAATAAATGATTTGTGAAATATACGTAATCTTTCAGATGTTATTTAACGTTCCAAGAGCGACAATATGGAAACACAAAGTTAACTAATAGCTCCATAAAGCTAACATTAATCGAACGGTTGAGATTGTGAAACCTTTTGTAACGGAAACAAGCGTGAAGTTGTGGAAGAAGTGGTACAATGATCATAAATTCTGAACACTTGTTGATTGCAAGAATGAGCAAGTTCCGGTGAATCATGGTTTACGTTGTTTCTGACAAACCGCTGGGTTTACTTATTTTACCTCCAAATGAAGCCTATGATCCGGACTATCTGCTTCCTATAGTCAAGCGTGAGGGAATCTCTGTTATAGTTTGGGGGGCAATATTATGTATTCAGCTCGTTGTCACATTCACATCAATGGCCGAAGTTCTATATATATGGCTTCCAAACAGTGCCATATTTAAATATAACATTGTACCCATACACACAGTCAAAAAGATTCAGTCTTGGATTTGGTTTCTCCAATATTATTGAAACAACAGACTGTCGGATTTTGTGGTACAATGATAAGACAATATTTTTTAATATTAAATATTTTAACCGGCCTACCATAGTAAAACACATTTTTTTGGCAAAATTAGTTCTTCTTATTCAACATTCCCTTCAAGGGTGATACACTGATTATAGCGACCCTCCAACTTTTCGATACCATTTTTGTAGTACGATTTGTCTTTTGCTTCAAAATAGGCCTCAGTTTCGGTGATCACCTCTTCATTCGACGAACATTTCTTCATAGTGAGCATTCTTTTGAGATCTGAGAACAGGAAATAGTCGCTGGGGGTCAGATATGGAGAATACGGTGGATGAGGAAGCAATTTGAAGCCCAATTCATGGATTTTTGACAAGGTGCATTGTCTTGGTGAAGCAGCACTTTCTTTTTCTTCAAATTCGGCCGTTTCTCGGCGATTTCGTCCTTCAAACGATCCAATAACGCTGTATAATAGTCGCTGTTGATGGTTTTTCATTTTTCAAGGTAGTCAATGAAAATGATTCCATGCGCATCCTAAAATACAGACGCCATAACCTTGCCAGCCGATTGTTGCGTTTTCCCACGCTTTGGAGCGGGTTTCTCGTATACAGTCCACTCGATTGGACTTCTTAGTGATATGATGGAGCCATGTTTCATCCATTGTCACATATCGACGCAAAAACTCTGGTTTATTACGCTTAGTTATCTCCAAACACTGCTCCGAATCATCAACTCGTCGTTGTTCTCGGTCAAAAATGAGCTCGCGCGGCACCCACTTTGCACAGATCTTTCTCATATCTAAATACTCGTGAATGATATGTATACGGTTCTGTATACGTTCAGTTGATATCTTTAGAGTGTCTGCTATTTCATTCAATTTCAATTTACGGTCATTCAAAATCATTTTGTGGATTTTTTAAATGTTTTCGTCGGTAACAACCTCTTCTGGGCGTCCACTGCGTTCACCGTCTTCGGTATTCATTTTACCACGTCTAAACTTAGCATACCAATCCTTGATGGTTGATTTTCGTGGGGCAGTGTCCGGAAACTCGGCATCAAGCCAAGTTTTTGCTTCAACTGTATTTTGCCCTTTCAAAAAACAATATTTTAACAACACGCAAAATTCCTTTTTATCCATTTTTTCCGCCTAACAAAAGTTGCTTTACTCAAAAAGCTATAATTCGCAAACTAATGATCCAACTGCTGTCAAATTTATACACGCATCTTTTGAGGGTTAGTGCTAACTAAAAAACATATGGATTTAATTCTAGTAGCGCCATCTATGTGTCAGGCCGGGGACTTTTCAATTGACCTGTTATTAATAACTAAATATTGTGTATATATCAGGTGTTCATATTATTTTGTCCATCTCCTGTAGCATACACAACGTATTTTACCGATATTTAGTCACTTCATAGAATAATTTGCTACTTATCTGATTTGATTGCCACACATTTTCGGGGAAGTCTTGACGAAACAGGAAATGTGTAAAAAGGATGATTTAATAACAATATTTAAATTAATTAGGCTTTTCATATTTCTCACTAAATGTATGAATAATTTACTATGTGAATTTTCTGTTGCTAGATTAAATATGTTATCAAGGTGTCTTTACGTAATTACAATATTTTAGCATTCTAAGAGATCTTAGAATTTTTATTAGCGTTGGTAACTATCGACTGTTTAATAATTGACTAATTATTACTGTTGTACAATTATCGACTGTTTTAGTCGCGATTTTCGGTCCAACTGTTTCTACTAGCGTCTGTTTCAGTCGTGTACTTTTAGTTACTATTTTTAGTTCTACTAGTTTCATTCGACTGATTTTTAACGGTCTGGTTCTGTCGTCCTCGTCTACGTCCTACCTACGCCCTACATAGATTTATACGTATTACATATGGTTTTATGTTTTGTTTTCAGTTAGTTTTGCTTGTAAATTACAATATATTGTAAATTAATATAGCAATATTTTGGAACAAGATTATTAATGTTATAGGAAGGAATAATATTGTTGATGATAAATAGTAAAATATAAAATATTTATACTAAATATCTCTAATAAATACATTCTCTGATAGGAAAACTCTTCCTTAATATTCAACAATATCTTTTCGTGGCTATTAAGAAATACAAGAAAATAATGATAGTTGCCACACTTTTTGGTGAAGACTTTATTAGCAGGTAAGACAGAGAAATCTTTTTATTTTTATTATTTTATAGCTTTTTTTGTAGAATGATGCGTTCAGCGAAACATCCTATGGTTCGGGAATATTTTGAAAGAGAATCCTCAATTTCTGCTGTCTGTAATTAGATGTCATCAATAAAAGACTGACAATTTTAGAAATTAATATTATATACGGGAAATCCATATTGACTGGAACATCCGAAGAATGTATTGACACATCTGGAGATATAATTATGGAGAAAGAAATAATTACACCAGCTACTACAATAATTTTACAAATTAAGCAGTATTTGAAAATGCCGCTTATTCGGTGTTTAGACTTTTATTTTATTTAAAAAGGGTCTGGTACTTATTGTGCGATCAATTTTAGCTACGTCATGGATTAGTTTTTATCTATGATTAGGCGTACCTTTAGTTTTTATTTACTATTTATGGTTATTGTACATTTTTAGTTTTTGGGTTTTGTTTAAGTTCTATTGTATTATCTAAATTTACTATAGTATGTTAATTAAATATAGAAATTAACATATTATCTAAATACAAGAAAAATATTTGGGACTCACTATTCCTTTTCTTTTTACAGATCCACAGAACATTCAAATATAAAAATAATCACCACTTTATTTAAAATGAAATTATTCCTTGCATCGTAATAGTGTTCAGAAATTATTTTTCCTTATCTTTTTAAAAATTAGTACGATAAGGATACATTTATTATATTACGTCGTCATTACTTTCCAAATATTAAAATTAGAACGTATTTGGAATAATTAATCCATTTCTTTTTCATACATTCAAAATAACAGTAATATATAACATTAATTAACGCTACCAACTGCCATTTAAAATGATCTGATCCAAGCAATGATCTCCGTCCTTTCCTCTCTGACAATGTATACGGGAAGGAATTCGTACATCGTCGTCTGATAATCACGAATGGAAAAAAACAGTCCAACGGTACTTTTGATTGAAAATAGTCAATACTATTTTAGCTAGTTTTTTGACTATTGACTGTTTCGCGACTATCGATTGTTTCAACTGTTTTCAGTCGATAGTTCCCAACGCTAATTTATGAACAACTGAAGAATTTATTACTAGACTAGATGGCCCGGTGAACAACTTACAAACTCTAACAAACATCTAACAAATTTTCTTCGACGATACCAATAGCCACTTCATCGAGTATTCGAACCAATGCTATTTTGACTAAATCGTTGTTCTGATGAAGGAACGTTTCTAGTTGGACAAGAGGTCGCTTTACTGATGGCTTGTGGACACAACGTCTATACATTTCTGAAGAATTGGTGATCTGCATCTGATAGTGGATAAACTCACTGAATCTTTGTATTTGCAATTGTGCAATTGTTCTTTATAATATGTGTTCAACGACTTTGCTTGGAAACAACTATTATATTTTGCCAATTTTATTTTTCCACGTGCATTTACAATATTGAAAAATGCTTTTAATTTTGCTTGCAGGAACATTGCTGCAGAGTTACTCAATACAATTGTATCATTGCATTTTAAGCCCATTTCCAGTCACTATCGGACACAATTGTGACATACTAAGACGACTATTATTATTTTTAGTCCGTCGCTGGCCATCAATGCGGTTTACACGTAAAACGGTAGCCCCTATCACATTTTACATACTTCGTCGACCTAAGTCTTCTCTTTGGCAATGTTAATAAGACAAGCAAAGAACGTACTCGCATCTAGATTTGTGTCTAAATAACAAATGTGAAATACATTTACAAAGTATGTCTTCTTGGGAAATGTTTACTCGATCGCACTTAGAATACGATTGGAAATTAACATTAACACATAGTTATGTCATATTTAACATATATGCCATTATTTTTCAGTGTCAAGAAATTATCTTCACTGTTAATACATTAAATGTTTTAATATAGCGAAAATGCGCCCACAAATATTTGACATACAACAACAATGTCATCTTTTGTGACAGTCAAGGTAATAACAGTGACACTAACACTTTGTATGAGAAAACAAAATTGTCGCTTTTACTACGTTCCTCGCAATTATTTCGTGTGATATCAGCATATAAACCTTCCCTGGACTTCCGCAAATATTTCAAAATCAAATTTAGCCAAATCGCTTCATCCGTTCCCGAGTTTTAGCGAGACTAACGAACTACAATTCATATTCATAAACATATAGAAGATTACGGTAATCGATATATCTCTTGTAATCTATTCGAATATCTATTTTAGTACAGTGCCAACTTATCTACATATCACACTAACATTTAAAATGTATTCAGGATTGAGAGAGAAAGAGAGAGTGGAAGAGAGAGAAAGGAAAACGGCGAGATTGTGTTTTATTCTCATCTCGATCGAACTACATCGCGCTATCGCTAGTTTCGGCGCTGGACCCTTCGGTGTGGTCTGTGTGCTCTTGGGAGGGCTCCAATTATATTGTGAATCCGGTTTTTCAACCATCTGTTGTACGATTGCGTTATACAAGCGACTATTCTCACGATATTTTCCTCAATAGCAACACTAGTCAAAGGGTAGATGAAAAGGGATGTTAATATTTAAAAAAATTAGAGCATGTGAAAGCAAAGGTTAACAAATATACGCTGTATGGTGATACATAAAAGGTAAGAATGCGACAAGCGGAAATGTTTACAGACATTAATCTAGAAGAACTTTTTTCAATAAAGATATTGTAAAATTCTAATTGTTAATGATCAAATGTTTTCAGGAATTTTTTTTTATTTCACCAGAAAACTATCCATTTTTTAATGCTTAAAGAATTCACAAAGCTCTTCTTCCTTTTCCTAAGTTCTTTCGTAGGAGCGGTTCTGATTGATATGCTAAGTTTAGATGTGGTGAAATGAGCACCGAAGACGGTGAACACAGTGGACGTCCAAAAGAGGTTGTTACCGACGAAAACATTAAACAAATCCACAAATTGATTTTGAATGACCGTAAATTGAAATTGAACGAAATAGCAACTCTAAAAATAGCAACTGAACGTGTACATCATATCATTCACGAATATTTGGGTATGAGAAAGCTCTGTGCAAAGTGGGTGCCGCGCGAGCTCACTTTTGACTAAAAACAACGACGAGTTGATGATTCGGAGCAGTGTTTGAAGATGATCAAGCGTAATAAACCAGAGTTTTTGCGTCGATATGTGATAATGGATGAAACATGGCTCCATCATTTCACTCTGAAGTCCAATCGACAGTCATCCGAGTGGAGTGCATACGATGAATCCTCTCCAAAGCGTGGGAAAACGCAACAGTCGGCTGGCAAGGTTATGGCGTCTGTATTTTGGGATGCGCATGAAATAATTTTCATTGACTACCTTGAAAAAGGAAGGATCATCAACTGCGACTATTATATAGCGTTATTGACCGTTTGAAGGACGAAATCGCCGCATTTCAAGAAAAAGAAAGTACTGCTTCACCAAGACAATGCACTGTGAAAACGATGGCAAAAATCCATGAATTTAGCTTCGAATTGTTTCCTCATTCACCGTATTCTCCAGATCTGGCCCCAGCGACTATTTCCTGTTCTCAGATCTCAAAAGAATGCTTGCTGGGAAGAAATTTTCTTCGAATGAAGAGGTGATCGCCGAAACTGAGGCCTATTTTGAAGCAAAGGACAAATCGTACTACAAAAATTGTATCGAAAAGTTCATATCACAACAAAATCACTAATTGTAATGTTTGGCCAGGATAATGTCTGTTAGGTTCGTTAGTATTTTAGTATAATTGCACTGTATACTTACTTTTTTTAACTTGCGATTCCTGCTCCATACATTGGGCCTACCTCTATTTCACCAACATTTTACAAACATCTTTCTTTTTCAACTGAGCGGTTCCGGACTCCTTTGAAGCATTAGAATGTACTATTTCTGAGCGCTGAGTCCGGGTATTGTCCCATTAAAAATGCAAACTGCTATAAAAGTTGAAATTTCAATTGTGTGAGTTAGAGCATGTGTATGTTTAAGTCCATATCGATAATTTCAGAGATTTATTATTATTTTGAATCAGTAAAACCTTAGAAGATAAGCTGTTAAAGGCGTTCACTAAAGCTGCTATATGCATATCTCAAAAAATCATTGAAATCTTGAATCTTTAAATATTATTAAAGGGTTAAGTTTTGAAAATATTGAAAAAACATTTTTATTCAAATTTCTAGACTAGAATACCTCGTTAAAAATTGTTGTTTTATTAATAAGGGTCGGAACTTTTTGAGTAACGTGTTACGAGTAAGTGTACTCAACGATAAAGCACGTGATTGAAATAAAACAGCGTATATGGGAAAACAATACGTATAAACTTATATTTTGCTTCAAATTATCATTGTGATTTTGGTTACAGTCCAACTAAGAGAGAAAAGTACGAACGGTAGCCTTAATAGCGGACCTACACACCGGACAATCCTCCAGGTTAGGGGCGCAGGTTACGCAGGTGGCCAGATGGCCACAAGGGAGAAACACGATGCCGACCTCGGCGTCCATACAGATCTTGCATTGTCGAGCGTCCCGGAGCATCCGGTTCTCCTCCTCCAGCGAGATGGGGGAGTTGCTGGTGTTGTCGGCGGCGGATTTTTTCGGTGCCTGGCCGGTGGGGTCGGCTTGGGCGGCTTTCACGACGGCACTGAGCGCCGCCGTCACCTGTTCGCGGATTCGAGAGTCCTCGTCGGTGTCGTTCTCGTCCTCCTCCAGTTGGAGGGTGAGAGCTGCTTCCACGAGAGAGTCCGCCTCCTCCTCCTTGTAGCCTTCGCTGGTGTGACGGAGCTTATTTTTGAGGGCGCGCCGCACGCGCTGGACGTCGATCCCGATACGGAGAGCGGCTAGTGCGGCTGGGCCCACTAGGTGCTTTTGAAGCTCGCGTTCGGTCACTTCTCTCTGATTTCTACTGTTGGGGGCTTTGTTGTTACCCTGTAATAGAAATGGTGATGTTAGAGTGACGTCAAGAAACTAAGAATGCATAAAGTAATTAATTCCGTCTGATTTTCTGTTACGGTTAAATTACAACAAATATACAAGTTATTTCTTTTTGTTTTTAATTATACTGTGTGACACAAATTTTCTAACATAAATAAGATTACGTGTATATATTGAATTCCTTATTCCATTGTTAAAACATCGTTTATTGATATGTTTGTCTAATACGTCACGTTCCTTAGTAATAGTGTGAATACTAAGTAAACAACTGGAAAGTTTCTACTGATTTAAAAGTCGTTATATTACTTGTGCTACAGGGAGGTTTCACGAAATATTGTTGTTTTTCTGTTTCAAAATACCGTTTTTATAATATCCGTATTACTGGTAGATTGTCGGTCAGTGTTCATTACGTTTTAGTGCCGCTGCCTGGCTTCTAGTTTATTTGGAAAAGGGAAAAAACCCTTATAATTGGCTATTAGTTCGAAGAAAAGGTGATTGGCAGATACAGTATACTTTCAAAGTAGTGACATACACGCTACCTTAAAAAAGCGAACCATTCATTCAGGATAAGGTTATATTCACGTCATAGTTAAGTTTAGTCACTATTCGCAAGTTATGAAACAAGATGATCCGAATAATGCAAATATAAGAATAATTATAATATAATATATGGACTGAAAAGTTCCGGGCCTAACATATAGATGTTAAAACATATAACATTAAACATTTAGTAGCTAAAATTTCATGACATTCTACTCATAAGTTTGTGAGTTAATAAGATAAGTGTGGCACTACTTTGGTTATTCTTAAAACAATGGATCAAAAACAATTTCGTGTTTAAATTTTACACTGTTTCTTCATGGAAAAAAATAATGTTCAGGCGAAGCAATAGCTTGAAAAGTGTGATAAGGATGCTCCATTAGAAACAATAATAAGACGTTGTTCTGTTGACTTCAAACGTGGTAGTAGATGGTACAGACGCAGTGGACAAATGAGGTGGTCACACCAAAAAACATAACCATAATTCCATAACCAATTATTCTTAAAACAATGGATCAAAAACAATTTCGTGTTTAAATTTTACACTGTTTCTTGATGGAAAAAAAAATAATGTTCAAGCGAAGCAATGGCTTGAAAAGTGATAAGGATGCTCCATTAGAAACAATAATAAGACGTTGTTCTGTTGACTTCAAACGTGGTAGTAGATGGTGCAGACGCAGTGGACAAATGAGGTGGTCACACCAAAAAACATAACCATAATTCCATAACCAATTATTCTTAAAACAATGGATCAAAAACAATTTCGCGTTTAAATTTTACATTGTTTCTTGATGGAAAAAAATAATGTTCAAGCGAAGCAATGGCTTGAAAAGTGTGATAAGGACGCTCCATTAGAAACAATAATAAGACGTTGTTCTGTTGACTTCAAACGTGGTAGTAGATGGTGCAGACGCAGTGGACAAATGAGGTGGTCACACCAAAAAACATAACCATAATTCCATAACCAATTATTCTTAAAACAATGGATCAAAAACAATTTCGTGTTTAAATTTTACATTGTTTCTTGATGGAAAAAAATAATGTTCAAGCGAAGCAATGGCTTGAAAAGTGTGATAAGGACGCTCCATTAGAAACAATAATAAGACGTTGTTCTGTTGACTTCAAACGTGGTAGTAGATGGTGCAGACGCAGTGGACAAATGAGGTGGTCACACCAAAAAACATTAAAAAATCCACAAAATCGTTGTGAATGATCGAAAAGCGAAGTTGCATTAGTTAGCTAACATCGTAAAGATATCAAAAGAACGTATTCGTTTTATACTGCATGAGCATTTGACTATGAGAAAGTATGTTCAAAGTGGGTGCCGCGTTTGCTCACTGTTGACCAAAAACAAGAACGTGTTGACGATTCTGAGCAGTGTTTGGCCATGTTTAAACGTAACAAACCAGAATTTTTGCATCGATATGTGGTAATGGATGAAACATGGATCCATCACTTCACTCCGGAATCAAAACGATCGTCATCTGAGTGGACAGCAACTGATAACAGACCTATTTTGAACCAAAAGATAAATCGTTCTACAAAAGTGGTACTGAAATGCTAGAGCGGCGCTAGAATGATCGTGTGGTTCTTGATGGAGATTACGTTGATGAATTAAGATAATTTAAAAAAAAACGCGTTTTCTTTGTTATGCCCGGGACTTTTCCTCCCATGTGTTACGTAGTTAAGAGACAGCTTACTTTTATTTCAAGAAAAATAGTGAATAACAAACTAATTTATATCAGTATCGTGAATCACTGATATCCTAGTGAGCCAGTGTCTGATCATTGTTTTATGAATTACACAAAGAAATTTAACGTGGTTCTTCAAGATGGTTAGGACTGACAGGAAAAAGTGACATTCTTGGTCCTTCGAGCTGGATATGCGGGTTATTGATTATTTGATTATTTATTGACTCTATTGAACCAGCGTTCCCAATATTATATTTTATGAACTTACTTATATTAAACTTTTCGAAAATTATGACTTTTTGGTTCAAGTGTCGACGTTTTAGCAAGAAAAAGGTTCTCAAGACCAATCGGTACTTCCGTTACTATTTGCGTTACTAAGAGATTCGAAGTACAAGTTATCGAATGAACAAAATCACATTTCGGGCGATCATTACAACAAATTCAATTTCCAATAACGATATCGGGAATCGATAAAAAGCGAGTTTTATGAGGTCCGACCCGAAAATAATTCCGGCTAATGACCGGTACGTGACCAGAACGACGACTGTATTTTTCCGATCGCTGCCGGTGTTTAGTCGTTTGCCGACCCATAATGGTCGCCTCCGAATCGGGAAACAATGGCGACATATTCGAATCATAAATCACCGTTCCAATTTCGATTTTTCCTATTAGGCTGATTCGCGAAATGGTAATCTACCTCTGCAATGTTTAAGCTCTACATGGGTTCGAAGAAAAAGTTAGAAAAATCGACGAAGGATATGAGATGTGTGCCCAATGGGTATTTTTAAAAGGACTGTAAAAGCGAGTTTTATTTTCTCGATATTTGTTTTTTCTTAAAACATAAAGACATGTAACAGATGGGGCAAATCCAGCTACCATTTTCATCGCCATGCGCCATCTTGTGACATTTAGCTCAGTTTCGCTTTAACCATTGTGTTGAGTAGACGTCCAATTTTTATTATGGATAAATATACGTCACAAGAACAAGCAGAAATAGTGACTATATTTATTGAAAATAATCGTTCCATTATTACCACTCAACGGAAATTGCGTCAAAATTATCCTAACCGTTCAGTACCTTACAAAACCACAATTTATGGTTTACATGCGAATTTTCGACAGTACGGTACGACAGTAGACAGGCCTTGTTCTGGAAGACAACGGACATCTGAAAATGTGGCTCTGGTGCGCAAAAACATCAATTCGGAAATTCCCAGTTACACATTTCTGTACGCAGTTTAAGACGAATTTTGAAAATTGATTTAAAAATGTTCCCGTACAAAATTCAATTAGTACAAAAATTGCTACCGAGAGATTCTGATTAACGAGTTAAGTACAGTACAATGCAATCCTAAGGCTGTCTGGTAAAATTCGAGATTATACGTCTAAATGGATAATGAGCGATGAAGCCCATTTTCTTCTCAGTGGCCACGCCAATATACAGAACAGTCGGTTTTGGAAAACACAGAATCCTCAATTAATTGATGAAACATCATTGCATCCACTAAAAACAACTGTATGGTGTGCTATTCATGTTCGAAACATTATTGGTCCATATTTTTTGAAAATAACTAAAGTGTTGTAGTTACTGTTACTGCTGAATGGTACCAAGACATGATTCGAAATTTTCTTATGCCTGAAATGGAACAACAAAGATTAGAAGGCATGTGGTTTCAGTAAGAAGGGACAGCACAGCACACACAGTCAAGCACAAGCTTAAGTTAATTACACAGCTTAAAAAGAGCCGAAAATTGCATAGCGAATCGCGGTCACCATTTAGCCGATATAATTTATCAATCATAACGAAAAAAAAAATTAATAATCAAATAAACTTTGTATGAAAACCAAACTTTCTTATCTTGTCTTTGAGCAAAGCTATAGGCAATCAAAATGATAGCGGGACTTTTGCCTTACGTTATACCATTTAAGGAAATCATAAATCGTTCCGTATATCTATGTTATGGTACAGAGAATTCCATTTGGTTTGGGGACATTTGGGACATTTTAGGGTATTGTAGAATGTATCACCTTTGAGAATACTTAGCAACAGAAATAATTACCATGGAAGATTACCACTAACTTTTTCTTATTCAGTTTAGTTTACTCTGTTTTGTGCCGCCCAACCTGAGTTTGTTCACAGAGTATTCCAGTTTCCTTTTTCTAATTCCCATTTATTATTTTATATTTATTATTCTTCATTTGTCGTATTGCAAAGATCTTGGGGCATGTCGAATTTTACTCCGTGGAATAACGGCCTACAAAATACCCTGGAATATAATCCCAGATGTTGAACACGGGCGGGGTGCCAGCAGCGCCAACTGGTACACGAACGAATATCTGGCAACCCCGAGACGTTTATCTGGGAATTATTGAAGAGTACTTTAATTTTTTCAGTCACTTTTTTCATAATCCTTAAATTGTGGCTTAACTTGTGGCGCTTGGCTTTTTCCCTTGTACGCATTACACGTTCATCATAGCTGGAACTGGATAAGTGAGTGCACAATAGCAAGAGTATTGCTTATTTATTTATTTGAGTTCTTAGTTTGAACCTAGTGAGACCTACTAACATTAGTAGAAGGATCTCGCGTGATGGCTCCTTTGATCTCATTGATCTCTCTCATCTCATTACCATATATTACTCAGATAGTTTTCAGACTTGTTAATAATCTTATATCTCGGATAAAGTCTTCGGGATAAATCTACGTATTTATTTTACCCGGAATAGAACTGATTTCTACAAACAAAAATAATTTGTTTTAAAATTTTAAATGTGCGCTTAAATGCTGCGTATCTGTAGTCGTTTTGGTCACTCGAGACGGTTTGTTTGATTACAAGTCTTATTTATACATTATTTTAATAATTTTGTGTTACACTTAGACATTCTAATGCGTATCGATCGTGTGAGGGCCCTTAATGTAATTATACATCGGTACACACTCCAAATAAGTTGTATATGTTCATTCCAAGTCAGAACAATGTGATTAAATCCTACAAGGAGGGAACCAGCCAGTATAGTTTGAACATTAGTAGTCTATTCAAAGCAATGAGATAATTCGAATATAAGTATTCACTATTTTAAATGAATTTAATTATGTCTAAATTGTATTCAATTGCACTGTTGATAACATTTAAGGTTAAGCCTTATTTTTTTTTGTTCATTGTGTATATAAGTCCCTAATAATGTTGTTTTTTTTCTGTTATCAATACTATAGAAAATTATATTTAATATAATGTGACTGGTATAGTTGTACAAGCGTGCATGAAGTCAGTATATGTTTCTATACGATTTAAATGTAAACTAGAGAGAAGAAAACTATTAGCTGAACTGTTCACTACTAAACGATCATATATTCCGAAAATACAAAGGAATGTCAAACAAACATAACACTGATAATAAAATATTGAAGAGTGCTGTGAATATACCGTGGCACTTCAGAAATAGTGTTTTCTGTAGACCTTTATAAACGTTAAAAACTATTAACCAGACCATTAAAAACTTTCCCAGAGTCATGAACAAAGACTTCTTCACCATGTCAAATCCCAGCATCTAGAAGACGCGAATTGGAAACCTGTTGAGTTGGTGTAGTGCAAAAGCAGAGCGCTATGCTAGTACGCAAGAGAAGATAAATCATTTTTGTGGTAATTTAGGACACCAAATGTTACTCGCTGAACAAGTATTATTCAGATCGTAAATTTTACTAAAATCACTGAAACGTTATTTATGACAAGGAATAACCGTCGGAAAAAATTCTATGGCTTGAAAAATATACAAAAGGAAGGAAAATGACTACCACACGAACTGACTGAAAATGTAATTGCAAATTTCTTACATTATCGCGGTTTTGATTGGATGAAAGAGGGGAATTTCCTGTGGCGTGGTATGAATGCGATGCCATTATGATAATCCAAAACAAAAATAAATCTGGTTTAGCCTCAGATAATGTTTTATACCGAAGTTTACAGAATATAAATAAATAATTTGATTCAAAAATGATTAATAATAAAGAAAGAGTTAATAATAGGAGATAATTTTTAACAATACGTTGGTCAGTAGACCTGGAATTTTGGACTATTACTTGTTCGGATAGATGCAACATGGCATCGCCAATACACAATTTCGAAATTCATGTTTCTGTCACCGTTATAGCCATAGTTTTCTAGGTTGCATGCAGTGTCATTCATACCGATTATCTCGAAAAGGGTAAAATGATCACCGGTGAATATAATACTACTCCATCCTGCATATTCTCCAAATTCAGCCTACTATTACTTTCTAACGTATAGTATTTTCTACTTTCTGAAGATACCCAGGATTACTAAAGGAACTATCATGAAAGGCAAACATCATTTTGACATACATATTTAATGTCTGTCTGAGACTGAAACAAGTTCAAGGATGTTTTAAGGTGGCACAAATAATTATGCTTAAAAACTGAAAAAAACGACCCACCCACTAATACCCGCTATACCTAAATTATTTGAGAAACTATTAAAACGCAGTAGACCACTTTAAACAAACCCAAACCGTTTGGACTTCGAAATCACTTCTTCACGAAATCATCACTGTGACTGATCCACAAGATTCGTTTAAGGGGCATTTTTAATAATCAAATCTATTATCTTGGGACCATTCGTATATTTGTTCTACACTGTTGATATCATAATAATTAAAGAAATAGTCGTTGGAACATTTGCAGACGACAGTCATTATGGCTAAAGACAGATTTCCGCAGATGGTATTAGGAAAAGTAAAAATGTCAGTCATCAAGACTCATAACTGGAGGGGACTAGTGACTCGAAAATACAGCTTAATAGCTCCAAAACTGCCCATGTCAAATTTGCGTTGCGGTGAAATGATAAAAATCTAGTTATAACACTTAATGGATGCCAGATTCTTCCATCGCGATGGCAGGTTAAATCAGACACATCAAAGAACTGTACTGATTAGTCGAAAGATCAAAGATATTAATTTATCAGCCTATTTGGACTTTGAGTAGTTTAATTCAATTTTAATATGAAAAATACATACTGATGTAAATATCCCACACTCGTCCTGCTTGTATATTGTTGCACGTACAACTGAACAATAGCAATAAATAATTTTTAAAAAACTTGGAAGGAATGGTTAGACGGTAAAAGATTTGGGTCAAATGAAGAGGTGATTATTGAAACAAATGTCTGTAATGTTTTGAAGACCTTCAGAAACCCTTTAGAAGGAACAAAATAATTGAAAAAGAATTGGACTAAATGGATTGAGTTAAATTCACGTTATGTTGAGATATAAAGCGCTTCTTTACTTTTTGAAAACATTTTTCAATCAAAAAATCACTCATATATAAAATTGTCCTCGTATAAAATAACACAAATTAGTGTCTTTGAAAGTATATATATCTGAATTATAAGACAATGTGATATTCCAATATTCGTAGGTCCATCAATCCCATGATTCTAAATATAACCCACCACCAACGTAATTATATTTTTAGGTCAAATTCATTTATCTAAAAATAGAACAACAACAACAGAAGTGTTTACATTTTAAATTTGAATATATAAAGTTGGGGGAACAATTATTTCGGTTTTTTCTAATAAATTCATTCGAATTAGCATATCACTCTAGTAATAATTATTCAATGATGCCACACTGAGTGGCATAGCGTGGGTGTCTGCTGCCTGGTGGAGATGAACATTTTACTGCTACCTATTTTACAATACAATAATCACATTTGTTATAACCATTCTTAGTTGGTTATTAAAAAAGTTTATTAGAACCAAAACAACACCCATAATATTTTTATTTTTATTGAAAACTTATATATTAGTTAGAATTAAAAACAAAACTTCTATATTCAACTAAAACATTATTATTAGACAGCTGGCATTGTTTATATGGAAATTATGAAAAATATTAGTATATTTCAGCTTTAATTTCGTAATTAATTTTTATAATCGAAGTTGCTTGTGTCAGTGAAGAAAGTCCCCAGCATAAATCGCACCAGCTTGTACTTCTGCGTGTGAATATCGGCACATACCATATATAATCTAGATAACATTTAGTGTCCTCCTGATCTAGTAATACAGCCAAAAATGTCAAACTTTACGATGGAACCGTCAGATGGACTCACATGACAACAGTGTTGCCAATTCCCGAAATATAAAAAGTGACACTCGTATCTAACGCAAAAAACATCTTTGATTCCATGTCCATTCTACGTAATAACATGGCGCAATCTGTTCATTCCTCTTGTTCCTCTGTCAGTACCATCTGCAAAGCATTTAGTTTCTGAATACAAATTTTTATGTGAAATCCTTTTGTTTACGCAATATTCAATTCATGTGGGACCAGCTACCAAAGGCCCAGGAAATAAAGAAAGGAAAATGACTGAGAATCTGTTTCTGCTTTCACTTGTCTCTGTCAGTTTTTCCAAAGTGACGAGAATTTCTTTGTAATGATGTCATGCCATTTTCTTTTCTTTCTTCATGCCTCTTTCTGTCTGCACTCTACCACGTATCTTAAACCGTTTTTAAACTTTTGCTTGTAGCTGCTGTCAGAACGATGCGTGGACATGAAGGTACTCAACTTTAGGATTTATTTCTTTTATTTTTTGTTAAAATCCTGCGAACCTTCCAGCAGTAACAATAGCATTATCATATGATAATAAAATTAAAAAACGGTAAGCGTTTTTTAACATAAACATAATTTAATACAATTATTGCAAAGTAACTGTTAATATGGAAAGTATGCATAAAAAACTTAGGGATATGCATTTCTTTGAGGAATATAAGTCATCATTCAAACACCTTTAGGAAATATGGGTTTTAAATAGTATAAATATAACCCACAAACAGGCGCAACGCAACTTACAGATATTGCCTTTAAAAAAATACAATGTTTAAAAGCATATAATAAAACTAAAACAGACTTGTAATTTCAATTTCTGTACATATATAGGTATTTCAAAATGGAACCTTGTCAAGACACTAATAAAAAGATTGTCAAGACAAGAAAAGTTAATTGAAAAAGGAAAAGTTAGAATAACCTGATTAGGTTTTGTAAACCATAATTTTTTAAATAATTTATTGCAGATATATTGTTCTTCATGCAAGAAACCGGAATCCAAAAAAAAAGATCCCAACAAGCGGTCGCATGGCTAATATAAATGAAATGTTTGATTGTTTTTTGTGTAATTCACTTTCTTAAATATAGACCTAAAAAAAAAGACACATAGTAGATTAGATGGCTGCATATTATGGCCACAGAGTATCTTCCTCTCTCTATCACTGCATATTCAACCAAATCGAATTGTTATGGGATGTAGCAATACCTTTCGGTTTGGATGAACAGACATTCAGAGATCGATCAGACACACAGAAGAAGAAAATGATAACTGGTGAAATTGTGAACTAGTGTTAGAACTGAAATTAACAACTAAAGGTCAGTATATAATTAATATAGTATAACTGTAAAAAATCATATTGCAGAATGTGAAATATTTATGTGCATAGATATGTACGTAATTGCTTAGAATATATATGAGCATTTGGTTAAAATGTACGAGGAGAGAATGAATACTAACTATTTTGCAGATATGGCAAATGGCTTAGGGAGAATGCAGTGATTAAATCTAGTTTTACCAAGAAATATGTATACATGTATTAACAGAAAAAACGAAGAAGAAATACAGTGATATCAAAATGACTTTACAAGGAAACAAGAACTAAACATAAAAGGTAAACATGTTCTCTAATGAAAATAAAATACATTACCTAGATGTACAATTAATTAGGTAGATTAAGCCTCCTGGTGGTTTAGAAAAAGTTCAATGTAAATATAATAAAATAACTCTAACCTGCAGACTATTGTGGCTTTTTAATTAACTGTAGTTTAAGTCCTTCGATAATATATGCATTAGATTAAATTAATGGCAATTAAATTAAGATGACTCTGGACAGACTCACTTGAGTCACTATGGGATTATATGTATTAAGTTAACCCTCTAGATAATACCTCACGGTACTCCTCTAACATCTAATTTAAAAAATGCGGACTACTTTTTTGCGCACCTCATATTTCCATTGACGTTTTCTGAATGGAGCGCGATCACTAGGCCCTCGCACGTGTCTTTAACAACGTCTGGGGTTTCGTCGACTCGGGCCACCTATAATAAAACCGAACGGAAACGCACAGGATACGGTGAATGAAATAGGACAACGATAAAAAATCCATTCAGCGTTTCACAACTAACGACTTCGACTATTATTAAATCAGTTTTTCCCCGTGCTGGGTATAACCCGGAGGCTTAAAAAAAGGTTCGAACCAGTTCCGTGGAGCTATTAAGGCCAGTTGGCGGCATTGAAAATTCGAAACCGGGGTTTTCCCAAGCCCGCTGTTTATAGTATACATTAAAAATCATCGTGGTCCGGAGATTCGGCGAGTTTCGGAACTATTCGTATATTCGCCAGCGCAATCTACTCGCCGCAAGCCGAAATGCTAAATAACGAGATGTTGTCAAATTTACAGCTAGGTTATTTGCTTTATGGATGTATTTTATTTCAGAAAAATAATATATTTAACAAGACTTTCTGACATTAACTTTTATATTTTGTGCATATATATGTATGTAATTGTTTAGAATATATATGAGCATTTGGTTAAAATGTACGAGGAAAAGTTATTTTTACTATATATACATATGTATAACACTGAGGACGCGCGCGCCAGCGCACTGTAGTTAATCTACCGGACCACCATGATTTTTAATGTATCCTGCTGTTTATTTAAATCGGTCGTTAAATAGTGATAGATGGCGTGACACAATTTATTTAACGGCTCCAGCGATAGCGGATGAAAAATTCGAACTTCTGTTATGGCGTATGTAACACCTTGACTATGATCTAATATTGAATCAGCCGGCTTGGTTGGCGCAGTGGTCAAGGCGCCTCAATCAATGTTTGTGATTCGCCATTAGTTAAGAGTGTAAAATCCGACAAAAAATGATCCCAGTCACGCCGGTAACCAGGCTGGCTAAGATAAGACCGGGTGCCTTCTGAAATGAACTCTAAGTTGGTAAAAAGAAGACTAAAATCACATTTTCTAAGACATAATGGGGATATTTAAAATACCCTGGTGTGTTTATTGAAATCATTAGACACGTGAAAAAGTAACCCACGCATTTTAAATTGTATATTGTTTTAAGATTCTTTCTTTTATAAACTTCGTTATTTTTCATATAAAATATAATTACTCGAAGGGCTTTACTCGAATAATTGAAAAAGGCTATGAAGGTAAAAGGGTATGTTCAGAAATATTCATAGATGTAGCACCTTTGATAATGTATGGTATGATGGCATTGTTCATAAACTACAAAAAATATTATTGAAACTGAAATGAACTGTTTAAATCTTATTTTATTGAACAGAACAGAATGTTTGAAGTTAAACGAAAGCAAGCCTACTTTAGCATAAAAGAAGCCAATTGGAGTATTGCAGCCAATATTACAATGGCTACGTTTGGCTGTTGATGGCTTGCTGTCGGAGACAATAGCGAAGAAGCCACGCGAAAATTACAACAGGCAAGTGACTATATACATAATTTGATCCAAACCGGGAAGATAAAAATCTTTATAAGATATTTTTTAACGTCTTCAGAGAGTGGTCCTTGATACACCTTGTTCCATCTACAAAATAATGTTTACACGCTGTAAATTTTATTAAAAAAATTGGACAAATGAGTACCACGCTAACTAACCGAAAAAAATCATGCGTCACAGAACATGTGTAACAATAATACACATCGCAATTTTGCCGACTTGGTAGCCGCTGTTAGGGTAACAGCGCGGCCCTCCTACAGCTCTGGTAGCCACGGGCTCGAATACCGAAAACGTTGATGCCGAAAACCGTAGTTTGAGGAGGCCAAAAAATATAGATATACACATTGAAAAGATTAAAACAAATTATAGATAAAAAATATCTGATACCTGACCATCAGTTTCGTTTTACGAATAAACATTAAATATTTTACAAGGTGTATAGAATCACGGATCTCATAAACCAAAAAATAAAGCCTAGCTTTCAATAGCGCCCAAGCTTTCAAGAAGGTTTGGTATGCGAGACTTCTCTCTATAAACTGTAAAACATATTACCAAAGCAACATACTCAACTTATAAACTCTCACATCTTAGCCAAAATGTTTAGAGTGAAACAAGAGGAACCCTATTCTATAATAAAAGAAGCTAAATCAGGTGTATTACAGGAAAGTATCTAGAGACCATCGTTTACCTACTGTACTCATGTTATATATCACAAATGCAATATAATAGCATGACTACATTTGCTGATGGTACTACCATATTTGCTGCAAGTACCAACAGTAAAGAAGCAACCAATTTGTCACATGCATCATGTTGTTCAAGGGCTATTTGAAGACGCTTATGATCTTTATTCATATATACGGTGGCGCAAAAGTCCCGCTGCCAGTTTGACGTTTAGCTCAGTTTCGCTTTAACCATTGTGTTGTGTAGATGTCCAAATTTTATACGCCATAAGAAATTATACGAGCAGAAATAGAAATAGAATTATTTCCATTCAGCGGAAATTGCGTCAATGGTAGGGGGCTTTTGCCCCACCCTATATTAAAAACGTGGATTGCTTTTCACACAAAAGTCTCCCCAAACTTATACTTAAATTTATTTATATAAACAAATGTTGGTTTGTAACAGATGATGATCTGATTATAGGTGAAATTTTTTCTCCAGTTGGTTTTTAATTCGACTAAAGATATGCGATACGTGCTTACACTCAAGGTGTCAGGTTATCTATCATACTTAGAAACCTAATATATATGTTAGGTTTAAAAGCAAAACATATCATTATAATTAATGTATGTACTTGGATTTTAATCCTATTTAGATGAAGATAGATGTTTATACGATATCTAATATATTATAAAAATACAGAGTTATTCAAATTATCAATTTGTTTTTTAACATTATTGGTTTATTTTTTAACATTATCTAAATGAAGACACACAACAGGTCAGCTTAAAACGAATGAAATGCTTTTGATTGCTGCTTGTTTCGAGTGATCGTAAGATAGCCCTAAATGATGAAACAAATCTACTGAAATTTGAACAAAAGCATCGCTGTTCAAGTCAGATGACAGCCGAATTCAAATTGACAGACCAAGTTTCAGAAGCTCCGATTTTCCTGAAAGCGTTCTTTGGAATGGAACATTGGATAGTTCTGGCCTCGGACTATTAACATTGAATTCTTCAGAACATTATACATGATCTACTTGATACTTGCATGTATCTCTAAAAGTAACTCTAGAAGAACTTTCGACAACTTAGCAGTTGATGTTTACCGATATCAATCAAATAAATTTATTATCGTATTATCGCAAGACATACCAGCAATTGCGAGTAAGAGATGCAAAGTCATTGTTTTACATGGCAAGGCCCGGCCGCACATAGCAAAAATTGTGAAGGGTACTTACAGACAATACAGCATACTCACCAGATAATTGCACCTTCTGACTACTACACAGTTTCGGAATTCTGAAGAAGCCCAAAAAGGAACACTGTTCTCTCGCCAGAGTATCGCCATGTAATCAGAAAGATGGAAATTGGTTGTAGAATAATTTTGATAATTTTATTTTCAATAAATGTTTTTATTTAAGTGAAATACTGATTGTAACGTCCACCGTGTAGAACACATATAAGTATTTTATTTACGATAATACATTTTTAAATATCTCTTGAGGATTTTTTTACGAATATATTGAGTGGTACCTCGAATGGAAACATTTAATAACAATTATTTTTATCGACTGATTATGAAACCCATAACTCTTAAATCGCTTTATAAATATATTAAATTAGTCAACAACTATAACAAAACAAATTTGTAATGCAGTTTTTTCGATAGACGGTTGTTTTCAAACGTCTTGTTTTACCAAACACGTCACACTTAGAACACAAGTTCATATATAGTCAAAGGCATCGCGATCTACCATATACGTCCCCAATCTGAGCGTCGCTTCACCTTCGAGATACAAGAGAGGCCTCTTAGTAATATTTACAAGCTTTTGTCGAGATTTAGATAGCTGTTTTGTAATTCGCGGCGTAAAAAAACATACTATAGTAGGTCCGCAATGAACAGATTTTGGTTTTATGGCAGCCAAAAAAATACGAGGATTGCCTTTTATATTCCGCGCTTGTATTAATTTTATATTTGGATTATTTTCGTTATTCTCGTTTCATAATTTGGCGATAATAGAGATTTAATTTTGGTTGTGCGAAGAAATAATCCATGTTTAAACATAAACGTTATAAATTGCTTTTAAATAAATCTTGTAATTATCATATTCAGCAACAACAAAATTAATGGTTATTAATATTTATTTATTAAAGCTTTGCACTGCTGCTACATATATATACATATATATATATATATATATATATATATATATATATATATATATATATATATGTATATATATATATTTGCCTAAGGCTGTAGAAAAGTACCAGTAGCAGTTAAAAAGATCTACAAATGGACTAGAGACTGGAAAAATGACAAAAACCTAATTATATAATTTGCTGGATGACCGATTCCTTAAGCAGAATCAACAAAATACGTCATCACCTATCTCGATGGTAGCTTAAATTAGAAACATCACGTTAGACAAAAAACAGAGCAGATTAGACTCAAAGTCAAGCAATTGTACTGGTTAGTTGGAAAATACTATCAGCTTGACATAAAATTATCAGTTAGTCATAAAAGCAATTTGGATTGCACTAAAACATCAAACAAACTAGTAATTCAACCCATCCAAAACAACTAATTCGCATCCCGTAACCAACAAAGAGCTGCACGATGACCTCGAAATTAAATGGATATATGAAGTGATCCAAGTACTAAAACATCAAATAAGGTTGCTAAGGCACAGCATCGTAGAAACAATACAGACACTGGACCACACGCAGGAACTACGAAGATTAAAGAGAACCAAACCGCACGAACTTGTTTATTGTATAAGTATATTCTTAACATTAGCTTAAATAATTTTGTTTTAGGTTTATTTGCGAAATACGTACTGGTATATTAATCCCGTACTCGCCTTGCTTGTTTATTGACGGAATTACAACAAAAGAGTAATAATAAATTAAGATTGTATAAAGAATATCTAATGCTAGATGATAATGATTCATAAAAAAAACTTATTTATAAAGACCCATCCAGCCTCTTGAGATATTTAACTTCAAATTGTTACAGAATAGTCACTACATAGTATAAAACAAAGTGGCCTTTTCTGTCCCTATATCCCTATGTGCGCTTAAATCTTTAAAACTACGCAACGGATTTTGATGCGGTTTTTTTCAATAGATAGAGTGATTCAAGAGGAAGGTTTATATGTATAATACATGCATAATATACTAAGGCAACATTGCTAATTTTAGAAGTTTCTAACGTGATGTCGTAAATTAACCTATTTTTTTAGGCTTATTTAGCAATTAGCAAAAACGCTGCCTAACCCTACAAGTTAGATCAAATTAATGTACTACAGTATTGTACACCATAAAAAGGTCTACAAAAAAGTCCGCGATGGTATATGTTTATCTTTTAGGGATACCCACATTAACCATTTTTATTGTTTACTTTTTACGTGAGAAACGGCTTATTTACGAAGCTATTTTAAGCAATACGGCATTAATCCTTATCGAATTAAGTACCTTAAATACAGTGTGCAATTAATATAAATCAATATGGTTCCTTACAGCATGTAAATTAAACAAATATTTTCGGAGATATTACAAATTTAAAATTTGCTTTTAAAAATGTGTAATGTAATAAAAATTGTAGTAATTTAGATATTCCAAAGATAGCAGGAAATCTTCATAGTAAGTATAGGGGAAAAGGAATTGTTTTACTCCAAATTTAATGCGTGCAGGCCAAGGGCAGTAATGAATGAACCAAAAATACTGGATCGATTTTAATCATGTTTTCAATGAGTGACATAGGCATATATATTTTATGCCCGTGCAAAGTCGGAGCGGGCCGCTATGTTTTTATATACAACGTTCATATTTTTTCTGTAGTGTATTTAATTTAGTATCAGCATTGCACCCGTGCGATGCCGGGGCGGGTCGCTAGTACTATATATAAGTGAATCGAACAAGATAACATATATGAAAAAATTGCACTGAAATACGTGATAGTGTGCGTCTGCTAATATTGGAAGTATTGAGGCCCAGGTAGGCTCGGTCTTCATCTGTTGTTTATTCTTCTTATTTATTGTTCCCCATCAGGTCCCATTTTGCCGACAGACAATTTTGCTCTTTCATTGCCATGACAGTATAATAAGGAAGTTACTATAAATGTAACGGTTTTACCACTGCTTTTCAAATTTGCAGTCAGTTCGTGGATGAGTGATCTCATTGTATGGTGTCGTTGAGTTCTGTTAAGGCTTTCCAGAGAGCTCATCGAGTAGAAAGCAATCACTATAAGATTTTTTATAAACATTAGATCCTTGTGGATGTGTAACTTCGCTTGTTAATATATCCGATGAACACGGAAGCTTGAAGAGTTTTTCCAATCCAGTTTTAATTGGATTAAAGGGGTAGTCAACACCGTGGGAGCTACAGATTCTCTTGAGGAGATTCCTTATTGGGAGATCAACAGTTACAGGTTGCCATAGATAGGCGATCACAGATTGCATGACATTTGTGATGAGCCCTCGAGCTGGTTGTTAGAGAAATGATGAAATGATGAAACATGTTGGGAAGAAAAGCATGTACTGAGATAATACTGAATTTCAACGGAGCTGGCTAATTATATCAAAGCATCCCACGTCTTTAAGCAAGAGAAGGGATAGGAGTCTGTAAATTTCCGAACTGAAGTTAGACGTATCACGTAGTGAACGTACCATTCCAGTATCCTTCACGTAATATAAGGAAGCCAGCAATGTCTCGAGTCCAAACACATACCATGGAATTTATGTGAGCAGTAAGTGAAGTGAGTGCGTAGAAAAATGTGGAACGCTTAACGATTTGCGTGTATCGTTAGTCTTCTGTGTATCGTTCTAATTTATTAGTTCTTAAGAGGAAATAATATAATGTTGGTGAAATAGTAATCAGTTGGGCCTAATACATTGCTTTAAAATATTTAGTTTTACATTTCTACTTCTAAAAAGTGATTGTCTTTTTACTTCAGCATAGGGATGCAGAAAAAATATCGATATATCGATAAAAATGGTACTTAATGAAAGGCCCATCAAAAAATTACTACTTTTTAAATACTACTACTACTTTTTTTAAAATATTTAGAAAAGATACATATATATTTTGAAAATTATCGATATTTTTTATATTCGTTATTTTTCAGATATACTTATATTTGTTATAAACCTGCGAGTTTCATGGGTTGTGAAAAAATTACATATAAACCATAATAAATAAAACCATAACCATAATAATACTGAAAAAGGTTAAATAAAATTGCCTTGATAGCGTTGTGGTTATGGGAACCAAATGGTCCTACAGCTGATTGGTCATTTGTCAGTCGGTAGTTACGTGAAGTAGTATCTTATTCACGTTAGTCATAGTTAATAATAAAGGCACTCTAAAATATAATAGAAAAAATTATAGAAATATAAAAATAAAGAAATATAGATTTATGAATGTTGATAATTACGAATATCACTTAATTGGGAATGGATGAAAGGCTAAATGTGAATGACAACAGATTTGGTTGAACAATGTGATTATATTAGTATCAGTTGAACTATGTGTGTATCATGACCGGCAGACATTTCAAACATTTCTAACGATATTTACGTATAAGGCAGTATATAACCCCATGTGTTGTCACTGGAGCCAAGTAAACACGTCTAAGCTGAGACTACCTAAAAACACTTAGACAATTAGATACGCTTAGTACAATCTTAATTATACATTTTTCATTTCATTTGTACTTGGATTAATTCACAAGCAAGACAAGTGCGAGAAAATACATCAATATATATTCCTCAATAATAAAATTATAATAACTTATAGCTATAGTTTACACCAATGGTATACACTTTATATAAGTTCGTATGGTTTGGCTCGCTTGAATCTCCTGACATCCTGCGCGCTGTCCAGCAGTTGTATTGCTTCCACGTTAGTATGATTTAGTAATCTTCTTTCGTGTTTCAAGGCGAAATCTTGGGTAACTTCGCAAATCCATTTGATATTCAGGCTAGCGTCCAGTTCTTCGTTGGTTACGTAGCGATAGGCATTGGTAATCAATCGAAGTACCTTGTTTTGACAGCGTTGCATGTATAGTTGATTTGAATTTTTAGTCCAACCCCATAGGTTCAAATTGGCTTTATAATTGTCTTATAGATCAACCTCTTTGATTTTAGCTAAAGTTGAGAGTATCTTCCGACGAACCAGTATAGTTGTTTTATTTTGGTTCTAATGTGTTTTGGTTTTTGTCTAACATGATGTTATGTATCCAATATGTTAAATCATGTCCAAACACATATTTAGTAAAAGTACTCGACAAAGTATAGTAATTACATGTGTCCTTATAAATTTACATGAAAACAAACTTCAAATTTACAACTTGTGCATTTCATTCATTATTTCATCTCTAGTAAAGTCTCAATAATTAAGTTTTAATTTAAAAATAAATGTTTATTCTTTAGAATATTCCTTTCATGGCTTTATAACTTAGTCATGGCGCTTGAACATTTTTTATAGTTAATAAATCATAGTATTGGCAAGATGAAGTTTAGAAGACTTTGAATGAGGATTGTTGGAAATATGGAATTTGTCAGAACAATCTATAGACGATGCTACTTCTAAATCTACGAAAGGAAAATTTAACTGTATAATCAGTCACGAGTACAGGATTTAGATTAGAAGATTAGAGGACCTGACAAATGTCAAGATCAGTGCAGTTTTCAAACCATAAAAACAGTCTTTAACCTGTCACTTAGTTATCTTGTTTTGCCAGTTGATCTGAAATAATCAAATCAATCAATTAATCAAATTACAGTTTGCATTTTCGTGGATAAGATAAGAAACATTAATTCGGCGAAAAATATCGGTATTTAAAACTTGTTCTTATTTTACAAGAGTGTCTTTTTGAATTTGACATTTTACTGGATACCAATATTACCGCAACAAACACTGACAAACACTGAATTATTTGTTATAAAAAAATATTTTTAATAAAAAAACTTGAGCCGGCTTCAAAAAAATAAATAAGGAACTAATTTAAAAGTAAAAAATGATCAAATTTAAATGTTTAACTCAAAAAACCTTTTAAAATAAAATACGGTTCTTTTTTTTGTTAAAAATATTGTATTTTTGAATTTTTAATGTTATATATTTACTTAGCAGATTACGCAGTTATTTTATCAAGTATTACAATGGATAGGACAAGTAAAGGTGCAGCCCGTATGGGGAAAAATAGGAAAAAAGAAACAAAGAATGAAACTAAGAAATGCTTTAGACCCCGGGGTCCGCTACCTAGTCTAGGTGATTTGACAAATGTTCTAACCAAACTAGAACAACATCAAAAAGTCGTTGCCCTCGTCGGGAATAGAACCCGCGACCTCCGCGTGTGGGCTGAACGCTTTAACCATTACTTATCATAGAAACAGTTGCCTGCAATATTTTTACGACTACTCATATGATAGAATTAGCGGTTAAAAAGCAAACTGAACGGCTACTGCACACATTAGTACAGTGATAACATTATACACCAATATCCGATTATTTTAGATTAAAAAAAATATGTGAAAAATTTGTACGTGCCTTTGAAATTTGAGGTTTCATTCCCTCGATTTCCCCGGATTCCGCCATCAGATCCTGACTTGGTTCCAACGAAACCACTTTAGAACTGTACTCTTTCGAATAAAACAATAATTTTGAAAATCGGTCGACAATTGACGGAGAAATCGGCGAACATACATTAAAAATAGTATACAGTCCAACATAGAACCTCCTCCTTTTTTGAAAAAGGAACCTTCTCCTTTGTAGGTTGAAAATGATGAACCGTGCTATTGTATAATAAAAACAGCGTTCAAAAATCATTTATAGTCTTCAGTAATCAAAGTCAATCACGCAGTTCCGGGACTTTGACAATTTTGGCTTCTACGTTCTTAGTTAAGTAGCGTTATAAATTAAGTTATTTATAAAATTATCATAACAAGAATGATGATATAAAAGATTTGTTTTCAAGTTCAAATAAGATCCTAATTAAAATTGAGATAATTAAAAAATATATTAAAATTAAATCAATATCACTGCTTGTTCTTGATTCATTTCGAATTTACCTCGTAAATCGATCGAGGAAATGAGCGCAGATAGTAGACAGTCTCTAGCTGGCCGCCCGCCTGTCTGTTTTCGGTTAGATGAGGTCATAGAACTTCCTGATTCTCCAACGTCGAGGATCAAGATAAAAAGAAGACTGGAGATCTTCGGCCGAAACAAGTCAAGCAATCGATGGTTCGAATGTTAGAATATTAGATCGCAAAATCATGTCGGTTTTTTTACATCATTTATTAGTCGTATATCAGTTAGGCATATAAATGAGCCTCATGAACCTAAAATAAAGAGTTCTATATCACAGTCAATGTTACTCAGTGAGAGTCAGTTTATTTACTTGAGGACGACAACAAAAGACTTGAAGAATTTTTCAACCCGTTTTCGAAGTACGAATATATCAGGTTTATATAATCACTGGGATAAACCAAACGAACTTGAAAATGATACCTTACCCCACTTTGTTAAAGATCCTGATGGTGTCCAGAAAGTATTTTGTCACGTGCGGTTTTATTAGGATAAAAAAAATATAATGATAAAGTATGTAGCGACCGCTACCACCCTTTAGGCCACCACGCATTCACCTACAGCAAGTTCAAACGTTGGCAACGCTGGTGGATTGATACCATGCGGTTCCCAGCTATAAAAGGCCACCACGACGACGCCTCGCTCTTTTTTCTTTTCTCTACCCCCTTATAACAGTAGCTCTTCCACAGCGCTACCGTACTTCCTCTACCTAACCTAATATCCTGTCCATTCTCCCATCGACCACATGTATCATTTAATATCGCAATAAACAAGTTTTTATTCAACCAGTATTTTCAGTTCCCGTGCTAATTCCGACCGACTGACCAGACGAACAATTCTACAAGTGAAAGGGTAATAACAGCATACATAGAGCATAGCAAAAGATCACTGGCGAATAGGAAAAGGGGGCAAAACTCACAGTTAACTGACAGAAACCGACGAACAGTAAGATTACTAATGCCTGGACAACAAACTAACGCGGCAAAAGAAACAGCAGGGCTCAACACTCACCTGGGAGATACTATTTTGGCAAAAACACTACGGAATTTCAACGAAGCAGGCAAAAAGGCTGCGATTACGAAATCCTTTATAACGGAAGCCAAGGTTAATCTGCGAAAGAAGTGGTTTAACGATCATAAAACCAAGACACTTGATGATTGGAAGAATGTGGTATGGTTCGATGAATAGATTTTCATCTCCAACATCAATCATCAATTGGCGGAACAACCTAAACTGCGAATAATTGCAGCTAATTTAAAAACTCAACGTCTTATTAGTAAATAAATATTGTTTGGTCTTAATATTATGTTGTCTGTCATTTAATAACAGGTCAATTAAAAAGTCCCCGGCCTACCATAGTAAAACACATTTTTTTGGAAAAATTAGTTCTTTTTTATTCAACATAATTCCCCTCAAGGGTGATACACTGATTATAGCGACCCTCCAACTTTTGGATACTATTTCTGTAGTACAATTTGTCCTTTGCTTCAAAATAGGCCTCAATTTTGGCGATCATCTATTCATTCGACGAAAATTTCTTCACAGCGAGCATTCTTTTGAGATCTGAGAACAGGAAATAGTCGGTGGGTGCCAGATCTGGACAATACGGTGGATGAGGAAACAATTCTAAGCCCAATTCATGGATTCTTGACACGGTGCATTATCTTGGTGAAGCAGCACTTTCTTTTCTTTCAAAAGTGGTCGTTTTTCGGCGATTTCCTCTTTCAAACGGTCCAGTAACACTATGTAACAGTCGCTGTTGATGTTCCTTCCTTTTTCAAGGTAGTCAATGAAAATTATTCCATGCGCATCCCAAAATACAGACGCCATAACCTTGCCAGCCGACTGTTGCGTTTTCCCACGCTTTGGAGCGGGTTCATCATATGCAATCCATTCGGATGACTGTCGATTGAACTTCGGAGTGAAATGATGGAGCCATGTTTCATCCATTGTCACATATCGATGCAAAAACTCGGGTTTATTACGCTTGATCATCTTCAAACACAGCTCCGAATCATTAACTCGTCGTTGTTTTTGGTCAAAAGTGAGCTCGCGCGGCCCCACTTTGCAGAGCTTTCTCATACCCAAAAAATATTCGTGAATGATATGATGCACACGTCCAGTTGATATCTTTAGAGTGTTTGCTAATTCATTCAATTTCAATTTACGGTCATTCAAAATCATTTTGTGGATTTTTTAATGTTTTCGTCGGTAACAACCACTTTTAGACGTCCACTGCGTTCACCGTCTTCGGTGCTCATTTCACCACGTCTAAACTTAGCATACCAATCCTTGACGGTTGACTTTCCTGGGGCAGCGTCCGGAAACTCGGCATCAAGCCAAGTTTTTCCTTCATCTGTATTTTTTCTCTTCAAAAAGCAATATTTTATCAACACGCGAAATTCCTTTTTATCCATTTTTTTCACAATAACAAAAGTTGCTTCACTCAAAATGCTATAATTCACAAACTAATGATCCGACAGCTGTCAAATTTACACACGCATCTTCTGAGGGTTAGGGCTAACTAAAAAACATATGGATTTAGTTTTAGTAGCACCATCTACGTGTCAGGCCGGGGATTTTTCAATTGAACTGTTATGTATTAAATAAATATGTATTTCATCATGAGTCACATAACGTTGTATTTGCATTTAAAAAGATAGAAAATATCATATGAAACATGAAAAAAGGATAGGATGATTTTACGGAAATCCGAGAATTCTCGTTTTTGTTTAAAAAAGGGTCTTAATGTGTCATGTGATACTTTAAGAAAGTGTTTACTGTCTCATACTGTGAAATTTTATAGCACAATAGAGAAACCGCAACTGGACCACATTAAGAAAAACTTACTTAGGACGGAATGAAAGGACGTAATTTTTTCTAATGCAGCTTCATTTTGGACACGTTTTTTCTCACTTATGCATGTTGGGTATAGGAATCAATAAATTCATTTAGTGAAGGAACCTCAAACATTCGGTAAAGACGTTTGGTTTTTGGCTCGGTTATGAAACTAACCGTCGGTACCCTGATCATATATAAATATAATCTTAAACACCGTTAAAATGGTTAATTAATATAGCAAAAATCATTATTAATAACGATACCAAGTAGAATTCATAAAAAAACTGTCTCAGAATTATTCAAATAAATTGCTAATAGAAACAATTGGATAAATTATTAATAGCAAAGCATCCTAGCCTACAAAATTTTCTTTTTTATCACTTAACAGTTATTTTATAACATCTAAAATTCTATTGCTACGGTTGCTATTTAAATTAATATGTTTTACCTGAGATATTTCATGTTTGAAAATTAGAACCGAACATTACTTCTTGAACTTAATAGCGCAAATACTTCTTTGACTACAATATTGTAAGATTTATTCTTGCAACATGCACGCTTAGCAGATTATACAACGTTGTAGTTTTGTTATATCTCCATCTTATCAACATATATGTGTTTTGTTAGGTCTGTTCCAAGAAATGTCACTGTACCCACTTACAAACGTGCATAATTTTAGTGGTTGGTTCGAAACAAACATGTCCAATCGCTTATTTTCTAGGCGAAGAAAGAAATCATCCTGAAAATACAGTGCAAGAAATATTCTTGCAAGTTCTCCGAGCAAAATATACATAATAAGAAAACGGCATCTAATGTTGAAGTAATGAAGTTGTCGAAGCTTTTTGCTCTGTAAGGTGGTGCGTGTTAAATAGAGAAATATTACGATGAAGATTAAAATACAGCTTCTCGAACGATCTTGCCGGTCCTTCTGGGGCTACGTTACAGACTGATATTAGTAAGCTTGAGGTCTTTCAAATACGATGCTTAAGGAAATTTCTACATGTTTCTTTCCGAGATCGTACTAAAAGTGAAGTCATTCGTTTAAGACGAGATAATCAATTTAAAGAATAAATTGAAAAACGCAGATTACAAAGGTTTAGACATTTCTATCGAATATATTCACGCTTTCTGAAAGATATCAAATGATATTTGATGTTCATGCAGCAAAGTTTCTGCGTCTCTATCTAATAGAGACACTTAACATGAATGGGCACTCCTAACTGTGGAACATTCTTAGGTCATTACTACTATAAGAAAGATTTCAACACGATTCAGGGTCAATATAATTCACCATTAAAGTCTCAACGATAAGGTTCAGTGATTGGTGATTTGTGTCCTATAACACAGTGAATAAAATGTTTCCAAGTATCCTTTTAATTAAACAAATTATTCTCTTTTACTGAGGTTTATGTTTTCTTGTATATTATCTACAGTGACAGCTTGTGTAACGAGAAACAGAAGAGGAAGCAGTGAAGAACGGTGGTACAAAGCGATACTGACGGTTTTTATTAGAAAACAGACGAAACTCATCTCATTCGATGAAAACATTTTTCCATAGATGAACAAAATATGAATAAATTTAAAAAAATCAATTGAGTCACTGAAAACTATTTTGATGACAAAGTTTAGTATCAACTAGTCATGCAATCTTCATTACAGTACTTGAAAAATAGGCCTAATATTTTGAAACTGATTTGTTTCGACAAATACAAAAGAGTTATCTAGTGTTAGATGTCATTTTATGCGTATTTAAGACATATTTTATTTAATTTATTAAAAAATCTAATAATGTGTATCATGGTAATGATTCCGTACTGACGAAAATATATATTATATCATGCGTCTAGTACTGCTCTAGCTATGGACGGCACTGTGAGCTGAGGAGCTATTCGTCAAGAATGATGTTACGAATGAGTTATTTAAATATAAAGGTAGACAGGGTTTTTACTTCTTTTACTTTTTTTTATTCTCAGAGTCAATATGTATGTATGTAAATAATATAGTTATAGTTAGATGCCATCAAAGACGGATTCTAGTAGCTCAGTTTCTTAGACGTATTCTATTAGAATCTGGAGTTAATACAACTTGGAAAACCTTCGCTAGACAGACAAGCCTGTGTATATAAATCAGCAAGTACACGTATGAAAGTATCAGGTGTACCGGAATGTTATTACCGATTTTTCTAACATATGTCGCTAGTCTTAAGTATGTAATATTATGATTAACAAAACCAAATGGCGTGGTTTCGTAAATTCAAAAGTGGTGATTTCGATCTGGAAGACAAAGAACGTTCTGTTACACCAAAAAAGTTTTGGAAAATGTAAAACCGCAAGAGTTATTAGATGAAGACCCAATCTAAATTCAAAAACAATTGGCAGAAGCGTTAAATTGGCCCAAGAAATGATTAGCAATGGGGAAAGTATTCTGCATCGAATAGTGACGAGTGATAAAAGTTGACTTATTTTAAAAACCGTAAGCCCAAAAAGTCATGCGAGCCGAGCGATCGACCCCAAGGCCAAATCGTTTTGGTTGCAAGACAATGCTCTGTGTTTGGTGGTACCAAAGTGCCATAGCGTATTAAAAACTGTTGAAATCTAGTGAAAAAGTTAATAGTGATCGCTACTGAGAACAAATGATCAACTTGAACTAAATATTGATCGAAAAAAGTCCAGAATGGACTCGAAGACGCTAAAGTGATTTTACGCACAATAATGTGCCGTCTCATAAAGCAAAACCGGCCGCATTGAAAACACTTGATGGGACATATTATCGCACCCGCCGTACTCTCCAGACCTTGTCCCGTCCGATATTTCGCATCAATGGGACACGCGCTTGTAGAGCAGCAGTTCACCAGTTTCGAAGAAGTCATAAAATGGTTCGATCAATGGCTTTGTTCAAAGGCCAAACAGTTTTCAACAAAAAAAATGATTGATGATTGGTAATGATTTTTCAGTACATCAGGTACACGCCACATGTTAAATATAGTGTAATTGAATTTCATTATCAGCTGTATATAAATTAGTTAAATAATACCGCTAGTAAGGGGACCGCTATGGTCCGTTTGCATTCCTTCGACTCGTGCACAACATAAACAAAACAACCGATGGGTAACCGAATTTATAATCAGTCAGAGTGCATCATTTGGACCGCAGTGCGTCACCAAGGATAAACCGTGCCACCAAAGGTCGAGAGATGATGCTGTCACGTCGCCCACCATACACAAATACGTCCGATCATCATCGAAAACAAAATAAACGTTCGCCGCTAATTGTGATCGGCCTTGAATTACGAGATCGCATTAAAATTATGTCGGACGATGACAGAAAAACATAAATATGACCGTTCCCCGAATATAAAAAACGAAGCTATCGAACAGCTTTAAAGTAGCTCCACGAAAAATATCTACGTACAGCTGCCCGAGGGCTATATCTGGCTTTACTGTAATACTAAGACGCGTGATTCGTGTTCCAATAAGCCATTCAATTGCCAATCGTATACGTTAAATACGTATCACGTTTAAATACCCTTGAAATAATATTAGGTGTACAAATATTAGGTAAACAACTGCTAGGTTGCACATACTGTTGGGAACTATCGACTGAAATCGACTATCGACTATTTTTAGTACTTTTTACCGGCGACTGTTTCAGTCGTGTACTTTTAGTTACCATTTGGTTCTACACTAGTTTCATTCGACTGATTTTTAACGTTCTGGCTCCGTCGTCCTAGCCGCGACCTTGACAAAAATGTACCCAATTTATGCTTACATAGATTTACATGCAATATATATATATATATATATATATATATATATATATATATATATATGGGAATGATAAATTGTAAAATACTTTTGACTGTTTTTATGGCAATAACAGGTAATATTTCGATTACTCTCTCCATTTTTGTTCAAAAATATTTCAGTTCAATAATAAATAAAGCATTTACTTTATTTAAAAACCTCTAGTAGTTATCGTGCGATCATTTTTTAATTAGTATTTATGGTTATTGTACATCTTTAGTTTTTATGCTTTGTTTAAGTTTTATTATTTATATTTATTATAGAACATAATTTGAAAACATATTAAAATACAATAAAACATTTGTGGAGTAAAATCCATTCCTTTTTACAGAGGCACAGAACATCATTACATAGTATAAAACAAAGTCGCCTTTTCTGTCCCTATATCCCTATGTGCGCTTAAATCTTTAAAACTACGCAACGGATTTTGATGCGGTTTTTTTCAATAGATAGAGTGATTCAAGAGGAAGGTTTATATGTATAATATATGCATAATATACTAAGGCAACACTGCTAATTTTAGAGGTTTCTAACGTGATGTCATAAATTAACCTATTTTTTAGGCTTATTTAGCAATTAGCAAAAACGTTGCCTAACCCTACGAGTTAGATAAAATTAATGAAAATACAGTATTGTACACCATAAAAAGGTCTACAAAAAAGTCCCCGATGGTATATGTTTATCTTTTAGGGATAACCCACATTAACCATTTTTATTGTTTACTTTTTACGTGAGAAAATGGCTTATTTACGAAGCTATTTTAAGCAATACGGCATTAATCCTTATCGAATTAAGTACCTTAAATACAGTGTGCAATTAATATAGATCAATATGGTTCCTTACAGCATGTAAATTAAACAAATATTTTCGGAGATATTACAAATTTAAAATTTGCGTTTAAAAATGTGTAATGTAATAAAAATTGTATGAATTTAGATATTCCAAAGATAACAGGAAATCTTCATAGTAAGTATAGGGGAAGAGGAATTGTTGTACTCCAAATTTAATGCGTGCAGGCCAAGGGCAGTAATGAATGAACCAAAAATACTGGATCGATTTTAATCATGTTTTCATTGAGTGACATAGGCATATATATTTTATGCCCGTGCAAAGTCGGAGCGGGCCGCTATGTTTTTATATACAACGTTCATATTTTTTCTGTAGTGTATTTAATTTAGTATCAGCATTGCACCCGTGCGAAGCCGGGGCGGGTCGCTAGTTCAAATATAAAAGTAATTCTACTTCGTATAAAATGAAATTATTAATTGCACGTTAATAGAATTCAGTAATATAATTAATTATTATAATTTTTGTAATTAATAATAATAATTTTTTTCCTTTTCTTTTTAAAAGTTAGTACGTGAAGGAATATGTAGATCTCCATCTCGCTTATACTACCGTTGGAAAATATAAGCACATATAAAATTAAGTGCTCCAAGCAATTATCTCCGTCCTTTCCTCTCTTACAATTTATACAGGAAAGGGTTCGTACATCTGCGTCTGACATCACGAATTAAAAAAAACAGCCGAATCGTGCATTTGATTGAAAATAATAATTAGTATTTTCAGTCCTTAAGTTTTTGAATATCGACTGAAAAATATTTAATATGAAGCTACAAACTCCTTGACCGAGCTGACGCTGATACAGAACCATATGGCTTAAGAATTAATGAGGATAAGAAAAAATTATTTGCTAATGACGAAACGCTTGCTGTTGTAGCAAATGTCGGAGTTCAAGTATTTGGAGTCAGTATTAGAAGACAAGAAATAGGCGCCTACCACTGAAGCAATGAGTCAAATCGGCCAAGCTGCGTGAACTTTTGCAAGCTTTTGAACAAATTAGATGCAAAAATAGTAAAAAAGTTCCGATTTATCATTCCCATATACTTGATTCTTATCAACCTAAACCACCTGCTCATACATTTTAAAAAATAATCACTAAAATCAATGAATTAAGAATAGTTCCTTCTGATTTTTTACTATTTTGGCACTTTTTTTTTATTAAGTTTATTTTTAATAAATGAACACTTTTTATAACTCTAACATTAAACGATATTTGTTTTTATCCAAATCTGCTACAGTTTTTAATTACACAGTACTTATTCTAGGATAGACACTTTGGACTTAACATCCATGTCATTGTTTTTAATGCGCACTGACTTGTACTTATAACCTCACTGAAGTAGATCAAATGGTTTTACTATTGCCTATCAAAGAGATGGATAACCTCAACCACTTCATAATCTTTGATAACGTTATTATTGCGTTTAGATAGTTTCTTCCTTGAAATCCTAAATGCAGACTGTGGTTACGAATGTACCATGGAACGAACATCAACTATATTTCTATTGTTTTGGTAACCCCAGTTGAACACCATAAGTACACACTAGTTTCAAGACCGGTAAAGTGATGGTAAAGTAAAAACTTATTATATATTGGCAGAGCTAAATTTCTATCCAATAACCAGTACATTTGTTGTACTTCAGTTTTACTTCTTAATACGTGGCTTTCAGCTGAGGTTGTGCTTGATTCTTGTGTTGATGTGATGTTGATCACTTTTCTATCCAACATTGTATTTCGACAATAGTTCTTTGTAACTTTGCGATTGATTCAGTGTCGTTAACTCTAATGGCTAGGATTAGAGTGTCATCTGCAAATACAGCAACAACACTTTCATGGTCAAGTCCCGAATGTACAGCAGATAAAGGACATACCCCAATACACTTCTCTGTGGCAAACTTCTTCACTACTTTACTTTATCACACCATAAAGAGCAAAACGAAAAATCAACGGTGTTCTACAGCAAATCATTGCTGATGATTTTCACCTCTCTACCACATCGCTCTTAATGATCCATGTCACTTTCGGAGATTCATTACATCTCCAAGCTTACAGATGTAAAACTATGTTAAAGTTTGGAAGACGTATAATAGAATTGGCGAATTAAACGATAATAGTTTCACTAGTATACAGTCGCAGTTGATACTTTCTTCCTTTGTATTTCTGTATTTCATCTGGTGAATTTAAAAAATACCATAAAAAGGAACAGTTAGTTCTTTCCAGTGATACAAGTGATATTTTACATTTCTTATATTCTACATTTTTAAGTTTTGAGCATCCTCCTCTCTCCTCCCCATCACACATATCTGTATCCACACTGACCTTATCCTACTCGGCTCGTATTACACCAAGCATGAGGTACAGCATTACCGAGATCAGGTGGCCATAATAAAAGAATTAGAGAATTATAACGGAAATTTTATCCTTTCTTTATATTGTGATATTATTATTAATGTAAAATATCATGTTTTGAGATGTTTTATTGCAGTACGGTAGTAAATTCAGTCATCAGTTTTGTTATATTTGTAATGAAATAAATAATAGTATACCAATTTCCATTCCAAACCAAATTTATACGTTGGTAAGGTAAGTATGAAATGGAAATAGTGTGATTAATTAAAATTATTAAAACGTAATTAATTTTTGGCCGATCAGTACATCGTACAATATTCCTGCTAGTTTTTGAGTGTTACTATTCACTCTTGCAATATACAACTTATCGATTTGGATGACGATTATGGTAGGAAACCCAAATGATGGGCAAAGGGTTTTTAATTTTCGGAACTTAGTAACGACATGAAAAGCCTTTCTTAATTACAAATTGGTATACAACTGCATAATCGAAATGGAATTAATTAATATATTATTGATGCTGGAAGAACTTTTCAATGTTTGAGTTAAAATTAGTGACACGCGCGTTTCTCGCTGTATTTGGTTGTTTCTGACGTATCACGGACCATTTAGAATCATCTTCAACATTCTGTTTTGGAAGATGTGCAGGTCTCGTAGGTTTTAAGTATCGAAACCAATTTCGAACCATACAGGAAAACGGACAGCAGAGGGAACTGTGCTCTTGATACGCATATTAGACAGCAGAAATGAAATCCGAGGTATGTGATTTGTTATTGCCACAGAGTGGGAACTTTTGGCCGTTGGGGGATCTAATTCGTTGAAAGAAAATATCAGTTGGAATAAAACGAAATGAATTTCTGGCCAATCAATACATCCCACGGCATCTCACTTTGTGTAGAATTTAAAAAATGCGAACAGAGATAAAGTCATAATACCCGGGCAAACAGACAATAAACCATTCCCATTAAACATATAATCATCAGTAAACAAGACCTTTGCGCTTATTTCCAAAGAAAATAACGATGGCAGTGTAATTGTATTTGTACAATCACGACGCGTTTATGTGATGCATGTAACTTAAAATAGCGTGTAAACAAAGGTTAAAGATCCAACTGACATCAAATAAAATTGCAGTAGCAAGGATAACAAACTGTTCCAGTTTTTGTTCTTTGTTAATAGCTCTTCAACGGCCAATACAATATCGATTTACACAGTGATGAATTGTATTTATAAAGCTCTAAAGTGTATTCATTTCTGTACCTTAAAAAGTGTACTGAACGATGTAATTTAACAAATTCCGCAGAGATAGTCATGGTAAATCAGAGTAGGCTGGTTTCACAATGTCTGGCCAAAAGTTCCCATTAACATTAAAATCTTTTAAAATGTTGTCGACATTGAAATGTCGAACTGGGGGAGGGATAGGTTTCAATGTGGCCCCTCCATCCCTGGATTTTTTCATATCTACCGAAAAATAAGTTACAGTGATTATGCGTTAACAATAAATCCAAGATTAAATTAAATCTGAGGTAACATGCTTAAAAAAACGTTAATAACAAAAAACCTTTAGCTAAATTTTCGTAAAAGAAAAGTTGAAAGACGTTGAAAATGTTGCTAGTCTTCTAGTTCAAATTCTAATTTTACTTGTTTCGAGCGATTCAACACATTAACTATAGTAATTGTTTATATTTATATGTGAAAACGAAGTACTTATTCTTATAACATCCTCCATAATCTAGTACTTAAAGAAGTTAGAATTAAGTTTTTGGATAGTGTGAAAGCTTTAACTATAAATTTATCGTATCTAATACGTTATAATAATAATAACAATATATCAAGATAAGATATATAGTTTGTTATTCTAATGTTTATACATAAATAAATAAATTGTATTTGTTATCGTACATATTATTGTCTTTTAATCTTTTCCTCTAATAAAAAATATATTAAAATTAAAAACGTTTCTCGGATATTTATAGTCTCACATCTTGATACTACTTATTACAGAATATTAAAAGCATTCGTACCAATAAACTTATTAATAATGCTCGAACCTGAATTTACAGGGATATTTTAGGTTCATTTTCAAATTTAAGAAAATATATTCTCTATATTATAATTATATTCTTGAAATATACATATAATTTATAAGAACTGGCAATGTGCCAAAATTAAATCTGAATACAAGCCATAAAACAACAGATGTCATTAAGTAGACATTTAGAATGTATTATAATAAAAAGTTATATATGGTCATTTAAAATGGGGCTACTAGATTTACTCAATCATCTGGCTTACACAATGTTTATTAGGTATTTAGATTTTCGCAAACAGCTTTTTCAGATTCACAATATAAACATCACTCAATTAATTTTGGCTCCGAACCACGTTCCTCGGCATTATGCCTACCGACTAGCGAGCGACCCACTTTAGAAATAATCCCAGAAGACATCCGGTCTTACCCAGCCTGGTTACTGGCGTGACTGGAATTACTTTCTTTGTCGGATTTTGCACTCTTGCCTAAGGACAATCACAAATGTTAAACAATCACAAACTTAAATTTACGACCATGCCCCAGCAGGATTCGAACCCACGGCTATCGCAACAGTATGAGGACCGTTCTATCGCCTTTACCACTGCGCTACCAAGCCGGCTTATTCAATTTATTGCTTCACTACATAGTATAAAACAAAGTCGCCTTTTCTGTCCCTATATCCCTATGTGCGCTTAAATCTTTAAAACTACGCAACGGATTTTGATGTGGTTTTTTTTCAATAGATAGAATGATTCAAGAGGAAGATTTATATGTATAATACATGCATAATATACTAAGGCAACATTGCTAATTTTAGAGGTTTCTAACGTGATGTCGTAAATTAACCTATTTTTTTAGGCTTATTTAGCAATTAGCAAAAACGCTGCCTAACCCTACGAGTTAGATCAAATTAATGTACTACAGTATTGTACACCATAAAAAGGTCTACAAAAAAGTCCGCGATGGTATATGTTTATCTTTTAGGGATAACCCACATTAACCATTTTTATTGTTTACTTTTTACGTGAGAAAATGGCTTATTTACGAAGCTATTTTAAGCAATACGGCATTAATCCTTATCGAATTAAGTACCTTAAATACAGTGTGCAATTAATATAGATCAATATGGTTCCTTACAGCATGTAAATTAAACAAATATTTTCGGAGATATTACAAATTTAAAATTTGCGTTTAAAAATGTGTAATGTAATAAAAATTGTATGAATTTAGATATTCCAAAGAGAGCAGGAAATCTTCATAGTAAGTATAGGAGAAGAGGAATTGTTTTACTCCAAATTTAATGCGTGCAGGCCAAGGGCAGTAATGAATGAACCAAAAATACTGGATCGATTTTAATCATGTTTTCATTGAGTGACATAGGCATATATATTTTATGCCCGTGCAAAGTCGGAGCGGGCCGCTATGTTTTTATATACAACGTTCATATTTTTTCTGTAGTGTATTTAATTTAGTATCAGCATTGCACCCGTGCAAAGCCGGGGCGGGTCGCTAGTATCAGTATATATTATAGGTTAAAAAATGTGTAAAAAACATAAAAATTATATTAATACATAAATAAAGTAATGAACATATGTAGATAAAGTGAAACTAAGTAGATAATTTGCCAAAATGGAACACATGAAACAAATAGAAGAAATTATGACTTATAAATAGTAATTTGGTAACATTTTAAACTGTTGATAAATATTAAGTTATTATTCTGCTATAATTATTGCGAAAAAGAGATAAAAATATCACAAACCTACGTTCTGATTTTTCCATATAATGAACAAGAACAAAGTATAAAAGAAAATTAAAAACTCTAAAATCCATCTTCATAATTGTATAGAATTTGCATTACTAGGGTCAACTAATATTATGGCTCAATTAGATTCTGCGTATTGGATACATATGCAGGGACATAATGAAAATATGTCAAAGAAAGAAAATATGTCAAATGTTTCAGTATTTAAAGGCACCTCCAAAGAAACACAGAACGATCAGTTAGAGTATATGCTTGAAGATTGTCGTTAACAAATAGTTGAGGAATTTAATCATTCTTCATTTTTGGCGATCATCGCGGACGAAACAACGAAATCTCAACTGGTAGTTAATTCTAGATATGTTCGCGATGATGAATCAATTGAGTGTTTTTGGAACTACTTAATTGCTCAAAAATATGGTGCAAAAACACCTTCCTTTATCCTAGATCCTTTAGTTCAATCTTCATCCAAATGATCGCACAAAGCCTTAAGATGATGGAGCAGCGGTGATGGGCCGACATTCGAGCATTAATTTAAAAAATATATCCCTTTGCCCACTATGTACACTATTATGTGCACCAATTAAATTTGATTATGTTTAAATCTGCTTCCACAAATAAGCAAGTACGTGTATTTTTTGGAAATCTGCAAGACATTCCTGGCTTTTTTAAAAATTCACCCCAACGACCAGAAATGTTGAACAAAACTGTGAACAGAAGGATCCCTCAAGGCGCTCCAACCCGTTGGAATATTAATATACGGACTATTAATGTTGTGTATGAATATAGAAACCATATCAATGAGTGTATTAAATGATTCGATCTTTATATATGATCATTTTGTTCCTCAGTTGACAAAGAACGATTACGAACTGAACTGTCGGTTGTTTATTCAAGAAATGATTGCAGGACATTAATTGGTGCACTACCTCTTCTTAATTTTTTAATAACGAATAATCTAGGAGACACGAAAATCTTCACGAATGTACGATTCCAGTGATTCAAGTTGAGTGTTGATGTTCCTCATAAACCATGGAGCATTGAGCAACTCGCGGACTTCTTGGGTCGAACTGGAGACCGAGAAATGATAGCTTCTGGAGCCAGGGGATAGGGACTTTATCGATTTGGAGGCGATAAGCGTGGAAATCCTTCCTGCGGTGGAACGTATGATCTGAGTTTTACTCGGGTTTATATGCAGCCGCTAGAACTTGTACCACGTAATCGCCTGGTTCAGTTGGACTTGAAGTCTGTCGCGGATGACGTCGAGACTGTAAGCAGTGGTAAAGAAAGCTGTATCATCTGCATAAAATGCTGTGTGGGAATGTTTGTAGAGTGGGAAGTCAGCCATATAAAGGTTGAATAGGGCAGGGGCTAGTGGAACACCTTGCGAGACTCCTGCGGAGATCTGTTTTCGAGTACGTCACCGATCCTCACTTAAAAGATCTACCGTCCAAGTATGCCATATAGTTGTATGCCCGTATGTCCAGCTGTGCCATACTTGATCGAAAGCTTTGGAAACATCTAAAAAGATGGCTCCAGCTTTGCGATCTTTTCTTAATGCCTGGTGGATGGTTCCTGGGACGCGAGCAGCTTGATGAAGGCTTGAGTGTTTGGCACGGAAACCGAATTGTTCGTTCGGGATTATGTGGTGTGAGTCTGTGAAACTGTTTAAAGCATGTAATACCGTTTCCAACTGGAAAATCGATTGTTTTGATTTTGTTTCTTTCGATTTTGTTTCTTTTTAACACTAAGTGCATCTTAGGGATGCCGAAAAAATATCGATATATCGATATTTTTTCAAGAAAATTAAACATATTTTTTAAACATTATAAGAAAACCATTTAATTACTTATATATTTTTTCCAAAAAATCGATATAATGAAATATCGGTGGTCGACACCCTGGTGCCCATAACATCTTAAGATTAAAACAAAACGATAAGATTTAATTTAGTTATGATGTTTAACGTCCTTTGAACCTTATTACAAACAACAGAAGAAAAAATACAGAAACAGAACAAACTTAATATCACAATGGTATTTATACAGATATAAAACAGTACAATCAACAAACGGATGTTAAGACGGCTAATATTTGATATGAACAAAGAGAAAACGCCAGTTAAACGTTTCCCATTCTGTAATTCGAGGCGATATATAAAGGACGCAGTCAACTTTTAGCCGCTATCTCGTACACAACAAAAAAGGTCATTGCGAGCCCGATCACTAATTATACTCGTGTTGAACCGTCACCGCCTGATGACTCATTGTTTCGTTCCCATTCAAGAACTGGCCTCGTCGTCTCGTTTTCCTCTCCGCCACGCTATTTCGTCGCCGCCACTCAAGGCTGACGGATGGACTCGGCGAGCAGGGAAATGGACAAGATACTGGGTAGATGACGGGCGGACGCGTATTTTCCGACACACCTGAGGCATATTTTCACGCCACATCATCGGAAACAATACGATTCGACGATTTCCCGACCGACGTGGGTGAATCAGTGTTACGGAATTCGTATTCGTTGTTGTTCCAGGAAGTTTAACGTTATAATGGGTTTGTTTATAAATTCGGATGACGTTACAATAACAATTAGATTACGAGGGAGCGGTGTTATTATTTCGATTACTGACATCAAAACGACAGTAAATGGACCACGGCGTGCGTGTTGATTGGCCAGAACTGCACGGGCGCGTTTAATCCAAATTAGCTTAACGGATCATGCGTTGATGCTCACGAGTGTCGCGGTTAAGAAGTCATTTTTAGGTTAATGTTATAACAGGTCAAATGAAAAGTCCCCGACCTACCATTGTAAAACACATCTTTTGGCAAAGTTATTTTTTTTATACAACATAATTCCCTTCAAGGATGATACACTGATTATAGCGACACTCCAACCTTTCGATACCATTTTTGTAGTACGAATTGTCCTTTGCTCAGTTTCGGCGATCATCTCTTCATTCGACGAAAATTTCTTCCGTGCGAGCATTCTTTTAAGATCTGAGAACAGGAAATAGTCGCTGGGGGCCAGATCTGGAGAATACGGTGGATGAGAAAGCAATTCGAAACCCAATGCAGGGATTTTGCCATCGTTTTCACTGACTTGTGACACTGTGCATTGTCTTGGTGAAGTAGCACTTTCTTTTTCTGTGGTCCAATAACGCTATGTAATAGTCGCTGTTGATGGTCCTTCCTTTTTCAAGGTAATCAATGAAAATTATTCCATGCGCATCCCAAAATACAGACGCCATAACCTGCCAGCCGACTGTTGCGTTTTCCTACGTTTTGGAGCGGGTTCACCGTATGCAGTCTACTCGGATGACCGTCGATTGGACTGCGGAGTGAAATAATGGAGCCATGTTTCATCCATTGTTACATATTGACGCAAAAAACTCGGATTTATTACACTTGATCATGTACAAACACTGCTTCGAATCATCAAATCGTCGTTGATTTTGGTCAAAAGTGAGCACCCACTTTGCACAGAGCTCTCTCACACCCAAACATTCGTGAATGATATGACCTACACATTCAGTTGATATTTTTAGTGTCTGCTATTTCATTCAATTTCAATTTACGGTTAATCAAAATCATTTTGTGGATTTTTTAAATGTTTTCGTCGCTAACAACCTCTTTTGCATTCACCGTCATCGGTGCTCATTTCACCACGTCTAAACTTAGCATACCTTGATAGTTGATTCTCCTGGGGCAGTGTCCGGAAACTCGGCATGAAGCCTCAAGTTTTTGCTTCAACTGTACTATTTCCCTTCAAAAAGCAATATTTTATCAACACGCGAAATTTTTTTCCATTTTTTTTCACAATAACAAAGTTGCTTCACTCAAAATTCTATAATTCACAAACGAATGATGTCAGCTGTCAAATTTATACACGCATCTTTTGAGGGTTAGGGCTAACTAAAAAGCATATGGATTTAATTCTAGTAGCGCCATCTATGTGTCAGGCTTCTCAGGACTTTTCAATTGACCTGTTAGGTCTCCAACAAACCATTTATCATTCCTATCATTTTATCTACAAACATCAAACAAGTGTCCCCCTCAATTCTCAAAAGAATATCCAGTAAAACTTCATTGTTTGATTCTTACTTGAACATCCCTTTATTTAATTCCATACAGATTATCATTCTATATTCACCGTTTTTTATATTTGTAACTAATTTTACCTCTTCATTGTATTCTTTATTATCAATATCAAAATTATCATATTTAAAACATTGTAGCGATCTTGAGGATCATATCGAATTTTACATCGTGTAATAACGGTCAACAAAGTACCCAGAAATATAATCAATCCCAGATGTTGAACACGGGCGGGGTGCCAGCACCGCCAACTATTACGAATATCTGGCAGCCCCGAGAAGTTTATCAATCATTCAGTCACTGACCATAGTTCAAGACACATGTGCCACGATCGACTGGCCAAGCCTCGTCTTCAGGTAACACCGCTGCCATCCGTTTTATCTATTAGTATTTCACAATATTTTATATAATTTCCACTGAGTCATATAATCAACCCTAAAATATTAAACTAGGTAACTGGGATATGCTGGAGCAGGAAGTTACCATATACATATATGACTGTAGTCATCTGACCCCTATAAGGACCCGCCATGGTCTTTCAAATCAACTGAAGAACAATCTATTAACCTCCAGTCCAGATAAACCCTAGTTGGTAAAAAGGAGGCTCTAACCAGATCCAATAACTTATCCCAACAAGTCTATTGTCGATTCTCAATCGAATACCCCATACTCCATCAATACCTAAACGTATTATTTCATGCATTGTTGTAGTATAAGAATATAATGTAACAAATTAAATATATTATATTAAAGACGATGAAATGCAAATGCAAAAAATGACATGAGATCAATAGACGTGTTACGTGACAAGATAATTTAGTTATGGTTCTAAGAACGATTGATATATTGAGATCTATTGTTTAACAATATCAAAGTAATTACCAAGCCCAATAAACTTGATGTTATCATATCGGTTAAAAAAACAATTGACGCTTATAAATCATAAATATTTGCACAATTGGAACATCCTTCAATCTATTATCTCCGGACTACGTTATTAATTATATTATAAAATTAAATATTAATGTAAATGCAACCTTGAAATTAAAGTACAGTACTTTAATAGGTCAGTAGATTTGACACTTTCTCTTTCAAACGGTTCCCAGCTTTCGATTTTAGTGTGATCCTTGGCTTGATTGTTCTGTCTTCTGAGTTTAAAGCTCGCCTTGAACAGTGAGTCGTTCTCAGACAGTTTAAAATCGATTTTAGATTTATTTGATTATTGTTTTGTTTTATTCAATTAAAAGAATATTGTTATTACACCATAATAACCACAAAATAAACCATAATATAAAAAAACAAGATGGAAATTTTACTAGCAACTTATTAAATACAAATTAAAATTAAAATTAACGTTGAGAACTATCGAGACACTTTTAGCGTTGTATTCAGCGATAACAGACGGAGATGTACGAATTCCTACCCATACTAATTTAATCGCATTTTAATATTCAGAAAGTAACAATGACCTAATACAATAAAAGAAATTGGTTTATTTCTATATAATTCCAATATGAGCTATTTTTTTCAACCATAAATGGGATTCTTTGGGAGTTAATTGTTGTAATTTATTACCTTCGAAATAACACTTTCATCTTGAATGATTATTATGAAAATTATGTTAAAGAAACGTCCCCCTCACCAGGATTATGAGCTACTAAAATTTTAGCTGACAGATCGTTATTGTAAAACAAGACGATTAACATACCGAATTACATGCAATATATGCAGGAGTTCCGCAAGGTACAGCTGATCTATCTACCACAAAAGTAATCACTGTGGCAAGTCTTAGCCTCTCATGAAGATCCAGCCATACCAATAATGAATCTACAAACCCACCTAAATGAAACACAAATGTGGATAAAAAGTTGAGGTATAAAATCCAACGAAACAAAATCCAATCGAATAACTTTTACGCTGCGTAAAAGAACATGTTCACCAATTTATATCAATAGTTGCCAACTGCTGCATGCAGAGGATGCTAAATATCGTGGTATGCACCTAGATCGACGCTTAACTTGGAAGAAGCGCTTACTCGCCAAACGGAAACAATTTGGACTTAAACTCTACCAAATGTATTGGCTTATCGGGCTCAAATCTAACTTATCATTAGAGAGCAAGATATTGTATAAATCTATACTCAAGCCTATTTGGTCATATGGAATTCAACTACGGGGAACCGTTAGTCGAATATATCCATCATACAACGGTTCCAAAATAAAGTGTTGCGCGCCATTGTCGATGCTCCGTAATATATTTCAAATGAAGCGATACAACGTGATATTCCTCTAGAACCAATAATGAGTGTAATTCAACGTGTTTGTATGAAGTACTTCGAAGGAGTCTCAGTGCATCCCAATGTACTCGCTAATCAGCTAAATATGCGATGTGGCAGTGAAGTGCGTAGACTAAAACATCTAACACCATCCGATCTGATTACTGGACATATATAGACTTTAGAATAAGCTTTGAAATAAGACAAATTAATTAAAATAGTATTTTGTACATGGGATCACTTAATGAAGTGATTTTCTATATGACATGTATATATAACATAAATAATACAAATTCTAGAGGCCAAGCTAATTTTAGGTCTAATTACCAAGTCGTTGCTGTTGGATATATGGATCCAGTTTACTCAGACTGTATGATTTTCAAATATAAAAATTAAGATGCAGTATTGTCTTGCGGAAATAGAAAAATTAATCTAGTGCCATTTTATTAATTGGACTTACATTGGGACAACATTGGTATTTATCTCATATATCTCATATATCATATATACATATATATATATATATATATATATATATATATATATATATATATATATATATACATATATATATATATATACAATTTTATCACTTCCCTTTGTTTTAACATAACGCATAGCATTTTTGTAAGTGGATGAAGGTTAAGTGTTTTTTGGGGATGTTTATATGGATCTACATAATAAAATACATTTTCAGATCGTTGATATATCTGAATCTAATTTGGTATATCTATTGATTAGATTTATTTCAACTTATCATTCTAGGAAATCTTTAATTTTAAAAAATAAATATAACGTTAAATTAAATAATTTAAAAATAAATTAAATACAATGTTATCAAACTATTGTGACAAGGCATTAAGAAACCGTCGCCTAAAACAATATAAACATATATATATGTTTCGACGTATACCCATTGTTATATAATATATATCGATATCGCTATGACAGTTGATTTATCTGGGTTATATATAAAAGATTAGAGATTCCGAAAAAATATCGATATGTCTATATAAGTGAAGGCTTATTACTTATTATTACTTAAAAGAATGAAGGCGTTTTTATCCTACCCATACTTATCCATTTAAGCAATTAAAGAAACAAGGGCCCTTCTCTGCATAACAACATAATTAACTTGCCACTATTAGGACAAAAACAAAATCGAATATTTTTGAATAAACTCTTAAAATCCAAGATAAATAAAGATCCAAGCACATAGAAGAAATGACAAAAAGAGAACATTTAACAAAACAAAAAGTTGAAACAAAAAATTCCATGTATTAATATTTTTATTCTTTCTTAAAAATATCGATAAATTTTTTGTAAAATATTGATATTTATGTCGCCGCCCGACATCGTTAAGGAAAATTATCTTATCAGAGTCTGGTATTTGAAATTATGAAGAATTTTTATTTTATTAGATAATATTACTAACTGCGTACAGACCGGACCAACGAAGGACAGCGAATGAGATTGGGCGTTGGATACCGAACATTCAATGGCCTTTGATGAAACATACAAATTGCATTTGGACCAATCGTCCACACCGAATTCGTCGATTCCATTCATCTCTTTTGATGTTACCGACACTGTACGGATTGCAAGCGAATGCCAACAAATCTTCCTTGGCCGTCATTAAACCGTCCAAACAGAACTAGAAATATCCCAACAAACCTATTCGTTGGCTTTCGTTGGCCCTGTCTGTAATTAAACATTTTTATAAGAAGTCCTTGATATCACTTTTACAATATCTCATATGAAATTTGTACCAATAAATCTATCAAAATTTGAGCTTGAAGTTAAACATAAATTTTAAGTTAGTTTGTTAATTCCAAGGATATTCTGAAGACATTCTTGCAATATACATATAATTTACAAGAACTGGCAACGTGGAAATATCAAATTTTATGCTAGGCGTCCCTATGAGTATGTCCCCTTGTGAAATTGATTCAACAAACTGAAAAGAGTATCCGTCAGATAAACAAAACAAACAAACGATTGAAAAACGTTTCATTCATAATCTGGAATTAGGACCTGGGAGAAATTTGATCCGAGCACCTTCGTCATTTTATTTATATATATTTTTGTAAGCTTTGTAAATGTCAAAAATGTTAAATGAAAAATTAATTCCAGAAATATTGTGAAAATGTCATTTGATGTATTTAAATTTGCTTCTTTATGTTTCAGAAGATCAACGGTGTATGCTAACAAACATCTTACATCAATGGCATATCAATTTTTTTATAAAAGTAGATTTATAACAAAACTTTTTGCCTCAATTTTAACTTTCATTACTCCAGTTAACCTAAAATGACCTTCAAAGGAGACACTGATTTAAATCAAAACCAATAAATAACATAGGAAGCAGAAAACAAAAAATTTAAACAAAGAAGTTAATATACAATAAGATTGGAGAAAAATACTTTCCCGAAGAGATGGACTAAAAGATACGTGCTTGAAAAGTAACAGTCCACAGAACATTCTAGGTAGTGGCGTCAATTTTTAGCTAGTCAAAATGCGTTGCGCTTCCAAAATTGGAATTAAATAATATTGGTTTCATAGTCGTACTTTATTTTTTTATATAACTTTATTCCCAACAATAGACCACGCCTATCCCTAATGATTCAGCATCCATTGTATAGTCCGGACCCTGCCTCATTCAACTTCTTTTCTATCTGATCTCTACAAAACTCTCTTAATGTTGTAATCGGCTTCAAATAGTTGTTTATGAAAATCACTCGATCTACTTTTTCCACTAGCACTCAATCAAGTTCTATGGTGCCAGGATTATGGGCTTATCAAAAAAGAGGAAAAAGATCATCGACCTTGCTTGAAATTTATATAAATATATTTTAAAAAACGTGAAAATAAAAACGAAATTATTTTCCCCCAGTTCGTTATGTAAATAAAGTCAATAAAAGAAAATAGACTCGGAATAGTTGAAAGTACGCGTTGTATACTTATACAAGAAGTTGCTAAACGGTAACTAACCTTAGGACTTTTCATCACTGCACTTATTTGCATAAATGAAAACGCTGATGATACCGAGAATTGGTGAATAAAACACAAAATGGTATCAAATAACTTGTGTAAATATAATTTTGCGAGTGAAAGGGAAATAAGTCACCCGAATCCATATCTGGTGAATATGGTAGATGTCCGATGGAATTTATTGAGCTTTTAACCAGAAATTCGCTCAGAACGATAGTTTTGTAGGATTTTAAATGCAACATCCAAGAGATCTTTTTCTACGAATCCATATTTTTTGGTAGAGTGCAGAAAAAATTGATATCTAGCCGAATATATTTTCCATTACACCAACAGATTTTGAAAGCACTGTACCACTCATGTTTGTGTTGTGGATAAAGGAGATTCACTATAAACCTCCTTTCGACAAATTAACATCGCCATATTCTATTTGCAATGAAATTGCAATCGGTCATCAGTAATTTGTTTAGATGCAAAAACAGAACAAAAGTTGTTTTGGAGGATGTGAGGGGTTGAAATAGAATGAATTATTTTCCAAAGGATTCGGTTCTATCGTATAAACGATTGTCACAACGTATAACAATGTGAAGTAGCATTATTTAACCAATATGTGACTTAACCAATTGTACTTTTAATAGTAGGTGTTTCATTAGTCTATATCGATAATTGAATTGCAATACATAATAGGTGTATTATCACATATACCTTGCCTTAGGCCGTTGAAAAATAGCAACCACCAGTAGTTATTTAGCACGCTTTAGAATCTTTAAGGAATTAGAAATAAGTACGAATAATTTTTTTTTCAATGGAAGTAAACTGAGAGGCTTGCACTTTTGCTTGTACACTGAATTTGACGAAACTTCTTAATCATATTTTATATGAGAAAATAGTAGTATTTTTAAATATCGTTAATTGTTTGCAGCATCTTCAACATTTTAACAAGAAAAATAACAATTAACTGTTCTTTGTTCGGATGAATGATAAAAGCCGTTTTACATACATTTTCATATTACATGCAAACAGAGAAAAATGTTTCGTTAATGTTGCAAACCCCACAATGCTTGACCATCCCTTATCAAATGACCAATTCCTAATACTTGTTTGATATAACTTATAAACAACCTGTTGCTAAACCTCATGTTACTCAACATAAAAAAATGGTTAGAAAAGTAGAGAAGATAATGTATCCCCGTATCCACCAGAGACTGCACCTTGAGATTATCATTAATTTTGATCCACACAGTGCATGAAAAAGAAATTTTTTTGAATAATAAATAACATTGAATCCGTAAATGTTGTGAGACATATAGCTTCAAGTTTAATAAATGGGTACAATGCAAAAGCAAATAAAAGTCCGAATTTATTTACCCAGAAAAGGGGGCGAATACACATAATAAAAAATATATTCAAAAAAAATTAGCCGAACAAAAGACGAACGTTTAGTCTAAACTAATATTTATACGTAAATTATCAGTTAAATTGAATTTCTCTTGCTGTTAACAAAGCGAGCGAATGCAATCCGAGGCTATATTTAAAGTGCTAATTTAAAAAGCCAATCGTTGCGTTGCATCGCTTTGTGTTGAATGCATGACAAATGAACAAAGTTCCAATAATTTTCCACTAAAAATATGTTTTGTATTGTCATCGTGAAACACAATAGTTAACCCAAAAACATACCAAATCATCGATGAATTAATGTCATTCGGAACTTGTCGAACACACAATACCTTTGTATCATCAATGAAAATGAAATATTACTAAAAATTACAATTTGCATAATGACTTCCTAACAGGTCAATTGAAAATTCCCCGGTGTGACACATAGATGGAAAAAAATGCACAAAATGATTTTGAATGACCGTAAATTGAAATTGAAAGAAATAGCAGACACTCTAAAGATATCAACTGAAAGTACATATCATTCACGAATATTTGGGCATGAGAAAGCTCTGTGCAAAGTGCGTGCCGCGCGAGCTCACTTTTGACCAAAAACAACGATGAGTTGATGATTCGGAGCAGTGTTTGAAGATCATTATTCTCAATGATTTCACTCCAGTCCAATCGACAGTCATCCGAGTGAACTACACACGATGAACCCGCTCCAAATCGTGCGAAAACGCTACAGTCGGCTGGCAAGCTTTTGGCGTCTGTATTTTGGGATGCGCATGGAGTAATTTTCATTGACTACGTTGAAAAAGGAAGAACCATCAACGGCGACTATTGCATAGCGTTATTGGACCGTTTGAAGGTCGAAAAACAGCCGTATTTGAAGAAAAAGAAAGTGCTGATTCACCAACACAATGCACCATGTCACAAGTCAGTGAAAACGATGGCAAAAATCCATACATTTGGCTTGGAATTGCTCCCTCATCCACCGTATTCTCCACATCTGGCCTCTAGTGACTATTTTCTATTCTCAAATCTCAAAAGAATGCTCGCAGGGAAGAATTTTTCGTCAAATGAAGAGGTGATCGCCGAAACTGAGGTCTATTTTGAAGCAAAGGACAAATCGTACTACAAAAATGGTATCGAAAAGTTGGAGGGTCGCTATAATCAAAAAACTAATTGTGTCAAAAAATGTGTTTTACTACAGTCCTAAATTACTAAGAAAACTAAAGATATTCACATTATAATCTCTTAGGTTCCACTAAATTGTTCAGATTAATATTAACGCGTATTCTAACGCTGTGCTGTGCTTTTGCACTAACAGGATAATAGACTAGCTCAAAAGGTTTCTTAGTCCTCTTGAGTTGTTGTGTCCGAGGTGTCTTGTCTTGAACTGTCTCAACACTGGCATGGTCAAGAATTCTCTGTTTATGACTATGGGCAAGGTTTTTAATGGTCTGGTTAATAGTGTCCATTGATCAACCCAAGTGTCTATAGAGAATACTATTTCGGTAGTATCAGCACTCCCAATACTTTGGAAACCGTTGAATTATATGCAGATTGCTCTTCTTGTTACTGGATACCATATGCACATATAGTCTATCCAAAGTTTTTTGTACATACATCATTAAGATGTTTAAAGTATTGCCTACCGCAATTTGTAAATTCGTTTTAGAATCAGACAATATTTTCCTTCTCATTTTATTCTAGTTAAAAAGAGACACAATGCTGTCACAAAAAAATAAAAAATATGATCTTGGTTTCGTGGAAAAAAACCGGCGGGTGACAATCAAGATCAGCTTGATGTTACCTCTATCAGAGATCAAACATATGATATGTATAATAACAGTAAGTAGTTTTTCAATACAAACATAATTTAATACAATTATTTAAAAAAACTGTTCTGAAAGTCTGAAAAGTATCGAAGAGGTCAAATGGAACTTGCGGATATTGCTTTTAAAAGAATAAAAATTTTAAAGACGAGAAAGAAGACTGCCATTAGTATCAGAGTCCAGAAACTCACTTACTCACCGAGAAAATTCATAAAAGAAACTTTTAATAATTAAACCATTACTGCAATCATGTCGTATCTGGTCCAGAAATTAATAATTGAATTTCTGGCTGCAAACAGTAAATTGCACACTGTAAAGATACCTCCCCACCATCGATTTTTTCCATCAACTTAATTATTTCCGACAAAAGTTTAAACTTCTATCGAAATTTTAAAAACAATTTAATACTGGCTCTTAATCACTCGTCGGCTCTTCAAGAGCTTCTCGCAGAATCTCAGCGAAAGGTGCAGTTCCCAATTCAGTCCGCCATAAATAAATGGCGCCAACAGAACGCGCTATATTTAAACAGTACAGCTTCCTTTAACCTCAAACCTCATACTTAGAACTGCTGGAACCATGCATATCAAATCTATTTTTCGACAAGTAAAATAAAATGAATAAAACAAAACAACGAACCAAACTAAATTAGAGTAACTGAAAAGTGTTTTAGGAGTACTATATTATTAGTCTCTCGGTTGTAGGCAGAGAATTACAAAAATAATTAAAAAGTAACTTGTCTGATGTAAAACATCATATTGTGAAAGTTTCGAGTGTTCCACGTAGATTGTCGACTTTAATTGTCAGAAAAGTTCACTTTAATCGTTTTAAAGATTTAAAAACAATACTCAAATAGAAGAAAATCATAGCCGGAGATCGTCATACAACAATTAGAAGATTGACTCGATAATACTTTGCAAAATCCGTAAAAACCTACACAGAAGCACTGAAATGGGAAATCCCATCCGATTCGCCGTATCCACCAGACATTCCTCCTGTTGATTAATACTTATATCGATCGAGGAGGCATGATTAAAACATGTATAAGTCATCTCACAAATAATTTTGAACTTAAAAGGAAGAACGCTACTGCTTAAAACCGTTGGGTTAAGAATACTTTGAATAAAACACAAGATCTACTTCTGTCACAATAAAGGCACAAACCCAGCTCTTAGCCGCTAAATAACACAACTGTGTTAGGGCGAGTATAAATGAATTTTTAAAAAATAAAAAATTAAATCCACCATCTATATTAAAGAAAAAAAACGCGGGGGCTTATCCGTACCACCCGTTTAAGCAATTAAAGAGACAAGTAATCGGGCTAATTAAATTAGTCATGTCAACTTCAAAATAGAACATCACGTCCCACCTCGTACCAATTATCTTAAATAACAACCATATTTCTTATACAAAATTGGTACAAACATTTTTATATTTAAACATACAATATGTCTCTACTGGTGAACTAACATATTGCCAATGAACAAAGAAACGAAACCTCCCACACTATAGGCTTTAAAATATGGAGTAAAAAACTATATGGCAGAATTATTTCAGATCATTAGTAATACTAAACTTTTCACCAAAGGTAAGCGCCCTTCTCTGCATAACAACATAATTAACTTGACACTATTAGGAGACACCGACTATTATGATTGAAAACAACAATAAAACTCAAAAGAAATCAGCATAACCAACCTGTTCAAAATAATCATAATAATTGGGCTAGGAACAATAAGCAAAAGGCTGGCCTAGCTTATTTTCTCTAGTTACTTAAAAATGTATTTAAACCCATCCTATCATCCTAATACAATGATTGAAATTAGAAATACTATTTCAGAACATTTTTTTTATTACTCTTCGTGATTCCACAATCTGCCCTATTGGCAATAAGTACTTCTTCTGTCTATATTATATATACATGGTATGTAGAAAATCACTTCATTAAGCAATCTTCTGTATAAAATATTATCTTAATTAATTAGACTTATTCTAAAGTCTACATATGTCCAGTGTTTCAGAACATCAATTTGGGTTTCATAATAAGCATGGCACTGTAACAAAATACATTGGTAAACCACATAAATAAAGACCTAAATGCTAAAGGGTCAGAGCTAACCGAGCTATCTCAGGGTTGCTATTGAATCTCATCTGCCAGATAAATATTTAGTACTTACTATTTTCAGTCGCTAGTTTTTTGACTATCGACTGTTTCGATTGTTTTGCGACTATCGACTGTTTTCAGTCGATAGTTACCAACGCTAGATAAGACACAGGGACTGTTTACTGAAAAGATCTTCTACATGGCACGTTCATAATAACTATTTCAGGGATTTATTGCCCACTGGCAAATTATTAAACCACTAAAGATAATAAAAAATATATTTAATCACAAATGATTTCTTCACACAAAAGTTTTTATTAAATACCATAATTGTCCAGCTAAACGAATGTCTCATTTTATAATGTACAACAGAAACCCAACTCAAGCGGACGGTTCTCCGAAGAGCAGCTTTTTATATAACCCGAGCTGAAAATAGTTTCTGTGGTACCATCGGGTACCATCGGCAACGCCGCCCGCATTCTTGGTACGAGCTTTTCTAAATTTGGCGATGAAAAAGCCGACGAACGTATATAAATACAATGGAATGTAAAAAATGAGCGTTAGCCGCCAGTAGCGGTACCATAGGCGTAGAATACGGGCAGCTCGGCGTATTGTTTCCGATTCTGGTCAAGTTTTGTGTTCTTAGGAAAGGTTTCGTGTCGAATTCTGGAATAACAATTAGTAGAATTAGAATATCCATATTTTTAACTCGGATGTTTGGGTTTAAGGAAACAACACCCATAAAATTAATAAAGCACATGCTCTGGTACGACATTAAAATCAATACCAGTTAAAATTAACAAATGGGTTGAACAATTATGAATAAAACTGGGTCCAAACAATGATAACAGTATATAATAAAATCAACAAATATACTAATGACACACAGGACATCAACCAGGAAATTAATATCAAATACTCACGAAATCAATAATTCACCTTAATCTATTAAAATTTATTTCTACAAAAATTAACAAATAGACTAGGCTGATGAATCAAACTGAATCTACATGATGATTTCTCTTTTTCAGGATTCATATCACTATATCATATACAAAAGTAATAAGCGATATCGTACGGTATATTAGATCATTAATTCACTTTGATTGATCTAATACAGTGTTCGAATAAAATAAAACTGATCCTGGGGTTTAACCATAGTATGTAAGCGTTGTGTTAAACAGTAAAATATAGAGCTGAAACTATTAAGAACCTCAACAATACCAGTAAAATGAGAATATTGAAGAGAAAAAACTTTTAATTCGATACCGAATGAAACCAAACTTTCTCTTGCTAAATTCGTTAATAAAAATTTAAATATGGCTCAACTCCATAAAAGATAAAAAATATTATATTTTGCATCTATCTACAAGATGAAAGACCGATTATCCTTATTATTTGAAAAGAGTAACATTTAGTGATAAAAGCATTAAGGTCGACACTTTTCATTCGATATAAAACAAAAGCACAGTTTTGTGACTAACACTTAAAATTAAATCTTGGTAATGTAAAAACCATTATTCATCAAATGAGACAAAGCCGAGTCATCTAAATATAAATCCTATTAGAACTAAAATTGCATTCCACTATACAACTATGAAATATTCTAAATGAAATAAGATATGTTAGTGTTATCCACCTCTCTGTATGTACAAGTAAAATCGATCTAGTATATAATTGAAACATAAAATAGCCCATAAAAAGTTTGATAATTGAACAGCGCTGCTAGTAGTCTCTTTTGATTTCCTTTACAAACAAAATAACAAATAGTTGGTATATATAAGATACATGACATAACATAACATAATGAAACCAGATCAAGAAGGCATCACTTTCAATGTGAATCAAAACAAAAGAATAGTTCTGTCAATATTTCAGAAAACTGAAACTGTGTGTGGTAATAAACTGTTGGCGAAATGTTATTTATCAACTAAGATGTTCAGAGAATGAAGGTGTTGTCATAAGGGAGTGTCTGAGATTACCCACACCCGTGGAACATTCCAACACAATCACAAATACCTGAGTTAGTGCCTGATAACTAAGGTAATTAATCCTCCCCATTATCCCTATTTAGTCATTTCCATATACCCGTTTTTCTAACGATATACGCTTGCATCCAACAGTCGTAAATAATTTAAAAAAGACCCTCCGCATCCCACACCTCTGTTCGCCAATAACAAGAAAAAAATTGCGCTTCAGTTATTCACCAAATCCGAGGGACGAAAATAATCCCACGAATCATCTTGACTAATCCGAAAAGCAGATCATTGGTTCTGTCAGATTTATAAATACACATAAGCAACAAAAGAACTCTTAATAATTCAATATGAAAATGTCAGTACGTATATATAAATATATAAAATCAAAAGTATCATACGCAATAATGTAAAAAAAAATATTGTTTAGGCAACATCATAACAAAAGCACTAGATCCGTGTATGTATTTACATCAGATCCACTTGAGATGACATCTAGAAACTATTTACGTCATATAAACAAACTGTTTTACTTTTTATTCCTTTTGAAAATAAATACGTTTATATTGAAAAATGATGTAAAGAAATGGAAGATTTACAGACGTGGTATATTCATCAATCAAAATTATTGTATACATCAGATATGATTATGTAAACGATTACTAATAAACAATAACAAAATACATACATAACAAAATAAACAAAATATAAAAAAATCAAAAAGCCATAAAACTGACTCAATATTATATTAAAAATTCAAACAAATGCAGTAGCAATATTACACCACGAAATGTCATCATTAAATCAATATCCTCAGAGTGTTGGCACTTTATTTTGTCTGACAGATTCAAAGAATCCCGTATTTACAATCTGTCCTAATATTTTAAATATTTACGGAAAATAATGGATTCTACACCAGTAAGTAAAATAAATATTATAAACTTACCATGTTGGTTTGGTCTGTATTATCTAAAGCACATGCCGATATAAATTCTTGCCCCTTCACCAATTTAATGAACGAACAACTGGGAAACCAGCGAGCGTGTTCAGTCCAGGGATCATCATCAGGATCCCAATGTCTTAAGCCACCATCACAATGAAAACATCTCACTTGGTCACCAACACCTATACAATAAAATCATGCATTTTTGGTTGTTTTAGAGAAAAAAGTTCAATATACCTTCATAATAAAATCCTGCCTGTGCAAGTGTATCAGGAGTTTGAATTAGACTAGGTGACCAGGAAGCGAATGATCTCAGTCTGGCCTCTTCGGTTGCATATTCTACTTTCTTTGGTCCATTATGCTTCTGTACTCCTAATTCGTTTAAGTTATTTATATCAAATCTCATTTGAATTAAGGAAGCGATATTTTCATCTTGCACGACGTTCGATGAATTTGAGGTACTACTGCCTTGGGTTCTGGGGTTTATAGTGTTTTGTACAAATGAGCAATAAGGGAAGTGCCTCTTGTGCTCTAAGTCTGGTACATCCCCTAACTCCCATGCCCTAACCACACCTTTACAATAAGCGCATTTTGTGTTGTCCCCTGCTTTCAGGGAGTAGAATCCCGCCCTTGCTAAACTCTCCGGAGTAACTATATGTGGTACTGGCCAATTTTCAAACGAGGCTAGTCTAACAGCTTCATCCCTATAATCTAAGTTAACAGGTGGAGATACGATAGAGCGTAGAGGTGATATGAAGGGAATGTTCCCTGAGGTAGATGGATCTAAAACGAACGGGCAAGAGGGATTGGCGTCCTTGTGTCTCGCCATCACTTGATCACCATAATTCCAGGTAGATATTTTGACATGGCAAGAGAAACACTCGACTTCGCATCCACGTCTAGTCGAGTAAAATCCAGCTTTGGCAATTCGCTGAGGACTTATGGCCGCATCAGCCGGCCAGTCCGTAAAGGTTTGTAAGCGATTTAATTCAAAGTTCATGCTTTAGTTAGGTTAGGTTACTCACTTCGCTGTTTTACTTTAAAATACATCGTCTCCCGAATTGTACCATCTACGTACGATACAAGCACTTTTGTCTCTTCGTTAATTTGCCTTTTTTCGCATTATTACTGTATACAAAACGCTGTATCCGCAATTTTTCGTTACTCTGGACTTTTCGCGTCAAAAACAGCTGATCGATACTAAGGCATGGCCTACACTAATCAGTTTTTAAACTTTAAAATAATTTACAAGAAATACACAACATTTATGAAATAATAACGTATTAATTAGCGAACAACTTTTAAAATTACTATTTAAAACATATTTTAATTTCCTAGTTCAAGCAGATGTAAACTCTTCATATTATGAAATATTATTTTTTTCAACCAGTTTTGTTTCGTTGATATACTTATATATAAGTTATTAAATTTATTATTAGATAACTCTTTCTGAAGGTGCTAAATTTTTTTTAAGCGGCTATCGTGCTCTATCTTAAAAGTGTTTACTGTGATAATAATATAATGTGGTGAGATTAAAGTACAAGGTTCAGTTGTCTTCTATATATTATTTTTTCGGTTTGCTCTTTGTACCAAGTTGCTTCCTACAGCAGGATGTCCTTCTCAAAAGTTTATAAGGTAGAATTTTTTCCTGTTTTTATTTACATAAATTAAATGAAACTATGTTTTATAAAATAAATTTAATGGTGTAGGTATTGAAGACTGGGGCTCGCAGTTACTCTAGCAGGCCAAATGATGTTGTTATTGTGTCGGCGGTGCGTACCCCCATGGGTTCCTTCTTGGGATCGTTAGCGACGGTTCCGGCTACTAAATTGGGGGCTGTGGCCATTCAGGCTGCGGTAGAACGGGCTGGGATACCTAAAGATGAGATTAAGGAAGTATTGATGGGAAATGTTTGTCAAGGAGGCGTTGGACAGGCCCCAGCTCGTCAGGCTACTATTTTTGCAGGATTACCGACATCTACGATTTGTACAACTATCAACAAGGTATGTTACAACAAGACGGTGTTGACACTGATTGTTTCTAAGGAGAAAAAAACATTTTAGGTGTGTGCTTCTGGTATGAAATCAATCATGTTGGGTGCCCAAGTTCTTCAGACTGGTGCTCAGGATGTTGTGCTTGCTGGTGGCATGGAATCCATGTCCAATGTACCGTATTACTTGAAAAGGGGTCAAACACCATATGGAGGTGTTAATTTGATTGATGGTGTAGTTTTTGATGGTCTCACAGATGTTTATAATAAATTTCACATGGGAAATTGTGCAGAGAATACTGCAAAAAAAGTGGGAATCAGCCGGCAGCAGCAAGATGAATTCGCCATTAGTTCATATAAAAAAAGTGCTGAAGCATGGAAACAGCGTGCCTTCGACTCAGAAATTGTTCCGGTGAATGTGCCACAGAAGAAAGGTCAGCCCGACGTGGTTTTCGCAGAAGATGAGGAGTACAAGAGGGTTAATTTTGATAAATTTGGAAAACTTGCAACTGTATTTCAACGGGAGAATGGTACGGTTACTGCAGGAAACGCTTCGACATTAAACGACGGAGCAGCCGCACTAATTTTAACAACACAATCCACAGCTGAAAGACTGAAATTAACCCCCTTAGCCAGGATAGTCGGTTTTGCTGATGGTGCTTGTGAACCCATTGATTTCCCCATAGCTCCAGCTACAGCAGTACCGAAACTCCTGAAACAAACCGGAGTTAATAAAGATGACGTGGCCCTTTGGGAGATCAATGAAGCCTTCAGTGTGGTGGTACTAGCTAATCAGAAGTTGATGGACTTGGACCCATCCAAAATCAACGTACACGGAGGCGCTGTTAGCTTAGGCCATCCCATAGGAATGTCAGGAGCCAGAATCGTCGTGCATCTGGTCCATGCTCTGAAACCTGGGCAAAAGGGAGTGGCGTCAATCTGCAATGGGGGCGGAGGAGCTTCTTCCATAATGATCGAGAGATTGTAAGTCGAATTCTGATTGAAGTCCCTAACTTTTTACTTGTATTACGCTTGTCAACTCTTTATATTAAATAAATAATTTGATATTGACGATGTTTTTATTTATCAGGTAAGTCGATTTTTTTGTGATAATATTATAATAAAGCACTTTTTAATTGTTTTCCCACTACGCCACCAAAGGGTTATGGAGGGGGAGTATTTATTTCATAAATAATAGTAACTGGAGTAACAGCAATTAGACCAACCACTTATATTAATATAAAAGCCCAACTGTCTCAGGCTATAAAAATAAATTGTAAACAAAAGAAAAATGTCGGCGTACATCTGATAAGATAAAATAATCCCAATACAGATTATTTATTTATCAATTTCTACCGATATCAGACTTTATGCAATATGCAAAGGGTGGCCGCGCAACCACCAAAATATTTAAAAAATAAAATGGTAATATGGCGAACCCTTAACCGAACCGAACCCATATTAGAAAAAAAGTTCTAATTAGGCACGTTGATTTAATATTTAAATCAATTTTGTCTCAGTTCTGGTCTTGTCTGGTATGTAGCCTACAATATGCTTAGCTGTATTACTGGTTGACTAAGCCGTCATTATATCAAATTCATATCAACAAAAAAAATGTTTGCCCTAATACTTTAATTTGATTGTTAACGTATGTAAAATTGTTTTTAAGCTTATATTTTGCATTATAAAAATGAAAACAAAGAAATATTAAAACATACTTCGATATTTGTCATGTGTGGCACCTCGGTGCGATTCGCATTTGTAAAAACTTTCAGCAAGGCGCAGGGAAGTCCCTAGATGTATGCGAAACACATTTTGATAATCCATGCTTCTCCCATGGACAACCGCGTCTGAAATCAGATGGAAAAACTAAAAATAACGTATATTCACTTAAGCACTTCAATTCAATAAGCACCTTATATGATCGAACGTATTTTTAACTTCACGTAGCATCCCAATGTATGTCGGGTATAGCTAATTGATAAAATCAATTTATATAGTTTAATAAGGAATGCTTTATTGTTATACTAGTAATATCCGAGTTTATATGATAAGTAAAACATATACCTGAATTATTGGTTGCCTAAATATATACTAAACTTTGTTGTAATACCTTGGGTTAATGTATAACAAGTAAAATATATCAGTGTATGATTAGTTGCCTGCGTTCAAACATTTGCTTATATTTTTGTATCAAATAATCTCAATAATTAATGTAAAAATGTAAGGTAAACTTTTAAAGTTGAGATATAAAAGATCCTAACTTTACCAATACATTTAGTATACCTACTTTAAAACAGTTTCAAAAATGGAATGAAAATATTTGGAAATTTTTGTCTCAACCATTTTGGCCTCTGTTGATTATTTTTCTTATTACATCTATTTCAATATCTTTCTTCTTTTCAGAGTTAATTTTGCAGTTTTAAGGTGAAAAATAGGGATAAAAGATAAATATTATGTGAATACATAAATTAAGTAATGGAAATATACATGTGTTAAAAGAAAACTAACTACAATATTTACATAGATGGAACACATAGAACAAATAAATAAAGTTTTGAAAAATCAAGAGTTAATTTAATGATTTTGTAAATATATTCCTTTAATATGCATTTATAAATTTTAAAATATGTTTTCATTTATTATTCCATGTTTATATCATAAAAATAAAGAAAGACGTGTATACTTGTGCTTCGAAGTTGTTACAGTTCTGAACATAGATAAATTACTCTATGGTTCTGACTTATAACACTTTGTTTCAATGTTCAGTGGTGTAGTAATTTAAACTTATCAATATTTTTTCGTTATTGCAACTGAATGGGAATTAGATTTAGCTACAAGAAATTTAAAAATGACTCTTGGTTCTTGTAATAGTTTTCATATATTTTCATATACAGATATTTATTACTTTAATTAATGTTATATATGAATCTATTTTTGATTATTTTGTTGGAAATGTTTTCAAAATAAGTTATAGTCCATGATATATCATTTTTAAATTATTCTCTTTACTCTATTATGTGAAAAACAATATTAACATTAGAAATTGTGGTCAAATTGGAGTGGAGCGGTCACTAGCATAATATAATATCAATTTTTATGTAAGACTAACCACGCTACTGAATTACTGGTTGTATATGCTTAGTTTTTATATTTGATTGAAAAACTAAATTTTCTTATGTACGATTTTATGCAATAGGCAAAACGCTTGCCTGAGTGACCAGTTGCCTACTCTCACATTGTACACCAGAGACCCGTGTCCGTTGTGCGACGAACTGAAGGCCGATCTGCAACCGTACATGCAGCACGTGGAATTCGAGACGGTCAACATAGCTACAAAGGAAAACGTCAGATGGTTGCGGTTGTACAGATACGAGATACCCGTGTTGTTTTTGAATGGCGAGTTTTTATGCAAACACCGTCTGAACAAGGGTCTTTTGGAACGAAGGCTAAAGGAAATACACGGACGTTGATATTAAAAAAATATATTACGTATCTCATGTATTTATAAAATAGTAGTAATTACTTAATATAAGTAAAAAATAAATGGTATTAATAAATAAATAATGCTTTTTTTTCGACGAATGACGATGTTTTAAATGGACTTGATGGTCTCCTCGATGAGGGCACGTCTTGGCCGGTGTTCTTTGGTGGCGTGGGTCTCTACCGTCGGGACGCCTTGCGGTTGATTCTGTATGCTCTTGATTTTGGCGTCGAGGTGTTCCTGATGCCGCACCTCTTTCAGCACGCGGTCCAAGGTGAGTATGACCTCATCGACGTTCTCTTTGGTGAAGACCATGGGAGGTTTGAATTTGATGACGTTGCATTCGGGCCCGTCTGCGCTGACCAAGATATGTTCTTCTCTCATTCTGGAAAAAAAATTAGCTATTTATATGGTTTTTTGTTTATCATGGGTTATTTTATTTTATCGAAGGGATAACTGGTGTTGGAATAGCATTGCTCAGTTTTGGAGTATATAAACATAAACTAGTTTAGAATGATGATATTATTCGCATTCCCGCTTTTGACCGGTGTTCCACAGGGTGGTGTTTGAGACTACACCTGTATCTGCTCTATACTGATATCCCAACAATAAAAGAGACAGTCCTTCGAACATTTGCGGACAACACAATTATCATGGAAAAATATATATCTGTGTCTGAGGCTGTAGAAAAAGTAAAATTAACAGTCAACAAGATCTACAAATGGACTAGAGCAGAATTCCTCAAGTAGAATCAGCTAAGTAACTTCGCATGCATCTAGAGGGTAGTTTAAATTGGAAACCTTATGTTAGACGAAGTGCAGCGCAGATTAGATTCAAAGTCATACAACTGTACTGGTTAGTCGGAAGATACTTTCAACTTGACTTAAAATCAAAGAGATTAGTTTTTCAGTCAATCATAAAGCCAATCTGAACATATGGGGTGTAAATATGGATTGCTCTAAAACATAAAACCAACTAGTAATTTAACGTACCTAAAACAAAGCTGTATGATTAATTACCAATGTTTATCGTTACATAATCAACGAAAAGCTGCACGATGACCTCGAAATCAAATGGATACACGAAGTGACCCAAGATTTCGTTTGATAACGTGTAATAAGGAAATCAGAAGATTGAATCAGTGTATTAATGTAAGTACAGCAGAACAGTAGTAATCAATTAATTTGTAAATTAAGATTGTACTAGGCTTACCAATTGTACTATATATTCGCCGTTTCAACTCAAATTCTTTCCAAGTCTCTGGGTAATTACTTTTCAGTTTTTGTATCGTATCTCACTAGCCATAAGTATGCAATGCTATGATTTGCTACAAATATCATTTGATTCTACTGACATTAACCTTAAAGTTGTTTAAGTTAAGTCTCGCCAAAATATCAATATTATTGATTTATATGTTTTTGATAGATGTTGTGTCTAAAAACGTGCATTTGCGACACACATTCTCTCATCTTGGGTTTCATCAAAAGAGAAAAGCTACTGAAAGTCATCGTTTGCAACTAGATAGATAGAGATAGTAATTATAAGCACATGTGAAACTTATTTTCTACATTTAAAATGAGATTATTTCAACGTATAAGACAAATAATATTCTCGAAAAATAGGTCGAAGACATTTAAAGATACGGAATTTCTGGAGTTGTTGGATGCAGATTCAACACAAAGCGTGGGAAAACGCAACAGTCGGCTGGCAGGTTATGGCGTCTGTATTTTGGGATGCGCATGGAACAATTTGCATTGACTACTTTGAAAAAGGAAGGACCATTAACAGCGACTATTACATAGCGATATTGGACCGTTTGAAGGACGAAATCGCCGAAAAACGGCCGCATTTGAGGAAAAAGGAAGCAACACTTCACGAAGATAATATAGCGTGTCACAAGTCAGTGAAAACGATGGAAAAAATCCATGAATTGGATTCCGAATTGCTTCCTCATCCACCGTATTCTCCAGATCTGTCCCCCAACGACCATTTCCTATTCTCAGTTCTCAAGAGAATGTTCGCTGGGAAGACATTTTCGTCGAATGAAGAGGTGATGGACGAAACAGAGGCCTATTTTGAAGCAAAGGACAAATCGTACTACAAAAATGGTATCGAAAAGTTGGAGGGTCGCTATAATCAGTATCACCCTTGAAGGGAATTATGTTGAATAAAAAAACTAATTTTGCCAAGAAAATGTGTTTTGCTATGGTAGGTCAGGGACTTTTTAATTAACCTCTTATAATATTTGTATTTATATTTTATTTTATAATTTTTTTAAGAAATCACATTTGGATTTTATTCGTATGGAATCCTCAATAAATAAAATGCCTTCATATTAAAATAGTTTCTTTACAGGTGTCTGTAATGGTAATTTAAACTAACTCATGGAATGCAGCGATATGGCGTTCTCAGTGTCTTCTCTGCTAACATCGTGCAAAACCATTCTTACATTAGATGTACTCAATGTATTGAAGAACCAAATTCAAATGAAAAAAAATTGACTTCTGTTTTTGTGTAACCGAGCATAAGTGTTTTTGTATCAAAACTTACTTAGCAATCGATTCTCGATATCTATATGATAGAAATCGCGATTGTGGTCAACGCGATGAGCAAAAACTTACTCAACGAACTCAAAACCGGATAAATGTTTAGATCGAATGGACTGTGTACTAGAAATTAATAACTGTCGCCGTCAAGCGCACGAAGTTTTCTTAGGTTTTCCAATATTCTGCACAGATTTTGCGCAAGAATGTTCTAGAAAGTGTTTGCAAACTTTCAGTGATTAGAATCGCTAAAATAATTCTCAAATTATGTCGTGACCAAGTGAAATAGGGATTCATTTTTATACCATATATACAGATGATGTGAAATGAGGCTGTACCTTTGAACAACATATTCGGCACATTTCTTGTTAGCTTTCCGGCTGATGGGATCCTCGACGAGATCAATACCGACGAACAATCCGCATCCACGAACATCTCCGATGCACTTGTGTTTCTTCGCCAGCATCTGACACGAATCCAGCAGGTGTTCCCCAACGACCAGAGCTCGTTCTCTCAGATTTTCTCGTTCGATGGTATCGAAGACGGCGTTGGCGATGGCACAGGACACTGGGTTACCTCCGTACTGAAATTCGTAGCGTTATTATGGATGATGTAACGAGATATATTCCCGGAACTTACGGTGTTGAAGTATTCGACGCCAGTTCTACGAAAACTGTTGGCTATCTCTCTAGTGGTGACCACACAGGCTACCGGATGTCCGTTACCCATCGGTTTACCCATGGTGACGATGTCCGGTTGGATGTTGTAATGCTGGAAGGTCCACCAATGACGACCGATCCTGCCAAAGCCTACTTGGACTTCATCAGCGATGCAAATACCACCAGCTTCTCTGACGTGTTGGTAAACGTTCTCGAAATAGTTCTTGGGAGGTATGACCTGACCACCGCAGCTCAGGAAGCTCTCGGCTATGAAAGCGCACACTCCCTTGCCCTTTTTCTTGATCTCATCGCAGATTTTCCTCACGTCCTCGGAGTACAAATATCCAGTTTCATCTAGGCTGTGCTGGTTGTCGCGGTATTTTCCACGATACGAGTCTGGACAAGGTGCCTGGAGAATCGTTCAAACCGTCAGTTAACGAAGGAGTCACGGATGAGATCAAGTACTTACCACATGGACGTGATCTTTTTGACCCACACCTCCAGGCAGATTGAACTTGTAGTGGGAGATATCTATTAGTGAGGTGAGATGGCCGTGATAAGCACTGGAAAAACAAAGAAGGTCGTTTTCTTGGAGTGCTAATCAAATATTTCGTGAAGATTTTTAATATCTACAAAGCTGCACTAACATTTATGCTTCTGTCCGAATAGAAATGGATATTGATGGATAAAATGTTTTTTGTTTAATCTGTGTCATGTTTACCATAAACTGATTCCCAGGCTTGAATTCTCTAGAATACGGTTATGTTTTTTTAAAAATATTTGTAGCCGTTGGAAATTTGTAGCAGTCCGAAGACATAGTTACTTAAAGCATACTTTGGTGTACGGATACCTCAAGTAGGTCTAGAACTATTGGATTTCATATCTAGAACATCGAGATTCTTTGGTGGCCAAATCCATGCTAAGTTGCTTTGCCGTTATGAAATAATGTTGTGAATTAAATCTGAATCCTAGCAAGAGTTAAAGTCAAGAGGAAGAAGAAGAAATTCTTTGTGGATTTGGTATAATAGATTAATGGTTAGTTAATATTTCACAGTTTAAATCATATCATTCTTAAAACTATGTTTCTAATAGTTAATTAATAATAATTAATAGTTAACATCACGTTAGACAGAAAGCAAAACACATTAGAACCAAAATGAAACAATTATATTGGTTAGTCGGAAGATACTCTCAATTTGATCTAAAATCAAAGAGATTGATTTATCAGACAATCATGAAGCTAATTTGGACCTATGGGGTGCAAATATGGGGTTACACTAAATATTCAAATCAACTAGTCATCCAACGCTACCAAAATATAATTCTTGGATTAGTTACCAAAGCTTATCGCTACGCAACCAAAGAAGAACTGCACGATAACCTAGAAATCAGATGGATTTGCGAAATTATCCAAGATTTTGCCTTAAATGTGGAGCAATACAAGTGCTGAACAACACGTCGGATATAAGAAGATTGAAGCGAACCAAACCATACGAACTTATATAAAGTATATACCTTTAGTGTAAACATATTGATGTATTTATCTTGCACTCGTCTTGCTTGTGAATTAATCCAAGTACAAATGATATGTAGTATATCTAATAAAGGTGTTATCAAAAAAAAAACATTATAGTTCAAAATTGATTTGATTGGCATTACTGAAAATTTAATGATAGATTTTGTTTGTCATTATAGTCATTAATTCAGTCAATAATCCATTACCATTTCTCTTTGCATAACAAAATAATTTTAAAAATCATTATATGTAAATTCAGAAACATATTAATTATTCAATTATTAATGTTCTCCAATGATTATAGTTATAACACAGCTTCACAGACTAAAATGCCATCTGATGCTTTTATTATATAACTTTTCTCCTACGTGGATGCCTTTGGAGTGGTGTTATGATGGAGATTTTCGTATGAAAACATTTTGCTGCTAAAATGTTAATAAATAAGACGATGTGACGGGGTATTGGTTGTTAAAACTCGTAGTGGCTAGAATCATTTTGATGGAGTAAACACTCAGCTGAAAGAGACAAACAAAATATCATCATTAGATCTGGTTCCATTCGATTTCGCCAATATCAATGATCTGTGGTCATTCTGAAAGCTTTGGAAGAAATAGATAAAAAGTAATCCACGTGTGTTTTGTTCAAGTATATTTCAGTTACCAGTGATTTTTTGGATTGAAAGACATCAAAACATGAATTACTTTTTTATGTATCTAACAGTGTCTTCGATACTTACTGTTCAAGGGCGATTACGTCTGTATTTCCCGTGTGGATTTGGGCTAGACGCAGGGCTAGATCATTGGCTTCCGAGCCAGAATTAACGAAGAAACAAACTTCCAAGTTTTCTGGCAGAGTGTTGATGATTTTCTCGGCGCATATCACGATCTCGTCGTGAAGGAAGCGATTGTTGGTGTTGAGGACGGCCATTTGCTCGGATCCAGCCTTTACCACAGCAGGATTACTGTGTCCCACTGGAAAAATAGGAAAACCATTCTAAAATCGATGTTATATATAGTATATTTTTAATTGCTTTTTAGGTGGTGGAAGCTATTTTGTTTAGTTATTTATGTCGTTATTTAGTCGTGATGAGCATCTATAGTCTATTCAAAACATCAGTGAGCTCACGTCATCAATATGTACCTGTCGACAGTTGTAAATTCGTTTTACAGTCAGACATTATTTTCCATTTTATTCTATTTTAAAAAAGGTAGAATGCTGTTCGACAAGTTCGAATATGTATTATAAGTACGGGTTATAAACTGGCAAACGTTGTTTTAACGCTTTGTTTTAATAAATTTCAAATAGCCGCTCATTATTACTCTGGTTTGAATTGCCGAAGTCGTTACACAGTAAGAGTCAAAAACTGATTGCCTCTATAATCAATTATTTCGAATAGGAACGAGATAATAAGAGGCACTCTCTTGCCGGTACAATATGTTAGAGAGGTAAACATTTTTACCGTTAAATATTAATTGCTACAGTTTTTATTGAAAAGTTTTTTACGTGCTACAGCAGCACTGAATATTAGTAAGGACACGGTCGCTAGTATATCTTAAAAAATAAAAAAACAATATAACCTTAAATGCACCAAAAAGAAACCGTCTTTTTGTGAAACGGGTGACGAATCAAGATCAGCTTGACGTTAGCTGTATGAGAGATCAAATACAGAAAATGTATAAAAACAGTAAGTAGTATTTTCAAACGAAACATAATTTAATACAATTATTTCAGAGAAAATTGTTAGTCTGGAAAGTATCCATAAAAAGCTGAAATATATACAGCTATTTGAGTGATGTACATCGCTTCATACACTCTTGGCTAATTTAGGATTTAAGTGGTGTAAAGATAACCCATGAAGGGGTGTGAAGGAACTTCCAGACATTGCTTTTAAAAGAATACAATCTTTAAAAACACATAACAAAATCTAGGAAGAATTATTGTATCAATTTGTATATTTAGGTGGGACATGGATACTTCAGAATGCTACTTTGGGTCACTCATAGCAAGATGATAATAAATATAGTGTCAAAAGCATTGTCGACAATAAGACTTACGGTCTGGATGAGCTCGACCAGACACATTGAAGAAGAAGTTGACAAATGGTGGAATCGAGAACAAGTTTTTGATAAATTGGGAATAAACAGCTTAGTTATTCACTTGAGTAGTGATTCTCAAAGTGACAGTGATTGAATAAACCTATGAATGTTAATTACCAAGACAGGACGATGAAAGAGGACTATATAATTAATATACTTTAACTATAGAATGTGATTAATCAGAGATTAAATGTAGTTTTATCAAGAGAGATGTATACAGGTAGTTACAAGATAAAATAAGGAGACATATAGTAATATCATAGCGACTTTACAAGGAAACATTGCATCGAAGGAAAAAAGAGCTAAGCGTAAAACATAAATATGCTCTTTATTATTAGGCCTTAGGGGGATAGCACTTCATAAAGAAATGCGTCTAAAACTTTACCTATACTAGATGTACTACAATGTTAAAATACATTAAATTAGATAACATTTTCGTTTCTTTATTTTATTAAGATTAAAATTTTGTTATATCTCAAAGTAATAATGTACTAAAACTAAGAGTTGATGCGGCAACACCGCGACATTTTGAAATATTACGTGGGTTCACTGCAGTTTCGAATATCTGATATTATTTTCAAAAAAGAAACCGACATAACATTATTATTTAAATAAAGCGAATTATTTAGCTTTAAATTAATTTATATGAGTTTCATTTTTAACTCAAAGTTCGATGTATGTGCAAACAAAAATGTATAATCTCTAAAGGTTGACCATACGAATATCAATAATGCAATTATAACTGGAGCATGTTAATTTATATCAGTAAATTCTGAATTGTAAATATAAATAATAATAATTGGGACAAAACACTTTGTTTGTTATTAATGAGAAGCCTCATAATTTTAGAAAACATAAACTGAATATTGCCAATGTGATAGGTTAGCGAGTATATTTTTGTTGTTCACTTAATGCCGTTGGTTGTGACCATAGTTGTGAATCTGATTGGTTCATTACGTTCTATGGTTTGTTTATTTTTCACGCCATTTTCAATTTGCTCCATATAGAGAACAGTGTGGTCAGCTTTTTATAACGTTTATACATTAAATTAATATTTTATTTTATTAGTATATACAAGTCGGTAGTTGAAATCCATTCCCGTTCTAGGAAGTGCTGTGTGCCCGGATGCACAGATAGTGAGGAAATGCATCATTGTTTTCCGTTAAAAAAGCGATCTGTAAGAAATGAGTAGAGAACCTTAAAAATTCTAAACTGGTTGGGTTAAACATGAAACAGATTTATGATCGTTACCGTGTAACATATTTTTGTGATATATTTAAACTTTCCTTTAAGTACTTATGAATAATTTATATATACTATATAATATAATTTATTTATACAAATGGAAGTGGATCAAAATCAAAATGATATAGAAGGTAAACTGAAGGAGTCAATCACATTTCTGTTCATAATTGTTACCATTAATTTCTAAACTGTCTCACTATATTTGTAGTGCCTATTTCCATCGATCCAGGCCCACAACCAGGGTGTTCGAAGCAAGTATCATCGACATTTGAACAAACTCCAGAAGGTAATGATAAAGTTTGTATTCATTCAGCCAGTATCGCCCTTTCTGCTCATTCTTACTGTTAATTAGTAGACTAAAACTTCAGTCCAGATGTTCCTATTAGACCAAACAAAAGGTTTACTACGTTGTACCGTAGTGTACATCTCAGAATATTTAGTGAAACTTTTAAAAAAAGAAATTAAGTGTGATTTTTGTTTACATACAAGTATGAATAAATCAGTAGACCCACAAATTGAGACCGATTTTATAGAGGCAAGACAATATCTCGTGCCCCAGACTCTAACAAAATTGTTTTAATATACTGTCAGGAGGTCTTTGAGCTATGTCTTATTTTATTCAACGATTTTGCCACGTCGATAATAATAAAATTTTTGTCAAATATTTAAAAAAAGTAAATTTAAAACCCTTCAATTTTACATTCCATAATGATCTTTCGGATAAAATATTAATAGTACTGACGGAGAGATGGAAGAGATAACTTTGATTTGCAATGCACCAAATTTTTTTCCTTATGGTTTTTTATATATGTATATAATATTTATTGTTATAGATTATATTTATATTTATTTATTTTTACAGATTATATTTATATTTACTTATTTTTAAATATTATATCTATATGTATGTTTAATTGAATTTAATTTAATAAATTTATTTTAGAAAAAAATTGTTTTTAATTTAAATTTCATTGGTTAATTAAACATGACGTCAAGGCTGTCACGTGCCAAATATTACTAATGAGCCAATCAAATGTCTTCACAGTAAAATATTTTTCTTATGGTTATGGTTGTGACTATGTCGAGAGACCTTTTGACATTTAATATCAATATCATTTAGGTTAGGTTGTAAGCCAGTATATGTTCTTTAAATATTGCAACCAAGACTAAAAGCAACAACAAGCAAATGGTTATTCTGGCGACTTTGGTCAATATTACTACAATCTGACCTTTATAAGCTGAAAATATTATAAATTATTTTGCTAAATTTCGTTTTCTCTCTGAAATGTAATAGAAATGCAGTTATTTTATTTCGGCAATCACGCCTATTTAATAGTAATAAAATTCTTAGGGATGTTCAGATTCAGAAAAATATATTGCCACACTAACACTAGTGTGTTAGTTGTGGTTTAAATAATATTCTTTTCGAACTCTGACTAAGAATTGATGATGATGATGACGAATAATATGTTGTATGTTCCGTTTGGTAGCTATATTAGAGAATATATTGATATTGTTTCATTTCATTTACTCAGAAAAAATGGTACAACATATATTAATCAAAATATTTTTTACAACTTTTTTCCATATTTTTGGCTATATCGCGTCGAAAGAACGAGACAATGTTGGATTGGCAAAGATTCAGTAATTGGAGCTAGAACAGTGTATCCTTCACAATTCTTGCATCATGAGATCGAGTTTTGTTATGCAAAGGGATAACTTTGTGTCGGTTACTCGCTATTACTGCTTTTTCTTGCAACAATAAGTTATTCAATTTGATCAATTGGCGTTGGTAGACATATATATTAACAGTTTCATTCAGTTTTAGCAGGTCGTAATACACTATAGCTTGTTGATTACACCATATGCACAGCACAACTTGAACGAGCCATGAATATTTCGATTTGATGTCGACGTGGATCAAACAAGAAAATTATCCAATTTGGTGCAGTGCTTCTGAAGTTATGCGCATACATATATTTCAACCATTCTTTTTTATTTATAAAAAACTTAAAACGTCTAAATGAGAGAATGGTATTATTCGATACTCCTTCAGGAAATATTTATTCAGACAAGCTGGAGAGGAATTGAAAAATAACATCGTTGGTATCTACATCAGTATACAATATCAGATGCTTATCTTTGTCAAATACAAACTGTTTTATGTTGATGATCGTGTTTATATGTATGGATGTAATAGAACAAACAATTTATTTATCAGTTTCTATCAAAGAAAAAATAGAAATTTCACGGTATAGGCGATCTTGGGGAAAGGTTTTTGTTTAGTTCAACCAACGGTAGTGCTGCGATCGTAAATTGTGATTGGCTAATTTAAATTCCTGGTGCCGCCACTAATGTGGAACGTGATTGGTCGATCAAATTGTGTGAAGTCAGCATTTTCTATGGGCGTCCATTTTTAAGTTTGTTGTTTGAAGGTTTTGGTTTTTGTTTAGCTCAAGAAATCTTCGTTTTTCGTTGTGCATATTTTCTATTTTACATTAATTATTATGGAATAATAACATAAAAATTGATGACAATGCATCCGTGCAGTAAAATATGTAGTATACCTGGGTGAAAATTTACTACCGAAATTAGTCATTGTTTCCCAAGGAATGATCTCGCTCTTTTCCAAAAATGGGTTGATCATGTAAATAGTAGTAAGTTACCTGGATAAACCACAATGCAAATATATCAACGTCTTCCTCCACGAACAAGTATTAGGGTAAATAGAGAAATGGCAGACCAATCAAAATAAAGTATTTTCCTTACAATTTCTACATAACTATTTAAAACTAACCAATCAAATTTACGTTGTCAGCGCCACCAATGATTGGACTAAGCGAAACATTGCCCCACTACTTAACATTGGAGTTGCACACCCCTGGTTCATCCATTGGAGATGTTTTTAATGGTGATGCTAATTCTTTAGTACAAATTACATTCTATCTACAATTGTTAATTTCAGTGTTTTGAAAAAGGTGATCTTGTTGAAATTATCTCATATATAGATAAAGTTAGAGATAGTTAATAGCTAGAATTATTGTATATATACAGAATAATTGTGTATATAGATTTATTGTTTACAATCCTAGTTGATGCATGAAAAAATGTAGTGGAAGAGCTAACGGTTGATGAATTAAGGAAAGGAAGGAAGGAAATTAAGGTTTCTTGTGGTGTATAATAATTCAGATTATTTGAAAAAACTGTTAAGCTAAAAAATGATGAATATTTATCAGAGACACTGTTAGACCAGTGCATATGCATATTTTGATGGCATAGGTTATTACGTTATCATCAATAAACTTTCCATATTTGCTAATAGAAAGAAAAACCGCTCTAAATTTGTTTTACGCGAGATATTTACGACATAACGATAATATATATTTAGCATCAAATCTAAACAAAAATAACTGCACCGCCGCCCTTATCACTATCGAAATTTTAATAATAATCCCATCGCTTTATTGTGTGCTATTTCGTCATCGTAATCGCCACAGCACAGCAAACAAAAACACATAACAAATTAGCAGAGATTACCCGGACCCATTCATTTACAAAACGTTAATCTTTCAACTAACCACTTGATAATGATTCTGTTTATGTCGTGATTGTAATTAGTGCTGATATTTGCAGGTACATTTCCACATTGTAATGACGTTTCTATTTTTTACATTCCCCTATCAACACGTGGCCTAGGTAGATTTTTTAAGGTCATAGCAGGCTATGGCGACCTATTAATATGAACATTCATCATCGTTTTCATCATCTAATATCAGCTTTGAGTTTTCTTGTAAAGACTGAATAGGTACAAGGTGCTTTGAAGGGTCATATCAGCTCGGTATGGTGTTTAAAATTGATCATATCTATTGGATTGGTGTTTGATATCCAAAGCGAATTATGTCATAAAATTCACCTTTGAACTGTCAAACATTTGAACTAAAAAGTTTTTAAACGTTAACAGGTCAATTGAAAAGTCGCCGGCCTGACACATATATAGTAGTTACTTTTTTAGTTAGTCCTAACCCTCAAAGGATGTATAAATTTGACAGCTGTCGGATCATTATTTTGTGAATTATAGCATTATGAGTAAAGCAACTTTTCTTATTGTGAAAAAATGGATAAAAAGGAATATCGCGTGTTGATAAAATATTGTTTTTTGAAGGAAAAAATACAGTTGCAGCAAAACCTTGACTTGATTTCGAGTTTCCGGACACTGGCCCAGGAAAATCATCCATCAAGGATTGGTACACTAAGTTTAGACGTGGCGAAATGAGCACCGAAGACGGTTAACACAGTGAACGCCCAAAAAAGGTTGTTACCGAGGAAAACATTTAAAAAATCTACAAAATGATTTTGAATGACCGTAAATTGAAATTGAATGAAATAGCAGACACTCTAAAGATATCAACTGAACGTGTACATCATATCATTCACGAATATTTGGGTATGAGAAAGTTCTGTGTAAAGTGGCTGCCGTGAGCTCACTTTTGACCAAACACAACGACGAGTTGATGATTCGGAGCAGTGTTTGAAGCTGATCAAGCATAATAAACCCGAGTTTTTGCGTCGATATGTGACAATGGATGAAACATGGCTCCATCATTTCACTCCGAAATCCAATCGACAGTCATCCGAGTGGACTGCACACGATGAACCCGCTCCAAAAACCGCTGTATTTTGGGATGCGCATGGAATAATTTTCATTGACTACATTGAAAAAGGGCGGACCATCAACAGCGACTATTACATAACGTTATTGGATCTTTTGAAGGACGAAATCGCTGAAAAACGGCCGCATTTGAAGGAAAAGAAAGTGCTGCTTCACCAAGACAATGCAACGTGTCACAAGTCAGTGAAAACGTTGGCAAAAATCCATGAATTGGGCTTCGAATTGCTTCCTCCTCCACTGTGTTCTCCAGACCTCGCACTCAGCGACTATTTCTTGTTCTCAGATCTCAAAAGAATGCTCTCTGGGAGGAAATTTTTGTCGAATGAAGAGGTGATCGCCGGAACAGAGGCAAAAGAAAAATTGTACTAGAAAAATGGTATCGAAAAGTTGGAGGCCCGCTATAATCAGTGTATCACCCTTGAAGGGAATTATGTTGAATAAATGAAACTAATTTTGCCAAAAAGTGTGTTTTACTATGGAAGTCCGGGGACTTTTCAATTGACCTGTTATCATTTGCTAGTAGAGACGAGTATACAACTTTAAGAACAGGTGAAACGAAGTTTGTACAATTTAAAAGAGAAGTTGTTAACTTTCAGGACAAAGAACGTCGTCGTTGACGAAAACGTTTAAAGATGCGGAATTGCTGAATGATGAACCAAGAGAAACTCGAAAACCATTGGCAGAAAAATTGAATGTGAGCCGAGTTGTAATTTGTGAACGATTATTAGAGATTACTAGGAAAAGGTCCAAACGATAGGAAAATGGTTGCCCGACACGCATTGAATGACAGTTAATAAGAAAATCGAAAAATCGTTAGTGAAATACTGCATGAAGGATATGAAAGAAAGTAATTTCTGCATCGAATCGCAACAAATGATAACAAAGCAACGCATTGAAGATATATAAAAAATTGCTCTATGAATGGTTTAGTGTAAAAGAAAAATTGTTCTTTTAGAATGACATCTATAAATTGCATAAGAGATAGCTAAAATGTAGAGAATCAAATGGCCAACAGTTAACATGAATATTTGTTTGTAATTTGTAAAATATATATTATATTTAAACTAAAATTTTGTTATATTTTAAAACCAAGATCATGTTAGACAAAATGCAAATCACATTAGAATCAAATTAAAAGAGATATACTGGTTAGTCGGAAGATACTCTTAACTTAATCTAAAATCAAAGAGATTGATTTATCAAGCCAATTTGGACCTATGGGGTGCAAATATGGGGTTGTACTAAAAATTCACCCAACGCTGTCAAAACAAAATTCTTCGATTAATTACCAATGCCTATCGCTACGTAGCCAACAAAGAACCAACAAAGAACGATGACCTGGCAATCTAATCGATATCCTGCGCGTTATCTAGTAGTTTTATTGCCTCCACGTTAATATGATTTAGTAATCCTCTTTCGTGTTTTGACTGATTGATTTTGATTTGATTTCCCAGTCATCCTGCAGTTTATAACAGCGTTGGATGACTAGTTGATTTAAATTTTTAGCGTAACCCAATATTTGCGCCCCATAGGTCCAAATTGGCTTTATAGTTGTCTGATAAATCAACCTTTTCGATTTTAGATCAAGTTGGGAGTATCTTCCGACCAACCAGTATAGTTGTTTTATTTTGGTTCTAATGTGTTTTGCTTTTTGTCTAACATGATGTTAAGGAAAAATATGTCAAAAGCAAACTGAACTAAAATTCAGAGTTGATACGGCAACATTGCGACGTTTTGACGTACTATTACTCGGCAACTACTAGTAATAATGTACTAATAGTTTAAAAAAATTGAAAAAAAAATCGCCTTATATATAACCAGAACATAATAGTTAGTAAAGTTGGATTAAAATTTCTACAATTATTTTGAAACTGAACTGATTTTTAAAGTAATTATTAAATATTTGTTCGCGGAACAATAGAAAAAACGCGTTATTGAAAGAAATCCCTCAGTAAGTACGTTGGCAAACAGAACATCGTGTCTTTAACATAATTAGGCCGGTTCGTTAGTGATAAGAGATCCGAATCTGGTTCGAACCAACTTCGAATACGAATGTTTACGTTTCGTTTACACGATACCACTTTTTTGCGATCCGTATTTGCTCATGTATCGCTGATTTTGTTAAGAACATCGAGGAGAAGGTCTCGACCCCATGTTGTAAATAACCCGAGAAAGGTTATGGTGTTAAACTGGATCGAGATAACATTCCGATAGGTACGACGTAAATTCAAATATTTTCCTTGATACGTATGTTAGTCCTTAGATGGATATACATGGTAACCTTTATGTGAGAGATTTTTCATTTCATTTTCAAGCATTTTTGATACTTTGCATCGAGTGATCCTAATAACGCCTTGTTACAAGACACTAGAAAGTCCTTATGTATAGCTGGAGTCATTTTTTAAAAGAAAGGGCTCTTTCAATTTTAAACCAATTTCGGTTGGAGTTTTGCAACGTGGTAGTGTCTTGGGATCATTCCAATATCTATTCTATTTTGCTGATATCCCAACAATAAAAGAAACAGTACTTGGAACTTTTACCGACGACACAGTCATTATGGTGTGGCGACCGTCACGACCCTTTAGGCCACCACGAATTCATCAACAAGTACAAAGGTTGGCAACGCCGGTGGATTGGTACCATGCAGTTCCAGACTATAAAAGACCATCACGACTACGTCTCGCTCTCTTCCCTTTTCTTTCCTCCGTCCCCTTGTAATAGTACCACTTCCACAGCGCTACCGTACTTCTCTACCTAACCTCATATCCTTTCAATTCTCCCGTCGAACACATGTATAATTTAATATTAAAAATAAACACTATTTCTTCAACTAGTGTTTTCAGTCCTCGTGAAAATTCCTTCCAAAAATAGTAGTGACTGTTCTGACAAATAATTGCAGCGGCAGCCACACATTTCGACTGACTGACCGACCCGACGAACATTCCTACAATGGTAAAAGTGACAGTCAACAAGATCTACAAGCAGGAACTTCTGTTAGATACCTCGAAATCTATCCATGTCCATTATAAATACTTAATTATTTTATTTAAGTGATACTCCATCCCTCAAGCAGAATCAGTGAATATATCTCGATAGTAGATTAATCTGGAAACATCAATGTAAGACAAAAAGCAGAGCAAATTAGACTCAAAGTCAAGCAAGGGTACTGGTTAGTCGGAAGATGCTTAAGAACGGAATAACTTAATTTAAAAACAAAAAAGTATAGACGGACCAGTCAATAATAGAGATAATTTAGACCTATGAAAATCGTGTGTTCTTTGATTAATTGTCAATGCATATTGCAACGTAATAGTCTAATTTAATTTAGTTTTGGGAAACATACTGTTTTATTTATTCCGTATTAGTTTTGCTTGTCCTATTTTATTAATTAAGATTGAGATTGTGTGATCGGTATGTTTTGTATGATTTAGCGTATCTAATGAAAGGTGCAGTAAAATGTGAATTGAAATTGAACAACGAGTGAAATGAACAAGAAAGACTTTAAGTTTAAGTTCACAAAATCCATGAAGAAGTTGGAAAAGAAAGCCGTTCTAGCTATTTTCTTGATTATTTCGATCAATACCACTTGGTCTGGTTGCATTTTCTTTTTTTCAGAAAATATTGGTGGAAAACAAGATCAGATAATATTGTACACAATTCTCTTCAAGTATTCAATTCTTTGTAAGTTGTCATGGAACTCTTTACATTGTAGGAATGTTCGTCGGGTCGGTCAGTCGGTCGAAATGTGTGGCTGCCGCTGCGATTATTTGTCAGAACACTCACTACTATTTTTGGAAGGAATTTGCACGAGAACTGAAAACACTGGTTGAAGAAATACTGTTTATTTCAATGTTAAATGATATATGTGATCGACGGGAGAATTGAAAGGATATTAGGTTAGGTAGAGGAAGTACGGTAGCGCTGTGGAAGTGGTACTATTACAAGGGGATGAAGAACAGAAAAGAGCGCGACGTCGTCGTGATGGTCTTTTATAGCCTGGAACTGCATGGTACCAATCCACCGGCGTTGCCAACCAACCTTGTATTTGTTGGTGAATTCGTGGTGGCCTAAAGGGTCGTGGCGGTCGCCACAACATTTTATAAAGAAGTCCACCAAAATCTATTTACAGTTTTGGATGTAAGAAGGTACTTGAAAATAGCCCATTTTTTGACTTGATTAACATTTAGATCACAGTTATGATATTACAATTATATGTGGAATAGATTACTGTTGAAAATATAGACTAGAGCCTTGACTAAAGTCACTTGATGGTAGATAATACCTGCTTTAACGAAGCGGATTTGCTCTACACTAGTCTTCTTACTATCTTTCTGTCACCTTTTAACCAAACTGTTAAACGTAGCTAAAGCTTTATTATAGATATTTTATAGTAACAGATATTTACAATAATATAAGTTAAAAAACGAAATCACTTTTCCTTCAACCGATTATAAATGGAGGCGTCGAACTTAAAATCCTGAAACTCCACGTTCAGACCTTGAATGGTGATATTCAAAAGGAAAACGGCAATTAACTCATCAAAATATCTGATTTTTAAATTTTTGTTGTGGATATTAGGCGGTTTAGACTTGGCTCAAGGAGAATCAGCTAAATGCCTAGCAACGAAGAAGCAATACAGCTACTGGACAATACATGCGACATCAGAAGATTGAACCGAATCAAACTACACGAACTTGTATGATGTAAAGTGTTACTTTTAACGTAGTTTCTTGTATATTCATGCAACTATTACAAAACAGTAGTAATAAATTAATTTGTAAATTAAAATTATACTAAGCATATCCAATGTAAAATGTTATTAATAAAAAAAGGTCTAGGCTTGGAGGAAGAATTTTGGCCCTGACAGAATGGTGTAATGTCATTCACCCTTTCGTTCTAAAGCAATAATATTTTAGTATAGATGTGATTTTAATAGCCTTAAAGGAAATATATCAGTAACTGACCCACCCTGTACATATATATATATATATCATTGTTTGTTTGTCTCAGAATAAAATTATATATCACGATGCCGCTTTTTTCTCAGACCACACACGAATGTTAGCGATTACAACGAATACCGTTGCCTAGGAGACGCGTTGCGATCTAGATGGACGACTTCATCATCATTGTTTCACCAGCTATGGCCGACGATAACGAGCAACGCTTCGATTATACGGTCAAGTAGGTCGATGAATTTCTATATTAGCTAATTACCGGCAGTCCTATCGGCAACTGCGTGGAAAACTACCATTTAGATTTAGTCTTGTTTGTTTCCTATTAACTACCTAATTAGTAGATGTTAAAATCAACAAAAAGTACAAACATAGTGATAACAGTTGCTTCAATTTTCCGGCTTGGCTAGTATTTTTATATTACTATATTGTTACGTAACATCGTTTCAAACAAATTAGTGCTTTTGAAAGAACATATTTTATGACGATATCTACTGAGAATTGGAATGATTTGAAAGGTACACCCTCCACTGTTGTTGCCTAAAACTTCCGTGACTATTGGATGAACCGGAAATAGTTTTTGCGTATAGTAATTGCAAAAATTGATTGAAGTGGGTCAAAGGTCAATTCAGCAAAGAATATTTAGTGAAATTAGTGAAAATATACCTCAATGTTTAAAAAAAATATTAGTCGATATATTCACGAGAAAACAAATGTTACCTGAGGCATATGTTGAATGCCCGATGGAACACTTTAAAGCCAGAAAACCATAAAATATGATTTTTGGATAAATTTGGATACTGAAGTTCGATCAAAAGTTACTAGAATGAAAATCTTACTGCAACATTATTTAAAAGTTGTTTCAAATATTATAACATACTTTATTGAATAAAATTTTCGTTTCTATATGATTAATATGAGAATTTAAAAATATATTTCGGTAAAAAGCTTTGTTTCATTATATAAATTGATAAATGGTTAACAATCTTGCAAAATTTGACCGTATTCGCCTGATTTAAGACCATATGAAATTTTATGAATTCATAACAGTGCATTTTGCAGCGAAAAGGCGTTAGATGGATATAAAAGCACCAACGGTCTTATATCCTTAAAGATTTCTGTACAGACAACGTAAAACAATAGCTTCGACATAGTTATTAAAGATGTCAAGGAGATAAAATCAATGAAATTAAATAAAATAATTTTGGATAATTCATGTTTTCAATACTGTTTTGAACTTAAAGTACCTTGTTTACTTTAACATTTTATGATGGTTTTCTTACATACCATGTGCTACGTTGTTGATGCAATCCAAGTAGGCGTCACCCCTCTCATCGTACATATACTGAGCTTTGGCGCGAACTATTTTTAAGGGATCTTTCTTGAAGAATAATTGACACGATGGTCTGTAAAAGAAATAACATTTAATATTAACCTATTAAATATTATAACAATAAGATTGTTAGTATTGAACAAATTACTTGATAAATATAATCACCATGACGTGGAATTCTTTTTCAAGTATTTAATATTGCTTTTAGACGAGTTGGAAATGTTTTAACTATATTAGCGAGAAAAAAGACGAAGATGGATATGCAGGAAATCGGCAGGAATGCTATGTCGCTGGCCGAACAGGAAAATCGAATATTTATCAGAATAAATTTACTATATCTGAATTCTTGGAAATTCGAAATACTATTTAGTTTATTTTAGAGTGAATTTCTATACTTTAGTAATGTGGGGATTTGGTACTTATTAGTAGCTTACCATTAATTGTTATAGTTTCAATATTACAAGAATAAGTTATATCTGCAGTGTTAAATGCAATATTTTTGACAGGTATCGTGTTAAATGTATACTGATTGATTGAACCTAATTTGTATCAATTTTTCCTTATAAATACCCATTTTTATTAAGAATTTTTAAGAAATTCTCCAACAAAATATATGTCAAAAATGTGTAGTTAGAACTGGAATCAATTCTAGAAGAACAATCTAGTAAGCCGTAATATAGTAAAATGACGTCAGTTGTTCAGTGTTTTACTATTTATATGGAAATAATTCATATCAAATTGTTATCAATCTTGTTATGAAAACTGTAATTTCAGGTTCAAATAAAAAATAATAATGATGTACAAAAATTGATCAATGGAAAATAAATGAACTTTTCCATAATTTCCCAAAGCCTTACTCACTTTTATCACCTATATTCAGGATTTAGTTAATACCTTAAAAATCATTAACATATAAACAATTTAGAGGCCAATTCTTGGTAACAAATATTAAAATGATTAGATCTGAACGAAGAGAAATATTAAAAGTAATTAAGACGATCAACACTCATTACCTCTACATCTATATAAAGTAGTATAACAAAATGAATAGATGAAAAGTCAACATTACAGTTTCAAATACTTACAAATATAAATAAATATATAAAAATACTAAAATACTAATAAAAATAAAAGCAACAAAAATTATAAAATGAAAATAAAAAATTACGAAAACCTATTGAATACCCAAAGTTTAATAGTTTCTTAAATATATTAGAGAAGTAATTTATATATTTAGAATATTTATTAGACTAAATTGATTTTATAAGATCGCTCAGTATCTTGAGGCAATAAACATTTTTTCTTGATATGTTCCTTTATTATTCCTTTAAATATAATTAATTGTTTAAAATTAAAAACACCAACTAAAGTGATTAGTTAAAAGTGCAAATTCTGAAGGTATATTTGAAAAGATTTTTAGAAATCAAATGAAGACGTTAATTTGCAAGACAAATTCGTTTATGTTAATTATTGAATTTATTAAAAGTATTAAAACATTAATTTTCGTATAAATTTAATCAATGAGTGTATAAATCGATGCAGATTGAAATGTTAAGAACAAAATTCTTACCCTATCAATTTCTGTCTAAGAGCTATGGTTTTGCTCTTGGGCATTTGTTCCATGATGATTTCGTCGTCTGCTTCGGTTGTGTCAACGGAAAAAAACTGTCTGATTATCAGAAAGACTTATGCGAAGCGGTGAAGACTATTCTACGTTACGTTAGGTAAGTATTGGTGTATTTATATTAGAAATTGGAGCCGCGCGCATCTTTGAATGGACTACTGGTGATAAGACTCGTGCAAACGTTCCGAGGTATACTGCCTGAACAAAAAAATAATAATAATAAAATAATTTTTAAAATTAATTTACGATTCTTTTAATTAAATTTTTTTGTGAATATATAAATATGTTAGCGTATTTTTATTTAATTAATTATGAATATGTTTAAGTTTATTTTTAACTTATTATAATAAGTCGCTTATTATAATAATTAATATTATGAGAATATAAAAAGTGTTGCAAAATTAAATTGAAACTATATACTTTTTTTTGTTGTTTCTTTATTAATTACACAAATTTATTTATGGTTAATTAACAGTAGACATACATTTATTAGTAACATTTCTTTAAAGTAAAAATTGTCTTATTGGTTAAGCATATAAATGACAACATTTAGTCAATGTTGTTGCAATTGTTTTGGATGAAATGAAGTTTGGTAAATTAGTTGGGGCTTACTAACTTTCGAAGCTGAACAGTTTTGCTTGTTTTTTTGTAATTGATTAATAAAAAATACCAAAAATATGTTTGACGAATATGACATTCATTTTGGAAATAGATTTCAATAGTTCTTTAGACATTATTGTATACTGAATATAAATAAATAAGATAAAATCCATCTGCTCATAATTGACCCGAATAAAAGTGTGTTAAAAAATATGAATGTAGGAGTGGTTTTATCTATAGTTTTTTTAAATTTATTTAAAATGTGATTAAGATATGAGGATTTACAATAATTAAATGATTATTACTAATTTGGTTGTAGTTTTTCCTTAAGAAATTAAAAGATTTTAGATATATTAAAGAATAATTTTCATATAATCCATTTATTAAATAATTATTGTTATATAGGGATAAACAGTTTAACTAGCAAAATATGAGTATTTACTTTTTTACTATTTATTATATTTAAAGTCTCCTTTTTTCCAACAAGGATTTATCTGGGCTGGACCTACTGTTTAACGTGGGCTCCGAACCACGGTCCTCGGAATTAAGCCTACCGACTGGCGAGTGACCAACTTAGAAATCATCCCAGAAGACATCCGGTCTTACCCAGCCTGGTTACTAGCGTGCCTGGGATCACTTTTCTTGTCGGATTTTGCACCCTTGCCTAGGACTGTATGCTAGGACAAATGTTAAACAATCACAAACATAAATTCATGACCATACTTCAGCGGGATTCGAACCCGCGACTGTCGCAACAGTAGGTGGACCGTCCTGTCGCCTACACCACTGCGCCAACCAAGCCGACTAAATGGATCTTCATAACGGCAGTATGGAAAAGCTGAGCTTATTTGTTAGTTTTTCTTGGCTTTAGGCAGCATGTCTGGGGACATTCATTGGCAGAAAGTATTTGTAATTTGAAGCTGTTATATAAAAGCTGTTAGGGCTTTGCTTCATTTCTATCTTAAATCATGTAAAATATGTGTCAAGCCAGAACTAGACCTTTTCTTTTATTTCCAGTCGAGACAAAAGGAATTACCTTTTATTTTATAGCCAGCGAGTTATTTTTAAAATAAGGAGTATATAATATCTGATAATAGATCTAATTCCAAAGTTAGATATATAAAAATGGAAAATAACACGAGATACACGAGCATTCACGTGCTTAATTAAATATCACGTTTTTATACCCTGAATTTGCGTTATTTGCTCAAAGGTGTTTTTGTTCTATGACATCATGGGTCATTCTATAATAACAGTATCGATATTTTTAATAATTATTATCTTATAATTAGATTTAATTGAAGCGAAATGTATATTTATGTTTTATTTATAATAAAATAATGGCAATTTTACCTGAAAAATTTGTAAGACTATTATAGTAGACCATCATAGCAATAACTTTTTATTTCTTTTGATTTCTGGTATAGCTGGTTGTAAAAATTCGTGAATAAATTCGATTTACACGAGAAAATTTTTTAAAAACTTGTTATACCCTCTTATAGTTTATTCTATATCGTTTCAGAAACTGTCGTTTTTGACATTTCTCTTCAATAAATGTACAACACACATATCATATAGCACTTACTGAATCTTGTGTTTTTGTTTCAATATGTTGCTAATAAATTGGGTATTGTTGAATATGATTGATTAATACAATTTGTTTCTTAGTCTGTTAGCATTTTCAGAGACTATCTACACAAACCTACAGATATTACCAAAACTAAGAGGCTAGAACCTCTCTGCATCTCTCAAGAAAATCCAAAATTCTAAGTTAAAAAATAAATATAAATAAATAAAATCTCTTAAAATGACAAAATTCACATAATAAATATCGAAATAAATAATATCTACAGAAACAAAGATATAATTAAATAAATTAATAAATATAGGTAAGAGGGTAGATTTTGTGGTAAGAAAATGTTCATCAATAAATCAGATAAGCCATTATTTCTTCTAGTAGTCAGTAAGTTTTCGAATTCTGTTAAAATATGGGAGACGGATATTGGTTTTCCCAAATTGGTACACAGAGGTGTTTAAGTTCGAGCTATTAGGAAGGAATGGGTATATTGACAGTAACCAGTCATCAGACTGTTTAATTTAAATTTTATATCTTTTTTTTCTAAATAGATATAAGGAGAAAAGAACAGCCTGTATTCCTCTTCCAGCAGGCTCCACTTAAGCTGCACTAGTCTACCTATATTCAAATCTACAAATGGGAAACGATCTTTGTAAAATTAAGTATTTTGTTGACTATTTGTATTAGCATCACTGGTGAGATTTTCGGTCAATTTGTTCCCATTTATGCTCCTGTCATTGTGGATTTGCTGAATTTGATGTAGAAAATAATCCTTACGAAGTTTATCAACTATCGGCTTGTATTTAAAATGATCAGATATCATTATCGATTACTTTTTCCTTCTTTAAAAATAACGTTGAAACTCAATTCACCAGAAGTATGGTAATAAAGAATTCATATTCCGAAAATACTTTTATAATGTATGAATGTTTACCATTAAATATATGACTGGGAAAAGTAATTTCGGTCTTTCATAATAAATAGCTTTCAAGTCACATATCTCTAATAGTACTTATTCAATGAAACCATATTATAACGCGTTTTAAAGATAATATTCCAGAGAACATTTTAAATATAAAGATAGGGTTATTCCTATAATCAGTGAGTTATTCGACTTTGAAAATGGAGATTCCAGAAGGTAATTTTCATCATATTTTTCTTCCTACTTCCTAAAAAGCAAATATATAGAGTAGCTCAACGAAATTATGTGGTATTTCTGAAGACGAATACCAGTGTCAGAATTTATTTGCTGGTTTTGGTCTTGAAAGTTTAGATGTTAAAGATGAACTTGATAACCAGTCAATCATTGAAGAAGTCGATTAAATTCTTAAACATTTAGAGGTAAATCTACATATTATTGTGGATGTAAATATGAAACATAAATCCCTTTGGATTATTCATATAATGAAAAAAATAAACCTATTCCAATCTTCCCAACCCATTAATTAGATCTCTCGTTAAAAATAAAACACCATTTACTAATGTTGTATTTATTTTGCCATAGATCCAACGGAGATAATCTCTATTACATTAATTAGCTACTGCAATAGAATTCAAATTTTGTCGAGTCTTTTCAGACTGATCCAAAATTTACTTAAACGCTTTTTAATTACTTTGTGGCACAAGTACTGAACAACTAATAATACAAAAAGTTTGGCTTCGACTGAAATCTACAATATCTCAACAAAATGGTATACTCCATTAATATCGTATTAATAGGTAGTAAATAAAAAGAAACATTATTAGTACTCCAATTAGGAACATGTAATTTTTCCATTGATAGTTTATTTATCTAATTATTTTTCTATTAATATTTGTTTATATGGTTAATCGATGCTTTCTTAAAAAAGTGGTATGTAACAGGTTAATTGAAAAGTCGCCGGCTTACCATAGTAAAACACATTTTTTTGGCTAAATTAGTTGTTTTTTATTGAACATAATTTTCTTCAAGGTTAATACACTGATTATAGAAACTGTTTTTTTCGATACCATTTTTGTAATACGATTTGTCCTTTGCTCCAAATAGGCCTCAGTTTTAGCAATTACCTCTTCATTCGACGAAAATTTATTCCCAGCAATCATTCTTTTGAGAGCTGAGAACAGGAGATAGTTGCTGGGGGGCAGATCTGGAAAATACGGTGGCAATTCGAAACCCAATTCATGGATTTTTACCATCGCTTTCACTGACTTGTGACACGGTGCATTATCTTGGTGAAGCAGCACTTTCTTTTTCTTCAAATGCGGCCGTTTTTCGGCGATTTCTCATACCTAAATATTCGTGAATGATATGATTTACACGTTAAGTTGATATCTTAGGAGTGTCTGCTATTTTATTCAATTTCAATTTACGGTTATTCAAAATAATTTTGCGGATTTTTAAAATAAATGTTTTCGTCGGTAACAACCTCTTTTGGCCGTCCACTGTGTTCAACGTTTTCGGTGATCATTTCACCACGTCTAAACTTAGCCTAACCCTATAATTGTATATTAGGGGCGTATAAACCAACAAGGGTTTGTTTTAACTGGACACCAGAATAAGATATGTATTTAAAAATGTCTGGAGTATATGATAGATGTAGATACACTTTCCATTAGAATTATATTAAAGCAAATTAATAACATTAAATATTGCCAATTTAAAAATATCATCAGTTATAGGCTATAAATTGATAAATTAACATGAGCAAAACTATTATTTAATATGATAACAATGTTATTTTTAACTCTCAATGTTTATCGCTTGTATTTATAATACTTAGGTCTATATTTATATTAGTTTAATTTTTATAACGACTTTTAATTTCGGCAGAGTTTTCATCATTATTGCCTCGCATGTTTCTAGTTTAAAACTTAGCACAAAAAATTAAAATGTTAACACTTCATAAATTATTTTGAATTTTGTAAATTGCCTACGTTGCCATAAATAAATACTTATAATAGTATACACTATTGTTATAAATAAACTAAAATTATACATTAATATATTATATATTCAATATTAATATATCATTCATTTTTAAAGGCGTTTCTTTGAACTTTCCAACCCGCTGCATTCACTGTTGTCGAGCAGTGAATAGTATTTATTAAACTTCTTTCATGCCTTACAGGTATTGGATAACATTGTGGATGCAGCAGATATTGAGGTCATCGTGCAGTTCTTCTTTGGTTACGTAGCGATAAGTATTAGTAATTAATCGAAGAACTTTGTTTTGCAGCATTGCATTACTAGTTTGATTGATGTTTTTGTTTGGTTTGATGATTTAGTGTTGCTATTCATATTTACACCTTACAGGTCTAAATAGTCTTTATTATTGACTAATTAGGTGGCTAGATACTTATATGAGTATTATTTCAATATATTAAGTTATATTGTACAGATACTAGTGGTCGATGTATATAAAATTTTGTTTCAAACTTAATTTATATGAATTATATTTCAATATTTCTAGTTATGTTGTAGAATCATTGGGATGTTATGATGAAAATAATCTGAAAATAGATTAAACTTGTTATTAAAATCATATATATATTGTAAACCGATTGACTTTCATTAGGATTAGACAGAGACCAGTCTCCTTGTCCTTCTGGAAAATATTTCAGTGTTATTAAACATGTTGATAAAGGGACGAAACTATTGATTCAAGACAAAGGCTGTTGAGCGGCCTAGATTACGCGCCACCAGTAACTTTCCGCCTCTCCACGGAAACGAGCGTTGTGTACACATACAAACGCACAGCCTCCGTAGCGTAATTGTGGCAGAACCATCAAGACATTCACGTGTCAATCGATCACGTTTTCGACAGCGATTAGCTCGGTCACCGCACGATAACACCAATTAATCATAGGCGGCCGCCGCCGCTTGTGTAACACGAACATTTCTGTGTTTGTTTTCGATTGTCGAACGCTGATCATCTTCGTTTCGTCAATCGTCTCTCGACCTTTAAACTCCCGCCCGGTTTCTTCATTTCGGTTTTTGCGAGATCGAGCTATTTTCGTTGCCGTCGTACGTGTTGCGAATTGTGTTATTATTAATATTTTAGCGACTCGTATATCGGGAGGGTCTATTTTTACGCGTACAATTTACTCAGTATTTATCTGTAATTACGGATTGTTTTTACGGAGAGAGTAGTTCTCCGAGAAGGTGTTTCGTTTATAACTATTTTATAGTTATACTTTTCATTTTCGCATCCTCGCATCGCCTATTCTGGTCGCTTATTCGCGGTCATTCTGGTCTAGAAAATTGAAAAGAGATCATACTGTTGTAGCGACCTTGAGGCATGTCGAATTTTACATCGTGGAATAAGGGTCTACAAAATACCCAGAAATATAATCCCAGATGTTGAACACGGGCGGGGTGCCAGCAGCGCCAACTGGAACCCGACAATGAATAACTGGCGGCAACCCCGAGACGTTTATCTGGGATGTTATTGAAGGGTATTTCATTCATTCAGTGCTGAACCCTCGTTTGGTTTAGACGTGCCACCATCGGCTGCCCAAGCCTAGTCAACAGGTAACACCGCTGCCAGCCGTTTTATCTATTTTGTATTTTCCACATTTTTATATTACTTCAATAAATAACGGTCACATAATGTAAACACCACTGTTTCATTTCGTTTTACCTTCATCCACCAAGTCACGTCATTTACCCTAAACTGTTATAAGATTATATCCTCAAGATGATTTTTTAAAGTTTGAATTATTTTCAAAACTTTTTTTTTTGACGTCACAATTAAACCGATTTTCTTCTTCTTCTTCATTTTCACTACAGTTATTTGACGGCTGTTCGGTGAAATGATCTATTTATAGTAACTACTTTCTCGACCGCTTCATATTAAGTCACGCGCTTCACTCGTTAGATCCTGAGACGCCCAGTAAAACGCTTATAACTTTTAAATGGTTTGGAATATTTAGAGTATATTCTTGAATGGTTGTACTATAGATTTATTGGTGTTATCATTTTCAATGAAGGCTTCTTGAACCAATTTTGAAAGTTTTTAATGTCATGAGCGTCATCGTTGTTCCTGGAATACAAACATTTTCTGTCGGAAGCAAAGAACCCCGCTCTGAACTGGGAGTTTCTGCCGGTTTTAAAGAAGCTAGCTCAGCTTGCATAACTAAAGAAACTTCAGAAAGTGTGAATCTTTAAATATAGTAATTCTCAATATATGGATTAGCATCGTGGATTAACCAAATGTGATTATTAATTACTAACTGAGTTATGCTGCCTCAAATTTCGTCCCAAACATTGAATTTTTTTTGAGATTTAGTAGAATCCTTTTGGTACATCCGTCTGTATCTAGGAGAATAGCTTTTGTATTTTTAATTATTCTGAAAACATTCAGAAAGGTTAAAAGCGACGTTTTTAATAATCAAGAATTTATTGTTTCTGTACGTTACGTAGGTTACAAATCTATCGAATTATACTTTAGAATTCATTTCACCAGTCTGTAACTCATGGAATGTTTGTTTGTTTTTGGTATCAGTGTGTGTTAAAATTTAGTCTCCTCTATCACAATTTAATCTTTAACATATCCGAGTTGTTTAATCGATGGGAAATATCTTGTTGAGTAACCTATAATGAGTGGGCAAGTTCTTGGAAAGCTTGGCAGCAACATTCACTCAGTAGCTACTCCAATACCGCATTTTCATTGACTTGAACGTGTGAAACTGCGATACTTACCGTAAATTGCATTTGTTGGACTCAAAGTTAGTCATGTTTTCCCACTTAGATGTACATCTAACCCTGTCCAATTGTCAAATATATTGATATAGGGAATTGAGGGCAAATATTTTGCATTAACATTTTGTTTTGCATCTTTGTTTTCTGCTAACACCATCTTTCGCAATACTCTAGGTTTAATTCTACCACCACTAACTATGAAAAATGCGGACTCCGTTAACTTTAGACTGTTTTTTGTATAGTAATAGCTAAAATTGCTTTTAAGTTAAACAATATGTGCAAAATGAAGTGGTACATTTTTCTCATCGAAGGCTACTTGATATAATAACAAAGATTAAGTAGGTTACTACATTACCTTTATGAGTGGTTTTCAATGTTCTAGTTCTATAGAAATATCATTCAAAACCCTGATATATTACATATCTCTTACTATAATCACTTGTCACAGTGTTAGGCATCAGTGACACAAATCAGTCTTAGATCAAGGATGTTTTATTTGAAGTATATGTATCTTAGTAGTAAGGCGAATAAATGTTGCAAAATATCCTGTTTTATCCAGTTACGTGCCTTTATTTATACATTTTGTTTAATAACAAATTTTGCGTGTTTTTATGCAATAGGAAAAGCAGCACAAATGTTTATACTGTTAAATATTTCATATACTTTCGTATCTCTTTTTATATCTTATTTATAGTCATGTTTACGGACGTTCAAAGAACCTTTTCAAACAAAGAAACAACTCGTATTTCAATAATTATGTGATTATGATTATTTTTTGAAAAATTTCCATTCATTTGGTAAAAATATTGTGACAGAAAACTCAGTTTGTTCTTTAAAAACTATTTTGAGATAATTCATGGACGAAGTATTTTTTGCAATTGTATAAATTGATGCTCCATAAACATCCTCCTCAATTACCGTTTAAATGTTTATGAGAAAATGGTTCCAGAAGAAGAAGAACAAGATTAGATATTATTATTATTATTATTTTTACTATTACTAAGATTATTTGGATCAGTATTATCAAATGCGAATATTAAGTATTTAATATATTATTCTTTAATAAATAATTAAGTGCTAAATTTGACGTTTTTCTTTCCTAGATTGTTCTGAGGATGTATTCGTTCGTTCGAAATGTACAAAATGCATGACAATTGGTGAATAGTTAAGGAATAAATTTAGAGACGCGGATTACAACGATTTAGACATGTTTGTCCGATGAAGTTATGTGGTACTAACAGTAGCATTTTGGTTGAGAAGCACGCTCTCCTGGAGCGCCGGCTACGGATTAATGATGATGATGAGTACCATTATAAGTTATGTTACCTAAAACTTTGTGTCAAACTTATCTGTCTCCGCAGTGAAAGTCAAACGAATCAAGCAATTAATAATAATTTATTATGACATATGAATAGAAGAGTATGTGCGCAATTGGCTGACAACTCGCCCTCAAACTTTCTATGAAGAAAGAATATTCAAGCCTCCAAATCGGTGGTAAAAGTGGAGAAGGGATGCCTAAAGATATCGATATTTTTGTAAGCTAATGTTTTTTGTTGTTCCTAAGCATTATAAAAGGGTTTATTGAAAATATAATTATATACTACAAAAAAATACATTTTTTTATCCAATATATCGAAATGTCGATATTTTTCTCGGAGGCTGACTCCCCTAGTGTGGAGCATCGAGATGACTATATTGAAAAATGTTAAATGCTTAGTTTATGTATACCATCACTACATAGTATAAAACAAAGTCGCCTTTTCTCTCCCTATATCCCTATGTGCGCTTAAATCTTTAAAACTACGCAACGGATTTTGATGCGGTTTTTTTCAATAGATAGAGTGATTCAAGAGGAAGGTTTATATGTATAATACATGCATAATATACTAAGGCAACATTGCTAATTTTAGAGGTTTCTAACGTGATGTCGTAAATTAACCTATTTTTTTAGGCTTATTTAGCAATTAGCAAAAACGCTGCCTAACCCTACGAGTTAGATCAAATTAATGTACTACAGTATTGTACACCATAAAAAGGTCTACAAAAAAGTCCGCGATGGTATATGTTTATCTTCTAGGGATAACCCACATTAACCATTTTTATTGTTTACTTTTTACGTGAGAAAATGGCTTATTTACGAAGCTATTTTAAGCAATACGGCATTAATCCTTATCGAATTAAGTACCTAAAATACAGTGTGCAATTAATATAGATCAATATGGTTCCTTACAGCATGTAAATTAAACAAATATTTTCGGAGATATTACAAATTTAAAATTTGCGTTTAAAAATGTGTAATGTAATAAAAATTGTATGAATTTAGATATTCCAAAGATAGCAGGAAATCTTCATAGTAAGTATAGGGGAAGAGGAATTGTTTTACTCCAAATTTAATGCGTGCAGGCCAAGGGCAGTAATGAATGAACCAAAAATACTGGATCGATTTTAATCATGTTTTCATTGAGTGACATAGGCATATATATTTTATGCCCGTGCAAAGTCGGAGCGGGCCGCTATGTTTTTATATACAACGTTCATATTTTTTCTGTAGTGTATTTAATTTAGTATCAGCATTGCACCCGTGCGAAGCCGGGGCGGGTCGCTAGTTAACTAATAAATTTACTTTACAAAATTACCGTTTAAATTTCATTCCCCCTCGTACCTGGGTTGCCTAAACCTGACTATCATACCTTACACACGACGCCTTTTCGCCAGGCCAATCATATCCAGACAATTAAATATTTTCTTCCTTGGAATGGATACAGTTTAAAAAGTGTAAATTAGCACATCCAATAAATGAGCGATACATTTTAATGCTCTTATGCTGCAAGAGTCGAAACAGAACAAGATAACGGCAATGAACTTCATCAAACTAAGGAAACTCCTTAGTAGATTGCGAAACTCATGCGAATCAGCTCGTGTTAATTAATAAGCACGACTCTAATTAGAAAACTAATAGTTCAAAAATGAAGAACCGCGTAAATCTCAAGTCCAAAAATAAAAAGTGAGGTCGGTTCTTCGAATGTCTGGATGACGGACAATACTTATTATTCAAAGTTACAAAAGAAACATTTATTTATACACCCTATTTATATTATTTATAAAATTTTTGATTGGGTTAACAGGTTAATTGAAAGGTCCCCGGCCTACCATAGTAAAACAGATTTTTTTTGGTAAAACTAGTTTTTCTTTTATTGAACATAATTCCCTTCAAGGGCGATACACTAATTATAGCGACACCCCAACTTTTCGATACCATTTTTGTAGTATGATTTGTCCTTTGATTCAAAATGGGCCTCAGTTTCGACGATCACCTCTTCATTCGACGAAAATTTCTTCGCAGTCAATATTCTTTTGAGATCTGAAACAAGAAATAGTTACTGGGGCCAGATCTGGAGAATACGGTGGATGAGGAAGCAATCTGAAGCCCAGTTCATGGATTTTTGCCATCATTTTCACTGACTTCTGACACGGTGCATTGTCTTGGTGAAGCAGCACTTTCTTTTTCTTTTTCCAAATATCCGTTTTTCGACGATTTCGTCCTTCAAATGATCCAATAACGTTATGTAATAGTCGCTGTTGATGGTTTTTCCTTTTTCAAGGTAGTGAGTGAAAATTATTCCATGCGCATCCCAAAATACGTTGCGTTTTTCCGCGCTTTGGAGCGGGTTCATCGTGTGCAGTCCACTCGGATAACTGTCGATTGAACTTCGGTGTGAAATGATGGAGCCATGTTTCATCCATTGTCACATATCGACGCAAAATCTCGGGTTTATTACGGGCGATCTTCTTCAAACACTGCTCCGAATCATCAACTCATTCAAAATCATTTTGTGGAGTTTTTAAATGTTTTCGTCGGTAACAACCTCTTTTGGGCGTCCACTGCGTTCACCGTCCTCGGTGCTCGTTTCACCACGTCTGAACTTAAATTGCTTAAACTGTATTTTTTCCCTTCAAAAAGCAATATTTCACAAACTAAAGATAGATAGAAGATACTACACTCTTTTTAGGGTTAGGGCTAACTATAAAACATATGGATTTGTGGCGACCGCCACGATCCTTTAGGCCACCAGGAATTCACCAACAAATACAAAGGTTGGCAACGCCGGTGGATTGTACCATGCAGTTCCAGGATATAAAAGACCATCACGACGACGTCTCGCTCTCTTTTTTTGTCTCCATCCCCTTGTAATAGTACCACTTCCACAGCGCTACCGTACTTCCTCTACCTAACCTAATATTCTTTCAATTCTCCCGTCGACCACATGTATCATTTAACATTCAAATAAACAGTATTTCTTCAACCAGTGTTTTCAGTTCTCGTGCAAATTCTTTCCAAAAATAGTAGTGAGTGTTCTGACAAATAATCGTAGCAGCGGCCACACATTTCGACCGACCCGACGAACATTCCTACAGATTATATCTAGTAGCGCCATCTATGTGTCAGGTCGGGGACTTTTTACTTGATGTGTTAAAATATTATATAGAAATGTATTAGAAATATTTTATGATGAAAATGATTTAGAGTACTCGTAATTAGGCAACCAGCATTATCTTGTTTTTAAAAACTAATTAAATATTTACTATTTATATTATAGCGTTTTTTAATGTTAATTACCTTTGTTAATATTGTTATATAGTTAATTATTATGCAAACTATTTGCGGGGTAATGGTAGTTAAGACCAAACATCCCTTGACCATTGAACATTGCCTCCATTATCAATTTTAAACAACCTTATCTAACGCGTGATATTAGTAACAAATATTAAATTGTCCGATCATTATCGATTGACGATTAGTACTCGAGACACCATTCATCGATAACAAAGAATTATCTCTCCAGATATAAGACTTGAAATTTGCCGATTCACTTTTGTAGGCATTTCTGGTCGAAGTTCCGTGACTCTTCATCTTTGAATATGTTTAAGTTCATCATTGTAGCCAGCCTTTTGGCTTTTACTAGTGTAAGTTTGATTTTTTATGTTTTAAAAAAGTAATCCATGTTTTCTAAATTGCTACTTGTTAACTTTTTGAAAATGTATTGTTAATGTATATATTATTATTATATATTTTAACATATATTTTAAACATAAATCAACGATATTTGTGCATTTTTGATTGGTTACTTTCTGTAACTTATCTGATAAAATCATAATTCCATCAGAACGTCTCAGATTTCTGAACGATATGCAAAATCAAGTGATTTTTACGAGCCTCTTTGGAAGGCATCTTTAAAATAATTTTTCGGAAACTTTATTTTTATTAGTAATATCTCACACAACATATGCTTAATACAGTCTTAATATACACAATAATTTATTACTACTGTTCTGTTGTATTTGCTCGAATACACAAGCAAGACGAGTACGGGATTAATACATTAGTATGCATTCCCAAATTACTTAACAAAATAATATTATAAAACTACTTAAGCTAACGTTAAGAATATACTTATACACTAAATATTTCGTGTGGTTTGGTTGGCTTCAATCTTATGATTTTTTGCGTGTAGTCCAGTAGATATATTGCTTCCATATTGCTATGATTTAGCAACTTTATTTCCAATTTTTAAAAAGAAATCTTGTATCACATCGTAAATCCATTAAATTTCGAGGTTATCGTGCAGCTCTTCGTTGGTTACATAGCGATAAGCATTGGTAATTAATCGTAGAACTTTGTTTAGGGCGAGTAGGATTACCGTTTGGTTTGATGTCTTTGGTTTGGCACCCCAACTCTTGTGGGTTTGGTTTTATGATTGACCTATAAACCAATCTTTTTGATTTTTGTCAAGTTGAGAGTATCTCCAGTCTAATCAGCACACATTCTTTAATTTGAGTCTAATCTGCTCTGTTTTTTGTCTAAAATAATTTGTTTCCAATTTAACCTACTATCGATATATATTCAGAGGTATTTGGCTGATTCTTCTTGAGGAATCGGGCGTCCGTCAAGTCACTTAATTATTTTTTGTCATTTTGCCTCAACGCAAAATTAATATAGACAGATTTGGAGATGTTAAGCTGTATTTTCTAGTCTCTAGTCCATTTCTACAGCCTTAGACAGAAATACATCTTTTTCCATGATAACTGTGTCGTTGGCAAATGTTCCAAGTATTGTTTCTTTTGTTCTTGGGATATCGCCAGTATAGAGCAAATACCGTACTGGTTCCACGATACTACCCCGTGGAACTCCAGCCGGAATAAGTTTAAGTGTCTCAGAAATTAAAATAAATGGTTATTTGGTGGGGCAAGATATGGGCTATACGGTGGAAGCAACAAAACTTTTCAAATTTTGCCGAGTCACCAAATATATATGTGGTCTAGCGCATATATATCGATTTATCTGTTAACACAAGAGAGTCCGGCTAATAGTTTGACCAAGTTCGAGCAGCACATGATGAACAATTCGTTTCCAATTCCGACAAATACTTAGTATTACTTGATGTCAATGAGGGCTTTGTAACAATTCCTAAAGCTTCAGAAGTATTATTCCACGATTGGTTTTACACCTTATTGTTGTATGTGATCCATTTTTCATTCTATGATATTACACGTTCCAAAAATGACTTGATTTGATTTCTTTTAGCTAAATGAAAACTCGGTTATTTAATTTGTTTACTATTAATTCATGTGGAACTAAAATAGTGATATTCTACTGGTTAATTTAGGTTAAGTAGCTAACAAACTGCAATTATTATATTTGTTTTCAACCATATCAATTAGTTAGTTTTATTATTAGACATTTATTACACCTAGAATGATGTGAGTTCTAACATTTTTGACGCTGAACCAATTTTTCCATGGTTAATGTTCAGTAACTGCCGCAGAAGACTAGATAATAATACTCTAAACTCTTCATTCTCAAAATGTTCATTGTTTTTAACAGACTTGCTCTTTTCATTGCCGGGTCCCTTTCCACTCCCTTTTATTTTATCACACTTTAAAATTTTTCTTAATTTTTCATTCCTTCCTTTCTTTTGTTGCCTTGCTATTTTCCTAGGACTTGTTTGCTTCGAGTGAGTTAAAACTCTTGTGGGTTACACTCCTTAGTAGTACCTTTGGAAAGGGATATATAGCTCTTGGAGAGTTTGTCCTGCACACCAGAAGATGACAATAAATTTCCTTTATTTATTACGCCTCAGAGCTGATGCAGATCTAATAGTTATTTATAAGACGAATTATGAGATATGTTATATGTCGTTTTAGCTGAAAAATTTAGCTCAGTATAACTTACAATAATTGAAAAATAAGACATATATAAAAGATAATTAAGATAAGATAATATAAAAGTATGGCTTCGTTTTCTTCGACATCTGTAATATTTATTTATGAAATTATTTATTAATTTTTGATTATATATGTTATATATCTTAGGCCAAAAGCATCAGGGACCAGGAGCCCGTTCAGGTTCAAGTTTATTATGAGACTCTATGTCCTGACAGTATCGCTTTCATTACCCAGCAACTCTATCCTAATTATCTGATCTTTGGTCCTGACGGGCTCATTGATATCGAGCTGGTACCCTATGGACATGCTTCTGTAAGTTCAATGTCAAATATTTTGTAATATTTCTCTAAACTGGATACTATTATGATGATGGAAATTTGAAGGAAAGTGTCGAGGATGGAATCAGGACCTTTACATGCCAACACGGTCCCAACGAGTGCTATGGCAACAAGGTTCAAGCTTGCGTCATCAACTCCGCCTCCGCCAACCAAACCATCAATTTCGTCTTTTGCGCGGAAAATTCCGGAAGTCCAGCTGATCCGACAGTGTTAGAACAAGTAAGAAATAATTAGTTTTTTCTTTGTTAATGCTCTTTATTTGTACAAACACAAAATATCGGACATATGTATTTTTAGTGTGCTTTGGATAACGGTCTTTCCTGGGCTGATATTCAGCAGTGTCTCGATAGTGATCTCGCTGGGGATCTCCTATCAGCCAATGGAAAGAAAACCGATCTGGTGAAACCGAATTTCATTCCCACCATAACGTTCAATGGAGAATTCACCCAGACGAATCAGGACGCTGCTTTGGTTAATCTCAAAAAGGTTATTTGCAGTTTTATTGGCAATCCTCTGACATACTGCTGATGCTAATAAGCTGTGACAATGTTTATATTATTTTTATTTTGCTTTAATCAATACAATGGTGTATTTTATTATGTAGATATGTTGTTTTATTACGTATGGCAAATTATGTCCATTTTTGAGATGCTTGACATAAGACAGTTGCTTCAGTTTCAGTATACTTTTAGCACTTTTTTAAGGATATATATCACTAGCTGGTGGTATTTTCAGATAGTATATATCTTTTAATTGGCTCTCTAATAAATAAAATAAATAAATCAAATCGAATTTATATGACGTATGCTTTTGAATATACAATCAATTTAATTGAAGTAAAGCCCGAACGAATTTGAATTTCCATCAAATACATATTTTTTCTGAATATCCCTTTTGGTTGTAATATTAATGGTTCATCTAAATTTTTCAATCATTTTCTTCAGCTTGAAGTGTTTTTACCTATGTATTATGGGTTGATATACATTACAGTGTAACTGATCTTTATTTTTAAGTGGCGCGATAATTTAATACTTGATTCAAATTAGTTGTTTATTGTAATACTATCACTTAGGCTAAGAAGGATGAGAGAATGATAAGAATTCATATTCAGGTACATTTCGTGCTATCAAAGAGTCGATTAAATCATATATATTAGTTAGTACGAATATAATAAGTTAGGAATTCTATATATTGTTCCCTAACTTATATAAAAATATATATTGATCATAATCCCCTGAAATGATAACATTATGTGTTATTATTAATGTTGTTTAGAAAAAATGAGAGCAAAACAAATAGTAACGAAACTGTTTAATAAACTGTTAAAAATGTATTACAAACAGTATCACCATTCAGGGAATAGACGAAATAATATGAACACTACGCTATCTACTAAATGTTGTTGCATGTTGTAACACTGCTTAGGTGACAATAATACGACGTGAATATATTGTTCAGCTTACATGCAACGTGTTGTAGGTTATATTTCAGTGTATTATACGCTTACGTGTTCTGATAGGATTACAAGGGATCAGTGAAATGTCCGATCTCCCGGAAACCCTTTATACGGTTTAGGGATTTTATAGGGACATAGATAACGCTGAGTTTCAAAAGACGTATAACGACCATAAAATGTGGACACTTGGTTGGAATAATGTGGAATGGTTGAATCATAGTTTACGTTGTTTCTTATAAACGGCTATGTTTAAGGACAACCACACATACGGAGAATCCCAGAAGACACCTACGATCTAGACTGAGTGCTTGCATCTAAGGGATTGCAATACTGGGGCATTCACTTTGGCAAACTACGTATTTGTATAAGTATTTGTTATGACTAGCATATTGCTACCAAATACTGCCAATATAATAATGTGCTCATACACAACGTCAGAATGTTTCTGTCTTGATTTCTGTAGCATCAGGGTATCTTCTTTGGTAAACATAATCATCAGACATTAACATAGTCGAACCATTATAGGGACCTTTATAGCAGAGAGTGAGAAGTGGATTTTTTTCTCCAACATCATTGAAGCAATTGGTGAATGTTTTCATGTAATAATGGGACAGCATTACAGCTGTTGGTGGCTCTATATCCTATTAGTATTGTGAATTTATCATTTCTTTATATCATTTGGTTTATTCTCTGTATATATTGATCATAATGCTCTGAAATAACAATATTATAGTATTATCAAAACAAACCGTAATGAAATCGTTTACCTAGTAAAACATAATCAAAAATTGTTATCAATTAATTGCAAGCAATATCACCAAATCCGCCGCAATTGTTCGATGGGTATCGGCAAGACATCCATCCTAGACAAACGCCAATTCTCACAATCAACACTAATGTAACAGACAAGAAAAATTCCCCGGTTCAGATATATCCCGCGCGAACTGACAACGTCGCAACACCTGAAGCCCAAGAACAATGTTTTGAGTGTTTTAGATCCACATGTCCGCAAGTTAAGTCTTCTTCTCTCCGGCTCGTCGATTTGAATCTGAGTGCGCGCGCGATGTCCTTAGATAGTATTTTAGTACCCGCGAATACGAGAAAACGGTTTCGGTGAACGGGTAATTGGACCTAGTGATAACAGCATAGTTCGGACAAAGTCAAGGTAAATGGTAATTAGTGCAGAGAGGTTTTCGCGTAAACGAAACGTACGGTGATTTACCTGGAATCCGTAACTATTTATTAAAGTTAAAAAAGCGGCAATAAATCAGGGAAAAAAGACGCGTAAATCACCGTAAGTCTCGCCGCCGTCTTTCGACTAGCTGGTGGTTGGTTTAAATCATCCGATGATTCGTAGAATAACACGGATTCTGTCAGCATCCCATATTTTTAAACATGTAATAATAATTTACGTTTTACACCACGCTTTGTATATAAATATTGGATGGTGCACTCTACAAATAACGGATATAAAGACATAATAATCATGTGACCAATTTTGTGCTCTATTAGAAATAGAAACCAGTTAAGACTTATGCAAAATCTCAATCAAATTTTTATGACATGCATATAGTGAAAATGGGCTTCATCGTTTTTTATTTATTTATAATTTTATTATTTATAATTATTATTTGCTTTAAATAAGTTTTCTCAGCGTTATTTAGTGCTTCATAACTGTGTAATTTGCGCATCACAAAACATTATATATCTAAGATATATATAAAACATAACATAAATTCTTACAACTTCAACAGTCTGCCCATGGGCACTAAGTATTATTATATGATTTCCGTTATACAATATAACAATACTGACATGTAGTATTTCGCTTTAGTAAGTGATCTGCTTATTCAACAAGAGACAACTTATTCTAAAGACTATTCTAACTTATTCTAGATTATTATTAAATCTCATTCTATGTGTCTATTAATCAGTTCGTATGGTAGTTTGCGTTTGAGCATATGCACTTCACTGTCATCGCCACATTTAACTGTTTGGCGAGTGAATTGGGTTGCACAACAGCCTTTCAGAATACTTTGCGCTAACACCTTGAATTACACTCGTTATGGGTTCTAAGGGGATATCGCGCTGAATTAGTTTGTTGGAGATTTGTAGTATGGGGCATCACCGATGACTCGCAACACTTTATTCTGGAACCTCTGGAGGATAGCTAATATATGTTAGATTTGCTTGTACCTCAAAGTTCAATACCATAGATCCAAATGTGCCTAAATATTGACTCATTCAGCAAAACCTTGTTATCTAAAGATAATTTAGATTAACGCCCTATCAGCCAATACATTTGGTTTAGTTTAGGACAAAGCTATTTGCGTTTTGTCACTATATGTTTTTTGTATGTTGTACTTCGATCAAAATGTATTCCCAGATATTTAACGTTGTCTGCTTGCGGAAGTTCAGAATAATTAATTTTCACTGAAGGACAAGTTCTTCTACAAAGGGTGAATGTTACATGGGTAGATTTGATACGCCATGTTTTCAATCACCATTCGACTTTGTTAAGATGAAGTTGGAGGTTTCTTGAGGCTGATATTGGATCATCGTATGTCGTCAACATATGTTGCAACAGTAGTGTTTCTTGTGGTCGGTAAGTCAGCGTATACAATAGATATAACAATGGGCCAAGAACACTGCCCGGCGGAACACCCGAATATATTGGGTGTTTGTCAGTGTATTCGTCACCCTGTTTGACAATAAAATGCCTGTCTGTGAGGTACGATTTCAGCAGTTGAAAGTGTGTATAGAGCAAAAGCTTTTTCAATTTAACATGTAGTTCAGTGTGCCACGAATTGGAACGATCGCTTGACATACATCGAGATATTTTTATGATTTAGATTTTTGTTAATTTGGTTAACTAATCAACGTATTTATTCTGTCGTTCCATATATATTACGGAAGCCCAATTGATGGTTTGGAATAATAGGAGTTTTGTGATTATTTTGAGTCTGTTAATGTAGTTTTTCAAAAATTAAAATAAAATTACTTATGAAATTAAAAATTTTCAAAATATTATATTTCAAAACACCTTTAGGTTATTTAGATGTAATGACTTAAATAATGCAATATCAATTTGCTACCTATAAAGCAAACAAATATGTATATAATATCTATTTTCACTTATTGAAAATGAGCTTCGTCGCTTGTAAATTTGATTAATTTATGTGTAATTTAATTATAACTTTTTATAATCACTACATAGTATAAAACAAAGTCGCCTTTTCTGTCCCTATATCCTTATGTGCGCTTAAATCTTTAAAACTACGCAACTGATTTTGATGCGGTTTTTTTCAATATATAGAGTGATTCAAGAGGAAGGTTTATATATATAATACATGCATAATATACTAAGGTAACATTGCTAATTTTGGAGGTTTCTAACGTGATGTCGTAAATTAACCTATTTTTTTAGGCTTATTTAGCAATTAGCAAAAACGCTGCCTAACCCTACGAGTTAGATCAAATTAATGTACTACAGTATTGTACACCATAAAAAGGTCTACAAAAAAGTCCGCGATGGTATATGTTTATCTTTTAGGGATAACCCACATTAACCATTTTTATTGTTTACTTTTTACGTGAGAAAATGGCTTATTTACGAAGCTATTTTAAGCAATACGGCATTAATCCTTATCGAATTAAGTACCTTAAATACAGTGTGCAATTAATATAGATCAATATGGTTCCTTACAGCATGTAAATTAAACAAATATTTTCGGAGATATTACAAATTTAAAATTTGCGTTTAAAAATGTGTAATGTAATAATAATTGTATGAATTTAGATATTCCAAAGATAGCAGGAAATCTTCATAGTAAGTATAGGGGAAGAGGAATTGTTTTACTCCAAATTTAATGCGTGCAGGCCAAGGGCAGTAATGAATGAACCAAAAATACTGGATCGATTTTAATCATGTTTTCATTGAGTGACATAGGCATATATATTTTATGCCCGTGCAAAATCGGAGCGGGCCGCTATGTTTTTATATACAACGTTCATATTTTTTCTGTAGTGTATTTAATTTAGTATCAGCATTGCACCCGTGCGAAGCCGGGGCGGGTCGCTAGTTATTTATAAATCTAACAAGTAATTCGTTTAAAAATCAGATGGAGCTAAGTCTAGTTAATATGGCATGTATGTCCATTTCGAGGTGTGTATGTCTCATTTCAAGAGAAAACTAAGCAAGTGTTGGTCGCCCAGTAAATAACTTCTTTTAAAGTTTTGCTTCCGTTATAAAGAAGACACCACACATTGATTACAGAGCTGCGTAAGCATTTGTCCTTATTGGAATTCATTTTACGTCGTTTTACGTCAATTTAGCTAGGTGAAGCTTTGAATTTTCTGGTCTTGTCGTCAGAAAAATTCGATGGGCAAAAAATCGCCGGCACGCCCATGAACGTTGTTGGATGAAACACCATGTTAGAGCGGGGTTATTAAGCCCCATTCCCATAACCAAATTGTGGGAGTTCGCCATCTTTACAAGTGATTACTGCGATGATGAGCCGTGGATAATTGAAGAAAAAACATTTTTTTACCTTTACATGGCGGAATAAACTTTTATAACAGCGTCCATTCAGTCTGGCTGTACGGTATTATTTCGAGAGGAAATGGTTGCATTAGCACATGTATATTTTTCTTATACACCACGAATAGAATCTAAAAGTTTATAATTACTTTTACGTTATCTTTAAAGATATTTTGTTTACTTAGACGTGGAATATAAGCAACGATATTTATTTCTTTACTATTTATCTTCACATTTTGACGATCGCTATCTTGAAATAGATAGTATTGTTATTCTAGATTAATATTGCTATAAATATTCGATATTATTTTCGTTGGGAATGTTTGCTAATAGTAAAGTAATTGATCTGAACGAAAATTATTACTGAAAATTATGAACAACCATATCCTTCGTCACTAAAATGTCGATAATTAACTATATTAAAATTGTTAAGAAATAAAAAACACAATACGTCTCATTTTCTTGAGTTTTCTGGTTAAAATGGCATTGTTAATGAAATTAATGCTATATAGATGTTGGTTTAAACTGTTTAAAATTTATCATTTTGATGCAGCTGATAAAGAACAACCTAGTGGTTCAACAACGAGAAGTTCAGCATATCTCAACAAACTAACATGTTAAATGTAAAATGAAGTTACTGAATCGGCGAACAATATTTATTAAATCGGCTTGATTCGCGCAGTGGTAAAAGCGATAGGACGGTCCTTCTACTGTTGTGATAGTCGCGGGTTTGAATCCTGCAGGGGCATGGTCGTAAATGTATGTTTGTGATTGTTTAATATTTCTGATTGTCCTTAGGCAAGAGTGCAAAATCTGACAAAGAAATGATCCAGGTCACGCCAGTAACGAGGCTGGGTAAGACCAGATGTCTTCTGAAATGATTTCTAAGTTGGTCACTCGCCACTCGGTAGACTTAATGTCGAGGACCGTGGTTCGGAATCCACGTTAAACTGTAGGGCCAGTCCAGATAAACCCTCGTTGGCAAAAAGGAGACTTTAAAATATATAAAAAATATTTATTAAATAATGATATTTTGTTTATTAATAATTAATTTTTTAATTTCTGGAAAATTGGAAAATTAATACTTTATGATTATCACCGGCGTTGATTCAAATTGTCACATGTTTTTTTGAAATGTTGATTGTTACACATTTGACAAAATAAAACGATGACAATATAGTCAGGGAATGGATAATGTAATGTTTTAACATCATAATGTGTTATTGTAGGGGTCAACAAATACTTATAATTGTTGAGACTGGAGGTTGTGTAAGTCTACCATATTCATCGGACATTGATTCATTGGATTAATACTAAAATTAAATTATTTCCAATATATAACAAATTAATTGAGTACCATATTTTGTACGCAAATAATTTTCATTTATTTTTACTTTTACTTACTTATGTTTACTTTTACTTATACTTTTTATATTACTTTTACTTGTTTGAAAAAATGTGGGAGAAATTAGCAAGGGAAGATATAGCAATATGATAATAGTTACAATAACAACGCAACATTAACAAAGTTGAAGTCAAAATAAAAAGCTTTCATTTTCTTTGGAAATTTTAAATAAAGTATATGCAAATACTTCACTCCATTAAAATGCAATATTTCCTAAATTCTTTTTGCTAGTCTATCAATTGGTTTCCAAGTTTTGCAAACAAAAACGTACGAAAACAGAATTCTTATACATAAAGATGTTAAAATTCATTCTTATAGATAAAATATCTTCATATATTCTAAGAATATATATGTTGCATTTCTAAAGATTACTAAAAAATTAAATGGTGACAATAAAAATAACTCGACAGGTTGTCATTGTGTGCAGCCGTAATGAGTTTGGAGACAATTACGACGTCTTTTATGGTGAATCACCATATTTGGCGCGATATTGCGCATCCTATTGCGAGATCCACGAAGCCCATCTAATAAGCCATATTTTTAAAAAATATTGTCACAGTTCGAAGTGCTCTCTGCGAGCTGAGGAGATTCACGTTCTGATAATTGGTGTAGGAAAAGGAATACGTCGATCGATTCGCGCGTAAGTTACGTGTTTACGTTCCTTAGATATCGGGTAAATGTTTAAATTTACTGATTGGGAGCGATTCACGGAATACACGGTGAAGAATGCCTGGTTTACTTTCTTTTTTTCGAAATAAAAATGTCATTAAGGTTATCCAACAAGTTCTTTGTAGGCTTCTCAATGTTAATTACCATTAATCTGCTATTAATTATATGTACAAGAGATGGATAATGTAATATGAAGACCTCACGTATAAAGTTTTCATTGAATAATTTTCATTGACTACCTTGAAAAAGGAAGGACCATCGACAGCGACTATTATATAGCGTTATTGGACCGTTTGAAGGATGAAATCGCTGAGAAACGGCCGCATTTAAAGAAACTCAGTGAAAACGATAGCAAAAATCATGTTGAATAAAAAAACTAATTTTGCAAAAAAATGTGTTTTACTATGGTAGGCCGGGGACTTTTCAATTTTCTTTTCAATTATATATATATATATATATATATATATATATATATATATATATATATATATATATATATATATATACCGCTTAGATCGCACACATTAGTACCGTAAAATTCATAATAATTTAATTCCTGCTAGAAAAAACTTTGTTTTGAATGCTGTTTGTGTAGTTACAAGTTTAATGAATATTATTTAATAAAGCTGGTAGACCAACGACGATCAACACGTGTTGTTTTCTTTATGTATGTGGCAGATTTTTTTAAAGTTTATTTAGAAGATTTTGAGAATAAATTGGATGTTATAATTGGGTTCAAGAACTCGCCGTGCCGTCTAAATTATGTGGTGATTCACTTTTACGTCTATAATAATAAACTAGATTGTACATTTTTTAGTTGTTTACGATTATCAAATATTTTATGGTTTACTTTTAAATCGTTAGAAGCTTCTGATCGTATCGATATTCTTTATATAAAGTGCTTAACTTTCTTAACGGTTTACATAGAAATAGGACATATCAAAGAGGATTTTAGAATGATGCCCTCTACAAATATTTCTGTTAATATTTACTGACTTTTACTGTACTTGCTACAACGTTTCTCATTTTTTTTCTTATTAACGTAGCCTGTCCGTAGAATTGTAGTTTCATTGTATCTACTTCTGCACTTCCACAGAATATAGAAATGATGTATCAGTCAGTCTATGATTTCTTGATTTAAACATATATCTATAAGTAGTCTCCAAGCACCATATGGTTCACTCCACGTCCAAATACATCATATATATTCCAACGCTGCCAAAACAAGGTTCTTCGATTGATTACCAATGCTTGTAGTGATAAGTAACCAACGAAGAACTGCACGATGACCTGGAAATCAAATGGATTTGCAAAGTTATCCAAGATTTCGCCTTGGAACACGAAAGAAGATTACTAAATCATACTAACGTGGAAACAATACAACTGCTGGACAGCGCGCAGGATGTCAGGAGATCGAAGCGAACCAAACCATAGGAATTTATATAGCTCTAAGTTATTATACTACTATAATTGAGGAATACATATTGATGTATTTTCTCGCATTCATCATATATATATATATATATATATATAAATATATACATCATAAACATAATAAGCATACGTTTCACATGTGTGTGTAAGCTCTTGAAGGTATGCGATTATTAAGGAACATTAGTAATCTTCTTTAGTACTCTTGAATATTTAAAGTTTATTATAATTGTCAAGTTTATCATCTTCTCTTGGATTTTTGTTAAAAGTTTTACTCTTTGTGCTCTCTTGGTCCTTTGTTCTATTTACTGTATTTTCTTTTTTTTTTGGTTTACTCTTGTTAGCACTTGCTTGATTTCACAGTTATTTTTTTATTCTCTACTGATCTTTCTCCCTCTTATCTTCTTTGTGTTCTTTTTTATATTTTGTGTGTTTTTTCTCCAATTTTTTTCAGTTTCCTCTTTGGTTCTTGCAAGTTTTACTCTTCTCCATTTTCATTTTCTTATCGATAATGATTGCTCGATTAATTTTTTGCTTTGGTATAGAAAATCGAAATTGTCTGAAAATGAAGCTGTGCACATTTTCTTTGAAACATATATAAGTCGAAATTGCAATGTTGCCGCATTAACTTGAAGTTTTAGTTCATTTTGTATGTGTCATATATATAAAGCCTAATATAAATTTAGTAATGAAATAAAACTACAGTTAAATATAAAGTCACAGTACTTTGTAGGTTAAGGTTGTGTTTTAGTATATTTAAGTTGAAATATTTTCCAAACCACCTCTGGGATAGAATTTCAGGCGCGCCCTTTATGTGGCAATATCCTTTGGAGGCTTAATTCACCTGATTAATAACTGTATAACTAAGTAATTTATATTACTTTCCTTATACAACATATTTAACATTTAAGCTTAGTTTTTGTTTTTTTCGGCACAGTGTTTTTTTTGTATAGTCATTATGATATCTATTGTATTTTATTCTCTACTGTTTTTTCTCCCTCTTATCTTCTTTATGTTTTTCTTTATATTTTGTATTTTTTTATCTAATTTTTTTCAGTTTTCTCTTTGGTTCTTGCAGGTTTTACCCTTCTCCATTAACTATCAATTTCTAATGTACAATGATTGCCCGATTATTTTTTCACTTTGGTATTATTTTTGGTAATTACCAATAAATCAGTACCAATTTAGTTCCGATACCCAAAACTGTTTTATTGTATCCGCATAGGTACTTTTTACTTAAACTTATTGAGATAATATCTTAAATTCGTCGAAAAACCTCCAAAATTTCTAAAAATGCAAAGTTATAAACTGGGAATTAGTATTAAACATAAAAAGTATTCATTTGCCTGAAATACCATTTTATTATGTTTGAATATAAATCAAACTTTATGTCTAGACGTCTCACTAAGCACTACAATTCAGTCACACAACTAACCCGCCTCTCGTCTTCGAGTAGTTGTAATCAGGCACTTTTCCAATTACCTTTGAAGATCTTCGAAATGGGACTGTGTCTACTCAATTTTCTATAATATTCCTCTATGGAATAATTCTCGAAGTTTGGCTGAATCCAGATTATTCTATGGGTGTGAAACTGATCTACAACAATCTGCCTTTGGTGGTCTTACAATTTGGAATCTATGGACTAATGGGCTTTTTCAATGATTGATTTTTTTCAACACACCAAAAATTTCATCAAAGGACTTTCAATTCACCTTTTGTGACTTTACAGCTTCAGTTGCGAAATTCTTCCTCGAAATCAACTTAACTACACCAAGGAATGTTTCACCACAACGTTAACCTGTCTTTTTTTGCGCGAGACTACGGTGGTTATAATATAGGAAAGGGTCTTATACCCAAAAACTACTAATTATATTCAAAATCTACTTTATTTAAGGAAACAAGATGCGATTTTTTGAACGACACGGATAATTTAATTATATTTGAACATAAACCAATATGCTTATATCTAGACGTCTCACTCATCACCACCATTCAGTTATCTGAACACCCCTCCTCGTTTTCGAATAATCATAGTCAGGTCCGTTAAAAGTCGCATAATATCGCGACATGATATTATATTTTGTGTGTTCTTGAAACACCAATAAATATTTTGTTGAAAAACGAATGATAGAACATTTTCTTTTTTTAATAGTACAAACATTATCAAATGACAATCTTATTGATTTTCAGACAAGATGCAACTCGAATGCTTATTATGCTCCTACCAGACGAGACCTACGAGCAAAGCGCCGGCTCCCTCCTCCAGCTGTTGCACATCCTCGAGGACTACGATTCCTTCCTTCACGCTCACCGAATAAGACCGGAGTTTTTTTGCAGGTAACGTCGACGAGCGACCGCTTAATTACGACGACGCCGTTCATCTCGTCTTGTTTTCGTCTCGCAGGTATCGTGAAAAGCAGCTCCTGCACCGAAAAGTGGTCGTGTTCCTGCGAGAATTTCGAAGAGATAAACGTAAGTAGCGTCGCGGTAGAGGGAAAACGTCGCGCGAAAGGCGCGCACCGATAAATCTCGATCGAGATCCATAACTCAGGCCGGTAAATATGCTCCGGCCGTGATTTTGTATCGGGCATGTGTCAGTGCCGGCCTTTCGGCATTATTACGTGTCTCGTAATGGTAAAGGGATTATTTACATATCGGGTTCAGGCGTGGTTTCTAGAAATGATTATCGATTTACTGTGAAAATAATCGACTGCCTCGGTGACTGAAGGCACGACAAAATAGAAGCTTCTTATATTTGTTCTATAGAAACGTTTGATTTCTGGATTGGAAGAAATCCTCATTTTTCTTCTTAAATGTTTTGTTAAACTTAGTCACCCTGACCGATATATATATACTCGCCACGATGACCGATACACTGTTGCATACGCTTAAAGCAATTTTCAAAGCATTTATTCCATTCCGAATGAGGTATCTTCAGAAATTGATTTTTGAACGCTTCAATAGATTATACGGGCGATGAAAATCGTTGACCACGCAGTGAACAATAAGTTCACGGATGGGAACAAAAATAATTGATTGGGTGTCAAGTGTAGGCTGTATGACGGATGACCCATCAATTCGATGTTATGACAAATAGTCTCTTGTTTGAGCCGATGTGTGAGAGCTCGCATTGTCATGATGAAGAACAAACCGGCCTCTTGTTTGTTTTCCTTATTTCACCGAAGACTTCTAGCAAACAAACGGTTGTGTACCAATCAGCGTTTACTGTTCTACGATCTTCTAGAGGCACTGTTGTAATATGACCAGTTTTCCCGAAGGCACAGGCCACCATTTTCTTTGAAGTGCTTCGTGAGCGAACAACTTTTGTTGGATTTGGTTCATCTTGGAACACCCATACAGTCGACTGCTGCTTACTTTCGGGCTCATATGAATATATCCATGATTCGTCACCTCTCACGACTTTATAAACGTCTTTCGAAGCACCGCGATTGAATTTCTTAAACATTTCTTTGCGCCAATCGACACGAGCCTTTTTTGCTTATTGATGCCTCAATCTCACAATAGGTGACATGCCGATCTTGCTTAATCATTTTACATACAGCAGCATTCATTTTAAATGTATTTTAAAATCTATATAAACCCTAAAGCCAGATCGGATGGTGTTAACCGTTTTAGTCTATGCACTTCACTATTACGTCGCATACTTAGCTGACTAGTGGGTACATTGGGTTGACAAAAACATTTTGAATTACACTCGTTATATGTTCTAGAGGGATATCATATTGTATCACTTCATTAGGTATATATAGTCGATTCAAAAAACTATTGACAGAGAACTCATGTCATGTAAATTGATGACATTATCTTGAAGTTTTAGCTCATTTTGGATGTACCATATAAATAAAGCCTAATATAAATAAAGTCTTGAAATATAAAGTCACAGTAGTTAGGGTTGTGTTTTATTATATTTACATTGAACTCTTTTCCAGACCTCCCCATGAGGTAGAGCTCCAGGCGCTTTTTTTATGCAGTTGTATCCATTGGAGGCATAATTCATTTAATTAATAACTGTATATCTAAGAAATTTATTTTACTTTCGTTAGAGAACATATTTACCTTTTATGCTTAGTTCTGTTTCCTTCAGCACAGTGTCTCTTTGTAAGTACTACCTAGATACATCTTTATAGATAAAAATACATTTAAGCACTGCATTCTCCCTAATACATTTGGCATACCTGCAAAACAATTAGTATTCTTTCTCGCTTCACATATTTTAACCAAATGCTCATGCATATTGGGAAAAATTACACACATATCTATGCACATACAGCTTTCACAATCTTCAATACAATTTCCTATAGTTATCGTATATTAATTAGTTGTTTCTACTCTTATCACGGCATCTTAGAAATTGTCAGCATTGAGTCATATTCAAGTGAATTACTAAGCTGTTAATTTCCAATCGATCTAACATATGTTCTTGTGAACAAAATGGAATAGAATGGAATTGTTTCCATTATTTGTTAATTCATTATTGAGGGTGTTAGTAACCGTTCGTGTTTCCAGAATGAAGAACAACATATTTGCAATGAATAATTAATAAATGTTATGACTAAACTAAAACCTAATCAATTGTTATTCCAACGTTTACCTTTTTTCATCAACTAGTTATAACATATGTTGTCATAAAACTATTTTTATTATCATCTTGCCAGAAGTGACCAAATATCCCGTTCCGAAATAGTTCTATTAGACTTCTTCATTTATTCATTTACGAAAAAGGTAAACTTAGAAGAAAATGACATGAATCCTTCTGACAATACTCTACTGAGCAGAGCCACACAGCAATTATCAAAGGAAATTAAAGGAAACAAAGAAATTTTATTCCTTACGGAACTCTGTGCATTATATTTCTTATTAGAAGTGCCTTCTATTAGAGTGGAAGTGGGCCCGAAATACTGTCGAAAAAGCCAGAAGAGTTGGAAGAATGATTCAATCCAAACCAAGGGGGTAATGTACTACAATGTATCCTATGACAAGATCTATGACATGTATCCTAACAAGTCCTATGGAAGGGTCGGAAGAAATTAAGTATCATTGTAATTTGAAAAAAGCACAAGACACCTTGTAACGTTAAGTAATGATATAGAGCTGTGATAAAAGACAACAAAGATTAAATTAACATTCTTGTTTAATGTTTGCATTCGGTCAAGTTATGTTCTAGATATATGAAAAACTGCATTCACATATTCTAGCTCTAATATTACCTGATAAAAATGTAAGTGAGCTCTAATTCTTTGAGAAATTGATTTTGAAACTCCTCAAATCTATTTTCGAGCAACTAAGGCTGATTTCGCCAGTTTGGTTTCAGGAATGCTTACTCAACAATAGACCAAATATATCGAATTATAAATGTAACTGAAACGTTTCTAGGGAAAGCCTTTCTCGTTGTGAAGTGATGAAGAGTGTGACATAAAAGTCTACTATATGAAATACACATATCGTTAAGTATTTCCATATGCTATTAAAATCTTATTCGGTTAATCAATACTTCCTTTCTTAATATGAAGGAACATGCTTTGTTTTCAAACTGATAAGGACTACAATGTCAGAAGGAAGTGTGTTGGGGCTAGTGCCCTATTTCCTTTACATTAATAATCTTCCCACATCATATAGAATAACTGCAACTTCTCTGATGATACGTACGGCAATTTTAGCAACTGAAGATCTGGACTAAAAATGGCGAATTGAATATAATTAATAATAAATAGTATAACTTATTAGTTTAATAATAGATATGGGGACATACATCAACATTCTTGATATTATAGCCATATTGTGTAAAATATATATTTTTCTAATTATTGATTGCTGGTGGATTATAAGCAACATATATTTTCAACATATAATTATAAATAGTAACTCAACTGAAATCTAAATATTTGTCCATGTTGTCTAAGAGAAAATTTGCCTTCATTTAAAAGCATAGACCAAAAAGTCATTATGTCAGGATGCAATAGTTTACCTGTAATAGTAGATAAACTGTTAAGATAACCTCTCAAAAACAGACCAATGAATGATCTATCCTATAGAAGCTATTTTTATTATAAGGTATAATAAAACCATGCCGCACGTTATGGAAAAACCATAAACGTAAAGAAAACAACAACATTTTTCCCTTATATGTTTATAAAAACATTACTGTAAAAGTTAATCATTTAATTTTAATCGCCTTGGACGAAGATATCTGATTCCCAATCGAGTTCCACTCCTTTTGAGGATTCTATGAAGACCACAGCTAATTGGTCACCTATTCCTCCTTGCACCAGATGAACATTCCCGTTGGTGTTGACCCTGACACAAGCTACCTTCTCGGCACCTTGCCATCCAATCTTAAATATTATATTATCAGTTCAAAAATTATTCCCAATGATGGTCAGTACTTACGGTGTAGTTTCTTTGGTCAAATTCAAAGATACAAGTCTTCGAGTAAATCACTTTTCGGTAGTTGGAGACATCGGAACAGTCTCCGAACTGAATTGGCTTCAGATCGGTTCTTGTACACCCATCTGTGGATTGTCCAGCGACTAAAGCAGCGACGAAAAATATAGAAAATAACTGAATCATATTTCTTTTACTTGATGATTTTCGATACAACTGTTTTGAACGACTTGCTTCTATTTATTGTCATTTACCGTATGCTTAATATAGTCATGAGATATATTAATAATCTTAATCGATTTATTTGATATGACGATTGTTTATTTGACTTATACCAAAACAATTAGATTTTTTATAACTGATAATATTTCGTTGTGAAATATTGCACAATGTTCTATTGAATAATATAATAATTAGTGGATGATGGCGTTTTGGTAGAGGCCATCAAGCAAGGTTATATATTTTATTTCCTTAATTTACAGGATTTTTATTACGATGTAATGGCAAATGCGCCGGGTTATGACACCAATGTTTTTAGACTTAGTAAAAGAAGTACTGGTTTAATTCTTTAATATTTTCGCGTTCTTATTATGCTGCATCATGAATATTACAAATTGCTTGTACTAGCCATATTTTTTTGAGTTATGAATCATTGTAAATGACGTCTGTACTATTTTATATATTGGATTAATCTATAAAGGCGTTTTTTGTTTTTAAAATGTTATTTTTTGATGTAATTATCTATACGGATTATAAAAATCCGAGTAATGATTATTTATTTTATATTGGACTGTTCTATCAGTTTGCAGAAATGAATTATCAGCGTCAACAAAATTATTGCTCCTCAATGATCCCCTATTTTATTGATTTCATTAATAGTACCATTCCTTCAAGCTACCACTACTTTGGGATGAGATGCAGAAATCACGGAGTGCTAAATAGAGAAAATAAAATGGACCTTGAAACAACCTTGAAACTTTAATTCACTAATTGTAGCTATATTTTTCGAACAATGTAGATGTAATTTTTTATTGATAATATGCTTTTGTTCTGCAAACTGAATCCGTCTTACATTACGAATTTGTACGTTCAATTGGCTCAAAATTTTGTACTAATGATTTGAGTTTATTGTTTTACCAGTTTGGAGATAATATGAGAAAAAAATCTTTTGGTTCAAACAAAATATTTAATTTCTAGGTTGAGGAAGCGATTTCTTATCACTTCTTCTTTCAAACTTCTACTTCAAACTCATCCATAGTGATTAACTTATGTGCAAAATGCTTTTAATCTTTTTTGTGCAAAATATTTATACAAGCTGTTTCTGTCAAATTTAACAATAAAATTTTGGTTATTTTTTTAAATCTGCAGTTCTTTTCTTGGCGTGTAGATGGTGTTACAAGAACTTATTGAAACAAAATTTAATAATTTCCTTTAGTTTAGTTCAACAAATATATTTAGGTATCTATATGAATAGAAGAAAACAATGCAATGCGCAAAACAATGACATGACTAACTAACTGAAGACTTGAATAGTGAGTAGAGTGTGGTGATCATGTCGTAGGAATGTTCAAAGAAATACTTTAACAGAAAACGTAAATAACGGTGTTACTGTGTATAATTAGTTTATAATTTTATTGTTTCAAAATCCATTCAGATTTCTAAAAACTTCTTGTAACTGTAATGCAATTATTATATATTTTTGTGTTTCTTTAACTTTTTGACGATGGTCCAGTTTTTAATAAGAAGTCCAAGTTTGATTGAGACTGATCTCGTTTTATTTCTAAGGACCAATACTTTTATATGTATTATCCTGAAATGCTATTACTTTTAGAGCTTAGGTAAAAAATGTTCTTTGTAATGGTGATTACTATGTTGAATAATAAATATTGTGAAAATATCTATAACTTATAACATTTGAAGCTTGGTTGCAATGTGATGTGTACGAATGTGTACGAATCACTTGGTTCAGTTTTCTGCAAGAAATTTCTACAGTGACGAAATCATAATTATTTACTAAAAAATTGACAAAAGGTCAAAATGGCATATATATAATAATTGACTAGTGTTTGAAATTTATAAAAATAAATTTTGAAATATATATTCGCAACTTTGGGAAGCTTTGAAAAATATAAACAGGTCGAAATCAGTTTTTTCATCAGTTTATATCGTTATATTTTTCTTTATATGTAATTTTGTTTTATCATTATTTAATTCCATAATTTTTTTATTATACCGAATTTTAATTATAACGAATTACATTAATAATAACATTAATAATAGCTAAAATCTCAAAATTTTAAATATATTTAATTAGATTTTTGCTCAATTAAGGATCTTATTGCCGATGTGAGCTAAAACAACATGAGCAGATCCGCCAATGACAGTAATATATATGATGACATAATATAATGGGCTTGGAATGTTTTGAATTCGCTGTTAAAATACCCGTACGAAGACGGATACTCGCGCGAAAAGAAAATCTGGCGGTCTTGGCAACGCAGCCTGACCAGGTAAGTCTGCGGTAGGTGCTAAAAGGTCAGGAGGGGAAAGGGGTCGGTCTGTAAGCCCAGTGTTGTGGCTTTAATTCTTCTAGAAGCGCATTAGATACTGGGACGAAAGAGCGAGATCACGCCTCATGGTGGGGCGGGTTCATACCACAACGGCAGCCGAAAACCAAAATATTTTTCAGCTCCTTATATCTCGTGATATCATTTAAACCGACAATAAATAAAACGACATTGTTTTTATTGAATTTAATTCAATTCTCACCATATTTCTTTTGTTAATCCACCAAACTGTCCAGATCCGGTATCATTAGAAGAATTACGTAGTAAATTGTGACCTTTTTCCGTACAGTTGTCAAGTAATGATTTATTGCTTTTATTATAGGATGATTCAATGCACGAATATCGATAAATTCACAACTTTCATAGTAACGTTTTTGGAATTAAGTGAGTAATATTTGACCTGTTGACCATTGATATTGCCTGAGCTTTGGCATACTTTTTCGACGTACAACATGTAGTATTTAACTAATACGAACGGGGAATTATTGGTAGAATGTTAGTTCAAAATATCTCTTTTATTACTCATTTATTTTTATATACTAAATAGTTAAATTTTATTTGCCCTTTGTATCACGGAAGAGACCCTAACAGTTGCGTAGAACAGTAACCTTTAATTCAGGGGGACTTGTTTTTGTTTAACATCAACGTCAATATTATACAATTACCGTATATATTTTTGTCGTGAAAAATAGAAGATTGGGTGTTAGAACGTATAGAGCCCCAAAAGTGATTTTTTAATACTATTTCTGTGTGTTGAATTGTTATTAACCAAAAATAACAAGGATTCTGTAACATTTATTTCGTGGTTACTGGCGGTTTTACTTTTACGAAAACGTTTCTAATATAAAATCTTTCTAATTGGACAAGATTCGTTTTTTTTTATCTTGGACGGTACCTAAACAGGTAGAAGCAAAGCCCTTGCATCCTAAAAGAGTGACTATTTTATGTGGCTTTTGGAATAGTAAACGGGCTTCGGCCGTTTTATTACCTACTAGAAACGTGGGGAATTTATATTATATTTGAAGAAGAAATACGTTTTTACTCGGGATATAATGCACACAATTCTCTCTTTAGGACGCATTAACTTTTTAACAATTTTTGGGTTTCTGCAGACTTGGGAAACATAGAAATGTATTTACAAGATATCGTCTGTATTCTAATATAATGTTAACATGAGTATTAATAAACGTGTTTACTAATCTTTTCTAAAAAATCGTTATTGCAATAAATGAATGCAATGTTTAAAGATTGTCTTAACTACCGTATATAAAATGCTGGAGTTATTAATATATAAATCAGTCTAATAGTAACACTCAATAATTTAAAGTAGATTGAAAAAGAAAGAAAAGAACTGGAATTGAAATATTGAAAAATATCCTAAGAAGTATGGTAGATGAACCCATTTAAAATGAGAATGGTTATTTACACTGAGGTCTTGAGATACTGGATCTTACTTAGGAAATCAACAAAATTGTGGAGTAACATGAGGAGATACTCCACTCTTAATGTAGCAACTCTTGGGTAACACTTGACTAGACACAGACCCAAAAGGATCAAACTATTTGATCTAATAGTGCAGTGAAGTCAATCTAACAGAAACACAGCAGTGAAAATACCTGAACATTATCAAATTCTAGGCTAGTTAGTAACGATCAGTAACAAAATATTAATACACAAATTAATTATGGAAAGCTTCTTTATTTTTTCATCTTATATTCATGATAACACCCTATAACTTTTTCAGGTTTCAGTTTGTTATTCAAGTCCCTTTTTGACTGAAACATTCTTTTAGAATCTGCTAAAATCCATTTCTTCTTAGTCCATATCCAATCCATCTTAGTTCAACAATATATATCACTAGCAAAAATATGTTTAATTTACGTACGACATTCTTTTTTAAAGATTGTTTGAAGAAAAATCTGTTTCAATAATATCACTGTAGTTTAAGATGAAATTTTCTGTATGTCGTCTGAAGGATTTATATTTGTCTGAAGAAAATTATACATATCAACAGCAGAATCACTAGTGTCTTGGATCGGGGACCTTTTGAGGAAGATGATGTATGTAAAGTGAACTACTGTCTGGATATGCTCACTTTGTCAGGTGTCCTTATTCTTAAATAAAGTTCAGACCTCTTCTTTATAATTCGACATCAAATATTAAAATTATGTTTGAACTATTGGGTTTACTCTCTGAGACCTATAATTTTTTAATTTAAAATGCTGCTTCATTTCAGTTTCTCCATTATCTTTAGTAAACAACCTTTGATGTTGTACTTATTTATGAAAGCCGAGCAATAACGAAAATCAATTACATTATTTCCAGAGGTGCTAATGTGTGTCTGGTCTACGTTCCTAAAGTTTAAATATTTTAAAACAATGTTCTTCCTTGATAATTACATTTTTCTGGTTCTAATGACCAAAGAAAAGGTCAGTCTTATGAAGAAGAAGTCAAGATATTTTTTCAGAAATGATGAGTTAGTTTTTAAAACAAAGATAAGTAGTATCTACATGAGGAAAAGCCTGGATTATTTCCACTATTGTTTAAAGAGACACCTGCAAATGTTTTGTGTGATGCTGTATAAATTTTTCAGTAACTTCTGTCAGTGTGTTCTCTGGATTAGACGTAGTATAGGTTTGCTTGTTATTACTAGGTTGTACTACCTGTCGTACCCGACTTATTATTAATGAATGATATAAGCCACAATGAATATTCCTTACGTTCTAACGCTTCTTTACGTTCTAATTGGTACCTTATACTTAAACATTATAATCTAATTTAATGATCTAATTTTTCTAGTTCAAATTATAATATTTGGACTCTGTAACAAACTAGGCACGTGATATTATTCGAGGTTTTCAATACTACAGAGGAATGAAGAACTAAGTATATCAGCAACTACAGTATTTTCGTCTAAAACCTTTCTATTTATACAGATAACTTGCAGCTTTAAAATGATTAATTATATTAGAAAACAAAAAAATTATATTGTTTGAAAATGCGACACATATGTATTGCTCAGTTTACATGCCGGGTTTTGTAGGTTATACGTCAGTGTATTGTACCTGGTCATCTTATTCCTCATTCATATTGCCCGATTACTGCGAATCAATATGTCGATATGCTCTATAATGCTGTTCATTTATTCGTATATTCCAAGATGATAATGTGTCCATTCACACAGCCAAAACGGTTCAGTCTGAACATCAGAATATCAACAAAAATCTTCCATGGTCAGTGCAGTTGCATGACTTCAACATAATTGAACAGTAGATTTCCATTTGCAACAACATTTAGGCAATTGGCGCATCTTTTGATACAAGAATGTAGCAGCATTCCGTTGAAAACTACTCATACATTCTACGAATTTATTTCGTGAAGAATTTTAGTAATTTTAAAAGCAAATGGTGCCTATGTTGGGTGTTCATATTATTTTGTCCATTCCCTGTGATATTAAGTAAGAATACCAACTGTCATGTAATGATGTCAATGAAATTAAGCTTTTTGAATTATATAAAATTTTTGAACAAAGAAAACAAAAATTCAGATCATATATTTCGTTTTGACGCACCTAATATTGTTTCGTTTTGACGCACCTAATATTGTTTTTGGTTGTGGTATTATCGCGGTTTAGGTTATATACGTATGAGGGTAAGCTTTTTAAATTAATTATCTATTCTAATTATGATTAATTTCAAGTGGATAAATAATTCTTTTGTCGCAAGCCCACCGAAAAAAAAATCAAATGTTATGGTGAAGAACCGACCGGTGAAAAAAGATAATGAGGAGAAAAAAAACAACACACACATACATAAACGACGAGATTGAGCAAATTTGAAGGGTCGTCGTTGACGATCGGTAACGGCATATTTTGTTGTTGTAACGACGGCAACACCGTCCGAACACAGGTAGAAGGCGGTCAGGACATCCAACCGGTCCCAAAGACCAGCCAGTGCACCGTGGAATACTTGTCGAATGCTCCATGTTCACGCTGCGTCCGTATACGAGTTTGTGCAGTGATATGCCCTGGAGATATCAGCCCTCCTGGAGTCCCTAACCAGCAGGAATGGCCACGCTGGGCCTGAGCAAGGTTTTCATATTGGACAAGTACTTTACCGAGCTGCAAAAGTTCTGGGAAACCGAGAAAAAGCTGCAAGGTACGGGGAGAGTTGCAGGAGCAGCAGGACAACAGTCTAAGGGTGATGCAGGTCTTAACACCAACGAACCTTCCTCTCTCGCACACACACAACATTTCCTTTTAATCGCCTAATCGAACTGAAACGCGACGTCGAAATCGTCGATAGAACTCAGAACGCGTCGCTTGTCGTGGGGATCGCCTCATGCCGGTTCCCCTTTATTATTTTATTTTTTGTTTTCGAAAAATAACGACCGCATTTGGTTCCATCATCTTTTTCGATTCGAAACAGTGAGCCCAGTGACGTTCAAGGTGGTGGTGTTGTTGTTGTCTCGTTCCGTCGCCCGCTATTAGATAAGGACGCCCGTCTCGCATCTCTTATCCTTGTTGTGTCTGCTGGACAGTGCTCGATGCCGTGGTTGCGTAAACAAAGGAGTACTTTGTTGTTACGGGCCATAATAATTGTTTATTTGCTGTAGGAATTTCTATGAACCATGTGGTTTTGGTATAAACCAGTTTTCTTTATTGCACGCTAATAATTATTATCAGACTATATAAAGTCTTATTATTTATATAACAGTCATACGAGGGTATGTTAGTTTCAATTATTGAGGATTGATCTAAAACGTTATAATTATTTGATAATGATTACTGAAAAATAACCAAAAGTTACATATTACCAAATGTGATACGTAACGAAGATCTTCTATAATTTTTGTTTCGTTTTCAGAAAAATATTGAAGAGTTCGTGCTATTGTAAGGAGGGTTTTTATGATCTGGACTGATCGCCCTTTGAGAAATTTTACTGAGTATAATAGGCCAATAGATAGTACACTGTTTTATGCAGATCATGTTTCTCTATATGTTAAGTACCAAGCCTAACTAATTTCAAAATTTAAACGAGGTTGGTACTTTTAAGTGTAGCACTCTACACATTTTTGCAAATTATTAATAGTCAGTGGGAGCCATATCTGGACCATATAGTGGGTAGTAAAACAATTCGAAGAATAATTCGTTCAATATAACTATTGTTTTAACGAAACGTATATCGTCCTAAAAAATCATCACGTGTCGTTAAGGTTGGGTCTAATAGGCTGGTTTTAAGAAGGATGTGGCGTCATCTATGGGTCCGGACCGAGATTGACTGATTATTATTCGAGCTGTTATTCTAGAAGTTCATATTTTTAGCTGTTCTAATTTAATGGTAACCAGAAAAATACCTACATACTTCTCTGTATATAACTTTCTTCGTTTCTCACGGCATTCTCATCAACTCAAGGATTTCTTCATCTTCTGATTCAAGGAAAAAGTAATAAGAACATTCATTCTATAGATTTTAAATCTATTTTTTTAAATTTTAATTTCACTTATATCTACCATTTTCTTCTATGCAGCAATATTTTCGGGGTTTTACGTATGTTGTATGATATTGCAAAAGATGACCAGTTTATTTTCTACAGCCAAGTTGTAACATCTTTAAAATTACTTTAGCACGTCTAAATCCTACTTTATAACGGTACAAAATCCCTAAAGTATCAATATAAACTCTCTCTGTAAGATATCTTGCGATAATTCTTTTATTTATATAACAAATGCTTAATAAATTTTAAAATAACTAACCTAACCTGCAAGACATAGTTAAAAGACTTCGTTATTTGTTTTTTATGCTTAATTTGATTAATTCTACTTTTTATATTTGATACGTTCTAGATTACAAGTAATTTTTGTCAATTTTAATTTCACTATTAATATATCGACCATCCTCTTCTATACAGCAATATTTCCAGGGTTAACAGCATTTAAAAGATGACTAGTTCATTTTCTCTCTACAACCAAGCTGCAACATCGCTCAAATTAATTTATTACGCTTAAATAGTAGTTAATAACGGTACAAAATCCCTAAAGTAACAATACAATCTTTCTCTGAATGTTATCTTGTGATAATTCTTCTTTTCCTATAAAGTTTTATTCGTTGTTTAATTAATTTTAGAAAAACTAACCTGCAAGATATATTTAAAAGACAGCGCCATTTGTTTTCCATGTTTAATTCGGTTTTTTTATTCGCTCGATACGTCCTTGCATAAAAAATGCGTGGAAACTTAATGAATGAATAATGAGTTTTGTTTTGCAGCTACGAATAGTATAAATTAAACCCACATTTTATATTATGTTTATATTATGTTCATCATCATTTTACAATATTATATTGTTATTTTCTTTTGGCTGAAAATCTAAGAGCAATTCTTCGTTTTGTGGTTTCTTTATATCAGTTACAACAGTTTATAAACAAAATTAATATGTGCTAAAACACTTTTATAGGCTATGATTTTTCTTCAGGACATTGCAGTTTGGGATTGTTGGGTAACATTTAATCGATTTCGAACAAAGTCCTGTCCCACGTCGTCGTACCGTATCTGCACATATGTAAACACGTGGGTAGTTTAGTAGGTCTATTGGAAGGTATTGGTATTATATCAAGAAACATTTACATAATCAAATACGTTGTAATTCAAGAACAATTTGTTATTGATGAAATTGGGTGTTTGTTTCAAGATTATCTAATCTTGCTTTGTAAAATATAGTGTAGTTGTTTTCTTTTAAATAATTTTTTTGACGCAGGTGAAGCGTTTTTCAAGTACAAATGAGCAAAATCCCCACAGCTCTTAATAAGTACGGATCTGAATTTTATTGACATCGACGGCTTATTGATATATACTTGTGACTTCAGAAAATCTTAAAATAAAGAAATCTTGTAGACCCAAATCGCACCATCATGCAATATACAAGCAAAAACCTTATAAATCTGAATAAGTACCGATCTAGGTAATAAAGTGATTAGAAAAAAGCAGTTACCGATTGTTGGCAACGTTTTATCTTATAGTTCGTGAAAGTTGTTGGATTAGTTCTGTGTTACGGTGAATTTTGTTATAGTCGATATTGTTTGGGGCGTAGGTTTCTACACGCTTCATGGCGCAGACGAATTGCGTTACACAAAAGCCGGCGCTGAGAGGGGAGAAAAATTGACCTCTCGAAGTCGATTTTCGGGGTTCTCGGGATTTTCCGGTAAATTCGGCATCGGTGCGTATTTTTTCAGACCTTTTATCAATCCTCGATGGTCGATGATCAGTGAATTTTACTAGAATCCGATCTAGGTACTGAGAATGTCTTGACCACCCAGATCACCAACTTAAAAATATATTAATTTCATTTTGTTTTAATGAAAATTGCCGGCAAGAAAGGTGCGTGACAAAGTAGTCCATGTTTTTGTTTGTCTATGTGTTTGTTTTGGTTGTAATTTGTATTCACTGTTATACGTTTTTTTTTAGAAAATGATGCGTGTATCATTCACTATGTTTGTAATTTTATATTCGTTTTATTTAAATGATAATTTTCGGCATATTATTTTTCAGGTAATAGTATTGTTAATTAGTTGTTCTGGAAATAATTAGTGTAATGCTTCTAGCATTACGACTAATAATATATATATATATATATATATAAAATATATTTGGTATTGTGTTGCTAGTCCTATAGTCATTTAATTATAATAATTGCTGACCAAATTAACTCTAAAAAAACTATAAGAAACTCTTTAACACTATTTTTCAGCTAACAAAAAATGGAACTAATGAATGTTTAGTGACGTATATCCAGTATATCATATATATGCATTTTATCAGTCAACTATTACGTTTATTTTGACGATATTGATTTAATTCACTAATAACTTCATTTAAAGAACCTTTGTAGATCCTTTGCTTCAGGTCTAGTTTTGTTTTTCTTACTTTTATGTTTTTGTCTTATCCTTTTGTTTCGCCTTTGTAGTCATAGTACATCAAGTCTTTGTTCAATCTCGTTTTATTCGTTTTTTTTTAGTTTATTAAATGCGAAGACTTCTTGGTTTTCGGTTTATTTTTACTGTTGCTTACTGTATTTTTGTTTTTTTATCATAAAATAATTTTAATAATCTAACCACCTTTATTTTCTTGGTTCTATCAATATATATAGTTTTAGCAATTATTTGTTATTTCCTGTTTTTTGCTGTTTGAATGTTTTTGAACTCTTATTTGATTTTCCTTTAAATTTTCCTTAGTTTTTAACATTTCTATTCTTTTTATTTTTATATTTATTTCTCTCATCTATTTGATTTCTTGTTTTCTTTTTTCAATCAATAAAAATTCATTCTTAAACCATCAGCTTCTTAATTGATATATTGTTATTAGTTGTTGCCAACTTACATGCGATTTGCTCTAAAAATAGTCTACTTGTCTAGTCTACTGTAGTAATATGCATGTATTAACTGATACTGCTGTTTTGTTTTTGAAATATACTTCACTACACTATAGAATCAAACAGTTTAACTGGTCTATCGTATTAACATAAGAGTGGAACTTATTCTTATGCATTTGCTACTCTCTTGATTTTCTATATTGCTTTTAGAATTTGCCTATTCAGTAACTTATTATACTACTTGTTGTTAGTAGTGACTTATTACAATATTAGTTATTAATAGTAACTTATTAAAAAACGATTTTTTTACCTCATCTATCACATAGTACACATATTTATTTATCTTCTTATTATTATATTCTATTTATTCTCCTCTTTGTTCTTTAGCATGTAATTTGTAGAAGTTCTAAGATGACATCGTTTCTAAGGATTAACACATTTATTTTTTGATTTTAGCGAAATGTCAATGATTTGCAAACAAAAACAACTTTCCTCTGACGAAACTGATAATGTTTTATACAAAAACATTAATAACGAGGCTTACTTTTCTACTTTGTCTAAAATATATCTAAATCTAAATAATATAGGAATAACGATCACTGAACAAACTCTATTCAAAATGTGGCCACCATTAAATTTATATCAAGATAACATTGAAATAAAGTGACCGTTCGCATATTCGCGATTTTTGACGTTTCCAAGTCGAGAGATCAGAGTTTATCTTGATCATTGTCGCAACAGAATTTGGCCTACATTCAAATATTGACTGATCTATATTCGTGGCTAAGTAGTCGACATATGTTTGCCACAACGTTGTGTATAAGGAAATCGCCCACAGACTTTATTCTAATTTTAAAACTCATTTTATATATTTTTCTAATGTGCCATATAAGCGACGGCGTTCATTTGTCTCATTGCCTTCTTAGATATTCCGTTTTGAAATGGAATATGTATTTCAATTTCGTCGATATTACCATGTATATTAACTTACAGCATAAGTTAAGCTTTTATTGGACATTTTTTCGATAAAATTATCCATTTTAACCTCGAGGAATCCGTAATTTCTTTCGATTTACATTCATTATTTGATGTTAATTTCAAAGATCTCTGTTTAACGAACATTACGACTTATTTACTATCGTCGAAATGTGCGTGCGATCCGTACCTATTATAACCAGTTTTTTCCTTAGTAAACAACGAGATTAAGAAGAAATATGTTTCATGAACTCTAGTATAAAAGCACCGTTAATCTCGGGAGCACAGTGTAAAGATTCGAGCCACCTGTACCGACAGGCTAATAGATTTGGTCGAGGATGTAGTTTGAGGAATTTACCACAATTAGTTGGCTTGTAAAAGAGCCTCTTCAGGCATATTTCGCTTATTTTATTTTCTGCCTAAGCGGCGACTGGTTCTATCTAGAGACGTCTTGTCATTGTTGGTCTCAAGGATTTACGGTTTTTCGTTAAATTCGTGGCGTATGCTAGACAGTGCGTCTGGGGTTTATGTCCGGCTATTTGAAATTAAAATTAAATTTATTTTTCGAGTCTGTACGAGCGTATGTCTCGGACGGTCTTGAACTGGTCGTGATTCTAAAGCGATGTTGTCGTTTCTTTTTATTTTTCCGGGTTATTGCAGAATTCTAAGATAATAAATATCATTGAATGTATTATGAAGCATTTTGCTCTTTGTAATATTTAGCTGCTTGTATTCTGATCACTAAAATGTCTAATAATTTTTTACAACTTTTTACAATATTGTTTCCCACAATGAGTATCTATTTAATCATCAACAAATTCTTCATCAAACCGCTATGTTTAAATAATTCGAAATGCTATTTTTAGTCAACAAGTTTTGATAACAGTTGAACGAATTTCAGTTCAGTTTTGAACAGTTCATTCATCAAGTGCTAAGCTGTTTGAAAGTTATTTGGGAGTTTGTGCTGGGATTTTCGCCAATAAATCTTGCAATTTGTTGTCTTTTAATGTTCTTGGTTATATATATATATATATATATATATATATATATATATATATATATATATATATATATATATATATATATAGTTGACCAATTATATGCAATATGTTAAGTGCGTGAAAGAATAATCCATGTTTTTAATAGTAATATGTTGATATTTTCTGTCATCGGCGAAATAATTTTAGATATTTTTTCAGTGACGTCCAATGACTTGAGATTTAATTGAAGGCTGACATTGGGAACCTTTATTGGGAAATCGGACAACAATATTTCGCGATAATTCTCATTTTGATGTTTTCATAAATCAAGAATAAGTCTTGCTTTAAACTCTGTAGTTTGAACTGTAAGAAAATGCTTAAAAGTTGCGTACTTTATTAAAATATTGGATCAACATGAATCATATTTTTTAACTAAAGGAAACAAAATGAGGCGTCTTGTGATTATGAACTTTTAAAACTTATAGTTTAAGTCCCAAAATTTTTTTCCTTCACTGTTCTGCTTCATGAAAATTTGTTTCAGAACAATAAGTCATTGTATTCACCTTCTAAAGTGTTTGTTATTGTATTTTTTTTTATGAGAGAGGTTCAGTCTCACTTGCTATTATCCTTCCTTATTTTGAATATTTCCAATGTTTCTATATTGATGTTGCTTTCTGTGCTCCATAAATAATGCCGTATATTCAGATTGGCTTGACGATGAATTTGTATTCTTCCATTTTGTTCTTATCATTTAAATGGTAGTGGACTATTAATTCCAATTAGATTAATTAGTAATTCTCTACTTAAATCCAAAACTAGTTAAAACGTTCCCACAAAATTCTTCATCTTTATTTTTTCTTCACGAATAAAGAAGCATATTAATTTAAACAATACTAGAAACGTGGATTACTTTTACACACATTTTTATTATTGGGTTATTTTGATCACTAATCGAATTTTCATTCAGATCTATGTAGACAATAGAGCTGAAGCACTATATTTACAGGCTCGCTTTCGAATTGTATTTATAAACATGTACGTTTTGATTTTTTCTTTTGTCCTTCTTTAACATTGACATATTTATTGATGATTTGTCGTTTATTTACCATGTTTTGTTTGGTGATTCGGACTTCGAAGATTTAAAAGCAAAGAACACTGATGTATGAATAATGTTATTTTTAGTGAACGTCACGGTATCCAGTTCCTCACCCTTAAACAAAATCTATCCGCTCCTGACCGTTCGCTTAGCACCATCTTGACCAAAACCTTTCGTTTCAGATGCTTCATCGTCGAATGAAGCCGTTCACCTCCAACAACGTCTTCGAAGTTTGAGCAGCGAGCTGGTTACCCTTCGAAATCGGCTTCATGTCCAGGGTCCTCATCCGCCTCCGTTGAAAAATGGCGGCGGAGCCGGAGGACCCATGGTGCCCCTCTCTCAACCGCTGGTGACCGAACACGTTCGACAGCCCCACGTTCCTCCTCGTGGAGGACAGCACAGCGTAGCCATACCACCTGTGGTAGGAATACTATTTTTGTTGATGATAGTATTTTGATTTTTTTCGGTTTCAGGCGGCGCCATCTAAATTAGTGGCTTCTAACTTGATTCAACAGCAACAAAGTCTGATCAGTCCGGATATCGGCGATCTCATCCATCTCTCCGGACCTTTAACAGAGGATGCCGTCATGAAATGTCTCCAGAGTCGATTTGCGTCCAACCAGTTCTATGTAAATCCACTTTGTGTCTGTTTGGAGTCATTAATTTCTCACTATATATATTTTTAGACCAACGTGGGTCCAATTCTTCTTTGTGTCAATCCATACAGGGACGTGGGTAATCCTCTGACTCTCAACAGCACCCGAAGTCTATTATTGAGCGCCCAGCTGAACAAGGTTGTTCAGGAAGCTGTACGACAACAATCAGAAACCGGATATCCTCAAGCCATCATTTTGTCAGGTACGATGAATCTATGCATTGAACGAATGAGAACTAATGGAGATATGGTTTCAGGCATCAGTGGATCTGGTAAGAGTTATGCTTCAATGCTGTTGCTGAGACAGTTGTTCGCTGTGGCTGGTGGAGGACCTGAAACTGACGCTTTTAAACATCTGGCAGCCGCGTTCACCGTGCTGAGATCTCTGGGCTCTGCGAAGACTTGCAGTAACTCAGAATCAAGTCGAATTGTTAAGTGTTTCTTGTGTTTAGTTGTATTAGAACTAGGAATTTATTATTATTTAGTAGTTTTGATGTTATGATAGATATGTTTGTACCGAGCGGTATTTTATGTTCAAATAAATGAAATAATTGTAGTTTTGATGTATGTTTCGTTACGTTTAATCTTTTGTAGGGTCAGTTCATCGAGGTCCAAGTGACGGACGGTGCGTTGTACCGCACGAAGATCCACTGCTACTTCCTGGATCAAACCAGGGTGATCAGACCGTTACCAGGTGAAAAAAATTACCATATCTTCTACCAAATGCTCGCGGGGCTATCGACGGAAGAACGAGCCAAGCTTAACCTTGAAGGACATAAACCGTCCACTCTAAAGTATCTTCAGCACGGGGACATCAGGCAGGATATCGCTGAAGACGCCTCTAGGTAGCCAGTATGGTGTACTCATAATCTCTGAGAGATTAAGAATGATTTTCTTTAGGTTTCAAGCCTGGAAAACGTGTCTTGGAGTATTGGGAATACCATTCCTCGATGTAGTCAGGGTACTGGCCGCCGTTTTGCTTCTGGGGAACGTACAGTTTCTTGATGGGAAAGGTAAGTAGCATTTGGTACCGATACGAAAACAGCGTTGATGATCTTATTCTATCTGCAGGTTTGGAGGTGGACGTGAGAGGTGAAACCGAGTTAAATGCCGTTGCAGGACTGTTGGGTGTCTCAGGAGCGGCGTTGTTCCGCGGTTTGACCTCCAGAACGCATAACGCCCGAGGACAGCTGGTGAAATCTGTGAGTTGATGCACCATAACCTTGTCCTAAGAAGAATATAGGTGTGTTTCGTAGGTCTGCGACGCCAACATGTCCAATATGACCAGAGACTGTCTGGCCAAAGCTCTCTATTGTCGAACGGTAGCTACGATCGTTCGTCGGGCGAATAGTTTGAAGCGGTTGGGTTCTACTTTGGGTACCTTGAGCTCGGACTCTAATGAATCCGTCCATAATCAAGCAGAAGTAAGACAATATAACACTAAATAAGTTGCATGGTTTTATACATTTAAAAATCACATAACCAAATGTATATTAAATACTAGTGATCACCCTGTGGTTGAAATTTGACCGCACTTTGTTAAATTAATCGTGTTTCTCTCAAAACAGACTAAAGAGAATGATTTAAACATGATATGATAATATTACTAAAACTTGTTTTGTCAATATTTTCAATATAATGTTATCTAAAATTAGCTCAAGAAATAACCCATTTTAAATGGCATTTAATTGAATTTAATTTCCATCAAATTTTAACAACCAATTTAAAGTTATCAATAACTTTAAATGACTACATCACTGGACACTATAACAAAATAATCATTAAGTAAGATTAATTTCAGAGCTGCCATAAATTCAGAGCATTTATTTACATTTTTGTTATAATAATAAACGTGGAATATTAAATGAAATAATATATATTTGTATATTAATTTAAACAATAATAAACATAATTAAGTACTTCATTATTTGAAACTTAGAAATTATTAAAGACACGTATTTATAATCATTAAATGAACTATTGACCTCTCATAGTCATATAGTTAATCATTAAACATTTCAATATTTATCAGCGGTTTAAAATATTTATTTTTTCTATTTGTCTTATGTATTTTATCTAAGCAAATTACATATTTATTTTCATTTTATCTACATATTTTCATTATTTCATTCATGTTTTAAAATAATGTTTTTCTTTTGTGTATAATTTTCATCTAAAATATATATTGAAGATCAATAAATTGAATAAAAAATCAGGTTTATCTGATTAAATAATAATTTTTTTGTCTACATTTTAAATAAAATTGCATGGTTCTTTAGCTATTTATTCCACTATTCAATCAGGAACTTAATGAAACTTGAAATTGACTAGAAGCTGATACCAATAAACAGAAAAATCTTATTAAGTTCTACAATTACCTCTAACACATTGATATGCTATGTCTCCAGAACCTTGTAAATTACTACCAGATATCAAATTAATTTTAATTCTTAAAACTTGAAATAGATTGATAAATGTTTATATTATGAATCTGAAAAAGCTGCTTGCGAATATATAAATACCTTGTAGACAGAGTACAGAGGATTCTTGTTATTCTCAAAATTGGTTTATCCTAAATGAAAATTTCGCATATGTCGTGTTTTTCCTTCCCAACTAATATATTTTCCTATAAAACGGACACATTAATTTGATGTCTCTACAAATGTAAAATGTAACTTTTATCATACTTTTCTTAATCGTCAAATCATACCTATGCGTGCTATACAAAAATTTTAGGTCTAAACTTTTTTCCTCCGGATAATATATAAATAAGCCGATTAATATATAGATAGAATCGGAAAGGGTTTTAAACTTTATTATACTTCCCTCCTAGAGGACCGGCCACAGGGATTAACGTGGTTGTCTTATTAGATTATAGTTATAATGCATCATTTTTGAGTATCGCCTGTACCTTCGTCCATCAGTCTGTCTTTGAAGATATTCGAAATTGCACTCTTTCTACCTAAATTTTCATTATCCTCTATACGGAATGATTTTACAAATTTTTCTGACTTGATATTCTGATAGTTTATGGCTAAGAAGCTGTATGCTATAAGAAATTATAGTATAGAGCTACTGCAATCTGCCTTTGGTGGAATTCACCCTGAACTGCGAGCTTCTGTTCCTATTCCAGTAAACTATGTTAATACACATACTTCAGTCCGCCTTTAGCTGTTTGTTGTTGTTTCTCAAAGCTTCAATGTTTCTTATTTGGAACATTTTAGTGCTAGCAGTCTTTGAGTATCTTCTATCTATATTTTATGACCTTACAGCGTCAGCTGATATAATTTTGCTCGGAGTCCACTTAACTAAACCAAGGAATGCTCCAACCTGCCTTCTTTTCTTGATAAGTAATTTGGTTCTGGTTAATTGAATGAATTTAAAAGAGATAAGCCTTATAATCTCTCTGAACTCCTATTGACTGCGCCAGTTATAAGATGTGAAAAAGTTTACAAAATAAAAACTAATTTATTTGCAAAGACACGAAACAAAGCGACACTGGTGGTTATTATCTATTAGAAAACAGACCAACCCCTTTCACTTGTTCACATTCAAGTAGTTTTAAGATAGATGGTCGCGATAGTTAAGGACGTATTGTATTGACTTAACATATTTACGTAATATTTCCTTTGTTCTTCAGGTAACTAGTCAACACGCATCAACAGTAGGAAACGGCAGCAATTCCGCCGGCAGTAAATCGATGGTGGCTCTGAACAACGCGGTACGTCACGCCACCACTGACGGTTTCATAGGCATCCTGGATATGTTCGGGTTCGAGGATCCCAAGCCCTCTCAGCTGGAGCATCTGTGCATCAATCTCTGCGCCGAAACGATGCAGCACTTCTACAATACTCACATTTTCAAGTCTAGCATAGAATCTTGCAGGTAAGCGTCGCAGGAGACGCGAGAGCTCGTCCAGTATATCGTGTTTCGGTTTCCAGGGACGAAGGTGTCAATTGCGAGGTGGAGGTGGACTATGTAGATAACGTGCCCTGTATAGACTTGGTGTCTTCTCTGCGGACGGGACTGTTAAGCATGCTAGACGTCGAATGTTCGATTCGAGGAACAGCAGAGTCATATATTTCAAAAATTAAGGTAATATTTGGTTTGGTGTCTCGATTGTTATTAATGTCTTGATTGAAATGTAACTGCTTTTGATCTTATATCGAAATTTAAGACCATCTCTTCAACTTTAACCTATGAGGATAGTCCGCCTCTTCTTATTTTCCTTAGTAGTTCGTTTATAAGTTAGAGCTTTATTTATAGCACATTTATAAAATATTTCAAATCAAAGGCTTATTTAAGCATCTATGATGTATCTTGACTTGTGTATCACAGTTAAAATAGCTACAAATATAACAAAGTAAAGAAGGAGCGTTAATATAGATGATATGTTATGTTTTGTTTCAAATACTGTTATATTTTAGGATATAATATCATTTAAATTGCTGAATGTACATAAAACATCAAATAACATCGTATATATAAACAATGCGGATGTTACATAGAAATTAAATAAGTAGCATTAATGACGAATGGAAGATGGATTCCAGTAAATGTTTGAATTAAATGAACTAGTTTTACGATCTGTAACAAGTTCTGTTGATTGGTATATAATGGAAATATTACTTGATTAATTAAAGTTCCTTTTTGTTACTTAAATTGAATTGATTTTATAGTAAGAGTGTTAGTTGTTATTTGGTTTGAGATATTTTCGAAACTGACGTTATAACACGCAAATAATTCAATAATTACTTATTTTCATGCGGTGCTAGGATAAATTGGTCGTACATGTGTAAAAAAATACCGTCAAAAAAGCTTATGTTATATTTCGACATACCTTGTTAAAATACGTAGCGGTAGTATTACTATTAGTTATTGATCAATCTGATTGATGATTAATATTGAGCAGTGTTATCATTTTCGGTTGAATAGGTGTTTTTTGAAATCATTTTATTTTTTTAGCAATATAGACCGTAGGTAATGTTGGCCTTTTATTTATTTTCGTATTTCTTTAATATTCGAATGTTTGTTATTATTACTCAAATACACAGGTATTTTTTTATCAATTTGATGAAGTGATGACTAAGACGCAGCAAATCTGATAAATATCAGGTGTGTGGGTCATTGCTTTGAGGTTTTGAAACACATTTTTACTCGATATAAGTATGTTATGCAATGATTTGATATAAATGACATTTTATTCTATTGACAATAATTTCAAAACTACACAAGTTACGTTCCTCTAAAATAATGGCGTTATAAAGTTATAATTTTTTGAGAATGTCGAGTTTTCTTCTCTTGCTAACATCATATGAAACGTGAGTTTGACAATTCAAATTGGTGATTTCAAGAACAGGACGTCCTGGTAGGCCAAAACCGTTTGGAGATTCGGATTTACAGAAGTTATTGGATGAAGACCCAACACAACCTCAAAAATAATTGCTAAAAACGTAGAATGTGAGTCAAATCGTATTATGTGGATGATTATAAGTCATGGAAAAGATACAGAAAAAGCGAAGAATTCAAATCTTCAAAATTTGAAACTTTGGTGATACATTTTCTGTTACAAATGATGGTGTTAATTAATAAATGTATCTTTACGCTCTTGTCTTATTGTCCTTGAATGTTTTATGATCATGGATGAAACCTACCGATGTCCTATTCATAGAAATAGATGCAAAAAATTCCTATATTATTTCAATATAATAATTTATGTTTCAGGTCCAGCACAAGAACAATAAACGACTGCTGGATCCGAAACCGATGGATCCCCGTCTGTTCGGCATACAACACTTCGCAGGGCGCGTGGTCTACGACGCCTCCGACTTTCTCGACACCAACAAGGACGTGGTGCCCGACGACCTGGTTGCCGTCTTCTACAAGCAAAGCTGCAACTTCGGCTTTGCCACCCACCTCTTCGGCAGCGAGCTGAAGGCTCTGTATTCAATCGAAACAGTTCCTAGAGGGGTGAGCTTTCGTATCTCGCCCACATCCCATACGGACCTTCTGAACGGGGACGAACCCGTTTCCACGCTGACGCAGGACTTCCATACAAGGCTGGATAATCTGTTGAGGACTCTGGTACACGCGCGGCCGCATTTCGTTCGATGCATCTGCAGTAACAACCAGGAGACGCCCAATAGGTTCGATAGAGGATCGGTGGTGAGGCAAATTAGATCGTTGCAGGTCTTGGAGACGGTGAATTTGATGGCTGGAGGTAGGAGTTGAGGCTTTGTGTCTGTTGAGTATTAAAACGATCTATTGTCTTCAGGTTATCCGCATCGCATGAGGTTTAAGGCATTCAATTCCCGTTATCGATTGTTGGCTCCTTTTCAAGAGCTTTGCAGGACGGAAGAAAAAGTGACGGATGATTGCCGAGTTATTCTGCAATACACTGTGGATATTTTGACTAAGAGACAGGTAGAATTATGTTGTTGGATATTTTTTTAAATTATGATAGAAATAAATGAGTTTAAAAAACTAGAAATAGATTTAGCCCTATACAAATTCTATTTCGTAAGAACGATGTATCTCTTGAGTACACTAGTGTATTGTACAGTAGTGTATTTCTCGTGCAGTGCTTGACTAGAATGCATTAATTATAGGCCATAGCGATCCCTATTGATGGTTCCATTACGTTTTAGCAGCTTATAGAATACTACACCAGCATGATCTCACCAAATAGAGAGCGTTAGCTTAAAGGTATGAGCTTTGAATTATCATGATGAATAACATTTTCATCATCAGCATTTCACACATGATCAAAAGCCTTTCAGTGCCTATTGGTTTCAATTAATACGGTACTAAATATACAAGCGATTGGATTATTATTATTTATTAGGTTCTTTAAGTGAATGAAAATGGTTCTTTGTGTTACTTTCAATAATTTAATCATTGTTCGTTTTACAAAAAGTAGTATAGAAGATACTACACCATGATGATCTCACCAAATACAGAGCGTTAGCTTAGAGCTATGATTTTGATGATCCATAATGATTTTTTTGGCTTTGAATTATCATGATGGATAACATTTTCATCATCAGCATTTCACACATGACCAAAAGCCTTTCAATGTCTATTGGTTTCAATTAATACGGTACTAAGTATACAAGCTATTGGATTATTATTATTAGGTTCTTCAAGTGAATGAAAATGGTTCCTTGTGTTACTTTCAATAATATAATCATTATTCGTTTTACAAAAAGTAGTATAGAAGATACTACACCAGGATAATCTCACCAAATACAGAGCGCTAGCTTGATTTTGATGATCCATAATGATTTTTTTGGCTTTGAATTATCATGATGGATAACATTTTCATCATCAGCATTTCACACATGACCAAAGGCCTTTCAATGCGTTTTAGCTTAAATTCATACGGCACTAAATATACAATCTTTTGGATCACTATCTTGTTCTTCAAGTCAATGAAAATGGTGTCTTGTGTTACTTCCGACAATTTAATCAAAAATTTCATCAAATTTTTTTGACTGTCCAAAATGACCTTTGTTTTCGCCACTTTTACACTTCATTGTAAATGAAAACTTTTAAGTGAATTTTAATTTGTATTTACATTTTCTTTAATATATATAATATAATATATATATATATATATATATATATATATATATATATATATATATATATATTATAATTCACATTATAATTTAACTGTATTAGTAAGAAGGGTTTTAAACACATGCATTACAATAATTGTTGTTATAATAATTTAAAAATTAGTTTATTTAATAATGATGAAGAGTATTTCGCTATATTCATACTTGGAATTATTATTTCTTGATATACATAAATTTATACGCCATTTTTTCGTAAGATTGGTAATACTGTTGATGCAAAACCATTTTTGTCTTATCCTTTTGATGCTATTTACCTCTTGAAATGAATCAGTGAGCGTGTTAAAATGAAACGTATATGAAAGAAACTATGTATGATCCAGGTGTGGAACTATTTACCGTATTGAGTTTATCTACCAATGTTCTTCTCTTTCTTTTTTTCAGACGAATAGTTCCGTTTCGACCAGTTGGGCCATAGGCAAACGACACATATTCTTAAGCGAAGGAATCCGGCAGCAGCTGGAGAATTTACGCAACGAGACAAGGCACAAGGCCGCCACGTTGATACAATCCACATGGAGAGGCTGGAGATGTCGGTACGACCTTTAAGAACGTTATACGCATCGAGAAATAATTTAGTCGGAAACACTCGTTTAGGTATCGTTGGAGTACCCTGCGTCGCGAGAAACCGGAGCCCCTGGCGGCGGTAGCGGGTCCCCCAAAGACTGCACAGTCTAGAACGGGTGCAATACCCAGCACCAGGCCGCGTCCGCAACCCATAGCCGGTACACCACCGCCTGACATGACGGAGAAATGCGACGCCAAGATCATACAGCAGACTTGCAACTTGTTCGGCCTCGATCTGGAACGTCCTCCCCCTGTACCGCCTAGTAGATCCTATACAGTTACAGGAAATACCAAATTAGGTAAGAGCGCAACAGGATCGCTGTAACAATTATATAGATGCAGACGCAGCCAAAAACTCCAATATGTTAATGTCATATTGGATTATTGCAAACTTTCAATGTTGAGTTTTGGACGATTTTGTATTAAAATGGGCGAACTTAAACCAAAAATCCACTGTAATGCGACTTAAAAACGTTAAAATTAGTATTGGGAACTATCGACTGAAATTGACTATCGATTCTTTAGTAATTGACTACTTTCTAACATACTGTCGACTATTTCAGTTGCTATTTTCGGTCTTATTGATTTTAGTACTTTTTACTAAAACTGCTTCAATCTTTGTTTGATTTGACTTATTGGATTAGTTGTTACTATCACTGTTTCAGTCGTGTGGTTTCAGTTACTATTTTCGCACTTACTAGTTTCATTAGGCTGACTTTTAACATTCTCTCCGTCTTAGCCACGACATTAAAAATAATGTGACCAATTTGTTTGTAGTATGATTATAACAAGTCAATTGAGAAGTCCCCGGTTTACCATAGTAAAATACGTTCTTTTGGCCAAATTAGTTTTTTTTATTCAACATAATTCCCTTCAAGGATGTTACACTGATTATAGCGACCCTCTAACCTTTCGATAGCATTTTTGTAGTACGATTTGTCCTTTGCTTCAAAATAGGCCTCAGTTTCGGCGATCACCTGTTCATTCGACGAAAGTTTCTTAACAGCGAGCATTCTTTTGAGGTCTGAGAACAGGAAATACTTGCTGGGGTCCAGATCTGGAGAATACGGGGTGGATTAGGAAACTATTCGAAGCCCAATCAATGAATTTTTTCCATTGTTTTTACTGACTTGTGACACAGTTTGGCGTTTGTTACACGACACCTGTGGCATTGTCTTGGTGAAGCATCACGTTCTTTTCCTTCAAGATTGACCGTTTTCCAGCGATTTTCTCCTTCAAACGATCCAATACCGCTATGTAATAGTCGCTGTTGGTGGTCCTTCTTTTTTCAAGGTAGTCAATGAAAATTATTCCATGCGCATCCCAAAATACAGACAACATAACCTTGCCAGCCGACTGTTGCATTTTCCCACGCTTTGGAGTGGGTTCATCGTGTGCAGTCCACTCGGATGATTGTCAATTGGACTTCGGAGTGAAATGATAGAGCCATTGTCACATATCGACGCAAATACTCGGGTTTATTACGCTTGATCATCTTCAAACACTACTCCGAATCATCAACTCGTCGTTGATTTTGGCCAAAAGTGAGCTCGCGCGGCACCCACTTTGTACAGAGCTTTCTCATACCCAAATATTCGTAAATGATATGATGTACACGTTCAGTTGATATCTTTAGTGTGTCTGCTATTTCATTCAATTTCGATTTACTGTCATTCAAAATAATTTTGTGTATGTTTTTAATTGTTTTCGTCGGTAACAACCTCCTTTGGGTGTCCACTACGTTCACCGTCTTCGGTGCTCATTTCAGCACGTCTAAACTTGACACACCAATCCTCGATGGTTGATTTTCCTGGGGCTGTGTCTGGAAATTCGGCATCAACCCAAGTTTTTGCTTCAACTATATTTTTTCCTTCAAAAAGCAATATTTCATCAACACGGGAAATTCTATTTTTGTCCATTTTTTTTTCACAGTAACAAAAGTTGCTTCACTCAAAATGCTATAATTCACAAACTAATGATCCGACAGCTGTCAAATTTATACACGCATCTTTTGAGGCTTAGGGCTAACTAAAAAACATATGGATTTAATTCTAGTAGCGTCATCTATGTGTCAGACCGGGGACTTTTCAATTGGCCTGTTAATTCACAATATATTGTACATTAATATAGGAACATTTCGGAACTCCTGAATGTTAAACCTTCTTTCAAATTTCTTAATAACGATTAGTAAAATTATTTTTGTATTTAAAAGGGTGTGATGGTTAATTAGTTGACATAGATTGAGAAAATATGATACAACTGCTTTTTTCATACTAATATTTGTTAATTTGAGATTATTTAAAATTAAGTTTTTATCATCCGTATAGCACAAAAAATCAAACATTTATCTCCGTCTTTTCCAGTCTCAAAATTGGTAAGGGAAGGAATTTGACATTTCCGTCTGAAAAACTATTGAAGTGTGCATTTGACTGAAATAGTAACTATTTTCAGTCGCTGTTTTTTTTTTATTATCGACTAGTTCGACTATTTTGCGACTATCGATTGTTTTTATTACATTCAACCGTAATTCCTAACGCTAGTTAACATTATTTTATATGTTGTTTCATCACTGTTCCATAAATTCGCGGTTTCTTTGACCAACTTGTAAATTCACATGCGTGGTGAGATGATACTATCAAAACGCATAGAATAAAGCAAGGGGTTGATAACATTTTGATCCTTTTGATTATTAATTATTCTCATCTCAGCTTATCTTAATAATTTCTCGTATTAGCACTTCAGTAGAGTCCATTAATTAGAAGAACACGGAATACAGTGGGTGTCCAAATTATTAGGAACAATATAGAGTTTATTTAATTTTCTAGTTTCATTAGATTTCTGTAACAAATGACTAGTACCAGTAAATACCTCCAGTATTTTATGTATCTTATAATTGTAACTGCTATCTACTGGGATGATAAAAACTGCAAGAAAATATACAAAATAGTTTTATATTTTGTTATTTACAATTTATTTTATTTTCTAATACTTACTTGTATCAGTCTTCTTTCACACTCTCTTTTACAATGTAGAAGCGTCCCGTGCTAAGATGACACTAAAGGACACTGTCTAATAAAAGAACTTTTGTCAATAAAAGTGTAGAAGGTTGATTCGTCGTTAAAGCATACCTGTAAATAAAGATAATTAATACAAGAAAATCGATATTGATCAATTGTCTTGTTCACAAAAATTGAACTTGTTGAAACGTTGCAATAGTTATATTTCGATTTTTTCCAGCGAATTGGAGACAGTTCTATTTCGTGCTCTCGGTTAGGAAGGTAACCGTTCTATTAGATTCTCTTCAACCAATCGCCTTCTTCGAAATTTTTACACCATCGTGGTATATTATCGTAGTTAAATGAGTAATGCTTTTTGAACGATTTTCGGGTTAACAGGAATGTTCTAGGGACTATTAATTTTCAAACGATTTGCTGTGTGTCTATTGAGAAAATATTATTAAAATTATGCGACTTTAAATTCACGTATTGTCAAAGTAGGTGTTTTTTTTCAACCTGTTCCAGGCGTTAAACAGTTCCTGTAATTTTATCTGAAAATCTGACAAATATCATATTGTCTTATCGTATAAACAGGCGATAAACAGATAAAATTATATTAATACCATGTTATGCCCTGTATTGTAGTTATAGGTGAAATGTGACGAAAACAGTTGATCTGCTTAACGTTTCTCGAGCGACAGTATATAAGGTGATGACAACATAAATAATATATGTTAACCGAAGCGACCGAAGAACATTAGAATGCCTGCGGCCAGGCAACATAAAGTTTAATGGCAAAAGTGGTAGCAGAATTCGACAGTACGGCGGGAGTTTTATAAAGCGAACATTCATCGAGGGGCTGTGATTAATAAACTCTTTATAACAGAAGTCAATGCTAAGCTACGAAAGAAGTGGTTATAGCATCTGTATACTTGATAGCTGGAAGAATTTGGTATGGTCTTACGGTACTTGTTTGCACTGTTTCATATAAACGGATTGTCTGCTTCTTGTAGTCAAACATTGGAAAATTTCCGTTATAGTTTGGGTAGTATTCTTTCTAATCTTTTCATTTATATTACTGGATTACTATTAGTATATCGCTGCCATACATTGCCAAGATGATAATGCGTTCATACATGTAGCCAAAAGGTTCAGTCTTGAATTGAACAGATTCAAAATATCATAAAACATTTTCGCTGGCCAGTAAAGTCGATAGACTTCAAAATAATATAACAATTATGGGGAGTTCTAGAGGAGACAGTGCGAAGTAAATTTCCATCTCCAATATCACTGAAGTAATACAAAAATTGAACAACACTCGCTTGGAAACTATTCAAACAGTCCAGAAATCTATTCTTCGCGATAAATTACAGCCTTTTTAAGAACCAATGGCGGCTCAATACTTTATTAATAAAAAATGTTATGTAGATGCCTTGTGTTCAAATTATGTTGCTCAGACTCGGTTCTTCTTTATGGTTTGTGTTAACGTACATTATTTTAGCATACATGTTTCGAAACAAAATAATTCAATCAAAGCCATTTTAGGTTACCCCCAAACGAGAGTCATGAAGATGACGTTTCCCGAGGACGTTTCCACCGATGGCGTGATGTTGCTGAAAGGCGAGACCGTCTTGGTGATCGGTGCGTCGCAACGTAGAGGACACCTAGTGGTCGAACACAAAAACACTACGTTCCACGTGCCCTTCCAGTATATGGAGCTGAAACAGTCCGTCAATATATAAACCCGAGAGACTATCCACGTATATCAGTTTTTAAGTTTTCGTTTCTATTTATTATATCAGTATTTCTGATGTATTGCCGTAGACTATTGCTAGTACAAAAAGGCTATAGACGAGAGGTGGTGCGCGCGGGGAGAGTATACACACGCGACGCACGAGCGAATGACGAGGGGGTGAAGACTTTTAATATAAATGTATAAGCAAAATTGTATACGATGTTCTCTAAAAAACTTGCCATTTTTTTTACGTGTAAAATATTACGGAAGAATATTTAAAATCTAGATCGTAAGAATTAAAGTATTTTAATCCGCCAAAACGTTTGTGTCTGTTTTTTATATGTAATAAAATTTCTACAGTGCCAATCCTTGTTTTATTTTCTTTACTATTAAATCAATTTTTGTTTAAGAAGTTACCGGTATTTTACTTAATTATATTATTATATTTTAAACATTAAATATAAATAAATTTACATTTTCACAATCACCAAGAAGCAGAAGCGTTTGCTGAATATCTAGAGAAAAATTTCAAACCAAACGAAACTAATATTGAATATGATTTTCCGGACATAGAAGCTGAAAATTGAATTAATGAATTAGTCATGCCGAAGAAGCTAACCAAAGTTATTAAAACTGACATTAATCCTACGAAATTACTTGGCTATAATTTAATAACTGGAAAATTACTGCAAAAATTACCAAGAAAGGGAATTATAAAACTCACCAACTTGATCAATACAGCATTTAGATTAAAACATGTCCCAGACATTTGGAAGATGGCGGAAACTATAATGATCCCAAAACCTGGAAAGTCAGCAAGCGAAATAAAAGCCTATAGACCTATATCACTGCTGCCACTAATATCTATCGTTTTTGAAAAACTCTGGTTGAAAAGAATAAATCCGATCATGGAGAGAAAAATTAATAACAAGCAAACAACAAGCATTCAACAATTGACTGGGTCCACAGAATAACAGATTTTATTGAAAAACCTTATGAATGTAAAAAGTATGCTGAGCTATATTCTTAGACGTAGCACAAGCCATTCGATAAGGGTTGGCATGAAGGCGTTGTTGATAAATACAGAAAATGTTACCAAAACAATACATCGAACTACTAAAATCGTACATTACAGCCAGAATGTTTAGAGTTAAACAACAAGAAGCTTACTCTACAATCAAAGAAAATAAAGCAGGTGTACCACAAGGACATGTACTGGTACCAATGCTTTATAGGTACCACTCTACACTTGTGATATACCACAAATGAAGAATATTATGATGGCTGCATTTACTGATGGTACTGCGATTATAGCTGTTGGAGACAATAGTGAAGAAACCACACGAAAATTACTACAGGCAAGTGACAATATAAATAATTGGACACAAGCTTGGAAAATAAACTAACTAAGTAAATAACTAAAGTAAATCTGTGCATGTGCAGTTCACCTAGAATCAGACCATACAAACACCAATAACATTAAATAATACTATCATTCTATATAGCAACAACGCTACGTTAAATATCTCGGAATGAATCTTGATGTACAACTTTGCCGGAAGGAACATATAAAGAAGAGAAGAAAAGAACTGGAATTGAAATATAGCAAAATGTATTGGCTAATTGGAAGAAAATCCCAATTATGACTATATAATAAATTGCTATTATATAAGCAAGTGCTGAAATCTATATGGACATATGGAGTTCAATAATGGCGATGTTCTGCAAAGGGTAACATAAACAAATACAAATTTTTCAGAACAATGTCATGAGAAGTATTGTGACCGCACCCAAATGCTACAAGACTGACTACCTACATCGAGATCTTCAGATATCCACAGTCAGTCAAGAAATCAAGAGAATTGCAAGGGGGCATGAGGAAAGACTCCATTTTCATGAGAATATTGAAGTATTGCAACTTTTTGATACCATCAGAGCAGGACACAGGCCTAAAACATTCAAACCATCTGATGTTGTGTAACAATGTAATAATTAAATAATAAAAAAATCACTCTTTCCAGGAATATTTCAAATCTAATACTAATTTTTAGTTGAACGTATAACCTAACATTTTGGTTATAATATAGAAATCGAAAACTTCTATTGGATTAAATATTTAGTGTTCTCAATATTGAAAATATGAATAAAATAAAACGTGTTTTAAACATGCTCGTTCTTTTGCTCTACTTCGTACGTGGATATAAATGAAAATCCCGTGATAGTTACGATGAGACTGAACGCAAGGCGAATGAAAACAATTTTACGCAATCAGATAAGCCTCGTGAGCAGTCCTACGGGGCGTCAGGATGTTCCTGCTTCTCCGTCGCCGACTGATAATGGACTAACGAACGACCGCCAGCCAGGAAAGTTTGCATTCATTCGCGATAAGGCAGCACCGCGTTCCCCACAAAAGAAAAACAGCGGAAAACCGTGACGGCGGGATGTAAAGTTAACAAAAGCGTCCAGCCGCAACTAGCACAGTAATTGTGGACACGGAATATATCATAAACTGGGACGTTCCCGCTGCGCGATCTCCTGCAGGAACGGATCTCGCTTTTTTAGCCCCTCTCTCGACGTGCTCGTTTTTTTCATTCCTTTTTCCGCGTTCGTGACGCTGGCGCGCGTATATCCACCTCGAAAACCCACCACAATGGGAGAATCCCTCATGGAAAACGCGCAACGATAACATTTATTAGTAGTAAAAACACAGACCCTTCATCTGAATACGTTTTACTCGATACTATGTCGCTTCAAAGGGTTAACTAGATTGAGGTAGTTCAGCAGGTAGTTGAATCATTTTGTTAAACCAAGTCTTGTTTCGTTTTCACTAAAATTGTGCTATTTTTATTTAATTACCTATAACATATTGTGCTGTTTAGTTACTGCGGATTTTATGCGTGATCAAATATTACATATAGTTTATCAACATAACAGTGAAATCAAGTTATCAATTGGTTTAATGTATCGTCTGTTAAATATATGATTTTTGTCGATACAAGAGCTAGTGCAGAAAAGAGGAAGAAGAGATCGTAGAGGGCGCTGTAACTTGTAACGAGTCCGTATAAAATTCGTTCCGTCCCGAATCATAAGTGACTCGTAACATCGTCTACTGCAATTTGTAAATTCGTTTTATTATCAGATAATATTTTCCTTCTCATTTTATTCTAGTTAAAACGAGACAAAATACTGTATTATTAGTTGTGTGAAAAGTGTTAGTCTGGAAACTATCCATAGAAGCTAAAAGATATACAGCTATTTGAGGGATGTAGAACATCCCTTCATACACTTCATTGGGTAATATAGGATTTAAGTGATGTATAGATTACCCGCGAAGGGGTTTAATGGAACTTCCAGACATTGCTTTAAAAGTATACAATTTTTAAAAACATACAGCAAAATCAAGGAAGAATTATCATATCACTTTATATATTTAGATGAGACATGGATATTTCATAATGGTACATTGTTCTCACTGCTTTTACAGCTTCAATTGTATTAGTATTGGTTCAACTTTTCCTATTCAACTTTGGATTTGGTTACAGTTGAGTTTACGGCATGACTAAAACCAAAAGAAAACAAGATAAAGACGACGATAAAGGTGGTGCGGGTAGTTCGGAACTCGGTAGAATATTAATAGAACCTGTAGGGTTCCAAATTGACAACCTCACTATGTTTCCAAATAATCAAGAAAACCAAGACTAGTTAAAATAAACCCTAATACTCACTTTTGACAATCTGATTTTATACCACCCTTTCCTCTATTGAGAATTGCTTCTTACCATCTCTATTTCAGTAATAAGAAAAAAAACGTTTTCGATGATGAGAAGGGTTAACGGGACGGGTGTTCCCCTTGATGGGGAAAAAACTCGTCAGTGTCGAGGCCAATTTTTCCGCAATTCAATTAAAATACGCCGCCCCAGGGCCCAGGCATTAGCATAATTTCCGTGGCCAAATCCCGTCTCGAAACCGGACTCTAGTCCGCTTCGATTGTTTCCGGAGCGGAAGGAGCCTCGCGGGACAAGTCCCGAACATGGACAGCGCCGGTGACCAGATCGGTCGGGTGGAGAAGCGACGGGGGGTTCGAAAAAGGGGCTAAAAATACTCCGCGACGACATGCATTATTCAAGATGAGGCGGACCGGATCGGGAGATGAGGGGGGTGGCGGAAGCGGGTCGACGTCGGTGTCCCTATATGGTCGGTCTGGAAATCGGCCGTTGTCCTACTTAGGGAACCCGGAGAGAAATCGGGAAAACATCGGGGATAATGTTAAAGGGATCTGTAAATATTTAACGCCCGTTTGAGATTCGATTTAAGATCCCATCGATTCCGGCATATATAGAAAGTGTATAATTTATTTCTGATTGAAAATCCGTATCATTGCATAAATGTTATATATTTTTCTAAAAATACGTTTTGTCAAACGTGCTGCAGAAGATGCGTGTATAAATTTGGCAGCTGTCGGATTATTAGTTTGTGAATTATAGCATTTTGAGTGAAGCAACTTTTGTTATTGTGAAAAAAATTGATAAAAAGGAATTTTGCGTGTTGATAATATATTGCTTTTTGAAGGGAAAAATACAGTTGAAGCAAGAACTTGGCTTGATGCCGAGTTTTCAAGGATTGGTTTGCTAAGGTTAGACCTGGTGAAATGAGCACCGAAGACGGTGAAAGCAGTGGACGCGCAAAAGAGGTTGTTACCAACGAAAACATTTAAAACATCCACAAAATGATTTTGAATGACCGTAAATTAAAATTTAATAAAACAGCAGACACTCTAAAGATATTAACTGAATATGTACATCATATCATTCACGAATATTGGGGTATGAGGAAGCTGTCCAAAGTGGGTGCCGCGCCAGCTCACTTTTGACCAAAAACAACGACGAGTTGATGATTCGGAGCAGTGTTTGAAGATGATTAAGCATAATAAACCCGATTGTTTCCGTCGATATGTGACAATGGATGAAGCATGGCTCTATTATTTCACTCCGAAGTCCAATCGACAGTCATCCGAGTGGACTGTACACAATGAACCCTTTTCAAAGCGGGGGAAAACGCAACAGTCGGCTGGCAAGTTTATGGCATTTCTATTATGGGATGTGCATGGAACAATTTTCATTAACTACCTTGAAAAAGAAAGAAGAAGAAAGAAGAATCCACCGTATTCTCCAGATCGCGCCCCCAGCGACTATTTCCTGTAATCAGATCTCATAAGGATGCTCACTGGCAAGAAATTTTCGTCGAATGAAGATTTCATCGACGAAACTGAGGCCTATTTTGAGGCAAAGGACAAGTCGTACTACCAAAATGGTATCGAAAACTTGGAGGGTCGCTGTAATCAGTGTATCACCCCTGAAGGGAATTATGTTGAATAAAAAAACTAATTTTGCCAAAAAATATGTTTTACTATAGTAAGCCGGGGACTTTTCAATTAATGTGTTTGTTTAATTGATTGTTTGTTGTCTAATTGTGTATTGCTTTAAATATCCTAAAGTGAAAAATATAAATTAAAAAATAACTGGTTCAAAATATATTTAAAACACACTATTTGAATTTACTGAATATAGAAAATTACTTTTACGATTTTGATTATGAAACGCCCTTCCTTTTTTATATATTTTTTAGGTACTTAATTCGAATCATCCAAAACTTTTCATTTTTGCCTTTTGCAATCCTATTAATTTTTTTCATATACCAGAACGAGCGTCACCTATTTACTTTTCTTATTACATTGCCTTTGCTCAGATTGTCGTACACAATGAATCGTTTTAAAAAAGACCACAAAATATCTCACTGAGAATTGTTGTTAAATTTGTTTATATATATTCTTTTTCCAATAAATACATGGTCTAACGGTTCCTGTTAAAATAAGAAAATAGCAAAATCATTGAAAAATATATAATAATTCTTGCTTGGCATATTACCACATATACACTTAGTCATTTTGGTGTTCAAAAACATCTGTGGATGAACAACTGTTATAATTTTATCTTTTTGAATTTCTCCATTTATTTTTATTTATTTGCTTGCCAAAAAAGTTATATTTTTACGTATTTCTAATTTTGGTTTTCGTGTACGCTGAGTTACTGTTCATTCCAATGTTTGAAAAGTTATGGTAAATGACCTGTGAATATACACATATTATGTATTTCAGTTCAATTATTGATGTAGATTTTAATGAAAAACTTACTATTAAAATTACGATTAGGAGTTAAACATAGCACCTTGGTTAAACTATGATCTTCCACATTTGTGTCGATAATCATCATACCGACTAGTATGGAATGCAAAGAATAAGCCTTCTTGTTAGCAAGCGGGAAGAAGGGGTAGAATCTTGGGTAAATAATTAATTTTATTTGAACGTTCACATCTTAGGAAATAACACTCTTACTATACTTTTCATTTAAACCAATAATATTTAACTTGAACGCTACAAAAATAACGTCATAACAAGTTTTCTCAACATCCAAAGGAAGAACAGAAAACTCATCATTTTCGCTCGCCCCTCCAGTGATTTAGACGTTCAGAATATGCTTGCGAATGTACTCATTTAAGTTCCCGTTATATTTTTCTATGTTTTATGTCCGCAATTTAAATATTCATTTTTGTTAGTTCTTCTCAACTTTGGTTTGCGATTATTGGGATGGAAAAAAACATCGAAAAAGCAAATTTTACATTTTGTCTAGACGAAAATGCTGAAAAATGCTGTTGTTAAACAGAATTTATTAAAATTATGTATACCAAATGTGTCGATAATCATTTCGCCGCTCTGCAAGCGCGTGTCACATCGAAGAATTAGAGTCAGAGTCAGAATCAAAGTCCATGCGGAGGAGTCATTACAAAATCATCTTATCATGTGTTTGAGTATTGTAGCCGTTTCTCGATCAATGTAGTATTAACTGTTTCTCCAGGTTTCAACAGGTTCTTTTTTTCAGGTTTTACAGTCTACTAGGATGTTTCTTGTATTATATTTACCAGCAAACGATGATTTCCAGCAGCTTTGTTCTTTTAATGAAATAAGAAAAGTAATATTCCTGGCAAATGCATGTTTTTGGATGAGTTATTGCTGGATATTTTCACTTTGTCGTGATGATTTTATGTGGTATTTCTTAGCGCGTTTAGAATTGTGGTTAGACTATAATGTGTTAAATAAGTTTTGATCTTAGTAATTTTAAGAAAACGATGGGTTGGTTTGATTTGGTCCGATAAATATCTGGATTTGTTTTATATAAGAAACCTCTCGCAGTTATTCATAAGCTTTGGTATAAGTTCATGTCAAGTTCGGTCTACTAATTAACGCAAAACATTTACATCAAGAGGTTAGATTGTTAGATTATAACAACATTTTTGTGGAGATTGATATTGATGTGAAAGCACTGGTCCATTAAATTTAGTAAAACAAATTTTAATTTTGTCCTAATATTGTTTTAAGAATAGCATTGAATGATGGCCCACTTGATTAGATTTTCGTCGTCGAATTAATTAAAATGACAATAGTAACAATAATAATTCCAATTTCATATTCGCTCCTCCCTCCATTTTTCAGATCGCCCGTCTACTCTTTTGATGTTCCTGACGCGTCTTCAATCGTAGCATTGTTATTTTTTTCGATATCGGTAATTATCTCGAACGAAAGCACGTTCCGTGCAAAGTTAATTTTTTTCGTCCGGAATTGAAAACAAATTGATTTGACGCTAGCGTCATTGAATTACGTCGCGACGACTGCCGATCCCCCCGTTCTCACGATGCTTCCCACCGTCCTCGAGCCCCCTCTTCTCCCGTTTCGCTTTTTTCCCGATCTGTTATTCGGTGTCCGTGTGTGCTGTCACCGGCAGCGGAAATTGTTTCTGGATATAATTCTGAATTCGAGTGATCGGCGATTGTCGATTGTTTTCGAGGCGTCTCGATTTGATTACGATATTAAATCTTCTGTTAACCGGGGAAAAGTGCGTTTGATGATGGTTTTTGTATATTTTTGTAAATTGTATATTTAGTTTCATTCGCCAACTGAATGTTAAACATTAACTTCGTTAGGCAAGGCATCATTTTAAGAACAGAAATGATACATAATCTCGAAAAGCCTCTAAATGAAGTATCTTAATCTTAATCTCCTTATTGCTGGTTGTCTCCATACTATTTCAGAAACTTCCACAAGTCCCTAATAGAGGATAAAAATACAATTACACCATATCAATTTGGATTCAGAGAAACACAGTCAACTATAGACCAAATTCATAGCATGACGAATATAATTGAAAGGTCATACAAAAGAAGAAGAGTTTATGTGGCCATTTCTTCAATAAAATAGAATGAACGATTAGCCAAGGCAATGAAGAATCAATTCAAATGATTCTACATCTGGACAAGGAAATTTTATGTATGAAAGAAATCAACACATTTCGATAAAAATAAAAGCGAAAATTAAAATAATATAGGATACATCGAAAAGAAATTGTTCAAATACGAAGGGGGCGGGATATAAATATAATTTAATACATTTTTTTCAGAGAAAACTGTTAGTCTGGGATGTATCCTAAGAAAAGTTAGGGATATGCAGCTCTTTTTAGCGAATGTAAGTATGAAGGGATACACCGTTGAAAACGTAGAATATAAATGGGTAAAAATAACCCGTGAATATAATAATACATATAATAAAACAACTTTAACATACAAACTATTATACCTGTGTTCTTAATTGTAGTTTTAAGTCATTCGATAATATGTGCATTAGATACTATAATGTTAAAATAAATAAACTATGTAGGTTTGATATCAATTTTTTTCATTATTTTATTTAAACTAGAGTTTTGTAGTATATCAAAGCCAAACTGAACTAAAACTCAGAGTTGATGCGGTAACATTGCGACATTTTGACGTCACAAATTTAGATGATATATGTAAAAAATTACTTTGAACAGACTAACATGTCAATTGACTGGTCCCCGGACTACCATAGTAAAACACATTTTTTTGGCAAAATAATTAATTAAATAAAGTAATATTCAACATACATTCCATACATTCAACAACAATTTATTCAACATAATTTCCTTCAAGGGTGATACACTGATTATAGCGACCCTCCAACTTTTCGGTACCATTTTTATAGTACGATTAATTCTTTACTTCAAAATTGGCTTCAGTTTCGGTGATGACCTCTTTATTCGACGAAAATTTCTACCCGGCGAGCATTCTTTTGAGATCTGAGAAAAGGAAATAGTTTACTCTGGGCCAGATCTGGAGAACATGGTGGATGGGGAAGCAATTAGAAGGGCAATTCATGGATTTTTGACACGGTGCATTGTCTTAGTGAAGCAGCACTTTCTTTTTCTTCAAATGCGGCCGGTTTCGGCGATTTCGTACTCCAAACGGTCCAATAACGCTATGTAATAGTCGCTATTGATGGTCCATCCTTTTTCAAGGTAGTCAATGAAAATTATTTCATGCGCATTCCAAAATACAGACGACATAACATTGCCGACTGTTGCTGTTGCGTTTTTCCACTCTTTGGAGCGGGTTCATCGTGTGCAGCCCACTCGGATGACTGCCGATTGGACTTTGGAGTGAAATGATGGAGCCATGTTTCATTCATTACCACATATCGACCCAAAAGTCGTTTTTTACGCTTGATCATCTTCAAACAGTGCTCCGAATCATTAACTCGTCGTTATTTTTGGTCAAAAGTGAGCCTGCGCGGCACCCACTTTGCACAGGGCTTTCTCATACCCAAATATTTGTGAATGGTATGATGTACACGCTCAGTTGATATTTTTAGAGTGTCTGCTATTTCATCTAATTTCAATTTACGGTCATTCAAAATCATTTTGTGCATTTTTAAAAAGTTTTCGTCGGTAACAAACTCTTGTGGGCGTCCACTGTGTTCACCGCATTCGGTGCTCATTTCACCACGTCTAAACTTAGCGTACCAATCCTTGATGGTTGATTTTCCTGGGCCAGTGTCCGGAAATTCGGCATCAAGCCAAGTTTTTGCTTTAACCGTATTATTTCCTTCAAAAAGAAATATTTTATCAACACGAAATTCCTTTTTATCCATTTTGTTCACAATAACAAAAGTTGCTTCACTCAAAATGCTATAATTCACAAACTAATGTTCCGAGAGCTGTCAAATTTATACAGGCATCTTTTGAGGGCTTAGGGCTAACTGAAAAACATATTCCTCTTAATTAATTATGGTTTAATATTCCTTTCTATTTTAATATACTAATGAATAATTATTTTGTTTCATTACCACGTGTTTGCTTTGATACAGCGAAAATGAAATGAATATACATATAGTTTTTTAGATTTAAATATCTCTTTGGTACGATTTTATCTTCGCTTGATTTACTCCACTGTTCCTCCTGTTTCTCTCAGTCTATTCTCGTGACTCGTCTTAGTCCCTGCAAATTGTCTCGCAACTTGTACGAAGAACTTTTATATTTTTATAATGAGCGCGACGTTAAAACGATCCAACAATACAATTACGCCGACTGCAGTTAGCTGGGCCGTCGTTCCGGTTGTTTCTAAGAGATTTTTCCTCTTTAATAAAAGTTAAAAAATTAAAAAATCGCCGTCGCGGAGTAACCGGCGCGAAATTAGAAGAATAAAACCGTGTCGGAGCGAGGACGACGTCAAGACGGGAGCTAATCAAACTTTTCTACGTCAATGAAATTTCAAATTTTAAACTTTCCAGTTTTTTTCTCTCTTTCGTTGAGTCCGTGTCCCTTTTATCGCGTCTTAATTGTTTTATTACCTCTTATCTCATTATGAGATCATTATTGTGTTGTAAACAGTTGAGGGTGTCTTAAATGTCCTCTATCTTTGAAGATCAATAAAATATTTTGTTATTTTGGGATTTTATTGCTTGGTGAATAGATGTAGGACGAAAATAAAACGGTGATGGTTACATGATGTGACCGTCAGTTATTGACGTCAAATGAAAATATAAAATACAATAGATGGTAGTCATGTGGGCATAGAAGGTAATGATAGAGTAGACAAAGCAGCTAAAGGAGCTACTCTAAGTGGTAGATATATTCCTATCTTTCCATATTATAAAGATCTATATCCCATTATTGTAATTAAAATGGATACTCAACTGCAGTGAGACTTGCTGGAGGGCGATAATAAATTGTGGTTTATTAAGCAGGACTTTTTCGCTTCTATAACATTATCTACTACTGGAATGTTCGTATGGTCGGTTGGTCGGAATGTGTGGCTGTCGATACGATTGTTTTTCCGAACACTCAGTACTATTTTGTCGAAGGAATTCGCACGGGAACTGAAACCACTCATTGAATAAAAACTTCTTTATAGCAATATTAATTGATACATGTGGTCGACGGGAGAATGGACGGATATTAGGTTAATGTACAGGAAATACGGTAGCGCTGTGGAAGTGGTGGGTTATAAGGGGGTAGAGAAAAGAAAAGAGAGCCAGACGTTGTTGTGGTGATCTTTTATAGCCGGGAATTGCATGGTGCCAATCCACCAGCGTGGCCAGCCTTTAAACTTGCCGTAGGTGAATGCGTGGTGCCTAAAGGGTCGTGGCGGTCGCTGCAGCCGGTCCTTTTAAATAGGCTAATAATCGAGCATTGTCGATTCTCACATTCGTTTCTTATGACTGCCGATCTTCCTCCATTGTGTGATTACTGTGGAGTAGTAAATAGAGTCCGACATGTTTTACAATCTTGTGAGGATTTACGGTCTATTCGAGATCGACATAACATATTTAAAAATCTCGAAACTCTTTTTACTCCAAACTACATCGATAGACCAAACTATTTTATATTTATAAACTTTACGTTATAATTTATCTACTGCTTTGGTCTCAATATATTAATATATTATGTATTATGAATTATAATTTTTTAAATTTATTTATTTTTATATTTTATCTAATTTTTATATTTATCCGCTGTGTTACATATTCTACTTATTATATTGATATATTTTTAAATGAATAATATTTATTTATGGTTTATCTCATTTTATATATTTATTCGTTATTATTTTATTTATAGAGTTGGTGTTTGTATCGTATTGGTATATGTATTTTATAGATGTTTATTCTGTTTTGGTTTTGTCAACTAGGCATACTTAATAATATCACAGTCCTAATAAAATAAATATATGTTTAAGTCACTAAATAATAACGCAACAGTGTCGAAGTGACTATAATAAAAAAATAGATGATAGGCGCCGCGCAGTGTTACCTGAATCCATCGTCAGAGGGTGTTCCGTGCATATCGCCTTCAAATCGATACAGTCCCTATCCCCTGTATCCAGAAAGCTTTCTACCTCGGCCTTCAATTCGGCCGCAGATATCAATAGTCAGCTCAAATTCAATCAACACGCTATCTGTAAAGGCAATCTAAAGGCTCTATAAAATGCTGGTCCTACTAGTCTGCGTTTTTAGAGCCCAGGCGTGGTACGGGTACATATTGAGAGATAACTTGCACAACTCCAAGTATTTGTCTGCATGTTACTCAAGGTCCCATGGTTTGCGAGGAACGCGAACACCCATGTCGAATCAGGCACCTGTTCGTGAAAAGCTTCATGAATATACTCAGTGTGAGGTCCCTTGGCACCTTCAACATTTCAATTAGCTGACTAAAACTCTATTTTATTCTCATATAACTCTATTATTCACTCATAATTCGCGGTAGGTAAAAGACCAATTGATTTTAGATGGACATTTTGAGTGATATTATAGAGCCTTCTTTCATTGTCAAAAAATAGCCATAACAAACTGTATAAGTATTATAAGTACGCATATTTTATATCATACCTTACTCTAGAAAGATAATAGAAATATCTTCAAGAAGCTTGTTTAGCTTAGTTAAATTTATTTTGTAAAAGTTATCTTGGTTCTATTATGTACTTCTATATACTGCATGTACTTGCATGTTGCATTTATTACTTTAAAGAAATATGTACTCAGAAAAACTGGTACAATATATATTAATCAAAATATTTTCCATCGGTTTCTAGCAACTTTTTCCCATCTTTCTATCAACATAGAGATACAGCGAGCGAGGTTGGTCCGAAAGTGATCCAGTCGTCTATTTATTTCCGCATTTCTTCAAAATTAGGAAACCGGATTTGATCATACGGTGACTACAAGGCGCTAAATCACGCGAGTACGCTAGATATAACAGAACTTCCTATTTGAGCTTGCAAGATAATGATTTTGGGTCGGTTTCTCTTTAAATTTAGCCTTTTGGATATTTTCCCATCACATATAAGGATCTGGTAACAATTCATTCATAAACTGCTAAACTGCCTGAAAGTTCCTTCAGTCAATTCATATTCCTGGAATTTTTTTCTTCATCAATGCCTGTTCTTTTGCAGTGATATCAAAATTACTATGTTTAAGTTCTTGAAACCAAAAGAAAGAATTGGGATATGACGCAGGAACATCACTATAATGTTCTAAAAGTGTTTAATGGATCGAACAACAAAAGTAATAAATGTCGAAAATTTAAAGACTAACGAGTTCTACGATTGGTATGAATCGGTCATTCATAAGACTAAATGGAAAACCATTAAATTTAGTAGTTGTTTATATAGATGGCCTGAACATTAAATAAAGCCGATCAAAATACATATATCTAATAGATGATCCAATTTTCTTACATCACTAAGTAACGGACTGACAATTGACTGCTGTGAAATAATGTATCTTCCAAGAATTTTTTTCTTACTCTGAACGACTTTTGGCTAAAATGGGTGGAAATGTTCTTGTTCGCACAATAAAGCAATGATTTGAGAATGTTCATTAAGATTATACAGAGAGTTCTTTTATTTTTTTTATATATTTTCGATAGAAAAATTATTTATACATTCAAAATAGCTATTAATTTCAGTAATCTTTTTTTTTATTTGAACTAAAGTTTTTTCGCTGTAGTTTCCAGCTATTTGAGCTATTCTATTGAGGTCCGCAAACAACCAGTCACTGAGGATCGGATCTGGATTATAGGGTATATGACAGAAGATGGCAAATCACTAAAACCACTGTAGCTTTTTAACTAAACCGTAGATTGTCATGAAATTCGATGACGTTTCGTTTGAATGTTGGGTGGCGTCGTGTATGTCAGGCTCGGACCTTATTGAGTAACGTATCAGTGCGTAAGACAACATTTTTATCTAGTTTTTTTTTCTGACGATCCAAAAAACGTCATTGGTCTAAAAAATGTTGATTTCTATATTATTTATTTCGACAACCTAAGAAGGTAAATAAAATATTTCTCAACTATGTCTTCTCAATCAATCAAATCAGATAAGATGCAATAATCAAAGCGCTGCTGAGGTACCAATCCAAAGATGTAAATTGCAATTGTTTGGACATGATTGTTGAATGAAAGGCAAACGAATGTGTGATTGTGTGGCGATGAAAGACGCAGTAAGCAATTTCAAAAAGGCACAGGTTGTCAGTTGCTCTGGCAGAGAATAACTTTGTTCCAGACCAGAACGGTTAGAATGTCCGATCAAAAATGACGAGATTTGCGGGGAATATTGAGGTCTCCGAGAGCTGGCTATGGATTGATGACGATATCCAATTTGTTTTCGGGCTAAACTGTTCATATCAAAGAATATTATTTGAGTGCTACATGTAGTTTGTGTGGAGCAATTCGCCTAAATAGTGATAGATATATAGAGATACGACCCACGGAGTTTCAAGGTCTTTTTAGAACCAAAACAATTTATATGCTATAGTACAACAGCTTAAAGGGTTTTAGAGGATAAATCAATTTTCAGAGATTACGTGTAATGTTTTTGAATAAAAAGTTGTTTTGTTTTTTTTTTCAAAAATTAAATATAAAACGAATATAATTTAGTTTAACATATTACACAATAGATGATAAAACAGACCTATAGAATGTTAATTTGTTTAAAAATGTAAACAGTGATAAAGACATTGTTTATAAATACAAATCTTTAAAATAATGGCAAAGGAATTTCAAGGTTGGTTGCCAATGCTTAGGCTTATTTCGAGGTACATTTTCTTCATTCTATTCTCGACTACTTTGCGAAAAATTTTGGAGATGCGAGTAAAAAGTAAAGTGAATAATTTCACCATGACATTGAACGGATGGAAACTCGAAAATATATAAAGAGGATAATCATTGGGAAAAGGGAACAGGTTTTAGAGCGTGTTAGAAAACATATATTAGATGAAACAATATGTATCGTTAATGGTTTGTAAATAAAATAATATTTTAAAAAAATCACTTTAGCCATATTCGAAAAATTAAAAATATACCCAAAAACATAATTATTACGTCACAATATCTAAATGATAAGACAGATAATTTAGATGTGAATTTGTTCAAAATCTGTTGCAATGATCAAGACCCTAACTATAAACAACTCTTTAAAAAAATTGTAAAAGGAACTCAAGGTTGATTACCATTATTTAGGTTGAGTTCAAGGATTAATTTTTTTCATTGTCACCTCGAGAGTCGTGAAGTGTTTGATTTCACCCTGACCCTGAAGTGATGGAAACATATATCAAGAGTATCTCAATGATAGAATACTATTGGATGCTACAAAGAGATCTTCCAGGTCCCTCCTACAAGTGAAAATGTACAAAGAGGAGCCTTACTAGGAAGAAGGAAAGATTTTAGTATGTGTTAGTGACCGTATATAGGAAAAAAACAATATGTATCGTCAGTGGTTTGTAATTAAAATAATTCTTTTCAAGTCAAAGTTACGGATTCGGAAAAAGACTTTAAAATATAAAGATTACGTCACAAAACCTAAACAGCTCTTCGAATTTTGTTTGCAGGCCTCTGTGTCCCTATCGGAGAATTTGTAACTCTTAGTCCTCCCGCGAATGGAAACCGGATGGTATTAAATCACTACAATCCGCAGAACATGACACATTAACATTCACGTAATGTTTGTACGCGTCCGAACATATATACAGTGGTCCTGGGAACGAAAGACAAAAGTGAAGAGTCCCACCCGATCCGAACGGATTTACGATTTTGCCGGGAATTTTATGACGCGGTGTCAGGGCGCGACGTCGCGGGCTCGAGGATTTTTTCCCGAGGATCTCCAGGTTTATCTTTGATTTATTCGCCGCTCCCTCGGCGTGCCGATCCATTAGAATTAGATTCCCGCGGGCCTTGTTCGGATCGCTTGTCGGTGCCGCTTTTTAACTCTCCGACTTTAATGGCACTTTTCGCCCATCTACTTCCACGACAATTGCTCTATTTGTCCCCCTTGAACGGAATTGATTATAAAGGCGTCGTTCTTTATTCGACCTTCAACCAACTTGAGTAGACGTAGGGTTTCACGTAAGTTTTCTTCTATAGAGAATGCAAATATATATATATATATATATATATATATATATATATATATATATATATATATATATATTTAATTTATTTATTACATTCTAACTAGCCGTTGCAGACTAACCTAAAATTTGCCTTTGTAATAAAACAATGCATTTTCTTATATTTTAAGTACAGTTCGTTCCTTTTCTTTTTCCCATGTTCCTTCCAGTAAAGTTTTGTATCAGGATTCATTCCGAAATACTTAGCATTGTTATACAAGGAATTATATTATTATTTTTGTTGTTTGTGCTTGGGTCGTCTGATTATAGGTGAACTACACATGCACATATTTACTTTCGTGAATTGTTATTTTCCAAGTCTGGGTCCAATTATTTACTGTCACTTGCCTGTTTCTTCGCTTTTGTCTTCGATAGTCATCGTTATATTTTCCATTTATAGTATATCACATGCGTAGAGAAGGTAAAGAATTGTTCTCAATACACTTCCTAGACCTTTAGATCCTTTTATTGTTAGGCTTTCTCGTATTTGACTCTAAATATTCTGGGTGTAATGTAAGGTTTTAATAGCTCAGCCTATGGCTTCGTTAACATTTTCTGTAACTTCGAAAGTTGTTCCATATCTAAGAATATAGCTCAACATACCCTTTTACCTTCCTAGGCTTTTTCAATTACATCTGTTATTCTGTACTGATCAGGTATACATCGTCAAATGTTTGTTAACAAACACAAACCCATCAATAGTTATTAGGTTTTTGCTCTCTATTATAGGTTCTATCCTTTCCAGCAGGAGTTTTTTAATATAAATATTACTGGAAGCAGCGAGACAGGTCTGCAGGCTTTTATTTCATTTGGTGGTTTTGTCAAGAGTGTTTTTTGTCATAAGAAAAATTATAGCTATTGTCATTTACTACCTCCTTTATTAAAATATAAACTTGTAGAGTAAATTTGGGGTTTCCTAGTAGTAGGCGCATTTAACGTTAAATATTGATAATGTTATTTATTCAATAAAGCTATTTGTATATATTACTGAAGCATAGAAAAGGTACGATAAGGAAAGGTTAAACTTGTGTTAGATTGACAAATGCAAGTGTATTTATGTCTTTTTTGTGTGAGTTAATCCGCAAGGCGAAGTAAGTTAAATGGAATCGTTAATTAAATAATGTATATTAAATTACACTATGAAATAATCTAACTTAAATCTAGATGGAAGGGTATATAATTGTGAGGAGTTTATGCACATGAACAGTAATATTACAAGTACGTAAGCATTATGTAGATATGGTGCAGACCATGACGCTTCTTTGTAAGCGTTGTGGCGAGAATTTAACATTGCATTGTAGGATGGGATTCAATGTAAACTGTACCTTTTGCTTGAATACCAATGTCAGCATTAGAAGTGATTGTTACACTTCCTTGTAATCGATGATAGCACTAATATTGTGCCTAATTAAATTTGACAATTTGCTACAACGGCTTATAGACAGCACCGGATGGGAAGAGGACTCCTCTCAGTTTCATCCATGACTGTTTATTTTACCCCGAAAGTGGTATCGATTAGACTGTTCGATTAGATTTACTTGTGATATTTCTCGCTCAGGTTTATGGTGATGCTTCAGTAGGTTAGACCAAGAAACCACCTTGGGCCTCTAGTTCACTGCATACTCTTATCATCATCATTATTATTATTCTCAATCAATATTAGCGCTGCAGAACGAATATTCTTGACTAAATGTCACTACAGTTGGTTATAGGCTACAGCTGTACTAGCCGCAGATAATAATTGGATCTGTTATTTTATACATCGCTTAGTACATTTTAAAATCTTCAATCGAATTCCATTTCAATGCTTCCTGTTCAACTTTCTCATTCATACGAAGCAAATTGAATGATATTTCTTGCAATTTTTACTTTCACCGGTTCAATTTTGTCTAAATTATAACGAATTTATTAGAGAATTTAATTAAATTTGCATAATTAAATTAAATTAAAGAATAGATAGTCACGTGGATGAGATTTTCCAAATGTTTTGTTAATAGTCGCACAATGATATGAAGATAGCCGAAGTTAACCTAGCACCGATAACCCACCAGTGAAATTAGCTACTACTATCTATTGAATTAAGGCTTTAACAAATAACTGGAAGAAGGTAGATTTTAATTGAATAAATTAACTTTGAAACGTATGAAAGAAATAACGAAAATCTTTTCTCTCAACAACATTATGATTTCCTGATAATACAGATTCCGATCTATTCCAATATACTGAATTAAATACGAAGTTTCTATAATAGTTTCCATATTCTATCAATTATTTTCATAAAGAGTCACAAACTATTACGGCTTAAAAAAGGAAGATTAAAACCGATTTGCGTTAAATTATTTCTAAAAATGCAGTCGACCGTTTCGGAATCGAATATAAAATTGTGTGTGAAAGAAGTACATTTTGAAGTAATAAAACTTTGTTGCGTTAAAAGAAACTAAAACTTTAAACTCGCTTCCTTGCAGTGCAGCACGTAATTTATATTTTCATGATTTGTGAATGTTGTTTGTTTGAAGTTTGTTGCGAGACGTCGGGTATCCGAGGACATGGACAGTGGGAACTTAGATATTTTGCTAGGACACGATAGCGACGGTAGAACATTCGACCAAAACTGAAACTTATGGAATAAACTCTTTTAAATATTGCATTTGCAGCAAGAATTTTTGATACATTGAATACATATATATATATATATATATATATATATATATATATATATATATATATTCAATGTTCAATGCAAATAATTTCTAGAGAATTTCCAGCGTAGAAAAAAAATCTATTGGAAGTGTGTAAGGACGTGGTATATGAAAAAGGCATGGAGCGCTCAGAACGATGATGGAGTATAAAAATAACAAAACACCAAACATTAATTTTTTAAATGAATTTTAAGTAATAATTATTTATATCGTTAATTTATTACATAATATTAATCTTTTAATGCTACAGCGTGAACAATATTTTTTGTTAGCTCGTCTTTGTTTTGTTCTTGACGCAACTGCACTATTCTCATACGCGCTCCAGTATTTTCTTCCTGAACTTGTTCTTCGGTTCTTTGGGCTCTTCTATTTCGAATGCTTCTAGATTTATTTGTATCAAATTGACCCCTTTGAGTGTTGTTGGAATTGTTCACATACATGTACAAGACAAAACACACATAAATAGAACTGATTGAATTACGTAATGATGAAAATTATTATATTAATAATTTATTTTATTTTTGATTACATTAAATATACCTGTAAAGATTAGATAGTTTCACGAAAGCGAAGAATTTTATTTTTCTTAATTATATCGAAAACTAGCGACCCGCCCCGGCTTCGCAAGGGTGCAATGCTGATACTAAATTAAATACACTACAGAAAAAATATGAACGTTGTATATAAAAACATAGCGGCCCGCTCCGACTTTGCACGGGCATAAAATATATATGCCTATGTCACTCAATGAAAACATGATTAAAATCGATCCAGTATTTTTGGTTCATTCATTACTGCCCTTGGCCTGCACGCATTAAATTTGTAGTAAAACAATTCCTCTTCCCCTATACTTACTATGAAGATTTCCTGCTATCTTTGGTATATCTAAATTCATACAATTTTTATTACATTACACATTTTTAAACGCAAATTTTAAATTTGTTATATCTCCGAAAATATTTGTTTAATTTACATGCTGTAAGGAACCATATTGATCTATATTAATTGCACACTGTATTTAAGGTACTTAATTCGATAAGGATTAATGCCGTATTGCTTAAAATAGCTTCCTAAATAAGCCATTTTCTCACGTAAAAAGTAAACAATAAAAATGGTTAATGTGGGTTATCCCTAAAAGATAAACATATACCATCGCGGACTTTTTTGTAGACCTTTTTATGGTGTACAATACTGTAGTACATTAATTTGATCTAACTCGTAGGGTTAGGCAGCGTTTTTGCTAATTGCTAAATAAGCCTAAAAAATAGGTTAATTTACGACATCACGTTAGAAACCTCTAAAATTAGCAATGTTGCCTTAGTATATTATGCATTTATTATACATATAAACCTTCCTCTTGAATCAGTCTATCTATTGAAAAAAACCGCATCAAAATCCGTTGCGTAGTTTTAAAGATTTAAGCGCACATAGGGATATAGGGACAGAAAAGGCGACTTTGTTTTATACTATGTAGTGATACATATTGTTAGAAATAGTAATCTAGTGAATAAAACCTAACTTTCACCGAATTCATTTTTTGCCATTTCCAACAATATTTTCATTATAAATAAGAAACAATAATTTTTCATTTTATAATAAACGTATAAAATTATTTATACTTACAATTCAATAGCCGTTTTTTGTGGGAATTTGTTACACGTGTTGAGTATTTTAGAGGTTATGTAAATCAGTTAATTAACTGATATTAATTATACATTATTAATATACAATTATTAATATTAATAATTATATAACTGAACTGAATTATATTCAATAATATTAGTTATTAATAAATAAATAATAGTTACTTCAGAATATATTTGATATGACAGTGAGATAACAAAAATGTTTAACTACTACACTTGACGCACTAATAATAGCCGGACACTGTAGAGGGAGTGAGAGAAGGCTTATTGTTTGAGAGAACTAGAAGATCATCTTCGTGGTCAACTCTACTCCGTGCTGTTTACTGGACCAGAAGAGATAGACACATAGAAGGGATAACTTACCAAGTGATAATAATTGATGTTTTTGAGCGGGATAAAAAATGAAAAAATATATTAAAATGACTCAAATCAGGGGTTGGTGATAGAAAAGTGAAAATGGGTTGTATGTATTTTTTAATGCCACATAATAAAAAAATATATATAAAAAATTTAAAAAAAAATTGGGGTGAACACATTGTCAGACCTACTGAATATGCATCAAAAATTCATAAGATTCGGTCAAGCCGTTTCGGAGGAGTATGGGAAGGAACATTGTGACATGAGAATTTTATATATACGATTAATACTACAACTGGTTTGATTTAAAGGGATTTATTACAAATATACTTATAAATACATAATATTATTAATCAATATTGTTAGTGCTTAGCTTGCTTCTTATCTTATCCATGGCATCTTTCTGTTTTCCTTTCATTCTCTCGAATACTGCTGACCTTGTTTGGATATTGGAATCATCTGACTCAGTGTTACCCGAAGATTTTTCCGATGCTTTAGTGCTGGACGAGGCAGAAGGTCCGAGAACAATAACAGGTATCTCACTGACACTCGACTGTACCACTCTATGTTTCTTCTTCAGCTCTCCCGTCTTCAACACGCTCTCATCACCTTCTTTTTTGTTCTCGTTGGTCTTTTCTTTGGTGGATTCATCTGATCCGAAGCGGCTGTGGATGAGAGGTGATCCCACTCGTTCCGAAGCTAATCGATGCTTTAGAGGTGTTTTTTTCATGAAGTCAGTCTGTAGAGTTTTGATTTTGTCCGTCAGACCGTGTTTCTCGAAAGCCGATCGGGCGTGGAACTGAGGTTTGACTCCCATTCGAGCTTTGAAGTCTTTGATGCGTGCTTCCAGTGTCTTAACTCTGAAATATCGTCAATATAATAATATATAATCTATTAGTTAAGTCTTAAGTTAATCGTCTTAAATTAACCTTCTTGTTTCAGTCATCCTGTTGCAAGTATATGTTTCCTATCTGTTATTCTTTATAAATCGTATTATAATTATATTCATCGCTCATTAAGTTCTGATCTAATATTTGTTTTAGAAATGTAACTCTATTTTTCAACTTGAATATATTCTCGTTATTTTGTGCTTATTCAGTATAAGACATAAAATTCTCTTTTATCCATAGTGTTGCAAGACAATTAACTAAAATAACTGTAACTTTTAGAATAATAGTTGGAATGATATGAAATTTAGGCACGTGACATTAAAAGGTTATAGAAGCTCTCAGATGTTTTGCTAATGCTTATCGCTACAGAACTAACGAAGAACTACATGATGGTCTCTAAAACAAATGGATCTACGAAATTATTCAAGATTTAGCCTTAAAACATGAAATAAGATTACTAAATCACAGCAACACCGAAGTAACAGAGCTACTGGACAATACGCAAGAAATCAGAAGATGGAAGCGAACCAAACCACATGAACTTTTATGGTAAATAAGTGTTACTATGGGCTTAAGTTAAGTATATCTAATGTAAAATGTAATTTGTAATAAATAATCTTGTTTTAAAGACTGCGTACTAGCATTTTTTGGACAAGATGGGTCATGGGCTCCATATTACAGGTCAGTTGAAAAGTCCTTTGGCTACCATAGTAAAACAAATTTCTTTGGCAAAATTAGTTTTTTTTTATTCAACATAATTCCCTTCAAGGGTGATACACTGATTATAGCGACCTTCCAACTTTTCGTTACCATTTTTGTAGTACAATTTGTCCTTTGCTTCAAAATAGGCCTCAGTTTCAGCGTCACCTCTTCATTCGATGAACAATTCTTTCCAACGAGCATTTTTTGAGATTTGAGAACAGGAAATAGTCGGTGGGGGCTAGATCTGGAGAATACGGTGGATAAGGAAGCAATTCGAAGCGCAATTCATGGATTTTTGACATGGTGCTTTGTCTTGGTGAAGCAGCACTTTCTTTTTCTTCATAATGCGACCGATTTCATCCTTCAAGTGGCCCAACTATGCTATGTAATAGTCGCTGTTGATGGTCCTTGCTTTTTCAAGGTAGGCAATGAAAATTATTCCATGCGCATCCCAAAATACAGACGCCAAAACCTTGCCAGCCAACTATTGCATTTTCCTACGCTTTGGAGCGGGTTCATCGTGTACGGTGCACTCGAATGACTGTCGATTGGACTTCAGAGTGAAATGATGGAGCCATGTTTCATTCATTGTCACATATCGACGCAAAAACTCGGGTTTATTACGCTTGATCATCTTCAAATACTGCTCCGAATCATCAACTCGTCATTGTTTTTGGTCAAAAGTGAGATCGCGCGGCGCCCACTTTGCACAGAGCTTTCTCATATCCAAATATTCGTGAATGGTATGATGTATACATTCACTTGATATCTTTAGAGTATCTGCTATTTCATTGAGTTTCAATTTACGGTTATTCAAAATCATTTTGTGGATTTTTGAAATTTTTTAAATATTTTCGGCTGTAACAACCTCTTTTGGGCGTCCACTGCGTTCACCGTTTTCGGTGCTTATTTCACCACGTCTAAACTTAGCATACCAATCCTTGACGGTTGATTTTCCTGGGGCAGTGTCCGGAAACTCGGCATCAAGTCAAGTTTTTGCTTCAACTGTATTTTTCCCTTCAAAAAGCAATATTTTATCAATACGCGAAATTCAAAATGCCATAATTCACAAACTCATAATCCGACAGCTGTCAAATTTATACACGCATCTTTTGAGGGTTAGGCCTAACTAAAAAAAAACTAATTTAAATGTAGTAGCGCCATCTATGTATCAGGCCCGGTACTTTTCAACTGATTTGTGATGTGTTGGATATTATGTTAAATTTTGTTACAAGGCTGGTTAAAAGATAGCTGTCACTGTGCCTATGGATTAGTGGGACCTTACATGATTGCTATTTTGCTTGACTAACACTAGTTCCAGATTTTCAACTTTAAATTTGGAAATAGATAATGAGGCTTTGATTTTGATTGATCATTTAGGATATTAATTTCTTATAAGGGAATACAGGGTGAAAGAAACCAATTAATTGTTAGAAGATTCAACTGTCTATTATGTATTTTTCCAACAATTTAGAATGTAAGCTTCATGAATAATGATTAATATCTCTCTAAATGTTGTTAACATTGTTTTTAAGAAAAAAAATCTCATCCATTGGCTATCAAAAGATAATAACCTTCAAGGACGCCTTTTTAAAGCAGTAATTTTAATGTCACAACTCCTATGGTAATGAACTAAAACAATTTTTACCTATCCTGAGGGTTAATCCCGGCCATTCTCGACTTTATTTGAAATTTCGAGATGTTCTTCATCGGTTTTGGCGTCGGTAAAACGATGGGCTTCAGCACTGGCAATTTGCCAGCGATCTTTTTCCGATTTATCATTTCCGACACTGTTTCTCGCTTAATTTTTGGGCCTTTTATCGCCGGGATGGCCGAGCTATATTGTAAACTGTTCGGGGATGACACATAGCCCATTATTTCAACTAAAAATAAAGATATATTATCATTGGCGGGGAATAATTGAGCACAGTCGCGTGAATGCAGCTATTTTGGTCTTCTTGGATTTATTGAATTAGTATTTGGTTTATTTTTTAGAAGAAAAAAATATGAGGAAGTGGAATTTTAAAATTTCTTTTATTTTTGATCTAACAGTTTTTATTAGACATTAAATGATATTGCTTACTGCAGCTTGTAAATTGGTTTTATAATCAGACCGTATTGCTCTTTCTATTTTATACTACTTAAAAGGAGATACAGTGCTATGTAATGTTACCTAATATCTCTGTCTGTAAAATGCTTCAAATTTTAGTATTACTAATTAGTGCTTATAAACTGGGCAACGTTGCTTTAGCCCTTTCTTTATCTTGATACATTTTAAATTGCAGATTAATATTTGTGATTACTCAGATTGAAAATTCCAAAGCTAATAAATAATCAGAGTCAGAAACTGATTGCGAATCCTATCACTTACTTCGAACAAAAACGAGACAATGGAACCCCTCTATTGTTTACTGACACTATTAAATTTGCTGGGATTTAGATCGGAAGCATTTTTTAGTATGTTGCAGCTACACTGAATATCAATAGGAACATTGTGAGAAATATCTTTGACAAAGTGACGAATAAATAATGTTATCATTATTTTTGTTTCAGTATTTTATTTACATTAGAATTCTGTTATATGTCAAAGCCGAAATAAATTAAATGTTACAGTTGATGCGACATCATTAAGACGCTGTGAGGTCATATATTTTGATTATGTGAATGCACTGTTATTTTGGATGGTCTATAGTTGTTATATCTACAATATACTATATTATGAGACAAATAAAAAACACTAATAATGTAGACGTAGCTGTTCAATATAAATTAATCAGAATCTAGTTAAATTACTCTTCTTATTTTATCTCTTTGTATCTCTTTGTATCTCTTTCATGAGAATTTCTCTTATAATTTTGGTGAATAATATTGTAAAAGGTGACAGAAAATAAAATATAATTCGCGTGATAATGTTTAATTGTATATAACTTTCGTATGTAAATAAAATAGTTGAATAAGAATGTAGATGTAGTTATCTGTCTTAAAATGTCTGTATATATATACAGTATATATATATATATATATATATATATATATATATATATATATATATATATATATATGTATATGTACAGTATATATATATATATATATATATATATATATATATAATGTTGTTTGGAATGAATTGTTGAATGGACGTAAATTCTAGGCTTGAAATTTCCTTCTTATTTGCTTCTATGTATTTACATTATTGGTAAAAATTGAAAATATCAATGTAAACAACTGTTACATATATAGCAACCTCACCCAACAATTACATTTGATGGTTCTGACATTTCTCTACATAAAATAACATATTTCCATTTAGTATTAGTGGCATTTCAAAATTGTCTCAAAATAGTATGTTCAGCATTACCTTTGTTAGCGGTCAACTATTAATATATAGAAGTTAACATAATAGGAAATTAATTAGTTCCATTTAAATTTACTTAAAATTTAAGTTATTAAAATCATTATTTAAATTTAAATTTTATTCCATTTCCATTTAAATGGAAGGGCAATGACTACCACACCAATTAACTAAAAATACCATTACGAATCATTTCAATATCGCATTTTCATTGCTTTCCATGAAAAAATAAGATAGTTTGTGTGTTTTTTAAAGTATTTTTGTGTCTATAGTACGATCAGTGCATTACAAGCTGGTAAAGCTAAATGACACTGTTGCTGCAGAGGTCTATCAACATATGTGTGTCGACGATATATGACAAGTCTCGTTAAAACAAGTGATCGGTAAGATGTGTGATGTTTCAGATGTTGTTTAACGTTTCAAGCGACAGTATCCATGATAATGTAAACCATTATCTTCGATGAGGAATAGTGGACAAGACCTAAAGGAAAAACATTGACTGACAGACATCGATGAACATTAAAAATGATTGTGAACAGACCACGGAAAAAGTCACAGCAGAACTCAACACCCTTTTTAGTAATACTGTTTCGACAAAAAATGTATAGCGGGAGCTCCACAAGGGCAACATTCATGGAAAGGCTCCGACTGCAAAACTCCAAGCAGCGAAAGAGGTGGTACAACACTTGATGATTGAAATAATGTTCTATGGCCTGATGAATTATCGTTTATATTATTTCCCATGAACCCTTAGGTTTGTACAAGGAGAGCCCCAAGAGGAGCCTACGATCTGCACTGCTTAACACATAGCCAAGAAGGTTCAGTCTTGGTTTGAGGAACATCAGAAGATCATCAAACAATTTCCCTGACTAGCACAATCGCCGTACCTAAAAGAAATTGAACCGTTGTTGGGAGTTATAGAGTGAAACTAGATTTCCATCTCCAACATCATTGAACTGGTGGATGTTTTGGTACAAGAATGGGACAAAATTCCAGTGGAAAGCGTTTAGGGGCACTGTAAGGATGTATCCCGCGAATAATTACAGCTTAACGCCTTATTACTAAATAAATATTGTGTACATGTCAGGTGTTCATATTATTTTGTCCATCCCCTGTACATAATACCAATTTTTCTCAATAAATATCTTTTTAATATTAAAAAAAATTAATAATGATCACAACTAAACAACATAATGATATGGGTATCAAAAAGACAGTGGTAATTAGTTTATTGGTTACTAGCGACCCGCCCCGGCTTCGCACGGGTGCAATGCTGATACTAAATTAAATACACTATAGAAAAAATATGAACGTTGTATATAAAAACATAGCGGCCCGCTCCGACTTTGCACGGGCATAAAATATATATGCCTATGTCACTCAATGAAAACATGATTAAAATCGATCCAGTATTTTTGGTTCATTCATTACTGCCCTTGGCCTGCACGCATTAAATTTGGAGTAAAACAATTCCTCTTCCCCTATACTTACTATGAAGATTTCCTGCTATCTTTGGAATATCTAAATTCATACAATTTTTATTACATTACACATTTTTAAACGCAAATTTTAAATTTGTAATATCTCCGAAAATATTTGTTTAATTTACATGCTGTAAGGAACCATATTGATCTATATGCACACTGTATTTAAGGTACTTAATTCGATAAGGATTAATGCCGTATTGCTCAAAATAGCTTCGTAAATAAGCCATTTTCTCACGTAAAAAGTAAACAATAAAAATGGTTAATGTGGGTTATCCCTAAAAGATAAACATATACCATCGCGGACTTTTTTGTAGACCTTTTTATGGTGTACAATACTGTAGTACATTAATTTGATCTAACTCGTAGGGTTAGGCAGCGTTTTTGCTAATTGCTAAATAAGCCTAAAAAAATAGGTTAATTTACGACATCACGTTAGAAACCTCTAAAATTAGCAATATTGCCTTAGTATATTATGCATGTATTATACATATAAACCTTCCTCTTGAATCACTCTATCTATTGAAAAAAACCGCATCAAAATCCGTTGCGTAGTTTTAAAGATTTAAGCGCACATAGGGATATAGGGACAGAAAAGGCGACTTTGTTTTATACTATGTAGTGATGATGGTTGTGTAGATTATTCATTTTATAATCATATTCGATTATTTTTTAAATGAAGTGAAAATTATATCAATAACTTACCCGAAAATATCGCAATTAAAAGAACAGACGAAGTTAAAAAAATCATACTGGCCATGGTTGAACGTGTAATTTCTTTTCGCGTCTGTTTCGTAGACGAGCTAGGAAAATATTGTTGCTAATTCGGCGTATTTGGTTCGTGCGTGTATTTTCAATTAAACGCCCAATGTTTACAAGTTTGTATAAAATTCGCTGATGTAACGTTATAATATTTGTTTTTCGAGCGACCTATATCGCGGCGAGCCGGTCGAAGCGATCGAACGCTGGATTAAATTTCCGATTGGTATTTGGTTTCATCCCCCGTTTTTTTTGCGCGTTAAATTTAGGGCTCGTCGATATCGAACTATTGTTAGGAGGTTTTTTTTTCGGTTTCGATGTGGTATCGAATTTCTTTTGCTTAGTTCTGTGATTACAGCTGTTCGGTTGTACTTGATATCGTGTCTCGAAATACCATACTTTTGATGAGCATTTTGTTGAAATTAACAATTTATATTTTTAAGATGTTGATAATCCAGGCGTAAAATAAAAAAAAATATAGTAAACAACATAAAACATTTAACATCGGAAACAATTGACAAGAAATTAATTCACTGACAAGGATGGAATTAAAAATAAAAATTATTATATTATGATTATCACGACATGTACTTCTAATGTCAGGGGAATGATGTGTAAAAGCCAATTTAATTTGATTATATTTTCTAGATATTTTTTTCTCAAAACACAACGACATGTAGCGTTTAAGGAAATCATAAACCGTTCCGAATATATGTTGTAGTTGGAATTCCATCTGATTCAGTATTTTAGATCTTTTCATTTTGGGCCAGTTAAGTTTTTTTAAAGATTTGAACCATAATCTAAAGGAACTAGGCGAGATTGGCGCTTCTTTTAATTGTAGAAGTCCTTTATAGAATAATTACCATGAAAGGTACCATGGTTGATGCTTCTTCGAGAGCTGTATTTGTCAGATATGATACGTTGGCATATCCAAGGAACGTTAGAATTTCGTGAAAGTTAATTTCGGAAGACTCGACGCTCATAGCCACTACTTATCTTTTTTCTTACCCAGTTTATTTTATTGTGTTTTGTGCTTCCCTACTTGAGTTTCATCAAATCAAAACTTTGTTCCATTATTTTTTTTTATATATTTTAAAGTCTCCTTTTTTCCAACGAGGGTTTATCTGGACTATTGCTTAACGTAGGCTCCGAACCACAGTCCTCGGCATTCAGCCTACCGACTGGCGAGTGACCGACTTAGAAGTCATCCAAGAAGACATCCGGCCTTATCCAGCCTGGTTACTGGCGTGACTGGGATCATTTTCCTTGTCGGATTTTGCACTCTTGTCTAGGGATAATGATAAATATTAAACAATCACAAACATAAATTTACGATTATGTCTCAGCAGAATTCGAACCTGCAGCTATCGCAACAGTAGGTAGACCGTCCTGTGGCCTTTACCATTGCGCCAACCAAGCCGGCTAAATCTTCATTTATTATTTGTCATTCATTATTCTCTATTTATTGTGCTCTATTCATTATCCTATTCTTATTTATTAGTTTCTTTATTCATTTATCGTTATATATTTTATTCTCCACTATTTTACTATTTCTTCGTTTCTTTTTTTTTCTTCTTTTACTTTCTTTTTTTTTCTTCTTTTACTATATTTCGGATAATTCTTAAGTTAGGTTAAATCAGAGATAATAGTTTTATGGTTGCAACTGTAGTTATAAATAATAACTATTTTATAAATCAGAAACTAAAGTCAAAATGCCCAAAGCAATATGTAGTTATGATCTATAAATAACTTTAAGCATACATAAACGACACTGGAAGTAGTTTCTGCTGGCTCTTGTTGGCAGCGTATCTAGCGTGTGGTGTTTGGCTTTTTCCCTTCTACACATTATACGTTCATCACGTAAGTGGAGTTGGAGAAGTGAGTGAACAATAGCAAGAATCTTACAATCGTCTTACGATCTCTCCTGTATCTCCTCTACACTGCTGACATTCCAACAACAAATGAACTTCTTAGAACCTTTGCTGACTACACAATTATTATGGCAAAAGATATATCTCCGCCTAGGGCAATAGAAAAAGTGTAAGTGACAGTCAACAAAATCTACAAAAAAAGATTGGAAAATTCAACTTAAAACTCCAAATCTGTCCACGTTAATTTTGCATTAAGGCGAAATAATAACAACTTAATTATATCACTCAATGGATGCCGGATTCCTCAAGAATAATCAGCAAAATACCTTGGAATCCATCTTGACTGTAGATTAAATTGGAAGCATCACGTTAGACAAAAAGCAAAACACATTCGAACCAAAATAAAACAACTATACTGGTTAGTCGGAAGATACTCTCAACTTGATCTAAAATTAAAGAGGTTGATCTATAATACAATTATAAAGCCAGTTTGGACCTATGGGGTGCAAATATGAGGTTGCACTAAAAAATCAAATCAACTAGTTATACAACGCTGTCAAAACAAGATTGCCTATCGCTATGTAACTAATGAAGAACTGCACGATGACCTGGAAATTAAATGGATTTGTGAAGTTGTCCAAGATTTCGCCTTGAAACACGAAAGAAGATTACTAAATTATACTAACGTGGAAGCAATACAACTGCTGGACATCGCGCAGGATGTCAGGAGATTGAAACGAACAAAACCATACGAACTTATATAAAGTGTATACATTTAGTGTAAACTATAGCTATAAGTTAATAATTAATAAATAATTATAATTTTATAATTGAGGAATACATTCTGATGTATTTTTTCGCACTCGTCTTGCTTGTTAATTAATCTAAGTACATAGGAAAAGTAGTAATAAATTAATTGTAAATTAAGATTGTACTAAGCGTATCTAATAAAGGTGTTATAGCAAGAATATTGGTTATTTATTTATTTGAGATTTTAGCTTAATCCTAGCGGGGCCTATTAAGCTTAGTGGCAGGATCCCGCACGTTGACTCCCTTGATCTCATTGGACGTCCATTATTGTTAGCGTTAGGGCATAAGGTGGTAGGTCCTGCGTTACCTTCCCTTCATACCGTGTGCAAATGTCATACCTCATCCTAGTACATTATAGTAGTATCATTGTTACGGATTCCTGATGTTACCGATTATATGCTGTTATTATGGTTTAGTGACAATCTGAAGCATACATAGACACATACATAGACACCACCAAATGTGGATCCTGCCGGCTCTTGGTGACAGCATATCTAGCGCGCATTTTGCGTTTATTATAGTCGGAGATAATAACAATTTTAGTCAATAATTGTTAATAACAAAGATTGTAGGCACTTACAATAGACAAGCAAACAGACTGATTTTACTACTTTTTACCAGTAACAAGTCATTTCAGTAATAAGTAAATGAAAATAGTAATTACTATTTCGGAAACAGTCGCTAGCTTTTTGACTATCGACTGTTTCGATTGTTTTCAGTCGATTGTTCCCAACGCTAATTATAAATGTCCCGGTATTCATATTCTTTCTATACTCTCCACGTTCTGTGAGATGGGGAGGGAAACGAGAACACAAAAAAAAATGTGTGGGTAAAAAAAGCCGGCCGAGCTCTGGGAAAAATAAATATGGACCGAGGCCCCAGCTTAGCGTCGTCCAAAGACAAATCCATCGACAAAAGGAGAAGACGTGACGTAATTCTGGAAACCGCTCCCTATCCATTTTAATACTTTTATAAAATTCTGACCCCTCGCCACGGCCAACAACCCGGCGACGGTTAAGGAGGGCTACGCGTCCTCTCCTCCACCACCTCCACCGCCGCCGTCGCCTCTTCACCTTCGCCGGTTCCCTCGTCCGCATATTCATACGAGGATTTTACGAGAGAACGAATCGGTCGAAAAAGCGAGGGACATGGTCTCGGAATGGTGCCTAAACTGGCATAAAATTTCGGTGGAATCGGCTTGTTTATGGGAACGGATAAATATTTTCGCAGAAAAAATTAGGTTTGCTTCCGGACAAAGTGCCGCGCGCTCGCATTTAGAATTACTGGCGCGGTTCTTTTTTCGCCGTAAAAATATATCTGTAATTTTTTTAAAATATCGTCTCTTTTTTTCGCGGCAGTGTGGTGTGAGTCTGAGTGGGTGGTTGGATGAGAGATCGATAGATTCATGGCTGAAATTTATATGTTGGTAATCGATTTATTTTGATGAAAAATGTCTTGATTGCAGTAAGCTTCTCAAACGTTGGAGGGAGCTGTTCTTGTTTCGTCAGTAGTTAAAACAATATAAGATATCAATTGAAGAGTCCACGGCTTGACACATAGATGGCGCCAATAGAATTAAATCCATATGTTTTTTAGTTAGACCTAACCCTCAAAAGATGCATGTATAAATTTGACAGCTTTCGGATCATTGGTTTGGGAATTATAACATTTTGAGTGAAGCAAATTTTGTTCTTGTGAGAATAATGGATAAAAGGAAATTTGGGTGTTGATAAAACATTGCTTTTTGAAGGGAAAAATACAATTGAAGGAAAAACTTGCCTTATGCCGAGTTTCCGGACACTGGTCCAGGAAAATAAACCATCAAGGATTGGTATGCTAAGTTTAGACGTGGTGAGATGAGCACCGAAGACAAAAAGAAGTAAAATGAAATTTAAAATGAAATTTTTTTGAAATAGCAGACACTCTAAAGATATCAACTGAACGTGTACATCATATCATTCAGGAATATTTGGGTATGAGAAAGTTCTGTGCAAGTGGGTGCCGTGCGAGCTCACTTTTGACCTAAAACAACGATGAGTTGATGATTCGGAGCCGTGTTTGAAGATGATCAAGTGTAATAAACCCGAGTTTTTGCGCCGATATGTGACAATGGATGAAACATGGCTCCATCATTTCACTCTGAAGTCCAATCGACAGTCAACCGAGTGGACTGCACACGATGAACCCGCTCCAAAGCGTGGGAAAACGCAATAGTCATCTAGCAAGGTTATGGCGTCTGTATTTTGGGATGCGCATGGGATAATGTTCATTGATTACCTTGAAAAAGGAAGGACCATCAACAGCGACTATTACATAGTGCTATTGGACCGTTTGAAGGACGAAATCGTCGAAAAACGGCCGCATTTGAAGAAAAAGAAAGTGCTTCTTCACCAAGACAATGCACCGTGTCACTGTCAGTGAAAACAATGGCAAAAATTCATGAATTGGGCTTCGAATTGCGTCCTTTGTCGTCTAATAAGTCGTGGTTAGGATGGCAGAACCAGATCGTTCAAAATCAGTCGAATGAAATGAGTAGAACCATGAATAGTAACTAAAAGTACACGACTGAAACGGTCGATAGTAAATTGTAACAAACTCAGTCGAACCAAAAATAGCGATTGAGACAGTCGATAGTAAAAAGTAGTCAATTACTAAACAGTCGATAGTCGATTTCATCGATAGTTTCCAATACTAGTTTAGAGCATAAGATTAAAATCTTTCTCATTGACCAATATTCAAAAATTCCTGTTGTTCAGTTCTTCAACATTGTTCCGGTATGAAAAGGCAACAACGTAATTATCATTAAACTAGACAAAGCACCATATGAAGAGCACGTCTGCTGTAATTGGTAATAACTTTTAGATCAAGTAAATTTCCTTGTCGAATTGTCGACACTAACATATCTATCAATATAAAACGCGGTATAATAATGAACCAACAGATGTCCCATCCCGTACAGCACCGAGGCGGTCGAGCGCCACTCCAATCATCCATAAATCAAAATGCAGTCCCGAAACGATCGACCGTTCTGAAATATTCGCGACTTCGTAGTCGCTTTTGTGCCCGGACCGTTGCTTATTCCCTATTAATGTCAATTACCATTCTAGCAGGGGTCGCGCATCAGGGGAAATCAAGCCGAATGAGCTGCGGCGCGGAGTGGCGGGGAACGGGGGACGGACGGGGCGAGCGCTACATTAACACCCCACGAGAAGATGATGCCCGCGCGTCATTATTCTCCGCCCGACGGATGCAGCACATTGTTGATAAGAGTTCTTTGTGGCGCTCGATCTCGAGTCCCTTACGTTTACGCGTTCAATGGGTTCATTGGATTAAAAAGCACCAGATAGGTGATGAGAAATGAACGAGGAAGGAATAGATTGAAATGCGTACAGGTAAAAATAGATTCATCTTAGTTATTCCCAGAGCTGAGCAGAATACATGCTTTTTATTTGTTAAAGTACAAATTGCAAAATACTATGACAGAAAGAAACAAATGTAGGAAAACTAGCTGACCCGGCAAATGTTGTTTTGTCATATAAATAATTTCTAGAGAATTTCTAGTGTATTAAATAAAATAATTAACTTATTGGAAGTGTGTAAAGATGTGGTATATGAGTGAAAAAGGCATGGAGCGCCGTGAACGATGAGGGAAGATAAAAATAACCGTACACCAAACATTAATTTATTTAATTTATTATAATTTATTTTGAGTAATAATTATTTATATCATTAATTCATAACAAAATATTAATCTCTTAATACTACAGCGTGAACAATATTTTTTGTTAGCCCGTTTTTAGCTAATACAAACAAACTTGATGGTTTACCCACTCGAGAGCATGCAATGTATAATTGTGTGAAAATCTTAGTGTTCACAAATCTAAGCCACAAAGAGACATTGTTTGGTCTTGAGATTTATTAATAGTCATTGCAAATGCCAATGTAATCGAAAATTGAATACGCTCAAATTGCATTGGCACATCTGTGGGTATAATAGGTATTTGTGGTATTAATATATTATCACCTCGAAACTTGCCAGTTAAAATGGTGGCTTCGATAACGTTTTTCATTAATTTTTTAATGACTAATCGTGTATTGCTGAGTTGAAGTTATCGAATGGGAAAAAAATGATAAAAATATTAAAATGACTATTAAAAAACGGGGTTTGGTGATAGAAAAGTGAAAATTTAGGGTTGTATGTATTTTTTAATGCCACATATTAAAAATAATATTCCAAAAACTTTAAAAAAATGGGGTGGACACCCCTTATCATTTAGGGGTTTGAAAAATAGATAGTAGCCGATTCTCAGATCTACTAAATATGCATAAAAAATTTGTGATATGATAATTTTATATCTAAGATAATACTTTAATTAATAAAAATTTAAACTAAGACAATGATTAATACAATAAGCACGTGAATATAAAGAGAACTATTATTATTACAAGAGAGATGTGAACTGTACGAGAGATGTTCTCTTTTGAATTCATTCAATTAACCTGAGTCAAATTAATTAGCAAGGAAAAAAGACAGTTTGACAATGCATTGACAATCCTTCCACAGTTACTCGAGGAGTTTCTTGTTGTAGTGAAGTGAAGTGTAGTCAAAAGTATCACATCTAAAGCAAGTACACAAAAGCTAGGTTCAAGGTGTTTAACGACTTCTAGCACTAAACTATTCCAAGTAAGAAACATTCAAGCTTTTAAAAACATCCCAAGTCCGTGGATCACAATTTAAGGTTTAAGGTCACCAAAGGTGGACTGAAGTTGCTGCGAATTAACATAGTTCACTGGAATTTGCACAAAAGATTGTAGTTCATGGTGAACGCCCATCAAATGGTGTTGAAGAAGCTCAGTTTTTCAGCCGTAGACTATTGAAATCTCGAGCCACCAACATTTGGAAGACCATTTCGTAGATGGGTATAATAAAAGTCTGGATAGAAACAGTTCTATTTCGCAAGTTTTTTCGAATAACAATCATGTGCATGTCTGTTGTGAGGAAGGTATGTATAGAAATTCGTGCAGGTAAAAATAGATTCACCTCAGTTATTCCCAGGGCTGAGCAGAATACATGCTTTTCTTTAATAAAATTACAAATTGGAAAAATACTCATATCATTCAAAGAAACTAATATATAAAAATAATAATATAAATAATAAAAATTTGAAACGAAGACAATGAATAATACAATAAGCACGTGAATATAAAGGGGATTGTTATTATTACAAGAGAAATGTGAACTGTACGAGAGATGTTCTCTTTTGAATTCATTCAATTAACCGGTGTCAAATTAATTATCAAGGAAAGAAGACAGGTTGACATTGGATTGACAATCCACAGGTACTCGAGGAGTCTCTTGTTGTAGTTAAGTGGAGTGTAGTCAAAAGTATCGCCCCTGAAGATATAAGGACACAAAAGCCAGGCTGAAGGTGCTCAAAGACTTCTAGCCATAAACTATTTTCTGAATATTATTAAGTAAGAAACATTCAAGCTTTTAAAAACATCCCAAGTCCGTGGATCACAATTCAAGGTATAAGGTCACCAAAGGAGGACTGAAGTTGCTACGAATTTACATAGTTGACTGGCATTTGGACAGAAGATTGTAGTTTATGGTGAACGGCCACTAAAGGGGATTGAAGAAGCTTTTCAGCCGTAGACTATTGGAATCTACAATCATCAACATTTGGAAGACCATTTATAGAGGTGTATAATGGAAGTCTAGATAGAAACAGTGCTATTTCGAAGATCTTCACAGCAAATTGATAGATTAAGATACAGGCGATACTTAAGTATAATTTTGCAATAACTATAAGCTATCCAGATGGAATAACAACCAAGTACGTGGTAAAATAGATTCATTTTAGTTATTCCCGGAACTGGACAGAATACATGGTTTCCTTTAAGTACGAATTACAATATACTATATCGTATATATTGTTAGACATTTAGACCAGAATGAAGAAAATACTCGAACCGATTTAAGAGATTTATTAAAATAATTCTTTAAATAATAAAAATATAAATGAAGACAATGACATATATTAAGGAAAACAGTGGACAATACGTAAATATGAAGAGGACTATTATTACAATAAGAGAGATGTGAACAGTATGAGGTGGTACCAAGGAATCTATCCTCGACGTTCCCAAAGTGTCTCTTTGTAATCCGTTGCAAGGGTGCAAATACAGTAAGGTGCAAATACAGTAAGTTATACCGGCTAATTGGCAGTGGCAGTGGATCGCTGACAATGCGAGTTGGTTTTTATACCCAGTTTCCCTTTGTATCGGCGTTCAACCACTTGCCTCTTTTTTTCTTGAATAAATCAATTTTTAAGTAAAATAATAGATATTTGTTTAAAACCTGTTCATAAAATATACCAAATATATTTTATAACATATATTAGGTCCAAATAGGTTTTATGATTCTGTTTGAGGAATCGGGAATCCGTCAAGTGACATAATTGCCGCGATACAAAATTATCATGAACAGATTTGGAACTATGAAGATGTATTTTCCACTCTCTAATTCAATTGTAGATCTTGCTGACTACTAGCTGTACTTTTTCTACAGCCTTAGGCAGATATTTATCTTCTGCCATGATAACAGTATCCTCAGAAAATGTTTCAAGTACAATTTCCTTTTATTGTTGGGATATCAGTAGTATAAAGCATATATAGGAGTGGTCACAAGACACTACCTTGTGGAACTCCGACCGAAATAGGTTTAAGTGTTGAGAATGCCCCTTCATGCAAAACTCTATATTTTCGAAAGAATATGATTCCAACAGTGGACGGTAATTCCATGGTAGCTATTTGCTCATTTTGTGTATTAACCCTAAATGCCATATCCGGTCGAGAGCTTGTGAGGCTTCTTCTTCTTCGATTGCCTTTTTAAACAACCGCCGTTACTCTCTGTATTTGGTCGATTGTCGAGTGGTGATTTTGAAATTCAAAATGAAACTTTAGAACTGAAAAATTTATGTACGTTCTTTATTTTATTTAATTTCTTCTATTTGTTGTATATCGGTTATCAGTTTAATTATTTAGCAGCACCTCGTAAAATTTCTTTTAAATGAGGTCGGTTTGAATGCAGGAGTACCGTCTAAACGTAAATCAAGTTGTGTATGAATCCCTGCAGATTTAACGAGGTTGTTTTCGACGTCTTGAGAACTGGCTCGTCCGCGGCCAATAAGCGGCAGATAAATCACATTAAAAAGTAGCGATGTTTAACTTCAATCAGATGAAAGCGGGCGCTGCATTAATATTAAACGGCACTCCGGTGCATCCCTTCCGTTCCGAACCAGTTATTTCTGGATTTCGCCCGTATCCAGACGGATTACCGTCTCCTTTCCAGCCCCGACCAACCTTAATGCATTATGTATTCTAATGCGTTATTATTTATCCTCATCTGCGTCATGGATAAGACCGTTGTTTAAATTTAAAATTTCCACCTGAACTCCGTTAAAAATAATCAATCATGGTTTTTGGGTTCGATCCCGATCCATTTATAGTTTGTAGTATAAGCCACGTCTGTTATTTTGCGATTTGTGGATGTAAATATCTAATATTCGTAGGTTATTATGTGATTTGCACGAATTCAAATTACTTTAAGACACCAAAAAAGTTGCAATGTTGCCGCATTTTAATATAACTTAGTTGTTACATACTACAAGATTCTAATGCCAGTTTAGTGAAACAAAAATGTTATAAAATATCATTTAGTTTAACATTATAGTTCACTGCTAGTTTGGGTAGACCATATACAAAAGATATGTGTGTGACGAGCAAGTGGAATATTCTTTGTCGTTGTAGTGTTGTTGTAGTTCAATAGACACGCAATACACCGATGCGTCCCAACACGTAAGCAACTAAGCCTATAATATTCGCCTGGTTGTCAAATGATTGAAAAATTCTTCGAAACATTAGTATAAACATATAATAATTACAGGTTATACACCGGCAAACGTTATTTTGTCGTTTTGCTTGTTTTGTTACATTTCAAATCGTTGCTTCAACCTGAGTTACGGGATGACCACACTCTTGTCAGTAAAATGCATTAGAGAAGTTTTAGATTATTAAAGGTTTCTACGGTTTTTTGAAATATATATTAGCGTGTTGTAGCTACACTGAATGTTACTATGATATGGGTACAGTGACTAAACTCTAAAAAGCTCTCAAAAATTGAAGAATAATATAATATTAGAATGATCAAAGAGAACTCGTCTACATGATCAGCGAGTGACAAATTAAGACTACCTTGATGTTAGCTCTATTCGGAATCAATTATATAAAATATATAAGAAAAAGTGAGTAATTTTAACATCAGAATTTCACTATCTAGAGACACAATATTTCCCTCCGAGACGGCTTGGTTTCTTACAATTAAACTTCAATTAGGTTTTGGTGTGGGTAAATGCTTGTTATCACTAATTGTTACAATGAAGTGATCCTTCATACAGTGCTATCTCGCTGCATCATAATCTGGTGGTTTTACCTCCATCCTGAGAGAATAATATATTTTCAAATCACCTTTCCCATTTAGCAAGGTTTACCCAGCAATCAATTCTTAGCTTCCATCTAAAAAGTTACTTAATTCTTCGCGCGGGGTGTCTAATATTCTGTTATAGTTTGTAGAAGTATCAATATCAATAATATAAGTTTATTCGGATACAATTTTTTTGTGTGGTCACATAGCGCATATGTACTGGCATTATATTTTTGTTTTTCTATCTTTGGCTCTTTGACTAATCAATCAATCCATCAATATTACGAATCTGTCTTAGTAACTTTTGCAACAGTTGGAGACATTTGATGAGGTTTGACCAAATCGACAGCCAGCTACTTTACAAATGATCTTCTAAATCTATTGGAGTTGACTCTAGTACTGTAAATTACGTGGAAACAAGTACCTGATTATCATATTATAATTATCTAATCAGACCATTGTCATTCATTAGTATCTATTAAACAATTTTAATTATCCAGGCAAGTTGTACAGATAATGGGTCCTGGATTTTCTATACAATCTTCATGCATTCATTGGGAATATTTTTCTATTTCCTCCCTTTTTATCTTGGAGAAAGCCCTCATGACAAACTGGCTATTCAGAATCATCATTTTCGCTATCATATTTGTCTATATTGGCCAAAAGTGAGACATCAGATATTTCTTTGTCGGAAGATCGTTTCTTTTATTTTTGTTGCTTCATGTTGCTTTTTACATTTCCTGAGTCCTGATTTCAATTCTACATTCATAATTTATTGTTTATACAGTGAAGCTATGGTTGTCATGCTTTTGCTCTGCCTATTTGGGGTTGAAGGTAGTTCAATAATTATTAATGCACATCTGTTGGTAGTATAAATAGTTATGAAGTATATTCTAAATAAATAATGGAGTAGGTCTTGCAGTGTCTGTGCAGTCGAAAGATGCTGAGTCGTCATTTACCAAAGATTTTAACTGTTTGCATTAGTTGAAGAAGGAACATGTAATCAGTCAACGAAAATGTTTTCATTTACTACATATATTAGCGTTTTCGAAGTCCATTTACTAGGGTGTCAATTTTACAAGCCTTTGCCTGTGTTTTTCTAACTTGATAGTGAGTAACTCACCTCGGATAATGATTTTTCACCCAAATCTTAATCTCTTGGACATAGTATTGATACATAAAAGTAAATGAGGCATCTAAAGACCGAATATCAGTTGAATACACCATTGATACAATGTGATACAATTCTCTAGATTATTTTACTATGGACGCGAAATGTTTTAGCCATTTTGTGAACAGTTCAAGCTAGATCCAGTCAGACGGGTGGAATCCATCAATGATGCCTAGAGGTGCTCCATCGAGTAGTTCAATTTTCATGTTTTTCTTAATCTGAAATACTATCAAGGGAGGAATACATTGACCAGTACCTGACATATAAGTAACAATAGTTTCTAATAGTCGCTAATATTCACCTCTCAGTAGATGATAACTTCTTTTTTGCCTTATACAGTCATGATTTTGAGCTGGGTACTGCTGATTCCTATTTTATTAATATTGAACATTTTATTAGGTTTGAAGAAAATCATTTGCAGTTCAAGTTTGAATATATCAAGAATCTCTGAAGGTTTCTGCAGTAAAGCCTTGCACTGTAAAGCCTGTTTTCTTTTTGGTTTATGAAAATGGATGCAGAAATGTATTCCTAATAACCAATTAAAAATCATTCAGGGCCTGTGACGCTATAGTAATCCTCATCCATTTGTAAGCAATAGTTTACCAGCTACTCTTCTAATTCTAACAACAAAACTGATTTTCTTCCCATTTTTACAAAAGAAAATACACAGATTTTTTATAATAGTACCTTTTGGGACGTGAAATAAATTTAGTGTTTTTGATAATCTATTTCTTTCGTTCCTATAGTTTCAAAAGCTTTCTTTATCTCTTCAGGATCCAACAATTTTCTTTTTAACATCTAAGAAATAACGAAAATATTGAATGAATATATAAAAGAGTTAGCGAAAATGTATTGTTTTAGTAAATACCCAGTCATAAAAACATATGCTATAACGTGATTTTTTCCATGATATGATAACTATAAAGCAGTTTGAGGGATAGATAAATAGTAAATATAGGATTCCATATATAGGATTTTATTTTGGAACAAATTTTTGAGCAAAACAAAAAACTAATGAAATCTAGAATATCGATAATAACGCGTCGGTAGCATAGTTGTTGTTTGACCTCTTATTGTTTGCATTACGTTTATTATGTCGACATTAACATCGTGAATTTCTTTTTCATATATTCAATATCAGAATCATTATTATTTATCCTCATCTGCATCGTAGATAAGACCTCGGTGTTGTTTAAATTTCAAATTTCCACCTGATCTCTTTCGTTCCGATCGACGTCGCGGCCTCCCGTCCCCTCGTCTCCTCACCCCGGCACCTCGATGGTCGCCTTATTAAAAGCCAAAAAGCCTCCGTCGATGGATGGAGGGAAAAAGTTATTTATGAAGACGTCCTTTGACGGTTATTGGAAATTGTTTCGTAATATATTTCTGGGCGGCGAATTTTTACTTTGTAGAATTAGACGATGGCGGCGGCGGCGGAGACGGAGGAGGAGGAGGGGGTGTTTAATAATCAATTCTTGTTCATGCTGTGGAGGAAGTTTGCGATCGAGAAGCGGCGGATTTTTTTCGAATTCACGGAGCTCATGGACGTGGAAGGAATATCGGTGGGAGTGCGTTGGTGGCTTGCATTCTGGAACGTTGATGTTTTTTTCTTATTCTTGCTCAAGGTTTTTATTTATATTAATTAACTGCGTGGAGAAGTAACCCATATTTTTTAAATTAAAGTTTGTTTCAGTAAGTGCACATTGTGTATTATATCTGAAAAGTCTTGAGCACTGGTCTTTAATTTGGACAGCTTTGGAAGCTGAACATGATAGTACAAGAATAGCTTCATTTCAAGTACCTGATGTTTTATTAGTTGTGTGTGAGTGCGAAATAATTAGTCAAGTTCATTTGAGCATATGTTCGCTATGGATATGTTGTCTCTCATCTGATTTTTTATCTAGCACTAGATAAAAGATGCAAGATGCACTAGAAAAGCACTAGATGTAAAAATAATGAAAAACCGACCAGGCATTCAATATTTGATGCTATAACTCCTTGGCCAACCTGATGTTCACCGATGATAACGTAGAATAGTTCGTCTTATAGAACCATATGGATAGAGAATTGTCAACTAATACTTCAGAGTATTAACAACTGGCGCATCGCTTGCTATTGTAAATATCAACAGGATTGAGTTAGAGCAAGTGGGGACGTTCAAGCCGAATAGGATTCTTTTTCCCTCTAAGGTGGTGCGTGTGGGAAAGAGGAAATACTTCATTCAAAACTAAAATCTGCCTTTTTCGAGTGCTTATATTGCCAATTCTTCTATTCCTCCGAGTCTTGGACAATGTTACAGTTGTTACAGTCTGGCATCTGTAAGCTTTCTTCAAATTCACTGTCTAAGGGATATTCTACATGTTCCTTTCAGATATTTTATTGAAAATGAAGGCACTAGTGCACAGTTCGGTAGCAGTTACAGAGACACACATTACAATGGTTTGAATATATCTGTCGAATGGAAACGCAACAAATGGCACTGAAAAAATTGATCGAGGTCACTCTGGCAAACTTGGTGAAGAATATTTGATGTCCTGCTGCACCAACAGCAACGTATTGGTTGAAGCAGACACTTTTGAGGGGATATTGAAGATTGTGGGTTGATAATATTTTCGTTCTACGAAAATTTACGAAAATATTAATAAAAATCGGATTTATTAACATTTTTTGGAAAATGTTTTACATCCAATTAACCAGAATCCTTTTGAGTTCCAAGAAAACTGACTCCAATAGTTCTTTCGCTGATTTCTTGACATGAATCATCATCGAGTCTGAAGAATCATGTTTACATCAAGGCGTGAACTTATTTTGTTCTAATAATGACGAGATGACGCACTACTACTTTTAGTCTTTTAAAAAGTCGACTGATTTATATTTCGTAAAGCGATTTTTAAAACTTTAAAATGCGAATACCATTACGAATGTGTTCAAAAATAATATAAAAGACCATTGTAACCTGCGATCGAACTGGAAACCGAGGAAACCTTCTGGAGCCAGGAGATAGGAACTTTTTCAATTTCGAGGCGATAAGCGCGAAACTCATTCTTACGGTGGAACAGAATAGCCTGAGTTTTGCTGGGGTTAATCTGCAGCCGCCAGAATGTGTACCACGTAATCGCCTGATTCAGTTGGAATTTGAAAATTTGTTTGAAATTTATCGCGGATGGTCTCGGGATTGTATCCGGTGGTGAAGAAAGCTGTATCAGCTGCATAAAATGCTGTGTGGGAATGTATGTGGAGTGGGAAATCAGCTATATAAAGGTTGAATTTGAAAGGATCTACCGTCCAAGTATGAATGAATCAAAGAGATTAGGTCATTCGGTAGACCTAGCCGGTTTGCTTTGAAAACTAGACCATTGTACCATACTTGATAGAAAGCTTTAGAAACATCTAAAAAGATGGCTTCAGTTTTGCGATCTTTTCTGAGTTCTGGGGGATGGTTGCTGCCATGCGGGCAGTTTGATTAAGGCTTGAGTGTTGGGCGCCTATAGTCAGATAGATTGAAGTCGGCTTTTTTTTGGAATGATAGGGACAAGCGAAAGTTTCCAATTCTTTGGGAAATGCTTGAACCTCAGTTTGTTCTTTTGATGTTTGCAAGCTCTGAAAATTGCTTGCTGGTGAGGTTTTTCAGATAATTTACTGTGATTCTATATGGACCGGGAGCTTTTTTCGAAGACAGACATTTTACAGAGAGCTGATGGTATCTGGGGGAAATCTCTGGAAGGATCTCTTTTGGAAGACTGAAATATTTTCCTCTTCAGGGAGGGGACAGTGTCGTTGATGATGGATAACGTCTGTTGACGTGGGCCAAGAGATGGATTGCGTAATATGATTAGTTCTTTTAATTATTTTGGGGGATTAAATTAAATATATTCAGAGCTGTATGTTTTTGTAGTTCTGTCTGTGGCTGTTTGGATATCTAGAGTGAGATTTGACACTGCTCCTTCTAGATCGTCTGGAGAATTTATATTTGGGATAGGTCCTGTTCGCTGAAGCTCGTGTTGAAAGAGTTTCCTGTCGGTCTTCTTGGGTTTTGGGAGTGACGGAACTCAGAAGAAAGTCGCCGATCGTGAGGAGGATTGGCCTGTGGTTGGAATCGAGGTCTTGGAATATTTGCAGTCGGAAAAAGAAAGAGACGTCGTCGTTTTATAGCCGGGAACCGCATGGTACCAATCCACCAGCGTTGCCAATATTTGAACTTATTGTAGTAGCCTGAAGCATAGTAGCAATCGCTACATTAGTATCACCATTCAACCAGTCGCCCTTTCTTTCCGTTAAATAAAATCGTTTTAAAAATAAATTAATAGTTTGTTTTGTTAAATAGTGAATAATATAACAGAAATAAGCAGAACTGTTTTTTGGCTACTTGGTAGAACATCATATAACCAATTGAGACAATAAAAGAGAGCATAGAGCCCGTAGATATGTTGCATTATCGTGTAACATATAGAAGAGTTCAACAATGCGTTAAAACTCAATACGTGTAATCAGAACGGGGTGAAAAACGAAGAGTGGCGACGATTTCATTAAATAAACAAGTTAAAGCGAGTAAAGTATGATTGCAATACACGGTGACGTGTCTCGGGGCCTAGTCCGTAATGGAATTTGGTGCGGCCGTATCCAATTAGAAAGTTGTATTAAAACTTCCACTGATAAATTCACCAGGCCAGGACGCTAATGGCTGTTGTTGGACGGGAAGTTGGTCGGCGGCGTAAGCTTCCGATTTTCTCTTTTTTCTCTTGTTCCTTTCTCTCTCTCCCACCCCCCTTTCTCGCTCTTTCGCTCGCACACTCTTATTTTCGGCTGTTCGAAGTGGCGTGCACGTGGGATCATTTGCATCTTGGTGGAGTCTCGGTCGGTTTATCGGTCGGGTGGCGGGGGCGCTGGTGTGGGGGGTTGTTAGGTGATTTATTCTCATTTTTACGACAAAAACAAATAGTAAGTTTTATATCGCGCGGATTTAAAAGTTTCGGTTTTGTTATAGGGAATCGTAAGGAAGATATACGACTTTGTCGGGATATTAGTAGTTATTAATGTATATCTAACCAGTGGAGTATTAGGAACACCGATCGTTTGTTTCCAGAAAATGAATTAATCTTGTATATTATAGGACACTTCTTTCATAGTTTGTGCAGATGTTAATCAGTTTTTACTACAAAAATATATTTTTGGGCAAAATTAGTGTATCATCCATCACTGGCATCAGTTTCGGCGATTACCTCTTCATTCGACGAAGATTTCTTCCCAGCGAGCATACTTTTGAGATCTGAGAACAGGAAATAGTCACTGGGGGGCAGATCTGGATAATACGATGGATGAGGAAGCAATTCGAAGCCCAATTCATGGATTTTTTTGGACACGGTGCATTGTCTTGGTGAAGCAGCATTTTTTTTCTTCAAATGCGGCCGTGTTTCTGCGATTTCGTCCATCAAACGGTCCAATAATGCTATGAAATAGTCGCTGTTGATGGCCGTTCCTTTTTCAATGTAGTCAATGAAAATTATTCTATGCGCATCCCAAAATACAGACGCCATAACCTTGCCAGCTGACTGTTGCGTTTTCCCACGCTTTGGAGAGGTCTCATCCATTGTCACATATCGACGCAAAAACTCGGATTTATTACGCTTGATCATCTTCAACCCCTGCTCCGAATCATCAACTCGTCGTTGTTTTTGGTCAAAAGTGAGCTCGCGCGGCACCCTCTTTGCACAGAGCTTTCTCATATCCAAATATTCGTAAATGATATGATGTACACGTTCAGTTTATATCTTAGAGTTTCTGCTATTCTATTCAATTTCAATTTACGGTAAGTCAAAATCATTTTGTGGATTTTTTTAATGTTTTCGTCGGTAATAACCTCTTTTGGGCATCCACTGCGTTCATCGTCTTCGGTGCTGCACGTCTAAACTTAGCATACCAATCCTTGATGGTTGATTTTCCTGAGGCAGTGTTCGGAAACTCGACATTAAGTCAAGCTTTTACTTCAGCTGTTTTTTTCCTTCAAAAAGTAATATTTTTCAATACGCGAAATTCCTTTTTATCCATTTTTTCACAATAACAAAAGTTGCTTCACTCAAAATACTGTAATTCACAAACTAATGATCCAACAGTTGTCAAATTTATACACGCATTTGTTGAGGGTTAGGGCTAACTAAAAGACATATAGATTTGATGCTAGTAGCGCCATCTATGTCCCAGGTCGGGGACTTTTCAATTAACCTGTTATTTCATGGGACACTTCTTTCATATTATGTGCATAATTTAATCATTTTTTCACTATAAAAATATATTATTGGTCTAAATTAGTGCACATAAACCAGCCAATATATTTTCAGCATTTTTTACAACTATTTTAATTTTAATTTTTTCTCTTGGTTTGGCAGCGATTTGGTAGTCAGCGATCCATTTTCATTTTGTCAGCATTTCGAAATCACGTGCCAGCCAGATTGGTATTTTTTGCAACAGTATGTGATTCAATTTGTTCAACTGACTTTGGTAGACATTATCAGTATTAGTTACATTTGGTTTTACTAGCTCCTAATACACCACACCTTGTAGATTCGGCCAACAGCAATACTTTATGGCCATGGGTATTCCGCTTCGGTGTCGATGTGGATGGCTCTCCTGTGCAGTATACAGTAAAAAATCATGGTGGTCCAGAGATTCGATTACTTTCGGCTCCATTGGTATATCGGTCGGCGCCATATACCCCCGGCAATCCGAAATGCCAAAAGTTGATATTGCCAAATTTACCGTTATATTGTAACGTTCCATTTTACTTAAAAAGAAGACCTTTTAGTTTAACATTTCAGCGTTTTAACAGGATTACAAATATGGAGAGGTTTAATTTCAGTTGTTATAAATCGGATAAATTAATTAAATGACTTAAATTTTACAGTAAAAGTAAATTAATATATCAAGTTTGTAATATGGCATACTTGTAGCAAGAGAAAGAAAGGTTTCACCATGACCATGCTGCACAACTAAAGCCGATAACAAGAAGGATCATCGACCTTCTCTGTGTTCCCAATTTAATAATTTTAGTATCCATACATACTGAATTTCGGCAGCATCTTTGTCGGATCCATAATATAGATGTTAAGCAATCTAATCTATATTTTAAGACTTCATAAGGCTTTAAAAGTTGGAAGGAACAAGACGATAAAGAAAAAAATATTGCCTAAAGAATTTTTCAGACAACAAGAAGTCAAGAAGCTTATATATCACTGCATAAGGAGTTATCATCAAAGTAGTATTGCGTGCTCATGTTCGATATTAGTTCTGACCAGAAAAAATAATCTTTGTGCTTGGGCGCTGTTGCGACGTAATTACATTTATTTATATTTAAGAAAATGCTTGATCTAAGTTTACGAAAATTATAATGTTTTTTGTTTTATATAGTTGAGGGGTTTAACGTATCAGACCATTTAACAGTATTTGTAATATTTGTGACATGCGAAAAGAGTTATGACTTAGGACAGTATAAAATATCGCATTGTATCGAATGCCTGGTGATGCTATGCCAAAATAAGAAAGGTATCGAGCAAATTGAGAACAGGTGGCTAGCAAAAATGATGTCTTATCGGCTTGCTGTCGAATGTTTCGGATAATGGGGGTTCAGGTACCGAGGTTAGACGAAGTATGTCAAAAGTTATACCTGGTAGAAAACCCTTTATGGTTGTTATAACCATAAACTTCAAGGAGGCCCAATATTTTCGAGCATTCCATAAGAATCCACAACGCACTTTCGTCGAGTCTTTCTCTTCTTTCTTCTCGTCTTTCACAGAGTCTTCTCTCACCGAAAGTCTGAAGGAATGATGATGTAAAAAAGGGTTTCTTGAACCGATTTTCTGAGCCTCGACGTTAAAACACGGTGCATCGAATTATCAGGATCAGAACTAACAATTTACTAAAGAATTACCGAGAAGGTGTAAAAGATTGGAATAATGCAGTGAATACGGAATTAGCGAGGATAATGAACAGTAAGGATCAAAAATATATCAAGAATGGGACTTAAGAATCAAGAACAGTAAAATTCATATACGTTGAGTGTATAATCATCGTTTGGGTCTGATGACGGAATCAGTATTATCCTAAACCAGACAGTTCTTCATCTTTAATTTCATATTTTTTTATGTCATTCATTTAAATAAGTAAACTCGTCTTTGTGCATTTATTTACGTAAAAGAAGATATAATATAAATTGTATTTTATACAACATTTTTACAACTTAACAGGTGCCTTCACCAAATTCCTTCACCATATTTTTTCAAATTGATTTTCGTCGGCTCTAAATTACTACTCACACTTCAGCATCGGTGTACTTAAAGTTTCGACTGATTTCATATGGGATGTTAACAAAGCTGCTAATTGTATTGATCGAAATTGCGTCGATCGCGTGCCCGTACAAACATCCATCGCGCCTCGGCGTTTAATATTCGTAGCGCGACCGGGAATAAACGAGACGTAAATCAGAAACCTATGACCGTTGCGCCTTTTCAATTATAAACGGATAGAAATCGTAATAAACCGTCGGCGGCGTTACAGGGCACCGTTTCGATGTCTGCCGTCGTTATTTATGTAACAATTATGGAAAAATAAACACGGCGACGAGAGCGCGGGATGGGCCGCCGACGCTCGAAATAGGAAAGCGGTCGCGTAAAAATCAAACAATTTAAAAGGAGAAATTATGGCGGGCGGAAACGTGTATGTTTGCTCAGTGCTTATCGCGCCGAACGACGCTGTACATATTACGACCTATTTTCCTGTTAAATAGAGCGGCCGCAACGGCGGCGCATCCGAACGGCTTCCGGGTACGGGCCCTGCAGGAAAAAAGCCGAAGACCCGCCGCGTTTCCTCTTTTTTGTCGCTTTTCGGTCAGCGAATGTTAATGAGCTACACAGGAATGTTTACCTAAATGGAACATATTTGATCACGAACTATTGATGATTGGTTAAATGTACCTATTTCTCGAAAATAAATGACTGCACTGTCCTGTATGGATCTTTTTAACCGACCTCGAAAAAGGAGGAGGTTCTATGCTCGGCTGTAGAGCTGTACAGGCCTTAGTTTCGGCGATCACTTCTTCATTCGACGAAAATATCTTCCCAGCGATCATTGTTTAGAGATCTGAGAACAGGAAATTGTCGCTGGGACCAGATCTGAAGAATGCGGTCTATGAGAAAGCAATTCGAACCCCATTCATATATTTTTGAAACGATGGAGCCATGTTTCATCCACTGTCACATATCGATGCAAAAACTCGGGTTTATTACGCTTGATAATCTTCAAACATCGGTCCGAATCATCAACTCGTCGTTGGTTTTGGCCAAAAGTGAGCTCGCGCGTCACCCACTTTGCACAGAGTTTTCTCATACCCAAATATTCGTGAATGATATGATGTACACGATTTTTTAAATGTTTTCGTCGGTAATAACCTCTTTTAGGCGTCTACTGCGTTAATTTCACGGTACTCATTTCACCACGTCTGAACTTACCAATACTTGATGATTGATTTTCCTGAGGCAGTGCCCGGAAACTCGACATCAAGCCAAATTATTGCTTCAACTGTATTATTTCCCTTCAAAAAGCAATATTTTATCAACGCACGAAATTCCTTTTTATCCATTTTTTTCATAGTAACAAAAGTTGCTTCACTCAAAATGCTATAATTCACAAACTAATGATCCCACAGCTGTAAAATTTATACATAAATCTTTTGAGGAGTTCTCATTTGACCTGTTATATATTAAGCTAATTTTGTTAATATTATATTTAATTATTTTCCATTCTAAGTCTCAAATAACACGATAAATATAGAATGGATAGTTATGGACAAAACTTTTAGTCATATATTTGTATGATTAGATGTAAGTGGATTTACATAAATATACGAAAGTGTTTATAAATCGAATATCTGTTCACGTCTCCTAATAGTTTCTAATTGAAACGGCGCAACGATCATAGATTTCTGATTTACATCTCGTTTATTCGTGTTTGCCCCATGAATATTAAGCATCCAGGCAATATCTGTTTATATAGCCACATAATCAGCGTGATTTCAATCTTGTCAAATAACAAACTTTGTTATAATTATCTTGGAAATCCCCGCAACACAATATTATTATTAATTATCGGGCAAAAGCTTAAGTATTTTTATCAGTAGAAAGCTAATAGTGATTTTAAATTAATAATTGATATTTTTTTAAAAATTGTATATGACGACGGATGTTATCAATTAAATAAAATAGGTTTTTAACGATGCTCTTTAACAATTATTCATTATTTTCATGTCTAACACTATGTTATACTATCATATCTAAAGTGGATTTAACGCTTAGGAAAAAACAAAATCGGGAATGTGCCGAAGGAAAGATGTATTTTTACTTCTTATTTTTCTTTACAGATGCAAATCTCATACTACGACATAAAATTTTATTTATATTCTTATTCAGTAACACCAAATTTCTAGTAAATCAGTTCAGTAGAATTTGAGATCATGTGAAATGTTTCAAAATATATAGTCTCTGGAAAAACGCGTATAAAACTTCACTTTTCATTACTCTAAGACTTCTTCCGAACTAATTTATATGGTGAAAATTTGTCTTAAAGGTACAATGTTTATGTATTAAGTTTCTGAAATATAAAAAAATATTTAAAGAAACAGAACGAACAAAGGATGGATTCAAAGTTATAGAAAAATAACAAAATACATCATATAAAACATGTCATTAAAAGAACGCTAGTAGCAAGGACTTCGATATTAAATCAAGAAAAATTACAAGAATTCATTCTAGAAATGAACAAAAAAAGAGAATAAGGAATTCAATGGCGATGAAAAATAACAAAAACAAATGATATGAAGATATGATAAATGAATCATATACTACGAGGAATAATTAAAAAAGGAAACAAAAATATTTTTAATAGAAAAATTGATCCGACTTCAAAAAATAAATAAAACATAAACAATAACTCAAAATGTGTACATAATAATCTTTGTAATAACTAAATAAATATAAACCAAAACCTAATTTAACCTATCAACTACACGTATTTTATATTCTACTATATATACAATATTTAGCTTAATACCTACCTAAACCTAATTATCTATTCACAATATTATTTTAACTACTACAAGTAGTTATATTAATTTAGATTTGATTTGTCGATAATTTAATTTTTTGTATCTGTCACAAAATTATATTATTATTTTTGTGTTATTATTGTGCGTATATAGTAGAATATAAAATAGATTTAGCAGATAGGTAAATAAGTGTTTTTTATTTTAATTTATTTATTATAACGATTATTATGTCCATATTTTATTTTAAAATATTTTATATTTTATTAGAAAACTAAGTTTTATTAATTTTTAATTTCTAATCAGTTCCTTATTTATTTTTTGAAGTCGGTTCAATTTTTTTGTGAAAAATATTTTATTTTTCTCTCTTTAGTGTTAGATAATATACACTCAATAATTTACGTAGTTATTTTATTGAGTAAGAATATGTGAAAGCATTATACGTGCGTTTGAAATTTGAGCGTTTCCTCCATTTCTTTCCTTCCCCCCAACAGATCCTGATTTGGTTCCAATAGAACCACCTCGGAAGAGCACTCTTTTGAATAAAAGTAATTTTGAAAATCGATTCTCAAGAATGGTAGATATCGATGATAAAAATAAATCTAAGCACTTAATATATAATTCTGATTGTTATTGGATCCATACATATCCGAATATATATCCGAGAAATAAGGATATGTTTTTCAGTTCCTTTGTTAGACCAAGTATTTTCGTGTTCACCCCCGTAATTGTTTCCAAACAAAGAAACGCCAAATTTTATATCATGAGGAAAATGTATTCATCAAAATAAAGCTCATTAGCCCTAACTCGTTAAAAACATAAACCCACCGTTGTGGCCTATTTAACATTAACCTGTTAACTTGTCAAGTACCAGCTCTCGTTTCCTTTTATATTCTTCTGTTATGCAAATTTAATTTCAACACTAAACGTAATGGAAAACATTCGAGGGAAAAATCTATATGCAATTTAACACAACTCTTCTGCATATCAAGAGGTTTGCCGTGAATTTTAAACATACATTTTAAATGGTAGATATGTACGTGCGGATAGTTTCGTTTCAGCTGTCGGTTAAAAAAAAATTTATTTATCAACGTCAGTGTCGCGCTAATTACTACAATTTGTGAGCGGTGCAGTAAAAGAAAAGTGTGTTTGTTTAAAATTATTTTGAGGAAGTACGTGGAATAAAATGATAATCGTCTTCTTCCAGTATTGTGTGTGTTTGTTCTAAAGATGTCTTAGCTTTGATTTATCACTGTACTTCATCAGAGAAAGAACGCATAACGTACTAAGGATTTTTACAGCTTCCTGTAACACATTTAGACATTTGGAGAAATTAATTGCGGTTCTTTCTAGTCGCTGGGTAATACACTCATTCAATGAAGCAATACTACAGGGTGTTCGAAAGGTAGCAGTTCATAGAAGTCACATATAAAACAGCGTCATATATTTACTCATTCAAAAGTTATTGCAATTTGAAAACAAAAACTTTGAAATGAAAGAAGATTTTTTTGTCAAATTTACTTTTTCATGCTGTCTGTCTATCTATCTATATATATATATATATATATATATATATATATATATATATATATATATGTATGTATATACATACATATATATATATATATATATGTATGTATATATACATATATATATATATATATGTATATATATATATATATATATATATATATATATATATATATATATATATATATATATATACTTTTCTTTCTGTTCCTTTCTTTCTATTATCTGTTTTCTTTTTATTATCCCTTGAAATATAAATATATAATAATATAAATATGGTTGGCATTTTATGGTATAGTTCTGCCAAATTTGGATTTTAATTACGAATAAGGTACTGTTTTTATACAGTATATTTCCTTTTTGTCTTCTCTTTATCGACTAGGGTTTATCTTGACTGGACTTATTGTTTAACATGGGCTCCGAACCATGGTCCTCGACATTAAGCTTACCGACTTAGAAATCATCTCGGAAGATGTCCGTTCTTACACAACCTGGTTACAGGCGTGACTAGGATAATTTTCCTTGTCAGATTTGGCGATCTTGCCTAAAGATAATCACAACGATAAACTTACGACCATCTACCAGCTTTAAAAGTTTAAAAAAGAAGGCAACATTTTCACTAAACCGGTTAATATATAGATTGTGAATGTGTTCATATTATTTTGTCCATCCCCTGTATTAATGTTATTTTTGATTTTAGAGGCCCAATGCTCTAGACATCAATTACTGAGGCTTTACTTTCTATATTTTCGATATATTTGCATCTGTTTTTCTGTTTTTCTATTGACTGCAGATGTTTGTCTCGAACATGTCAAGGAAATACTTTCTTTATTTGGTGCGATTTTTTAAGTTTCTTGATAGACATTCGGGCACAATGATGCATTTGTGGGATGATCTTTTTGTGAAGTAAAACTAAATCGTTTTGTATCATGAAAATGATATGTTTCGACGAACTTGCTCACTTCAGCTCACTTAAATGAAAATAACCAAATTCCTTTTGATTTATTTATTACATTGTTAGTCGTTGCCGACTAACCTACAATATGCCTTTACATTAACTTAAATCTAGGTACATATCTAGTAGGATTCTGGTGTAATTATGTTTATGTATTAACACTACTGTTTTTTCTATTAAATACACTTCACTACACAACGCTACACAAGATCAGATGGTTCGATTCTTTTGAGTCTGTGTACTGTTCTGGTGATATCTAAGAGTTACATCGATATTTACATATTTACGATATATATATATATATATATATATATATATATATATATATATATATATATATATTATATATTACGGTATTTTATATGATAGTGTAGCCTGTCTTCGTGTCTTCTTGCTATTTCCTTGATTTCTTGGGTCACAGTCGGTATCTGAAGGCCTCGTTGTATGTAACCAGTCCTGCAGTATATCGGTGCACCTACAATTACTTCCCAGGACTTAGTTTTGGAAATCTTGTATCGTATTTATATTAGTTCTCGCGGAACATCCCCATAATTTTTTTCGGTATGTTCGAGAGAGGAAAAACCTAATACTAACACACCAGTTTGGGTTTATTAACAAGCATTCAACAAATGACCAGGTCCACAGAATAACAGATTTTATTGAGAAAGCCTACGAAAGTAAAAAAGTATGCTCATCTATATTCTTAGCACAAGCCTTCGATAAGGTTTGGCATGAAGGACTTGTTCATAAACTATAGAAAATGCTACCAAAACAACAAACACAAACACGAACTATTATCTGCTTTATATCTTTATCTACTCTACACTTGTTATATACCACAAATGGAGAATATTACGATGGCTACATTTGCTGATGATACTGCGATTATAGCAGTCGAAGACAATAGTGATGAAGTCTCATGAAAATATCAACGGGCATATGGCAACATAAATAATTGGACACAAGCTTGGAATATAAAACAAAAAATCTGTGCATGTGCAGTTCACCTACAAACAGACCGTACAAGAAACTATAACATTAAATAATACTATCATTCCACATAGCAACAATGCTAAATATCTCGGAATGAATCTGATGTAAAACTTCCCTAGAAGGAACATATAAAGAAGAAAAGAAAAGAACTGGAATTAAAATATAGGAAAATGTACTGGCTAATTAGAAAAAAATCACAATTATCAGTACATAATAAATTGCTATTATATACGCAAATATTGAAACCTATGTGGGCATACGCAGTTCAATTATGGGGATGTTCTATAAAGAGTAACATAAACAAAATACAAATTTTTCAGAACAAAGTCCTGAGAGGTATTGTGGGCGCACCAACATACTATATGACTGATTACCTATATCGAGAGCTTTAGATACACACAGTCGGTTAAGAAATCAAGAGATTTGCAAGGGGTCATGAGGAAACATTCCATTCTCATGAGAATACTGAAGTATTGCAGCTTTTGGATACCACCAGAACAGGATACAGACTCATAAGAATCAAACCATCTGATCTTGTGTAGTGTTGGGTAGTGAGGTGCATAAAATAAGAAATACAGCAGTGACATGTATAAACATTATTTCACCAGAGATTGAGATAGGGCCAATGGGTCCTTCTAGTTATATACCTAGATTTAAGTTATCATAAAGACATAGTGTAGGTTAGTCGGAAACGGCTAGTAACAATGTAATAATTAAATAATAAAAAAATTATATAATTACAATTTATTATGTACTGAGAATTGTGATTTTCTTCCAATTTACCAATTCATTTTGCTATATTTCACCTTCAGTTCTTTTTCTTTCTTGTTTCTTTACCTTCCTTTTCATTTTTAATTGTTTCTTCGAAGCGAAATTATGAATCAAAGTTCATTCCGAGATAATGAACGTTGTTGCTATATGGAATTATATTAGTACATGAACTGCACATTAAAAGATTTACTTTCGTTAATGTTTATTTTCGATGACCGAGTCCAACAACTTTTCTTTATTGTCAGTTTCCTATTGAAATTTTCATTTGGCTTCTTCGCTGTTCAGCAAGAAGCTCAGTGTCATCAGCGAATATGGCTGCTAAATAATAAGCCCCAATACACTTTTTGGTGGTACAGATGCTTTAACTCGTTTTATTGTAGATTAAGGCTGTTTGACTCTACAACATTATGGGTGTACTGTAAGATTTCAGTAGCTCAGTGTATTGTTTCCTCCAACTAATCCAAGAACCGGTGAAACTAAATTCCAGTGACTATCCAAAATTTAAGACAATTGTACATGACCTCCCGGCATCTTTCTAAAGACATCATTTCGTAAATTACCTCACCAACTCATTAAAACAAAACCAATTCCGCAAATATGGACCGCGTAATCACGAAAGAAACAACAACGAAAAGCAAAGGAAGAAGGAAAAAAATCCACTTTCACAGACCACGAAAGGACCCGAATTCAAACGCACCATCTTATCGCCCAAAACTAATTAGTTAATGTCCCGAATAATTCGAATTATATATTATAATAAACAGAACGAAATAACGGAGTGGATCCCGGTAGCCGGTTCTGAATTTTAAACGCACACAACATCCCGCAGGGGGCGCACTTTAATTCGGTTAAAATTCCGAATGGTAATGAGGCACTCTTTTAATGCGACGTAACGATTAAAGGAAAGGCCGCCGAGGGAAGCGGAGCGTTGACGTAGGCGGCGCGGTGCGGGGCCGGGTGGGGTTTTTTGGAGAAATAAAAAGATTCAAACGGGGACGCGCGAACGCCTCGCATGGGGGTGGTTTATTCCCAAAAGAAAAACAGCAGACCTTTTCTGGCCATTATCTTCGGATCAGTATTGCCCGGATGATGTGCGGATTTGTTGATTACCTCGGGCCGCGTCGTTTTTGCGGGAAATACGTTTTCCGTTTTTTTCGCCTGCCTCCTCCCGTTTCGTCTACCGGTTCCTTCTAATGGTCGAGGATTTAGAGGTCTTTAAACGAAAGGAGAGAGGGAAAAAACGACCTTCCCGTCGGAAACCTATATGAGAGTGGTGCGTTTGGCAATCAGCGATCAATTAAAATAAATGAAATGTCCAGTTACTTCTCGACTTTTGATAAAATAATGCGTAGGAAGGTACGGATTATTTTCCATGTTGGATAAGAGCGGAGTTCTTTTGAGTTGGTCTGTTTTAAACCATACACATTTCATAACTGGTGCATTCCTATCAACTAGTGATCGCCCTGTGGTTCAAATTCGGCCGCAATTTATTATTTTAATCGAAATTAAGGGGAATAATTTAAAAATGATATGTTATTAAAGCTTGTTTCCACAATATTTTCGATCTGCACGAGGACAACAAGTATTATTATATGATTTCAGTTATATAATACAACTATCCTGTCATGTAGAAGATCACTTCAGTAAGTGATCTACTGTATAACTTATATTCTAAATCTTATTATAGATACCATTCTAACTTATGTTCAAGTCTATCCTAACTTATTCCAAAAACTGTTTAACTGTTTGGCAAGTGCATTGGGATATACTAATAGTCTTTCAGAGTACTTGGCGGTAACACATCATACTTGTTATGGGTTCTATGGGGATATCGGGCTGAATCAGTTTGTTGGACACGTAATATGGGGCATCAACGATGGCTCGCAACACTTTATTTTGGAACCTCTGGAGGATATCTATGTTAGATTTGCTAGTAGTACCCCTCAGTTCAATACCATAGATCCAAATAGGCCTAAGTATTGACTTATACAGCAAAACTGTTATCTAATGATAATTTAGATTTACGACCTATCAGCCAGTACATTTGGTTTAGTTAACCCCAAACCGTTTGTGTTTTGTCCATGATTATTCAATTATATTGAGGGACATGTTCTTTTACAAAGGCTGAATGTTGCATGGGTACATTTTGTCTGATTTGCTTTGATAGGCCACGTTTTCAATCACAATTCGACTTTGTTAAGATGAAGTTGGAGGTTTCTTGTGGCTGATATTGGATCATCGTGTGATGATAAAACCACTGTATCATCGGCATATGTTGTAACAGTAATGTTTCTTGACGTCGGTAGATCAGCTATATACAATAGATATAACAATGGGCCAAGAACACTGCCCTGCGGAACAGCCGAATATATTTGGTATTCGTCACCTTGTTTGAAAATAAAATGTCTGTCTATGAGGTACGATTTCAGCAAAAGCTTTTTCAATTTATATATATATATATATATATATATATATATATATATATATATATTCTTTCTCCTTTGTCTTATATCCCATGTAGGAAATAACAACTAACCAACAAATGACGAAGTAATTCACTTGATGTACAAATTAACTCATTTATTACTATTTATTAGTTTTATAATATGATAAATATGATGGCAATTTAATACAATTAATACTATTTGACTTTATTTCTATTAACTATTTCAAATTATCATTCAATAAAATTAAATTAAATATTTGATATTTAGGTAATTTATTTTTTTAGAAACAGACCTGCAATTATATACAGTGTAGATCAAAAGGCAGAAATTGACAACTGAAATTGTGGAATCAATTGCCATGACGATAGACTACAAATTAACAATTTAGTAATTGACTTGAGTGGTGATTATGATAGTGAAAGGGACAGTGATTGAATGAAGGTTTTCCAGTGAAGTTCCAGGAAACAATTAAAAATGTGTGTGTAATTATATAGTATATTGAACAACTATAAATATGTGTAAGATTTGCATGTATAATTTTTCAGAATATACATGAGTTTTTGGTTGGAATATATAAGGGAAGAATGGTTACTGTAATACTAATGAAACGATAAATTAATAAATGGAAGGTAGTGAAGGTAGAGAAAAATATATGGAAATTAAGGAGAAATATATTCATATCAATCAAGTCAATGACTGGACAAGATAACATGAGATGGAAATATAGCAATGAGGGAAATAATAACTAAACATAAAAAGGCAAATATGCTCTGTAATTAAAAAAAATACATAACTTGGATATACAATTATCAATTAAAGGTATTAAGCCAGAAGATAGTATTACATAAAAAATGTACCTAAAACCTCTACTTTATAGGTGTTGTGGAAATAAATTGTTAATGTAATTAAATAATCATAACCTACCCGGTCAAAATAAACTAAAGGTCAAAGTTGCTGCGGGTACAATGTATTGTGATGTTATAAATTTGTGACTGATGACATCACTCGAACTACATATATATATATATATATATATATATATATATATATATATATATATATTTATATATATCATCCATAACTGATTATCTCTATCAAGACCAGAAATAAATAAAAAGATGCGGCATATTTTTAGCAGGTTTGTTGGAAAGCGTGCCGTTGAAACACAAAACTGTTTTCTCTTTCTTCTCTTTTATGTGTCCCGAGTGAAATTGAAAGGCTTTTCAAACGGCACCTTCACACAATATATATATATAAGTGACGCAAGGTGAAAAAGAAAATTCCGCGAAAATATATGAAAAGTTTTAGTCCCCTTTGATGTCGCTGAATTCGCGCTGACAAAGACAAATGGCGTTAACGATTTCTTTCCTCCAGATTTGCGACGATTTGGTTCATTATATGTCGTTTTTTCCCGATTCAGATTTTCAGGCGAAGTAATTAAAATATGTTTTGAAAAATGTTAAATTTTATTTGAATTTTTCTTTTCAATCTTGGAATGTTGACATCAAAAATTGACAATAGTTATCTCACTGTGGTCGAAATCCGACCTCAATTATTTAGGTTAATATTTTTTTCTTATAAGAGAGTAAAGAGTATAATTTAAAAATTATATGTTATTATTATTAAAACTAATTAGAGTAACATATATCTGTGTATTAAAATATTTGTAAATCATCTCAAGAACATCTTTTGTAAATGGCATTTATTTAAAAATTTCTATTGAGCTTAATAGTGAACAAAATATTAATAAGTTTAAGTTACTGTACTACTGAACTGTGTAACAAAAGTATTATAAGTCAAATTACTTTCAGAATAGTAACAATATAATGACTTCTCAAAACTTAAACGTTCAAAGTAAATAATCTAAAATAATTGGTAGAATGTTCAAGGAATAAATTGTCATATAGTTACATATCTTATTGCATTAATCCTTAGACATCTTAATATATATCAACGGGTTAAAATATAACAAATTACTGTCAATAATTCATAATTTCTTCTATATGTACCGTATGTTCCTCTAATAATAAAATTTAATATATATATTAAAGTACAATAAATTGAATAAAAAACCGTGCTAATTTGATAAAGAATAATTTCTTTAGCTACATTTTTTTAAGAAAATTGCATCTTTCATTACTTATTTAATCAAGTATTTAAGGTTTAAAACACTAGCTGTCATATTCGTTTCCTGTCAGTGAATTTATTTATTTTAAGCTATCATTTAAGTCACATACTGAAATCTCAATATCGCAGATTGTTCATCTTTAATTTGTTTTCTACGGGTTTCGATAATCTACTTTGTGCTGTGCCCACATGCCCACATGGGGCTCAAAGTTCAACAATAAATGAGGAATTAAAATTCTACAAACTATTTTGTAATGCTTATATTGTTTATAACATTTTATCTCTAATTTTAACAAATTAGTGTATTTATAACCTGCAATATTTGCTTATTGCTTTGTTCTTTTTTGAACAATCTTAATACATTTTGCCAGTTCTTAATCAAGAATAATTTTTCTTAGCTGTTTTGACTTAATCAGATATCAAATTAATTGAAATTTTTAAAACTGAAAATAGATTGACTAATGTTTATATTACAAATTTGAAAAAGCTGCTTGAGAACATCTGAACATCCCGTAAGCAAAATACAGACTATTCTTGGAATTCTAGAATTTTGTTAATCGATATTAGGATGAAAATATCGTGCTTTTCTTTCCCAGTTGAATGTACCTTTCGATAAAAATGCACATATTATTTTGTTGTCGCTACAAGTATTGTAAAATGCAACCTTATATAAATATACTTTTCTAAATCGTTAAATTATAATTACCATAACTCTATAATAGTTCTAATAATACACTGACAAGTCATACAAAATCTTAAACAATACCGTTTAAAATATATAAAATCATCTGATAATGTTGAGTATTGTGCTTGCTATGATAGTCAGGCGGGCAAGCTTTGGAGAATACGGCGAGTGTGATAATATATCCCATCCAAGAGCTTTCAACGCTTCTTTGACCGATTTTGCTTTGTGACACGTTCCCCGTGTTTCCGGACATATACTGTACATATTTCGACCAATGCATGGTTCAAATTGATTATTTATTGTCGGTATTGATCACTATTAACTATTTCAATAGTTTGTAATATACCACACCACTGTGGTCCACCAAACACAGACTTCCTTCGAACAAAACGATTTGACTCTGGAGTCGATCGGCCGCCTTCGCCAGGTGTTAAACAAGATTTTTAGCGTTTTCAAAATAAATTTACCTTTCATCACCAGTTAGATTTCGATTTTCCTTTTTCCTGATATTTAATTATTGTGGCATCCATTTTCCCATCTTTTGGATTATCATCATTTCTAGTAATCGGCCAATTGTTTTTGAATTTAGGTTGGGCCTTCTTCAATAACTCTTGCAGTTTCCCATATTCAAACTTTTTCAGTCCACCAAAACGATCATTGTCTTGCACATCGAAATCATCACTTTTTAATTCTCAATGCCCCACCTCACATGTTTTTGAGGTTAGAGCATAGTCGCTGTAAGTCTCCAGCAAACGATGACTGTTAGTCGTTTATTTTCTGACTTTCCGATATATATAGTAATCTGAAATTTATTAAGAAAATCGATTTCTTATATGTGTAGTTCAATATGATATCCGAGGCTTCAAGCATAACCAAAAAAATAGCCATTAAACCCACCACCCTGTAAAAGTTAAGACACCCGAATAGCTCTAATAACGCGTGCCATTTCCTGCCATCGCAACGGAAACTGCACCGTTCATCTGCTGACAAATCACTCGGGAAACTTCCACGCCGCTTTGTGCGAAACATCTTCCTTCGGAAACTTTCCGAATAAGGATTAATCAAACTAGCGCGCCACCAACCATTCAATGAACGAAGGGGAGTGTAAGGGGTAACGGGCGTGAGGGGGGAACCGGAGCAGGACGCCGCGGCCCCCGACGATGACACTTCGTCGTCGTCGACGAACAAAACATCGATGGAGCAGAATTTACAAGTGGAGGTCTATCCGACGCCCTCCCCTTTAGGGCCACGCCGCCGCCGCCGCCGTCTCGCCTTCACCCACTTCAGGCCTTATGCCGTGCCACGGTTGAGTGTTAATTAGGATTCAGGTGGGGTTCTCCATTAGAAACCATTAGGAAGAGTCTCAAAAGAACATCTATGACGTGAACGGCATCGAATAAAGGAGCGCCAGCCGTTTTTAACCGGAAAAATTTCCCCCAGAAAGGGTTTCGTCTCTTTGTCTTGTCGCGCGAGATGGCGCGGCGGGGAGGGGGGAGTGCGAACGGAGGGGTTTTTATTCTCTCTTTGACAATAAGCGACAGCTTTTATCATAAAACGATTCTAAATAAAACTGTTTACAATATAAATTGTATCCTTCTTTTAATCATAGATCATCCTGAGGTGACTAAGCCTCACGTGATTATTTTGTGACATTGTTGATTCTGTTAACCATTGATGACCAAATTAATGATCCGTTATTAGATGATTTTCCTCAATGATTGCTTTTATCCATTTCAATAATAGTTTTTAAAAATAATTTGGACATTGTTGGTAATAGTAATATTCGGCATTATGAAGATGTTCCTGAGGTGGTGGTTTTCCTGTTTAGAAATCATAGCTACTTCAGTCACCTTCCATATTTGTGCCACATATCGTAGTCTGAGAGAGGCATCTATTGTGTTTGTTTGGAATTTTCTTTAATATTTTTAACGTCAAAATCAGTAGCCTCTTTTGCGCTAATGTTATTTTTGATTTTTTTAAAATTTCATTTAGAGCGACAGATAAAATTGTTATTCTTTCCTGTCCAATGGCGCAGGGTAATGGTTTAATGTCATCAACTGTATGGAGACTTCTCTTTATTATCCCTGGCTACGTCACATCTTCCTTTTTTAAATTTTTTATATTTATTTGTTTGTATGATAGGTTCTTTTGTGTTTGCATGATAGGTTTGTGGTAACTATCTACATTACTAATAGGTACATGCAGACATTAACCTTAGTGTCATATTTTAATTGTTTAATTTCATTTCTTCGTTGGAATTTAATAGTATTTAAATTAGTTTTGTCTTGTTAAGCTCTGGAATAGTGTCATTTCCTCTTCAGTCTTTTTTTTTTCTGAAATAAATTCCAAAATTACTTCAGGGAATTTATTAACTCTTAGTTTTATTTTGTAGATAAGAATTGCTTTATTATATTTATATTGGTTTGTTTTCTACAACGCTATGAGGTAAAGTTCTAGGAACGTCTTTTTTATATACTAGTGTCCCCTCGATGCCTAATCCACCTATTTAACAATTGCATTTCTGAGTAATTTATTTTATTTTTATTACAGAGCATATTTATTATTTTATGTATATTTTTTGTTAATTTTGTTTCAATATTTATTTATTTAGTCATTTTGATATCATTGTATTTTTCCTTATTTTCTTATGTTACTACCTGAGTACATTATTTTTGATAACATGAGGATTAATATTTGCATTCTCCCTATGCATTTACCATAGCTGCCAAAGAGTTAGTATTACAAACATATATGTGCACATAAATCTTTCACACTCCACAATACGATTTTCAACATTTGTTCTATATTAACTACATACTCACCTTTAGTTGTTTTCACTTTCATGACTCTGTCTTCATAGTTCTCAGCATTGAGTCATAATACCACATTTTGAAAGTTTAATTCAAACACTGTCACCTTATAAGTTATTATTCAACTGAATCACTAAATACCATATAATTGATAGTACATAATTTATGTCACAATTAAAATTAGTTTAATGCATGAAATCATAATTCACAGTAATTTACTAAGCGTTTTAATATTTTTATAAATTTCAAGTTGTTTATACAATAACATATGTTTTTTATTAATTGTTATTTTACTTTATAAAAATCTTCGTTTACGCTCCGTAGTAGAACTTGTCCACCAGTTTATTTGGTTAATTGTCAACTTAAGCAAGCAGAGGCTCCTAAATATCTTAGTATGCACCCAGATCAACTAACTTGGAAGAAGCACATAGTTGCCAAGCCGAAACAACTTGAATTTAAATTCTACCGAATGTATTGGCATATCCTATGTGGTCATATGGAATCCAACTATAGGAAACAGCTAGCAAGTCTAATATATCCGTTATACAACAACAAATGAAGTGATACAACGCGATATTCCTTTAGATTCAATAGCGAGTGTAATTCAACGTGTTTGTGAGAAATATTTGGAAAAAGTGTCAGTGTATCCCAATGTACTCGCTAATCAGCTAAATATGCGCAGTGGCTGTGAATTCGATCTGATTATTGGACTTATATAGATTACATAGATTTCGGAATAAGACTAATTAATTACATTAGTATTTTATGCAGAAGATTACATAATGAAGTGATTAATATGAATATAAGAAATACTTATGCCCCTCTGGGCAGATTGCTGAACTAATAAAATTAATAAAAAATATTTCTAATTCTAGTTAATATACCTTTCTTAAGCGTAAAAAATAATATATATCATTTATATATTACTAATATTATATATTTGGTACTCTGAAATTTTTACAAATGCAAAAATAATTTTAATAATAGTAATTTCATCGTATTTTTAGCGATTTAAGATAATAGCAACCTTGTGTTTTCATTAAATGAGGTTATTTTGTAAAATAATTTAATCAAAAAGCATGTTTAAGTATAATAATGAATACATTTAAGCAATATTAGAGCGATACTTAATAAGTGTGGTTTAATTTCGACTACAGGGCGAAAAGCAGTATATAAAAGCACTCCATTAATAGTTTTAAGAAAGTTATAGAAGAGCAAAGTAAACTAATATCAGAATTTCTATACCAGTGACATACTGATAGTTAATTTGCATACTATCGAATCAAACAAGACCCATTTCCTCCTGCGACATTTGTAAAGCTCGTCCGTATCTCCTCCTCTTAACACTCTCCTAGAATAACCGACAGAAAAACCGGCAATACGGCAGACGTCACTCAAATCTGACTGTGTTTACATCCCGTGCAGACAAGCAATTTCGAATGCAATCAGCCCTTGCATCATTTCCCGTACCCGCCGCCCGCTACCCCCCTTCGAACCCCTCCGATTCCCGAATCCCTCCGGGTCCCCGCTGTCAATTGCTCGTCACTCCTATGCCGAACCGGGACGCTCCCGCAGGACCGAGATCCCGGAAGGTCCCGGGGGAGCTTGCCAGTCATGTAGCGAGAGCAGCCGACGGCATCGTCTCGACGCCACAATCGCGCTGAAATTATGGTAATTCCGTATTCTTTTTCTTCTGCGACGAACTAACAGGATTACCGCCGGTGGTTTGGCGCTTGTTTGAGTCGGAGCGGCGGGAGATGATTTGCCGCCATTTTATTGGGGTCATTGTCGCGATGGAATCTCGCCTCACCCCGTCCTCAGACCAGATAAAGGGTAAACGAGAAAATGACGTATCGCCGTTGTGTTTGGAGAACCGCAGGATTTGCCCGCAAAGATCTCGTTCCAAAATATTATGTATGTTAGGTGTGTGAAGAATGTTTTTTAATACACATATCAAAAGATCATTTTGTTAGCTTTCTAATTATATTTTTACTAGTTGAACCTGATGGTAATTATTATTAGTATTTTTTTAATATATTTTAGAGACTCTTTTTTACCAACCCAAGGTTTATTTGGACTGGCCCTACTGTTTAACGTGGGCTCCGAACCACGGTCCTTGGTACTAAGCCTACAGGCTGGCGAGTGACCAACTTGGAGATCACCCTAGAAGAAATCCGGTCTTACCCAGCCTGGTTAGTTATTGAAGTTGAAGGAAGTTATAACAGAGTTTCACAAAAAACGTTTTTGTTGCTTTTAGTAGAAACTGTTACTATAGTTGCAGCAGATGCAGCTTCTGAATACATTTATAGCAGAATATATTATCAAAACGAATATTCTAATTTTGCAGAAATGTCAAAAAGTGACTTGGGAAATATCTGGCAATGATACAATCATAGACACGCTGAAAGAGTTCACCAATTATCACCTTGGTATCAATCAGCATAATGAATGTTCAATCAAGCTTGTTAACAAGAAATATTTAGTTTTAGTCATCTGTTATATATTATGTTAATTAAATTTATTGAAATTTCTGAAGTTTGAAAACGACATATACATATTAAAAAAGAAACCAATGTCATATGTACCAACAGTCAAAACTGTCCTGATGCACACCGGGTTATGTGGGACTGCCTCTGGGCTAACCAATACACTAAACCGAAACCGCCTCACAGTTGACCTCTGTGGATCGCTACTGCTACTGCATTAATTTTGGGGATGCCATACCCGTTAACTGGGAAGCCGTTTTTGGGCACGAGGACCCGGTGACTCTATTGATTCGCGAACTTGAGTTAACACACGACTGGATACTGTCGTATGGGGACAAAAGTTATTACTGCAGCGACGGATGAGGTCATTTCAGTCTGGGGGAGGTTAGCGGTTATGCGGTGCTAGGTTCCCAGCATGTCGATCAGCTCGCGAACAAGCGCGTTTTCAGACGAACTTGTGCTGAGTTGTTGTTTTTGAAAGGATTGAGATATAAAGTGCTTGATTTCTGGAGTGTCAGTTTCGTTGTGAATTTGATTATTTCTGACAAACCATGGCGTGCTTATGATTCTCCTGAGGTGTTTCTTTTCGGAAAACTCGAAGCCATTTCACCTGGTTGGGTGTAACAAACTTGAAGTAAACATTAGATCCGTAGAGGAGTACGGACCGAATTAACATCTTATAAAATAAGCATTTGATGGACATGGGAAGTCTGCTAGAAGGGCATATCAGAGAAGGTAGGAGGTTTTGTTACTTAACGTTATCCAGCTATGTAATTGTTGTGGTGTCGATCTTAACTTGTGAGATACGCAGTGTGTAACGCTTTTTATGGAAAATGATGGCCAGGGTTTTCAAGGGGTGGATTTGCAACATCCAGAATTTGAATGGTAAAGTAGGTGCCTGTATGTGTGTTGATTAATTTTTCACATTAAGAAGGCATTTATTGTGAGAAATCGGCCCAATATACATTAACCAAATTATTTTACATTTTCCTATGAACCGGTATCGAAATAACGATGTTGGATTGGCAACGATACAGTCATCATCCACTCGTATTTTTAATGTATTTCAACTAGTAATCAGAAGTCGCTAAGTTTGGTAAGTAACTTGGATATCCTTTACAAAATTGTATGTCGCCGTGCGTTGTCTTGCAAGAAGATGACTTTGCGACTTTTGCTCACTATTGATGACTTTTTTCAACAATAAAATCGATCCAATCATTCAGTTTTGGTAGCCCGTAATACACTACACCGTGCTGATCACATCATATGCAGAGATAAACTTTATGGCTCCGAATATTTTGCTTCAGTGTCGATGTGGGTGACTTTCTCGTACTGCTTTATAGTACGTATTGTGTACTTTTCTTCCACAGTTTGAATAGGTTTTGATAGTTTTTAAGCCCAATTGTTTATATTATTAAAATTAGAACTTGTCTGTTGTAATTTTCATATAGCTTGTTGGCTGTTGTTTGACCGACAGTTTGTTACCGATGGCAAGAATCGTAGTATCATCAGCAAATCTAGCCATCGTGATATTTTCTATTTGTAGATTAGATTAAGAATTGACTGCAGACCACTTCCTTGTGGTAGACCTCCCTTAGATTCTTTTTTTTTTCGAGAGTAAGGTTCCTCTTGTTTGATTCTAAATATTGTGGCTGTAGTGTAAAGTTTTAATAATTCAGGATGTTGTTTTGGTAACATGGTTTCTGTAGCGTATGAGCAAGACCCTCATGCCATACCTAATCGAAGGCTTGTGCTACATCTAAGAAAATGGCTCAACATACTTTATTACCTTTTTCAATTTTATTTATTATTCTATGAACCTGGTCAGTTTTTGAATGTTTGTGAATAAACCACGCACCGAATGCGTAGGTATTAGGTTTCTTTATTTCTATACGGTTGACATGATGGCTCAAGTTTTACTCAGTTTTACTTGAAATTTGTTGTGAGCTTTTTGTAGATGTTCTTCAGAATAAAAGAGGTCTTCAACGTGTCATAGTAAAAAAGTTCAACACATTGTTTTTTGTGAAATTATAGCTGTTCGGAAAGACAGTTTTTAAGATAGTAAAAATTTGTACATGTGTTAAAAGTTGTTTACATTATTGTCTACCATTATATTGTTAACGAAAGTCTATGTTGTTTATTTTAAATTAAGTGGTCTGTTTCAAACATATTAACATTGAATTCATTAATTATATGATATGAGAGGATATTTCCTCTTAATCTTGATGACTTAACCGCTCCTAAATCGGTTCAACATTGACATTCGGTGCGTTTATTTTAAGAAGTTTAATTATATGTTCGTCGACGATACGCGTCCCAAAGTTCACCGACGATCCACCGACATACTTTATTGTTTATTAACTTTTTTCGCTCCTTCGTTAACGATTTGTTAATTCGCAGAAATGAAAACCGACGCGGCGGCATGAAACGCGCGCGTAAATATTTGTCCCGGCGTTCCAATTAATGGCGTTTGTCCTGAAGAGAACCATCCCCTCGCCGGGAACGCGCTCTGCCGGGGACCGATAAAGGCCCAGCTCGCCGTAAACCAATTAGCCAGCAGGATTAAATTCAACGGAAGAATGGCAGGTGAATTATAAAGGGTTTACTTTAGCCGGTTTTTGACGCAAAAACCGACGAAAATGGGAAAAGAATAAGGTGGAGAATGCTGCGTAAATGTTGTTTTTTATTGTTATTCTCATTAATTTAATTCTCGTACAAAAAAGGGGCTTAAATGTTTCGGCATGTTCGGCGTTGGGTTTTTGTTCTCAACTACTTGAAATTTGGCTATTATGAAATTTGGTTATTATTTCCAGACCAATGGGCTCTGATACCTTTTCGTTTCAATTTTATTCCGTTCTAATCTGGGTTTAACCACTTGCCTAGTTGTATTTTTTGCTTTAATAGGGATTCATTTATTTATTTTGTTTATGTGGACTGGACCTACTGCTTAGCGTGAGCTAGGAATTAATGGCCATCGTCACTTACATACAAGTCTACTTAACTGGTGGGTAACCGACCTAAATATTACTCTAGAAGACATTGGGTGGTACCCACCCTGGTGGTGTCTGGGATCATTTTCCTTGTCGGATTTTGTACTCTTGCCATATTAACAATCAGAAATAAAAATTTACAGTCACGTCGCAGCAGGATTCGAAACTGCGACTGTCGTATCAGTTGGAAGACCATCTTGTCATCTTGATCATAACAGTGATTTATTGAGAAAGCATACGAATTTCTGCAATTTTTATTTCATTCCTCTATTTTGTTTCAAGCATACATAATACAGTGATTCAGCATAACCTGGAAGTGTATATTTGTGAGGTTATATTGCGGCTATTTGGCGCATAATAAAAGAGCGTTGCAAGCATCATCACAAGCTTATCCGAGGCAAGACCGAACAACCACATGAAAATTTCAGAGATATGTCGCAATCTAAATAATTGGATCAAAACTCGGAAAATAAATATTAACGCACTATTGTCAGACCGCAAAAGCACCAATCACAATAAATAGTACTATTATTCCATATAGCAAGAACAGGAAAAGTATTTTGGGATTAATAATGATGCAAAACTTCACCGGAAGGAACATGTAAAAAAGAAAAGGAAAGAACAGGAGTTAAAATATAGGAAAATATATTGGTTAAGTGGAAAAAAATCACAAATAATCAGTACATAATCAGTACAAACCTGGCAATTTAGGTTTGTATAATACAAACTTTTATGGAAATCAAGTTGATAGCAATGATACATGAGAACAGACTCCATTCTGATGTCAATATCGAGCTAATACAACTCTTGTATAACACCAGAATAGGAGACAGAGCTTGCTTAAGTATGCTACATATAGCAGACAGGTTCTTAATAGTACTGAAAGTCAAGGTTTTAATTTGTGAGGAAATGGACATGTCGTGGGATATGTAAAGGATGCTATTGTTATTTTATTGTTTCTCGCTCTGTTTTCGATGGCATACACTGGTCTTCATTTTGGGTAGCTCTGGAAGCTGAACATGTTCCGATAATTCTAGATGGTGTTCGCCAAAGAAATGTCATTCAATTATGGGAAAAGTGTCTAAAATTAAATGTGGCAATCATATGATGTTACAAACTTCTTGGCGAATGTGATGTTAGTGCAAGAAAAAATAGAAGATAAGAAAAAAGGAATAGAAATAATGGAAGAAACAAGTTAAAACACGACTAGAATCTTGACGTCATAGAAGTGAATGTTATAGCCAACACCATATCGTTGTGACAACCATATGACCGTTGATTGAAACACTTCTTCATGTGTGATTTTAAGAACTGTTCTGATGGCGTATCTCTTTAGTATACCACAAATGCGGCCTGAAGCTGCCTAAAGAAAGACGAGAACAACTTGTTAGGACAATTCTTTGGTCTTTTTCTCTCTCGCTCTCTTTATAATGTGATATGTTTATATTACTGTTCATCTGGTGGAACATATTTATATCCCTTAAGCTGTATTTATTTTGAAACAGTACATGCCTGAGGTAGTTACGTTCATTCCCTTAGAAACCTGGTTCGGATATTATGAAGGTTTTGCAAATTAAGAATTTCAGGATCACTTCTGTCTATATGTCTCTAATGTAGCATCTGTCTATATATGTGAATTTTGTGTAAACCATTATTCACTGTCATTTCAGTTGGGTGTGGTAGAAGATACGGAGCAAGCCATAGCTGTGGTGGATGTTTGTTGATACTAAGAATGTCTTATGTCAATCTTTCTTTTTTTAATGAGGGTAGTTTTTAATTGGGGTAGATGAACCTAATTATATCTTTGGGAATGTCTAAACCTAAAAACATCTATTAATAAGCTAATAGACCCATTTAATGTGACATACTCTTAGAGAGAAAAGTTTAGATACATCATGTAAAGTGTGAAGCAATTAAAACTGAGACGTCGAGATTAGAAAGACCTAAGCTCGTCTTGTTTCACTTCGTTGAAAATATTGTATATAAATTGGGTAATGTATACTTATTGTTATAACTATTTACAACAATGTATAGCTGTAGTAGTCAACTGTAAACAACAAAGTGAATTAGAGTGATAAATATAAATAAAATGACTCCAAAGGCTGTTTTCAATACGCAGCTATCGAATATGATTTGAAATATAGGGAGGAGAACACGTTTTATACATTACTTTCTCAGTAATTGAATTTTTTATTTGGACGAAAAAATAATGAAAACTAAATCTTGGTTTAAATAGTTACGGAAGTGATGTGTAATTAAAGAAGGGAACAATCCCGGTGCATACCGTGGAACATTTCACGACCGTAATAGTGTGACACACACACCTCGTAAAGCAACCTGGAGGATCGTACGCCCGTTGACGGAGTCATAATTCCCGGTCCGTTCCGTTTCCTGGCGGCGGTCGGATTTGCGCGGTGGTTTTATTTAATTTGTCGTCGCAATTAAGAGCGGCGTCGCGACGCCCTTTATTCGCGCGTCCCCGGGCGACCGCCCGTTCAAATGGGCAATTAGACGCGGTGTCGAGACAATGATTTCACCGGCCTCGCCCCCCACACCCCCTGACGCCGCCAGCGGGCGGTCTGTCGTATTCCAGTTTCGGTATGTCTTTGGGGAAGATGAATGCCCAGTTTGTCTTTGACCAATTAACGGGCAGATTTTTGTTCTGATTATAATCGCTCGGTGTCATGGAAAGGGGTTTTTGCTATGTAATTAGCAGGTCCTCACTGATATTATCCCCACTGTTAATGACACCGGTTTTTTATGAGTCTCGAAATTTTATGGCTAACTTTTTTAGCAACAGTACTATGAAGAAACATACCAGGTGCACCAAAAACTCATTACCGTTTTTTTTTCGAAAAAAATTCTATATAATTGTCAAGAAAATGGAAAACATTATTTATTTAAAGTGACAGATCAATTGAAAAGCCCACGGCCTGACACATAGATGGCACTACTAGAATTAAATCAATATGTTTTTAGTTAGCCCTAACGCTCAAAAGATGCGTGTATAAATTTGACAGCTGCCGGATCATTAGTTTGTGAATTATATCATTTTCAGTGAAGCAACTTTTGTTAATTTAAAAAAAAATTGATAAAAAGGAATTTCGGGTGTTACTAAATATAGATTTTTGAAGGGAAAAAATACAGTTGAAGCAAAAACTCGGCTTGATGGCTAGTTTCCGAACACTGCCGTAGGAAAATTAACCATCAAGGATTGGTATGCTAAGTTTAGACGTGGTGAAATGAGTACCGAAGGGGGTGAACGCAGTGGATGCCCAAAAGAGGTTGCTTTCGACGAAAACATTAAAAAAACACAAAATGATTTTGAATGACTATGAATTGAAATTGAATGAAATAGCAGATACTCTAAAGATATCAACTGAACGTGTACATCATATAATTCACAAATATTTGGGTATGAGAAAGCTCTGTGCAAAGCGGGTGCCGCGCGAGCTCACTTTCGACCAAAAACAACGACGAGTTGATGATTCAGAGCAGTGTTTGAAGATGATCAAGCATAATAAACCCAGGTTTTTGCGTCGATATGTGACAATGGATGAAATATGGCTCCATCATTTCACTCCGAAGTCCAATCGACAGTCATCCGAGTGCACTGCACACTATGAACCCGCTCCAAAGCGTGGGAAAACGCCGGCTGGTAAGGTTATGGCGTCTGTATATTGGGACACGCATGGAATAATTTTTATTGACTACCTTAAAAAAGGAAGGACCATCAACAGCGAATATTATATAGCATTATTGGACCATTTCAAGGACGAAATCGCCGCATTTGAAGAAAAAGACTATGCACCGTGTCACAGGTTAGTGAAAACGAGGGCAAACATCCTTGAATTGGGCTTCGAATTGCTTCCTCATCCACCGTATTTTCCAGATCTGGTCAGCAGCGACTATTTCCTGTTCTTAGATCTCAAAAGTATGCTCGATGGGAAGAAAGATTCGTCGAATGAAGAGATCATCGCCGAAATTGAGGCCTATTTTGAAGCAAAAGAAAAATCGTACTTCAAAAATGGTATCGAAAAGTTAGAGTGTCGCTATAATCAGTGTATCATCCTTGAAGGGTGAATTATGTTGAATAAAAAAATTTTCCAAAAAAATGTGTTTTACTATAGTAGGCTGGGGAGTTTTCAATTGTCCTTGGCCATTCGATTCTATACATCTTGCCTATATTTCAGGAAATGTATGGAAATGTATGAAAATTCTACCAACAAAAGATGACTGTCAATGACTTTTCTTTAAAGAAATATCAACACCTTAATATATATCTTGCTGGCCAATTTTCAAAACTAATCTTTCTCGATTTCCCTGCGTTTGAGAAACAATTTAAATAATATACAGGAAAAATAAAAAAGTATTAAAGTAAAGCACACCAAAAGTAATGATTATAAGAAAAGAGAAATAAGTAATAAGAACAAGTCTTGGTGAAAACATGCTGAAAGTATTTGCTGTCGTCTAGCATAATTAAATTCACTACTACTTGCAAAAAGTTTGGAGGCACAGTGTCTCCTTTTTGACAATATCTCACACAGCTAACAGAAGTATCGTAAGAAGCCTCAATAATTCAAAGTATAGGAAAACTATATATGTTTTTTTATTTATATTTTTTCCTTAGTAGTAACTCCTTCCCAAGTTTTTACTGCTCTTGGATTACTCTGCATGATTGTTTAATAATGCAAAGATTTTATTTCCTTCCATTATTTTGGCTATCAAGAACACCAAATAATAAATTTGACGCCATAAAATAAATAGTAGTATCATATATCAGTAGACATCATAAAATAATATATTTATGATTATATTACTTGAGTATGTACTTAGGTGTTCATTATTTGTGTATTTTTAATATATAATATACTAGCGGCCCGCCCCGGCTTCGCACGGGCATAAAATATATATGCCTATGTCACTCAATGAAAACATGATTAAAATCGATCCAGTATTTTTGGTTCATTCATTACTGCCCTTGGCCTGCACGCATTAAATTTGGAGTAAAACAATTCCTCTTCTCCTATACTTACTATGAAGATTTCCTGCTATCTTTGGAATATCTAAATTCATACAATTTTTATTACATTACACATTTTTAACCATATTGATCTATATTAATTGCACACTGTATTTAAGGTACTTAATTCGATAAGGATTAATGCCGTATTGCTTAAAATAGCTTCGTAAATAAGCCATTTTCTCACGTAAAAAGTAAACAATAAAAATGGTTAATGTGGGTTATCCCTAAAAGATAAACATATACCATCGCGGACTTTTTTGTAGACCTTTTTATGGTGTACAATACTGTAGTACATTAATTTGATCTAACTCGTAGGGTTAGGCAGCGTTTTTGCTAATTGCTAAATAAGCCTAAAAAAATAGGTTAATTTACGACATCACGTTAGAAACCTCTAAAATTAGCAATGTTGCCTTAGTATATTATGCATGTATTATACATATAAACCTTCCTCTTGAATCACTCTATCTATTGAAAAAAACCGCATCAAAATCCGTTGCGTAGTTTTAAAGATTTAAGCGCACATAGGGATATAGGGACAGAAAAGGCGACTTTGTTTTATACTATGTAGTGATATAAATTTTGGGACATATATCATTATAGCTAGATATCGTTACCATATATATATACATATATATATATATATATATATATATATATATATATATATATAACATATATATATATATATATATATATATATATATATATATATATATACATATACAAATATATATATATATATATATATATATATATATATATATAACATATATATATATATATATATATATATATATATATATATATACATATACAAATATATATATATATATATATATATATATATATATGTATATATATACATATACAAATATATATATATATATATATATATATATATATATATATATATATATATGTATATATATACATATACAAATATATATATATATATATATATATATATATATATATATATATATGTATATATATACATATACAAATATATATATATATATATATATATATATATATATATATATATATATTATATATTTATAACACAACAATATTTGCGTCCGCAATAACTAAGAAGAAAAACAACATTAAACGCAATCCCCTCTGATGTACGATATTTCTCTTTTATATCGTCTTCATGAAAATTTACTCCAACGGCAACGACGTTATCGTCAGCAGAGGCCCAGCTACAATCTCCGTGAAATATAACAACAAAACAGGAAAAAAAGCCTTACCCTATGGCCCCCCGGCGTAATCACGACACCACCTGAATATTTCAATACCCCCCGCCCGTCTTGTCGACGAGATTCCTTAAATATTTCACCTTTAAGCGACACTGATTGAGATTTAAACACACCCTATAGTAGCGAATAAAATTTCGAACTATAACTTGCCATAAATTGTTGGCAAAAACGGGACGGGGGTGGGGGTGGTGGCGAGAAAGTTTTAATGAAGGCTGACGGGCGGAGGCCAATTGAGATCAGATAGAATGGAATGGGAGGGGTGGGGAGAGATGCTAGATGGAGGGAAAAAAGAACGATGGAGTTACGGCTGGAATAAGCTCAGTGAGAAACTTAGTTATATGAAGATTTTTTTCGGATTGTCCTTGTATTTTAACCAAAATCTAAACCCGCTAATTATCTATTAAAAAAACTTGTACTTCTCTAAAATATATTATATCAGTTGCATATATTGTTTTCTTATTTTCTTGAATCATTCAGGCTTCTTACTATACTTCCGCTAGCAGTGTGAGATATTGTCGAAAAGTACACTGTGCCTCCAATTTTTTTCAAAGTAGTAGTGAATTCAATTATGCGAGACGACAGCAAATTGTATGTTTTTCACCAAGATTTGTTCTAATTACTTATTTCTCTTTTCTTTTAGCATTTATTCCATCTCAAATGAAGAATCTTCAAAACATGATTTTTGAACGCTTTAATAGCTTCTCTGTTTTGTCGTTTGGAACCCAATCAGGGCTGTACGGCAGATGACCCATCAATTCGATGTTTTGAGTGCTCAAATAGTCTCTTGTTTGAGAGCTCACATTGTCATGATGAAGGAGAATCCGGCGTCTCTTGTTTGTTTTCGCTATTTCATTGAAGGATTCTGGCAAATAAATGATTGTGTATCAATCAGAATTTACTGTTCTACGATACTCTAAAGGCACTGTTGCAATATGACCAAAATATATTATATCAGTTGCATATAGTGTTTTCCTATTTTTTGAATCATTCAGGCTTCTTACGATACTTTTGTTAGCTGTGTGAGATATTGTCGAAAAGGAGACACTGTGCCTCCAAATTTTTTCAAAGTAGTAGTGAATTCAATTATGCCAGACGACAGCAAATTCTTTCAGCATGTCTTCACCAAGACTTGTTCTTATTACTTATTTCTCTTTTCTTATAATCATTACTTTTGGTGTGTTTTACTTTAGTACTATTTTATTTTTCCTGTATATTGTTTAAATTGTTACTCAAACGCAGGGAAATCGAGAAAGATTAGTTTTGAAAATTGGCCAGCAAGATATATATTAAGGCGTTGATATTTCTTTAAAGAAAAGTCATTGATCTATTTATATTAAGTTTAATAAAAATAAAAGAAGTAAATAGAATAAAATAAATTACTAATATGGCGTCCTTGGTGGTTATTCCATTAGCCCTGTCAGATATCTAAATTTTGACGAAATCTTGGAGGAATATGAATTCAGGAAACAATGAATTTTTTTTTCTTGTTGAATATTCTGCTTCAAGTAATGTAACGCTCTTGAATTTTCTATTGAGTATATCTTGCTTTTAAGATGCATTCAAAAAAAGTGTCTCCTTCTGGATGAGTATCTTCTTCGAGAAATTAATGTTCGAATAATTACATCCTTTACTTATTACATATTTTGCTTTTAAGATGCATTCATAAAAACTGTCTCCTTCTGGATGAGTATCTTCTTCAAGAAATTAATGTTCGAATAATTACATCCTTTACTTATTGCATATTTTGCTTTTAAGATGCATTCATAAAAACTGTCTCCTTCTGGATGAGTATCTTCTTCAAGAAATTAATGTTCGAATAATTACATCCTTTACTTATTACATATTTTGCTTTTAAGATGCATTCATAAAAACTGTCTCCTTCTGGATGAGTATCTTCTTCAAGAAATTAATGTTCGAATAATTACATCCTTTACTTATTACATATTTTGCTTTTAAGATGCATTCATAAAAACTGTCTCCTTCTGGATGAGTATCTTCTTCAAGAAATTAATGTTCGAATAATTACATCCTTTACTTATTACATATTTTGCTTTTAAGATGCATTCATAAAAACTGTCTCCTTCTGGATGAGTATCTTCTTCGAGAAATTAATATTCGTATAATTATATCCTTTACCCCGAATAAGGATTCCAGATATCATACATGACATGGACACTGAAATCAAGTTTTTCCGTTGTAACTTTGTAATTTCTCTAAATTGAGACATAATATATCCATCAGGATAGATATATAGCCACATATTCGCATATAAATATTCTCAAACTTGTTGAATGACTTCCTTGGTTTTTATAACAGTTGCACAGCTCCTCTTTCTGTTATGAAGTGGATTTTACATTTAAGGGATCAGTGGTAAGTTGATTTTTTTGATAATAATACTATAATACTATTGGAATAGTTATTGTTTTATTCAAGACAGCAAAATGAAAATGACCATTTTTATTACGATTATTATTCATTATATATTATCAATCGCAGAATTTTTCAAAACATTTGATTGTCGACTTTAAATCGTCCTCGTATATTAATCGAAACATAAATTTGCAGTTTGGATCTGACAGTTTTGGCAAATGGGCAATCAATTAAGACGATGACCGAAGACGGTAGTTACACAGTGTGCCTTACGGCTTATCCTGTCGGTATTTATGTTATGATTTAGGGGAACGAATAAACAAACACGGATGTTAGCCGAATCTAAATATATAATTTGTATGAAAACATAATTAAATCTACGTTCGGTCTACGTATCTTTTTTATTATAGTGTTAATACTATTAATGTTACACATCTGTTAAACAACATCATTTAAATGTAAAATTCTATGATTTTGACATTTTCTGACATAAAAATAAAGTAAAAATGTAAATCTTTCAGGAAATGCGATTTACTCAGTACAAATTCAGACATATCTAACGCTTCTTAACGTATTTTTCACTTTCATTGAGGATTCAATATGCAGTTCAATGCAAATGTACCCGATGTGATTTAATCCATGGTAATACCATATATTGTAAATCCTTTAACATTAATTTATTCGTCTAATACGAGGGTCACTATTTATATTTCGGGAATAGGAAAAAAACACATAGTTAAGCTGCGAATATATTTTTATTATTTTTCCGTGTACTCGCCACGATAATCGATACACTTTTGTATACGCTTAAACTAATTTTCAAAGCATTTATTCCGTCCCAAATGAAGTATCTTCAAAACATGATTTTTGAACGCTTCAATAGCTTCTTCGTTTCGTCGTTTGGCACCCAATCAGGACTGTACGGCAGATGACCCCTCAATTTGATGTTTTGAGTGCTCATATAGTCTCTTGTTTTCCTTATTTTATCGAAGGCTTCTGGCAAAGAAATGGTTGGTACTAATCAGAATTTACTGTTCTACGATACTCTAAATACCACAGGCCACCATTTTCTTTGAAGTGCTTTCGTAGGCGAACTAATTTTGTTGGATTTAGTTCATCTTGGAACACTCATACAGTCGACTGCTGCTTACTTTCGGGCTCATACGAATATATCCATGATTCGTCACCTGTCACGATTTTATAAACGTCTTTCACGTGGTCACGTCAAACGCGTGGAATCCAACGCGAACATAACTTTCTTAAATTCACTAAACCAGCGATACACGGTGGTTGTTGATGGAGCTTCATCGCCAAAAGTCAAATTAAGTTGATTGATGCACACTTGTGATAAACCACGTCGAAAATCGTAAAAAATCATGGCAGGAAAATGTTCACGATTCAGTTCCAATTTGTTGCGAGACGAAATTTTCAACTAAATATAAATTAAACAAATAGCGTCCATGCGACAAAATGTTCTGAGTACGTAAATCGTTAAAAACTGTCAAACTTTACGATGGAACCGTCAGATGGACTCAAATGACAACAGTGTTGCCAATTCCCGAAATATAGATAGTGACCCTCGTAATTGTAGCAATTTTTCTGAACAAACATCTAAAGTGACAAAATATCAACAACAGAATTTGATGAATGCATTATACGTAAATATTAAGTAAAAATCTATGGAAGAGTAGAAGCATGACGTCATAAAGTTCGGATAAATATTACTAAAGCCTTAGAACTGGACACATCGACTATATAAATCAAGGCCTATGATCCAGAACAGATCTGCCGTCGTCCACTTCACTTGATCCTATTAAAACTTTAGCGACAGTCCGGAGACCCAAAAAAAAAATTCAACGCACGCAAGAGCCCCGCTTTTTCCTTTTACATTTTTACAAGCCGTAACGGCACGGACTTACAAATTCGCCCCTAAAGCTAAACAAATCTCGTATGAAACAACCCCATTTTGTCCGAATAAAACGAGACCGGTTTTTCTTCTGTACGGTCCTCGTCCGCCCCCCAACCTCCACGACCCCGCGCCCCTCGCCGCCACCCGTTCCGTCATCTCTCGTACTACTCCACAACGTCTGCTGATTTCAAATTTAATACCGGTCGCCTCCCTCCGGCATTATCATTTTATTCAGCGGGGATTTGGAGTCGAGAAATCTGCTCTCGGACACTACTACGCATCGACAGTTTCCTTTATTATCGTTTTTCTTTATTATTTTTTTCTCGCGCCGTCTAAATAAGGCCTTCGGTTGGAAAATATCATTTTTTCTCGGCCGTTTTCCAATTTGCTAGGTACAATGGGACCGTCCGATATCGAATATTGATTTATTATTGTTATATTTTTGCGGATAATAAAGTAACACTCGGTATAAAAAGGTGGGAATCTTGAGATTCTATCTGTACTGAAAGAGGTGGGTAAACATAAGTCTTTTTTTTGCACACTAACATAGTTTATAATACTTTTTTTTAATATATTAGGTGTTTGTATAAATCTTTAGGAAGGTTTTTATTGAGAAAAAATGGTACAAAATATATTAATCAAAATATTTTCTGAAAATGTTTTTGATCATTCTGTCAATATGGCTTTATCTTATCAATATTTTCGCATTTCTTCAGAATTTTGAAACAGTGCAATATTATATTGATCTGAAAAAACGCTAATCAGAGGGCGCTAAGTTTTCTGATCTGGATCGATCAACAACAGTGTAAACAACATTCACAACTTTTTCAATGTTTAGCTAGACGTTGTCATTGAAGAGGATGACATTGTGTTTGTTTCTCGTTATCACTGGACCTTTTTGCAACAATACGTTGTCAAATTTGATCCATTGACATCGGTAGACATCTGCATTAACAGTTTCATTCGGATTTAAAAGCTCGTAGCACAGCAACATTTTATGGCCGTATATTTTCTGGTTTTGCGTCAATGTGCATGGCTTCTCCTGTACTAACCCATAGTTTTTGCACTTGGCATTTTCGTAGTAGATCTATTTTCCATTGTCTGTCATTTCTCTACAAAACACGTAATATAAAATATTCATTTTCTGTCTAACAAGCATGGAAATCACAAGTTTGAAACAGTTCAAAATAACATTTCTAGTCTATGAGAGACTGAGCTGGACATATAACCAATAAGTCTTGCAATTAGTTCTCTTTATGTGTTTAAAATTTTTGTGTCCATCATTTTTAAATCGTTGAAACCCATATTGACAACAGGAATGTGACGAAGCAGCAACTATACACTAAAAAATCATCAAATTTGACAATTAGAATAGGTTGTTTAATAGTTGTTTACCTTAACCTATTGCTATACTTCGCATTACAACCAAGAGGCATCGTAGATCAAAATACACGCAAGCACCTAATACATCCAATTGAAATAAAATGTGATTTTGAAAATATTCCTTGTTGTTTAAAAAAAAATTGAGAAAATATTATTACAACAGGTATATGAAGCTCTTTGTAGCCAAGGTCTTTTATTGCAGCTCCTTGTTGCTTACACTAGGTAAATCATCTCAGAACCTTTCACTAACAGCCTCTTGAAGAAGAAAGTAGAAGTGCCATGATTACTCAGCAGCCCCATGTTTCTTTAGAAAAAACGTACGTTTAGGTTTGTAATCAGTGGAGTAGGTTAAGGGTTTCGTAAATATTGGAATATTTGATAGGCAGCATTAAATGTACCGCCACGTATTGTATTCAATAGGACACTAATTCTTAAAATAAAACAGATTTGAAGTAAATTACACGTTTATGTTTTAAACACTACATGTTTCATAGCTGATACAATCAGTAAGATTCTGGGGAGCATTATTATCTGTGTTATTGTCCATACAATTTATTCAAAAAGTAGGAACTTTTTTTCGTTAACATAGACAATCATCAATTATCAGCTGTTCTAAATATGTTAAATCTGTGTACCTTATTCGACCCAAAATTTGACCTATTTAAGAAGTTATAGTACTCTAATTGAATATTTATCTAAGTAAAATATATTGAAATGATTATTATATTTTAGTATGTTATACGCTTTGTTCTCTGAGTTTAAAAAAGCTATCAGTGAAATGTGTGATCTCTCACGGGGCAAATTGTTCATTAGTTTAAATTTCATTCACGAGTGACAGTATTCGACAGTATAATTGTAGCATGCACAAGACATGGTAAAACATCATTGATAAAGAGAAATAGTGGATGCATCCAAAAACAGACAGATTCTTTTCAGACAACGTAGGAGGACTATTCTACAAACTTAGTATTCATGTAAAGGTTGTGATTTCAAAACTCTTTATAAATGAAGCTAACGCTAAGACGTCAAAGAAATTATGTAGTAATGGTCAAATTTGGATACTTGATGATTAGAGGGATGTGGTCATCCTGAATGATGAAGTATTTACTATGACTAGCATATTGATGCCCAACACTGTCATATTCCAAGATGATAATATGCCCAGACATATAGACATATAGACAAAAACGTTTAGTCTTAATTTAAAGACCGTTAGAATATCATCAAACATCTTTTTTCTGTCGTTACGTGAAGTTTTAGAGCAGGAAGTGATTAGCAGGTTTTCATCCCCAACATTAGTGAAGCGATTGGCGGATGTTTTATTACATGAACGGGACAACATTAAAACTATTCACACACTTCACTAGAATCTATTCCTAGACTTTACTAGAAATGAATATTATTAATAACGTGAATGTTATTAATATAAATGTACATTTCAGGTCTTTATATTATTCTGTCCATCTCCTATATTAGCAAAAATACAACACCTGAAACATGTAGAAAAAATATTTCGTGACTGCATTAGTTATTTGTGTAAAACCTCGGCTTTCGTGACTAATTCGACCTGTCCATTACAAGTTACGTTCCTCGCAGTCATTTTTGCATAAACGGAGATCAAAGCTTCGTGACTGTATCTAGTTAAGTCCTCCTACTTACTAAATCACCCTCCCCGCGTCTTCGTTAACACCTCGAACTCACGTTAGACGCAGCACTATTTCAATGGTTCCCACCTCGACGGAAGGGTGTGGGAGGGGCGCGGTCTCCACACAACCTCCGGAAAATTAATATGTTCTAGAGGAAACAGCGACGACTTGTTCCTATTGCGGGTTGTGTTCTTTTACGTTTGTCTTGTGTCGATATAGGACTGAGTTATTGGTCGTTTGCGTTGGGAATGTGGTTGGGCGCGCCTCTGCTCAGATATTATCGAGTTTATGCTATATACAAATTATGTCATAAATAAGTTATGTACGCGGTGTTATATGTGGCCGTAAAAGCGTCGACTTTGATGAAAATCGCGTGCTGTCAAGACATCTCGTGCTAGTAAAACCGTATAGTTTTTTAAAAGTAGTAAAACATACTAATATCTAAGAGATGCGTGAAAATATTATAAAAATAATACGAGAGTCAAAGGGTCAAGTCAGAATGGATAAAATAAAAAAATAAATAATTAGCTTTTTAAATAGTTGCAACACTTTCCGTACATAAATTCGAACAGGTTCTTAATAGTTTCCATCGAAGTGTCCTCGAAGTACCATTCACATACCTCTGTCTGTTAACTTTGGGTTTCGTCCACTATTCCTCTTCGCCTTTGGTGTTTTACCATGTTTTGTGTGTTTTGTCATCTTTTGAAGTCCGAGATATCACACATTTCATTGATCTCTTGTTTTAATAGTACCAAGACAAAGTGTATAACAGGTCAGTTGATAAGTCTGCGGCCTACCAGAATAAAACACATTTTTTGGCAAAATTAGTTTTTTTATTTAGCATAATTCCCTTCAAGGGTGATATACTGTTTATAGCGACCCTCCAACTTTTCGATACCATTTTGGTAGTACGAGTTGTCATTTACTTCAAAATAGGCCTCAGTTTCGTCGATCAAATCTCCATTTGACGAAACTTTCTTCCCAGCGAGCATTCTTTTGAGATCTGAGAACTGGAAATAATAGCTGGGGGCCAGATCTGAAGAATACAATGGATGAATAAGCGATTCGAATTCCAATTCATTGATTTTTGACATTTTGCATTGTATTGGTGAAGCACTTTCTTTTTCTTCAAATGTGGCCCTATTTCGAACGGTCTTTACCAGAATAAAACACATTTTTTTGGCAAAATTAGTTTTTTTATTCAACATAATTCCCTTCAAGGGTGATACACTGATTATAGCGACCCTCCAACTTTTCGATACCATTTTTGTAGTGCGATTTGTTCTTTGCTTCAAAATAGGCCTCAGTTTCGTCGATCATCTATTCATTCGACGAAAATTTCTTCCCGACGAGCATTCTTTTGAGATCTGAGAACAGGAAATAGTCGCTGGCGGACAGATCTGAAGAATACAATGGATGAGGAAGCAATTCGAATACCAATTCATTGATTTTTGACACGGTGCATTGTATTGGTGAAGCACTTTCTTTTTCTTCAAATGTGGCCGTTTTTCGAACGATCCAATAAGATTATGTAAAAGTCGCTGTTTATGGTGATTCCTTTTTCAAGGTAGTCAATGAAAATTATTTCATGCGCATCCCAAAATACAGACGCCATAATTTTGTCAGCTGACTGTTGCGCTTTCCCACGCTTTGGAGCGGGTTCATCGTGTGCATTCCACTCGGATGACTGTTGATTAGACTTCGGAGTAAAATGATGGAGCTATGTTTCATCCACTGTCACATATCGATGCAAAAACTCGGGTTTATTACGCTTGATCATCTTCAAAAACTGCTCCGAATCATCAACTCGTCGTTATTTTTGGTCAAAAGTGAGCTCGCATGGCACCCACTTCACACAGAACTTTTCTCCAGCTGATAAAAAAGAAGAACACCCCTTGAATGGGAGGATGTCCTCCCATTCATCTTTATTCTCCGTTCTGAAGAAGAGAAGGGTTGTCTTCCCATTCACCTTCCTCGCTAGTACCCATATTTGCACTATTTCGATTGCACTACTCCCAGGGCATTATTTTCCCTCTTTTATATATGTAGTATAACCTCCTCTATTTTACTATCCTCTTTATCAATTAATTTCCTCTTTTTAACAATGTTTGCCCTATATAACTGTAATTGTCTTTCCGTCTTAATGACATTTTCCCATTTCTTGATTTTCTTGTCGTGTTGGGTGGGATCTCAATGAATGCAAGACTGATGCCAGTCCGCAACTAAACACCAGTGGTTGACCCTTGACTCTTCCCCTCTGGAGAAAAGCCCTTGCATCCCCATGTCGAGGACCGTGGTTCGGAGCCCACGTTAAAGAGTAGGTCCAGTCCAAATAAACTCCTGTTTGGACAGCTTATAGTTATAATCAAATTAATTGTAAGTATAGCCTGTTATATTACTGATTAATATGAAGCACAATACGTACACAAGTACAAAACCAACGACCAGCTTAAGGAGGGTCTCGTTTACCGAACGGAAGGGCAGGAAGAAGGAGGAAATCCCGAGGATTCCGTGCGGGCATCTTATCCCGCGAAATCCGCAAAAATAAAAAAGGGAAACGTACCGGCGGGTTGGAATGGGGCCGGGGAAGGATTGCACGATGCAGAAACTCCCCCGAAATATTGACCTATAAATATCGTGGCCGGCTTTCCGCTTAATCCTGCCACAAACAATTGTTCCCGGTGTAACGGTCGACAAGCGAGGAAAGTTACCGAAACAACTCGCCCGAGAGCCGGATTTTCCTGTGTTGTCTCTCGTCTCTCGTCGTTTGTCAGCTGGCAGCAGGGAGACACCTCTCGACTGCCGCCGTTCGGGTGCTGCGAGCGTTTCTTCGTCGTCCTGCCAGGCCGGTACGCGGCTTTTCGTATTTTCTGCGAGATGTAATTCTATTTCCGCCGTATTGTGACGCTTTCGTTTCGATGCAGATTATGTAGTGGGGGAGTTCGCGATGACAGTTTCGGTTCGTCGTCTGTCATTTTTTGTCGAAAGGATACGTGAAAAATAATGCGATAATTCAATTTTTTGTTATTTTCATTATTTTATACCAGATAACCTGGTGAACTTTGTTTTATCTACATGTATCTTGCAATTTTTCTCCGACAATAAATAGCTACTGGTTGTGTAACCACCTGACGGCCAGCTGGTAAGCACATGGCATCACACTAAAAGCTTTTTCCAATTTTTTTTACCAAATCATTGTTCTAATGAAGAACCATTTATATTTTATAGACAATAGTTTACTTCGCAGTGTTCCAAGGCTTATCATTTTTAGCATTCCGGATTGTCTATAAAATAAAATTGTAATAATTGATGACCTGCATCTGATGGTGGTAACAGCGTTCCTAGTAAGTGATAAATTTGTCCTTTTATCTGTTCTGGTAGACTCAGCAGTCTCAAGAATCGAAACTGCAAGGTTTATTAGATGAAGACCCATCCTAAACTTAAAAACAATTAGTAGAAGCTTTATATATGGTTTATAAACGACTAGTGATCGATTAGGAGCTATGGGAAAAGTGATGGGATGGTATAGGCCACATTAATTGAATGACAGACAAATGAAAACTCAAAAAATCTTCTGTGAAATGCTGCTTCAAAGGTATGGTATCGAATAGCGACACGTGATGAATAGTGAATTTATTTTGAAAACCCTAAGCGCAAGGAATCATGGATACCACATGGCGAGGCCCGCCGAGCGTTAAGAGCACTTGGATGCGACATTTTATTACATCCGCCGTATTCTACAGACCTTGTTCCGCCCGAAAAATGATTCAATGAATGGTTTCTCTTAAAGATCAAACAATTTTTTTTCGGTACATCTGGTATAACACGATTTGAAATTTCGGTATATAGTTACATCATAATTGACATGTATATCACTATGTTGACTTCGTTTTTACATCATCGAATCGATGACCCTACCAAAAATACCTACATTCATATGACATATAAGTCGTTATAAAGCATTAAACTGTCAGTGCCGAGAAATGGTAGCCGAAAACAAAATGGTAGCCCATATTTATTTACTTTCCTCTGTTGTTGAAAATGACAGTGACAATGTGTAATCAAAATTGTTGTTTTGATTATTTTCCTAGCAATTATTCCATATTTTCTCACCATACAAACCTTCCCTGGATTTCCACAAATATTTAGCCAAATCTGTCCAGCAGTTCTCGAGTTTTATCGAACACGTAGCAATTAATTTTTATATGCATAGAAGATATGAAAAAAACCCGATATCAATTTATCCTCAAATTATTGTTAATATTTTATTGTGACTCTGTAAGTAACTATAGTCCATTCAAAGTAGCAGTGAACTTACGTCATCAAGATGTTTAACCTATTCACTAGTATAGTTTGTAAATTCCTTTTAATACCAGACGATAATTTGTTCCTCATTTTAGTCAAGTTAGAAAAAGATACAATGCTGTCCGATAAGTTCGAACACGTAACCGAATCAGCCTCCAAAAGTCCTTGGCTTCAAACATTAGAAAATAATATAGCCACAGAGTATAACGTCTTCCTCCTTATAAATGAATATTCAGTAAAATTGAATTAGTATGGGATGTGGAAAATAATTACTTAATAATTTATTAAAATATGTCCGGGCAAGAACTGTTCGGAATGTGGAAAACAATACACTCTATACAATAACAAACTTCGGTTTGAAACCAACAAATTGACAAATAGTGTTAGATTGGAAATTAAGAGATTAGTTATTGACTTCAATAGTGTCTCAGAATGCGACAGTGAGGGGATGAACATTTCAGGATGTGGGATTATGATTCAACGCTGACAATACAAAGACAGAGTGATAAGAGTGGGAACAACAAAAGACAAGAGGATCTGTTTTGCAGATATGGCAAATGCGTTAGAGTTAATGCAGTGATTCAATCTAATTTTATCAAGAAAAATAAACACAGGTTATAACAGAGGAGACTACGGAGAAATACAGTGATATCAGAATGATTTGACAAGTAAACACAGCACTGAAGGAAACAAGAACTAAACATAAAAGGTAAATATGTTCTACAATGAAAATAAAATACATTACTTGGATGTACAATTGTTAATCATGGGGATTGAGACTCTAGTGGATTCTGAAGGTGGTTTTGAAAATAAATATACTACAGACTATTGTGGCCGTTTAAGATATGTATTAGTTGTATTATAGTGTCAAAAAAGATTATATATTGAAATATTTTTTTCACTATTTTATTTATATTAGGATGTTGTTATATATCGAAGCTAAAATAAACTAAAATGCGTAAAATGTCAACTTTAAAAGCGCCAAGATTGATACGTTTTGTTACTTTGCTCACACTCTATGTGGATCACCTCAATGGTTAAAGCTTGCTTGGTGACTATAAACCATAAACAGATATTTATAACAATATATAAATGATAAAACACTGAAGAAAAACTATAACCAATGTCCGAGCGTATCGTAGTTGGCGATGCGCGCTGACGCCACACTGTCTCGAACCGCCGGCCTGTTCTCTCGAAACTGCAGTACGCCGCGACGCCTTGAGACGCTCGCACGGCCCGTCATTCCACCGATCGGTTCCCGCTCGCGACGCCCGTCGTTTTTCTTCGATGTTTTGCGCCTTCGGCCGCGTGTGCTAGTGATTGTCAGTGACTTTTCCTGTTGTTTTACCGACGACCGTCAGGGAAATTCGCTGATTCAGGTAGGAGCGGGTCGAAATACCTTTTTCTGCTTGGGTGAAAAGTGAGTTTTGACGGTCACCACTCGACACGCTCGCGGAGGGAAAAATCTATTATTTCTCCGCAGGTAGTTTCGATCGATTTCCAGCAGGATTACGAGTTGCTTCATTTAAATACACGTTGGCGTGCCGGGGTCTGCTGCTATAAGTTAGTGTCGGCGTGGCAATGACACTTTGACAGCTTGATAAGCTGCCGAAAACGTAGCAAACTCATTCCGAGAGGTCCCGGAATATATCGTGTCCATTACGAGGAGCCCTAATAGGGATTCTCCTAATTTCGGGACCCTTCCCAATATTGTCATCGGGTCTGGACAACGAAAAACAGAGATATTTGTTAAAATACTATATGATGTTTCATCATCAAACCTTGTTTATCATTTAAGTAATTTGGTGGTACCTTTTCTGTCAAAATTCTTTGAATTCTTCGAGTTTAATTATGTTTTCTAAATTCGAATTAAATAGAAATAAACTTTTCTCTAGAGTTATTGAAATAAATAATAAAATCTGTTGAGTGCGTCTCAAAAAATGTAATCATTGGTCATTTTTTGGTATCTGTCTATATAGTTTTGGCGATGACCCCATTGTAATATTGTATTTATTTGAGAGAAAATTAAAATATCTTTCTAAAAATATTACTTCTCTCTGTTTCATAGAAGAATAGAAAATAGTTTGGTAAGTCTGTTCTACCTGTTTATTAGATTCAATTAGATATTACAACTAATATCCTGGACGATCTAATAATTTATGTTTCCATATAGTTAATTCAATGAAGAACAGTGGTTCTGCTTTCTCAATTTCATTCATATTTTTTTAATAACATGTTATTGTAAAATATCCAAGGGCTTCATTTTCCTCAGTCTAAAAACGAAGTTTTGTATATCTAGTAGGTGAAGAGCCACTGTGTTGTCTTGCAGGTTTAATTAACCTTAATTCTTCTTCTTTCTTCTAACTTTATTCATATGATGTTTGATCATAAAACCTTTAATGTCTTTTAACTAATTTACAGATACCCTCTCTGTAGAAATTCTTTGATTTTCTTCCAGTTTAATGATGTTTTCTAAATTCCAGTTCAAAAGAAATTAACTTTTCTCCAGATTGATTGAAATAAATAATCATCTGTTGAGTGTGTCCTAAAACATGTAACATTGTTGTAATATTGTATTTATTTGACAGAAAATTAGAAGAACTTTTTAAGAATATTACCTGTTTCTGTTCTATAGAGATATTTGTAAGAAGGAAAAATAGTTTTCCAAGTGTTTTCTACATGTGTAATATATCCATTTTTTAACATTCAATTTTGTATTAAAATGATCTCTTAGACTATTCAATAATTTATTCCAGATTTCCATGTAGTTAATCCAACGAAAAATTATGGTAGATTTTTCAAAACTTGAATGTTTTAAATAAGAACTTTTTAGATTTATCTCACAAATGTGTGTTACATATTTTAATTTTAACACAGTGCATCGTTATTCAACACCCCTTAAATCTAGGAAAAATTTAAAGAATAAAATGTATAACAAGAATTAATAATTTATCCCTCGTTTACGATACTTTGTTTTATATTTTTGAACAATATTCGATATAATAGCTTCTCTCAACTTAACTTCATAAAGTTAATTAATAAAATTCCTGTGATCATATTCAGCGATATATTCCCGGACTTACGCCGTTTTATTTTATATATATTAAAGTAGTGGACCTGTAAACATATAAATAGCAATATTTTTATCGATTTTAATGTTGTTAAGTGTAAATTTATTATTTAATTGATTACGTATTAATTATATTTTGCAAATGGTGCTGTTAATGATTATATATATTTATAACAATATAATTAACTACATATTAATTACGGTATAGATATTACTACGTTTATGGAAAGGTAATTAACTTATTAATGTATGTAAATATAGATAGCCAAAGTTCATTTTTAATTACATATTCAGATATATTACTATAGCCGGAAAATAGTAACGTTTAATGGTGGTATCTTTTAATTCCGGGTAGTTCCTTTGTGTTTGTTTGATAAGATCTTAAGGCAGGAGATAAGGCTAATGCGCTTGGAGCGAAATTTTGAAAATTTGGAGAAAGTCCTTCAACGTCCTATCGACGGGAACCATTGCAAGCAATTCAAGCATTTAGTACCGAAAATGGTCCAGTGAACATTAGGGGCCTCGTTGGCCATTATCAACTTATAACTTAGGAAAATTAAATACATTTTAAAACATTATTTGTTTATTTACTTAGTATTTTAGAAGCCCATCAGCCTCTTGGGCTATTTACTGTCGAGTTTGAAGTCTTGAAGTGTATGTGGCACCAACGAAATCTCCCCATTTAGAACCATCCGTATAAATGGTGAAATGATTTGGGTAATTCTACTCAAGTGTGTCAAGTCAATTGTCTAGGTTATTAGAGAAGAAGTAGTTGAACTGACTCAGCTCTGGATGAAATCTGAGGGAGCTTGAATTTTAAAACGTTAAAACACAGCAAATTAAAATAATGTACTTGTATCGAAAAGGAAGAAAAATTATTATTCACCTGATCTAGTACCCTTTAATTTGTATCTGTTCGCCGAATTAGATCTACTGTGTTCTCAGAAACATTTTTCACGTCAAAAACATTTTGATTGATGTAATTTTTGGCCATGCAAATGAATCAAATCATCATCAAATCAAAAAGTCCCCTGCTTGACACATAGATGGCGCTACTAAAATTAAATCCATATGTTTTTTAGTTAGCTCTAACTCTCAAAAGATGCGTGTATAAATTTGGCAGCCGTCGGATTATTAGTTTGTGAATTATAGTATTTTGAGTGAAGCAACTTTGTTATTGTAAATAAATGGATAAAAAGGAATTGCGCGTGAAAAAATACAGTTGAAGTAAAAACTTGGCTTGATGCCGAGTTTCCGGATACTGCCCCAGAAAAATCAAGCATCAAGGATTGGTATGCTAACTTTAATCGTGGTTTAAGGAGCACCCAAGACGGTGAATGCAGTGGACGCCCAAAAGAAGTTGTTGCCGACGAAAACATTTTTAAAAATCCACAAAATGATTTTGAATGATCTTAAATTGAAATTTAATGAAATAACAGACACTCGGCGCATTGTTTGAAGATGATCAAACGTAATAAACTAGAGTTTTTGCATTGATATGTGACAATGGATGAAATATGGCTCCATCATTTTGCTCCGAAGTCTAATCGACATTCATCTGAGTAGGCTGTATACGATGAACGCGGTGCAAAGCGTGGGAAAACGCAACAGTCGGCTGGCCGGGTTATGGCGTCTGTATTTTGGGATGCGCATGGAATAATTTTTATTGACTACCTTTAAAAAGGAAGGACCATCTACAGCGGCTATTACATGGCGTTATTGGATGGTTTAGAAGACGAAATCACTGAAAAACTTTGAAGAAAAATAAAGTTTTGCTTGACCAAGACAATGCACCGTGTCAATGAAATCGATGGCAAAAATCCATGAATTGGGATTCGAATTGCTTCCTCATCTACCGTATTCTGCCGATCTGGCCCCCAGCGACTATTTCCTGCTTTGCCAAAGTTAAACTAATTTTTCCAAAGAAATTTGTTTTACTTTGGCAGGCCGCGGACTTTTCAATTGACTTGTTATCTGGCTAGTATGTAAATGAGATATGAGTTAATTAAAGCAGTATTAAAGAGATATCTACCTACTACTACTAAACTTGACTGAAAGCAACTATTTTACTAGCACCATTGGCAGAATAAGTGCTTTAATATACTCCGACATTCCAGACTATTCCCGTTTAATGTTCTGGATAATTTATACCATGCTTTACAATATTTTATTTTTATTTTTATAGAGCGGTTGGAATATTACTAATTTGGTATTCCTGTAAACCAATTCAATATTTTCCAGTATGCGTACTGACGTTATAAAAAAAATACGGGAAAAAATAAATAGTCGAGAACTGTTCTCCATGTAGAGCCGGTTAGGCCATATAGAGAGTTGATTTTTTATCAATTTTCATGTAAGGTGGTAAAGATATTTATTATTTATTGAGATATTTTCTCTTCATATATTTTACAGGATGTTATATTATTAATTATTGTTTCTTTACTTTCAGTGAAACGACATAGAAATGTGTTTGTTCTACTAATGTTAACATATATGGTAATATAGCAATACGATATCGATCTAAACAAGTTATAATCAGTTTGGGTAATATCTGCTGTATATGATGGACGGAGGAAAACTTTATATTTTCATTAGACAACATATGACAACATATCATTTTGTCGAGTATCATTAACAGTTTACAACCTTTTCTCATAGCTTTATTGAAATTATTACTTCTAAAACATCGATAGCAATAATCGTAGTGGGGTTAAATTAAAGTGGAATATTTCTCTCATGATCTACAGTTTACTACTCTTCAATAATTTCTAGATGTTGAGAGCTAACTGTTTGGAAAATACTGAAAGAAATCGTCAAATTGATAATGTTTTATGGAACAATCATATATATGTGGAGGTATAAGTGATATGTGGATTAGCCAATTATTATGTCAAGTTATATACTGTATATCTACAGAACTTACTGACAACATTCTATCTGCTTTTAAATAGGATAAAATAAGAAAGAAAGACCCGCTCTGAGAAATACTCTTTCTTCCAAGTAGGCTCTTAATGGAAAGTTTTGCTGTAACACATGGTCTATTTACATCTTTAGCGAAAGCTATCTAGTATGAGCTAATGTGAGAATTTTGTGAATATCTTAAAAAAAAGCAGCAAAGTGTTTTGTAGGTTTAATGCCACTGCCAATCCCCAATCAACATGATTCAACATGACTCTCCGCACATTGGGAAATTCCTCACAAGTAGGCAACACTGATTTCATATATATCATTATATTATTAGATATAGTATTCATAAAATCTATTTACTATATATAATGTTGTATCATATACAATATTCATAAGAACATTTTTTTATTTTGTTTATATTACTCTTTGCAGAACATCCCCATAATTGAACTCCGTATGTCCATATAGGTTTCAGTCTCTGATTATAAAAGCAAATATTGAAAAACAAAATAGCAATTTATTATGTACAGTTCCAGTCCTTTTCTTTTCTTCTTTATATGTTCCTTCCAGCGAAGTTTTGCATCAAGACTCATTCCGAGATATTTAGTTTGCACACATATTATGCACAGATTTACTTTCGTTAATTTTATATTGTCACTTGCCTGTTGTATATTCGTCTGGCTTCTGCATTATTTTCTCTGACAGCTATAATCGCAGTATCATCAGAAAATGTAGCCATCGTAATATCCTCCATTTGTGGTATATCACAGGTGTAGAGTGGATAAAATATTGGCCCTAGTACACTTCCTTGTGCTACACCTGCTATAGCTTCTTTTATTGTTGCAGTTTTGGATGAGATAAAACATAACTATTTCTGTATTAATTTAAATGGTGCAAATATACAACCCTAAACTTATACTTAATGCTTCTACTTCTATTTCTATTTCTTCTCCAACAACCCCCTAATCACTACATAGTATAAAACAAAGTCGCCTTTTCTGTCCCTATATCCCTATGTGCGCTTAAATCTTTAAAACTACGCAACGGATTTTGATGCGGTTTTTTTCAATAGATAGAGTGATTCAAGAGGAAGGTTTGTATGTATAATACATGTATAATATACTAAGGCAACATTGCTAATTTTAGAGGTTTCTAACGTGATGTCGTAAATTAACCTATTTTTTTAGGCTTATTTAGCAATTAGCAAAAACGCTGCCTAACCCTACGAGTTAGATCAAATTAATGTACTACAGTATTGTACACCATAAAAAGGTCTACAAAAAAGTCCGCGATGGTATATGTTTATCTTTTAGGGATAACCCACATTAACCATTTTTATTGTTTACTTTTTACGTGAGAAAATGGCTTATTTACGAAGCTATTTTAAGCAATACGGCATTAATCCTTATCGAATTAAGTACCTTAAATACAGTGTGCAATTAATATAGATCAATATGGTTCCTTACAGCATGTAAATTAAACAAATATTTTCGGAGATATTACAAATTTAAAATTTGCGCTTAAAAATGTGTAATGTAATAAAAATTGTATGAATTTAGATATTCCAAAGATAGCAGGAAATCTTCATAGTAAGTATAGGGGAAGAGGAATTGTTTTACTCCAAATTTAATGCGTGCAGGCCAAGGGCAGTAATGAATGAACCAAAAATACTGGATCGATTTTAATAATGTTTTCATTGAGTGACATAGGCATATATATTTTATGCCCGTGCAAAGTCGGAGCGGGCCGCTATGTTTTTATATAAAACGTTCATATTTTTTCTGTAGTGTATTTAATTTAGTATCAGCATTGCATCCGTGCGAAGCCGGGGCAGGTCGCTAGTGTTAATATACAACTAAAAATAATATTCACTGAATCAAATCAATTTCCATTACTACTCCCTAAGAGTCAAAGCTCAGACTTCAAACTATTGATATAATGTCCTAGTTTATAATTATCGTGACAAAAATTTCTTTCATGACCATATCCAATAATATGTTCGTTCATTAAATATGCTATTACGAAATTTCTCAGTATAAAAATATATCCTCCCACGAAAATATACAGACTTCAAATAGCTTATCTTGAAAATATATCCTATCTTCAATTACCAGACTACCATACCAGAAATATACCAGAAAGAAATAAAAGACTGAGGGCTTGATGGTTTCAAGGAACCTCTCTCTGGGACTACTCTCCCTTAGGGTGAGTGTCACCAAAAGACAGATGCTCAGGCCAGACTGAATTAATACTTCCCGAAGCAGCTTTAAGAATCTGATGGTTCGAATTTCGATAAGATTACTGATATTTTATAAATCTTGTTGAAAAACGATGCTGAACTATTTGTTATTGAAAATGTATGTTTATTTTCATATTATATTATTTTCTTGGGTCAGCGCTCGTCTCTCAAGGTCTCGAGGTTAACTTCGTACTAGCCAATTTACAGAAAACACGAACTGGTATCGAGTCAATAATTTTTTCCATTTTAATCGTTTCAGCAATAAACTTTCTTGGCCGTTTCGTGTAGGGTATCGGCTTGTTCCGTGAATGTCAGTGTGACAGGTCGATAACGTGCCGAAACCCCGGTCCCAGAACAAAAACCGGATCGAACCGAAACGAAGGAGGAGGAGGAGGTCCGAACCGTTTTTTCTCTCCACCCCGCCGCCCTCCTTCCCTTCGTCGATCTGCCCCCTTTCCAGACGGACCCGTCCCGAAGCATGAGGTCGAATAAAATCTCGCTAATTGGATGGGAATTCGGAATGGTCGTGCCATTACACCGGCGGGATTGTTATTTACACTGCGGCCGAGAGTCTCGGGATGATAAAAATGCAGGACACGTAGCGCGGACAGGAAATGCCGAACGCCCGGAACGCGATTTCTTTCATTCGAATATAATTATCTCCCGGTATAGGAACGAGTGGGTGGAGGGGAGTTGGGTTGGAGATGTTTTCCGATGGGAACGGGCCGGGATGCGGTCCCCGGGGGTGGTTTTTATGACGATGCTGACGACGACGACATTGTTTACGGGATACGTTCCCGCTTGATGAAGTAATTACGTTCCTGATTAATGAATATGGAAATTGGAAAGTTCGGAAAAGGTTCGAAAGGCGACACTCGCCAGATTTTAAGCGTTTCCTTATTATGCGTCGTTCGTCGATTTTTAACCGGAAACCTGGATCGATTTTCGGGCTCCGGCTTCGGTTTAATAGCGACGCTTTTCCCTGTTCAAGCCTTTTATCCTATTACCTTAAAGTATATGCATATGAGAATTTGGGTAGATATGTGGTATTTTCTAAAGAGTCTGACATTCATTTCGTTATTTTTCCTCATCAACATATTATAACTGATATCAAAACTTACTACTTTTACTCATATGGATTTGATGACTAGATGATATTTTATTAGTTACCCTTAGTGAAGTTTATAAAATATAGAGGCATAGCTTGTCAAAACCACCTGAGAGGGAATTTAAAAGATAGAATTTTATTTAAATACTAATCAGCATTTATATAAACCATTGTCTAATATGACAATTTAATGTTTGCGTTTTATATTGTTATACCCTTAAATAATAGGTCAATTGAAAAGTCCCCGGCGTGACACATAGATGGCGCTAATATAATTAAATCTGTGGCGACCGCCACGACCCTTTATGCCGCCACCAATTCATCAACAAGTGCAAAGGTTGGCAACGCCGGTGGATTGGTACCATGCAGTTCCAGGCTATAAAAGACCATCACGACGACGTCTCGCTCTCTTTTCTTTTCTCAGTCCCGTTGTAATGGCACCACTTCCACAGCGCTACCGTACTTCCTCTATCTAACCTAATATCCTGTTAATTCTCCCGTCGACCACATGTATAATTTAATATTAAAAATAAACAGAATTTCTTCAACCAGTGTTTTCAGTTCTCGTGCAAATTCCTTCCAAAAATAGTAGTGAGTGTTCTGACAAATAATCGCAGCGGCAGCTACACATTTCGACTGACTGACCGACCCGACGAACATTCCTACAATTGGTAACCCCGACGTGATCAAAGTGACCAACAGGTAAATCAACTCAACATAAGCCACTTGACAGGTGCTTGACACGTGCAGGGAAGGATAGCACGAGGAACGGAACCCATCAACATCACATGGTCGACGACATCCCACGAGACTAGCCTGATGGACGAAAACCACAGAAGCCCATCATGTATACCATCAACACATGAACACCCTCGCATCACGAAACGGGACACGTAACGCACTTATAGGTACCATAAAACAAAGCTAAACGCCCCAAGATGAACAACGTCCTGCTACAACTCCGATGGCAGCTGATCCCGTAAAACTCCTCGCACAGTTTGGGATCCCCATCTCATCAGCAGTCCCGGGGCGTTTGTTTGCGTGATTGCGGGTGTACTCTGGAACCTGCACCACACAGAGGTACGTTCCACGGCAGCTCCACTAGGAGGGGAGTTATGTGGAGACTGCCACGACCCTTTAGGCCGCCCCCAATTCAACAACATGTACAAAGGTTGGCAACGCCGGTGGATTGGTACAGTATTTAATTTAAATAGTATTTCTTCAACCAGTGTTTTCAGTTCTCGTGCAAATTCCTTCCAAAAATAGTAGTGAGTGTTCTGACAAATAACCGCAGCGGCAGCCATACATTTCGACTGACTGACCGACCCGACGAACATTCCTACAAATCCATATGTTTTTTAGTGAGCCTCAACACTCAAAAGATGCGTGTATAGGTTTGACAGCTATCCGATCATTAGTTTGTGAATTATAACATTTTGAGTGAATTAAATGAAAGTGACAAGCGGAAGCCGAGCTACCACCCCATTGAGAACGATGAATAAAAAGGAATTTCGGGTGTTGATAAAATATTGTATTTTGAAGGAAAAATGTAGTTGATGCAAAACTTGATGAACGATTGGTATGGTATGCTAAATTTAGACATGGTGAAATGAGCACCGAAAACGGTGAACGCAGTGGACGCCCAAAAGAGGTTGTTACCCTCGAAGGGAATTATGTTGAATAAAAAAAAATTGCCAAAAAATGTGTTTTACTATGGTAAGCCGAGGACTTTTTTATTTAAAAGGTTTGAATATTTTATTTCTAAATCTTCTTTTTATTTTTATATAATTATTAAATGTAGATAATTGGAAACTATTCATATTATATGCAGCCATGTAAAATGTCTAATTTTATATATATATATATATATATATATATATATATATATATCTTACCCAGTCTGGCTACTGGCGTGATTGGGATCATTTTCCTTGTCGGATGTTGCTCTCTTACCTAAGGATAAACACAAATGTTAAACAATCACAAACATGACTTTACAACCATGTCTCAGCAGGATTCGAACCCGCGACTACAGCAACAGCAAGGGGATCGTCCTGTCGCCTTTACGACTGTGCCAAGAAAGCCGTTTGTTTCATGTTTGTCCCTATCACCTAATAACTGATTATTATTTATCTATATCTTTATATTTCGTACATATATTCGTGGTACAATATTAATTATAAATTAATATTACTATTTTTTTTCAATCAATTTTCAAGTTAATTTCAATGTTACGATTTACTGTTCGTTGTCCAGTAATAGCAACTTAAAAAATTAGACATTACTGTCTACTCGCCTGCCATTTTAAATTTTATGCATGTAGTATATTTATTGTTACATAAAGAATACCTTTGTTTTACTTAAACGGGTTCAAAAAGTTACTTGATAGTATAGTCAGTATAATAGATGCTTCAGAAAAAAAACGACTATTGTAATACAACTGATAATAGAGTTTTCTTATATTTTAATATTTCAGCATCTTCCGAGTTTTAAAAATATTTATTTCTTAGTTTGGCCTAGCCTATTATTCCAGGTTACGTAAAATATTAAACAATATTTCTCTTGTATTTTATAGAGAACGAAAAAGTAAACTAATAAAATGATTTAGCCGATTACGAGTATTAAATTTCATAAATATCAAATTTATGTTGAATTTTACATAAAAATGTAAGTCTTAGTCTTTAAAGCTATTACGAGGGTAAATTGACAAGTTTTTGAACAGACAATGAAATACTCAAGTTACTCGGTTAAATAATGATTTTATTTATAATGATGTAATCTGCCTTAGTTTCAACACATTTAGTTCACTATTTATCTAGGAGAATGGCTGAAAAAATATTAATCGACGACTCTCAACTTCTTCGTCGTGAAGCAATTCTCAGGGTGCCAAATCAGTAGAATAGAAGAGGACAGTCATTTGAAGTTTATTTGAATAAATTTGCTTTGGAAAAACAAAAAAACATCCTAATACCCATTATCCTTGGATTTATAACGAAATATTATTTGAAGCCCTATATTAACAGGCATGATGAAATTTTATTTATAAGACAAAAATGGATTTTAAAGAAATATTGACGCTTGAAATAAAACAATTTTAAATGTGCTCTAAAATACTCCTAATCTATATTTGGTGGTGGTTTGAACTGCTTTATACATTATTTTAATAACCTTGTGTTAGACATTTTAATGTGTATTAATGGCATGAGGTTATACATTGATAACAACTCCAAAAAAGTTGTCAATTTTTGTTTGAAAGAAGAAATAGATGAGAAAAATATGGTTATGTCTTCTAAGGCGAAAACCAGTACAATATAGCTTCCATATCCATAATTTATTTCTGTGGAGAAGAGTGCATGAAGTGCCAACTAGCCAAAACGCTAACCTTTCTAACGCTACCGAAAGGCATATATTCTGAAAAAAAAAACAAATAGAAATATTAATCTAATACAAGCCTTCAGAAAATGTCGATCAAGTTCCATCATGGTTATGTTACTAGGAATTAAGTTATAAAGCTAATATTATCAAATATCTATTTGTTTTTCAAAGTTAGTACGTATTCTTCAACAAGTTTGGGGTAACCGATACATATTTGGCTGAACAATATGATTTTATAAAGTTTATGAAATAGACGTTTTAACATTTCGAACTGCACTTACTTGTAAATGTCATTGAAGCCAAGTAAATGAAATTCACTAAAGATTTGGTTTGATAATTGTTGAGAATAAAATAATAAAAGTCACAATTGTTATTTTAAAATAAAGGCTTATTTAAAATATATTTATTCGATATTATTACAGTTAACTAATACTTTACTAGTTCTTTACAAATATAATATATATAACAGTTAATTAACTTTCAACAAACAAAAAATTAACGCTGATTGCCGTTATATCTTTCTGCATCCTTGTTTCGTCGTAGATATGTGTGCCGAAACCCTCAAATCGATCCCGGTTAATTGGGATTTGTTGGCAAGGGTTACCCCACCCACCCCGTCGCCATGTTCGTTAATTTCGACGAACAAAAACCGCTCAAGACGCCACGACGTCCGAGGACGAACCATCGGGGAGTTATCTCTGACTGATGGTATCATTAGGCCGACTCGGACTACGAGATTGCCTACCAGAGGAAAAACCTCCCTATTCTATTATCTTTCCCTCTTATTCCACCCCGACATCAGAACGGAAAATAAACACCAACCTGTTTTTTCCCCTCTTTTATTTTCTGTTTTCGCGTGCCCGAATCCGTCACCCTTTCCCTCCCCCTCGCACCGCCGTCGCACCCTGACCATGTGGAAGTGTTTTTCTTCGAGACAAGCAATGCTCGAAGCGATTTCTTTAAGAGGCCAACCGTTTATCTCCAGGTGGAGGTGGTCTCCTGGCTGCAACTGCGGTAGTCGATTGGGGAAAGGGGTTCCGCCCGGGTGATTTATCGTTCTCGATGGGGCGGTAGCTCGCCTTCCGCTTGTTGCTTTTTAGCGTTGCAAGAGCGAGGGGTGGTTTTGTTGTTGGTTGGGCCGGGGCAATCTCGTTGCAATTACAGTATTTTTCGAGGTATTGTAAAGGGGATGCCGAGTGGAGCGTATTGACCATCGCACGGACATTGTTAATCTTTCTTTCTCTCTTAGAGTAATTGTTTTTCTTCGTCTTGTTGATTAAAGATGACTGACTTTATGGGGGCAATAATCATCAGGGGCATCTGTTGTAAACATCGAAACTACTGCTATATATATTAAGATGGACTTAATGAAAGCTCTTCAAAAAATTTGTTTAAAGATGGTCTTTCTTTTAAAATTTGTATCATGTTGTTCCCTTCATGGAAAATAACAAAATGAGAGTCTGTTTAAAAAAACAGTGAACTTACGCCATCTAAATTGATAATGTCACAATGTAGCCCCATTAACTTTGAGTTTTAGCTCATTTTGGCGCAGACATAACAAACTTCTATTCTAAATAAAATAATGAAAGAAAAATGTTATCAAATATAATTTATTTTAACATTATTGTATATTTAATGCATATTTTATTGAAGGACCTAAGATACAATTAATTATACAGCCTTAATAGTTTGTAGCTTAGAATTGTATGTTATTTAAATTGAACTAATTTCCACTACACCTTTGAGGTAGACTTCTAGTGGTGTCCCTCTTCTTGGTAATCCACCTAATTAGCAATTGTGTATCCAAATACTGTATTTTATTTTCATTAGGGAGCACATTTACCTTTAACAGTTAGTTATTCTTTGTTTCGGTGGAGTGTTTCCTTCTAAGGTCATTTTAATATGACTGTATTTCTCCCTAGTTTAATCTGTTACTACTGTACAAATCTTTCTTAATTAAACTGAATTTAATCACTGCATTCTCCTTAATTCATTTGATTTTTCTACAGGACAGTTAATATTCATTCTCGCATCAACAATTTTAACGAAATGCTCATGAATTTTCACTCTACAATTAGATTTTCTTCAGTTATTACTTTTCACGACTTCATCATTTGTCAGTTTCTTCTTCAATGTGTCAACAATTCTTGCTTGTAAGTCCGATCGCCCTGAATATCTATCGTGTGTCTAATACTCCGTGGCCATATTATTCTAAAAAAGTATTAAGTATTAATAATAAAGTAAATTACATAAAACGCAACTAAATATTTCGTTTATATTTACCGCATAACAATTGGAAATAGTTGACTCTGTAGCATGATTTATTTAAAACTTATTTTATGTTTTTCAAGCCATTCGTTAACAACAGCCTTTATCGGTGCTGGTATAACGCTCGATCCATAACAATCACCGATAGTTCTTTAAGAGCTGATTTTCAAACCATAACCAAAACATGTTATCATTCATTTTTCCTTTCTAGTCACTCTTGGACGTAACTTCTTGGATTCTCTTGGACACTAACTTTGTACCAGGAATAAAGTTATTCCTGTATCCAGCATGAAGAACAATACATCTGCAATGAACTATTCATAATGTTAGTAAAGTTACCTATGAAATAATTATATTAAATTACGTTTATATTGAGAAAACTATTCACTGTTTTTATACATTCCTTATATTTGATCTCTAATAGAGCCAACATCAAGCTGATCTTGATTTCTCGCCCGCTTCTTATAAAAAAGGCTTTTTTGTCGGTGAATCCAAGATTATGTTGTTTTTCAATCTTTTATAAATTTTCTGTTCTGTCTGGCATTTTTCTGCATTTTCACTCAGAGTAATAATAAGCAGGTATACGAAATTTAACAAAACAAGCAAAACAACGTCTCTAAGGATGGTTGAGTTTATTTATGGAAAACCCCAAAAGAAACATAGGATTCGGACTGCTGGCTTCCTACAGTCAAGTATAGTGGAGGTTCTATTATGATTTTGGCGTCAATTTCGTGGTATTCAGCTGATCCTCTTATTCACATCATTTGTTAGATTCCTGCCAATAATAGGAATAACCGATAAAATGACATCCCCCCTCATGAAGTTCTTACTCTGACTAGCATATTGCCATATTATAAGAGGATAATCGGTTAATATACACAGCTTAAAAGTATCAGTCTTAGTTTCAGTAGCATCAAGACATCATCAAACGTATTTTGTTATCAGCACAATTGCTAGACCTCAAGCTAATTGAACCATTAAGGGAAGTTTTAGAGCAGAAAGTGACAAGTAGATTTCCATTTCCTACATCACTGAAAGAGAGAATGGGATAATATTCCGTTGCAAACTATTTAGAAACTATTTCACGAAGAATTGGTACTGTTTTAAAATAAAAGTGAGGCTCATCACCTTATATATACTTAATATATAATGTGTATATATCAATTGTTCATATTATTTTACTCAAAGTCTGTATAATGGTGGATAGTAGATATAAGACTACTTGTAAAACTACAGGTTAACCATTTGTTTAATTAAAAATACCCCACACCACTATCTATCCAACTAAACGAATTTATAACAATAACAACTTTTATCGTTTTTATTTATCATCCAATTTTTCGTAGATGTTGATATTCTCAAGAGTATATTTTTATTTAAATCAGACTTACGAAGAAAAGTCTGAATCTGGTAAAAAATGGCACTTTTTTCCCGCGAATATACATGGAAAACATGCAAAAAATTGAATCCCGAAATAAATTGCTATTATATCCTATCGCTTTTTAAATTAAAGCAATTGTTTTTTCAGATATCCGTAAAAAGTTTAATTCAATTTTTTCAATAAAAAACGTTTAATATCATTATCTTTTAAGCTATTTTAAGTTTCTAGGAAAATAACGTAACTAGTTATGATATACCTTCAGTGTCTCCAAGAATATACAAGGGATGGTATTTGTTGAAAGAAATCAAGAAAATACATCCATTCATTATTATGTTCGTTGGATTTATTTGCAAGTGGATTTTTCTCATTTTCTTACTTACAAAAATGTTCAGTGGATGATAAATTACGACAAATTACAGTTCATATTTTCAAAGTCTAATTCTTCAAGAATATGCACTTAAGAAGAATTTTTAACATTTACATTATTTTCGGAGTTTTTATTTATTATTATTTTAGAGGCACGGCATCTGTAAATGAAACTTCAAATGTTTTTTTCTCGAAATAATATTATGTTGACATAATATTATAATAACATAATAAGTTCTACCGAAGTAGTTTATTGCAAAGTTATTGTAAGGCTTCTCTATACATGTTTCTATAGTATCAATGTAGAAAGAAACCACCAATTTACAAAAACAAAAACGAGAAATATGCTTTTTTACCTTTAGAAATTACCTTTTTTCAAATTTCTTTCAAATAATGAATATCGAAATTTTGTTATAACAGAAGGGGCAAAAGTCCCACTACCATTCTGAAGGCACGCCATCTTGGTTATGTAACGTTCAGATCAGTTTCGCTTTAACCATTGTGTTTTGTAGATGTATGAATTAAATATATGTATGAATTATTATGAATAAATATACGCTACAGGAAGGAGTAGAAATAGTAGCACTTGTGACAATTGGAAAAAGTGGAAATTGCGTCAAAAATATCCTAATCGTCCAGTGACTCACAAAACCACAATTCATCGTTTATATCCGAATTTTCGACAGTACGGTACGACATCAGGCCTCGTTCTGGAAGACAACGGATTTATCTTAACACTATAGTGTTGCAGAATCTCCAGAAACACCAATTCAGAGACGTGGTTCCTAGTTATACATTTCTGCACGCAGTTTAAGGCGAGTTTTAAAAACTGATTTGAAAATGTTCCTGTACAAAATTCAATTAGTCCAAAAATTGCTACCGAGAAGTCCAAATCAACGAGTTGGGTACACTAATGCAATCCTAAGGCTGTCTGGTGAAATTGAAGATTTTTTGAGCAAATTAATAATAAGCGATGAAGCCTATTTTCTTTCCAGTGGCCAAGTCAAAAAACAGAAGAGTAGGTTTTGAGGAACACAGAATCATAAATTAATTCATCAAACATCATTGCATCCACTAAAAACAACTCTATGGTGTAGTATTCATAGTGGAAACATCATTGGTCACTATATTTTTGAAAATTACCAAGGTGTTGCAGTTACTGTTACTGCTGAACGGTACCAAGACATGAAGAGCAAGGACTAGTGGGCATGTGGTTTTAGCAAGATGGGGCAACAGTACACACAGATCGTTCAACGATTCAATTATTGAATGACGTTTTTCCAGGAAAACTAATTTCGCATAGTGGCGATTTATGTGGCATGGCCAGCGATGTCTCCGGATTTAACAGCATCAGCTTTTTTCTTATGGGGTTTTTTAAAATCAAATGTTTATATGAATAAGCTCCAAACGATTCTACATCTTAAAAACAATAATCGTCATGAAATTGAAGTAATTCAGCCTCGGATGTTGCAGGATGTCATGAAAAATACCTTAAAAGAGCCGAAAGTTCAATAATTTTTCAATCATAACAAGAAAAAGGAATGTAAAAACCGCATAAACCTTTTTTGAAAACCAAACTTAATTATCTTTTCTTTGAGCAAAGTTAGAGGCAACATTGAATTCTGAAATATTAATGAAATATTCTTAATGGTAATTAGTTTTATTTTATTCTTACGTATCGTTGTCAATTTGTGTTTATTATATATTAAAACTTGTATAGTTCATCGATGTTCATAATGTATGCACTAGGTAATGGTAAATATAGTTTAAATATTTAATATGTCATTGTACAAATTTGTGTGTCGATGTTCAATTTTAATGAATCTGCCATAGAAACGAGACGTGTATATAAAAACGTATTGCTGTTTTATGTTATAATATTTTTACGTTACATAAATTTAATATTTAATGCACTCTATTCCAGCATTTAAATCATTTAAATCATCATTTATTATTTAAAACGATTTATTCTGTTGCCTATTTACATATTATAATTAAGGAATTTGTTGTATTTTAATTACCATATTAAATACGTAATATATAATTTATTGTATCATTATGTCGTATTATTAAAACAACCAATTTTCATTTATTTATTTATATTTATTTTTCACTGTTGAAGTAGGCATACGATGATGATGTACTTAACGATGTACTACGATATACTTAAAAATAAAGGTTTTCAAATGAAATAATGAAATCCACATAGAGTTATATTGGAAGTTACTTTGGATTTTGAAAATTATGATGTCCCGCTAAAAATTATTAAACTTCTTCAGATGATGGTGTCATTAGTTGCTATGTGGAGCCGGTGTTCGCCAACGAGATGTCTGTCTACTGTTTGCAATAATAGCAATTAATTCAATTATGCGAGAACTATATTCTATAGTCTATTAAATTTTTTTAGTAATGCGTCGAAACATTGCAATGTTGCCGCATCAAAATTCAACAAAATTCTAATCTAAATAAAATAATTGAACAAAAATGTTCTAAAATATTATTTATTTTAACATTATAGCATATCTAAGAACTACAGTTAATTGTACAGCCACAATAATTAATAGGTAAGAGTTAAAATCTCTTATCAACATTGCTTACAAGAATTTCGCATACGTCTGACAACTGGTCGCCGTCCGGTTGTCAAATGTACGCTAAATTATTCAAAATATTAGTTATAATTACTACAGGTTATAAACCCGCAAACATTATTTTAGCCCTTTATTTTGATAAATTTTAAGTCGCTCCCTAATATATATTACTTTGCTTGAAAATGCCGAAAACAATAGATATTCAGGGTCACAAATTGATTGCGGCTTTAATTAAGGTTATTTAGAAAAGGATCGAGATAATTGGGGCCTCCTTTTGCCGGTAAATTCCTACAAGTCCCTACAATTTTATTGAAAATGTTTTCAGTGGGTTGCTGTCGCGCTAAATATTAGTGTGGGTACTGTGAATACGATCGCTTACAAAATGAAGAATAATACGGTAGATTCAGCCAAGAAAACCCGTCTAGATGCAAAGTGGGTGACGAAGCTTGACCATCTTGATATTGGTTCTATTCGAGACCAAATATACGAAATTTATAAGGACAGTAAGTACACAAACAATTTTATCGATATAAACATAATTTAATAAAATTATTTTAGAGAAAATTGTCTGCCTGGAAAGTATACATAAAAGAATTAGGGACTAGTAGCTTTTTAAGATATGTAAGACATCTTTTCATACACTCTTATAGGGCATAGGGTTTAAATGGTGTAAAGATAACCCTCGGATATGTTTAATGGAACTTCCAGGCATTGCTTTAAAAATAATTAAATTTTAGAGGCATAAAATAAAAACAAGGAAGATAAACCATTTGAATTTGTATATCCATGACGCATTACTAAAAAAACTTTGAATAGATAATCTGGAACGAAATAACATTATTTACATTAATTTCCCTAGGGCTTAGGATTTTATTTTTAGAGGTAATAAATTGTTAATCGCACTAATAGTTCATAATCATTTTCAAAAACCTTAAGCCTCTTTCACACATAATATATCTAAGAAACTATAATGTTGTACAGTACTTTTATAGAGCATATAGTACTGTTTGTTGTATGTTCTTATTTATTGAATATTAGTCATTTACACTATTTAACACAATTTACACAAATATATAACATATGTTTACCTATAAAAACTAGCAACGTGGCTGTACCTCTTTAAAATGATTGAGAGAATATTTTCTGAACTTTTCAGATAATTTTTTTACTCAAAATAGTTTTTGAATATCATTATGGAATAGTTTATGGATTATTTAAGCTAATAAAACACAACGAAAGAATCTAACGTAGCTTTAACTTAAACTTAACTCCTTAACCAATGAATCAACCGATTCGTGAGGGTTGCCTTTCTAAGATATTTGACTAATTTTAAATGGCATTTTAAATGTAAATAGCAGATAAAGAGGATTAATAAATAAGCGGGGCTTATATCTTTCTGTAGGCTCCAAGACTTGTTTAAATATTAAAACCTTCAAATAAGTAATACAAATAATGTTTGACAATCGCAATGCTAATTTAATACAGATATTAAGTAATTTTAAAATTCTTTTGTATGAATGTGTAGTGGTTGTACCCTAGTTGCCAATAAAACACGTAACAAATATCATGAAGAATTATATTTAGTATAATATAAATGAGTTCGATTTAATAACTT